>NC_140584.1:787788669-788469586 GCF_964204655.1 Triturus cristatus | reverse complement strand
CAAGAATCTGAAGACGTAGCTCTTAGAATAATTCTTCTAGCCTCCCAGGGCCTAGCCTCACATACCTGCATAGGGACAGAATATCCTCACAGGTGATGGTGCGCTTTACAAATACACTAAGGGCCGAATATGATGTCGTTTGGAAAGGCTCCGAATCGGATTCGGGTCTGCTGAATACGATTCGGAACCCGTCTTTCCGACCGATTCGGAACCCGTGTTTCCGACCAATTCGAAAGGTTTTCCGAACGACCGATTACGATGTTCGGAAAGCGGTCGGACTATCTGAGTCGGTTCCGGATGGCATTCAGAGGAACTGTGCCATTCGGAGGTGACTCATACAGGTCTACAGACCGCGTTTCCGACCAAGAGATTACGATGTCGGATTCGGACAGCCTTTCCGAATCGGTTTGTCAAACACAGATTGACTGTCAGAATCTGAATTTGCGGGCCAGTAGCAGTCCCCCCTTCACCCGGAGCCTTCCGAATGGGGCCCAGGGGAGATCCCTAGGGATCCCCCCCCCCTTTCAGACTATGCACAGTGTGGCAGACACGAAGGGGTGCCTGGCACAGGGTGCACGATTTTCCACACCCACCCCTTTTTTCAGTGGGAGCCTGTGTATTCAGTCGGAACATAGGCTCCCATTGAAGTCAACGGAAGTACGACCGAATGGTATCCGAAACCATCGTAATCGGTCGTTCGGACTACTCGAATACGATTCGGTTGGAATGCTTTCCAAATGACATCGTAATCGGACTCTTAATATAACATGACATATCAAGGTGGTATACTTGTTACTGAAATGTAACCAGGACACCTGGTATCAAGCCCCAATTTAACTCTTGAAGGAGGCCTGTGATCCTCTGGTGTAAATTAGAACAGTAAAATTAAATTAGAATTTATTGTTGTGCTGTGAAATGCAAAGGCTTACTTCTCAGTTCACCAGGTTTGGGATTTTACAAACTATAAAACGGTCCTTAATTCAACACTGCTTTCCATTTGCTAGCTTGTGCACATTGCATCGAGAAGACAGTATTACCACTTCCTGTTCTAAACACCATAAAAATTATTTGTCAAAGGAAGACCATTGCACAACGCAGGGCGGCAAATGGATACTAAAGTGAATCATTAACATACAAGCACTAAACTCAGTTTTGGGTAAAACGCAGCAGGTTTATTTTTGAAGCACTCCTCCCATTAAAAAAGTAATCTCTCATAGTCGAGCTGCTTTAAGATAAAAATTAAATGAAAAGAACTGTAGGCAAGAGCTGAAAGGAGGTAAAATATCTGAAAATATGAAGTTCTGAGACAGTGTTTAAGAATTACACCTCTATATACTACTTTGTAGGTCGCGTAGCAAAGGAAGAGTTTGACATTCTCGATATGGATCCCTAGGGTGTGCAGAAAAGCTGATACAAAGGTAGGATTTACCTTGCTTAGAAGCTGCTGTTTCAGTGCACCCACGTGTTCCACCAATGGGGTCAAGGAAGGCTTCTTTCGTGGATACCTTCACACAATGATACCAAGAAGATGAACGTCTAAAGTCATCACAGCCACACGTATTCCTGTTTCATTAGGTGACTTTGTCCAACATCGACCTACATTCAACAGGTACCGAACAACACGCATTTGTATACACAAATGCATGCCTTAATGCTTTGTCAGAAACCAATCAGAATAATAATTCTCTGCTTATTAGGGCTGCGTATTGATGGAAAATGTATAGTCGAAACCAAGTAACCACTTTTAGACTCATAATGATATATTTTCATTCTTAAACATCAGACATGGAAAGTGTCACCAGAGTAACAAATATGTGCGGGGGGCCTGCACAGCACATGTAATGACATTGGTGGATCTATTGAGACATGTTCCCCAGCGATGTACATATTCGGACAGACAGATGCCTGGTATCTTGGGCATTTATGGTTTAATGGCAATCAAATAAAAAAAAAACCAAGAAAACAGAAAATATTCCCAAAATGGAGGCTCATGTTGGTACGGGAACACAGAAGGCTGATACAACACTACTCATGTATTACCCTTTACGTCATCCAAATCGCAAGTCCGGAATTGGGTTCAGTGGCTAAAATAAAGTTAGCATAATTTACTACAGGTGGCACTCCAGGCTTAAACCTAAACTTGCAAGGATTATGGCACCATCAAACCTGAAATATTAATTTGTGGTGAAAGGGCAGGTGGACCACATGCACACTCTCAGCAATGGCACATGTGCTGGTCCAGCCGTGTCTCTTATGTTCCAATAGACATCTCTAATACGACTTGTCCTTTCCATTATTGATCAGTATTAATCACTTACAGCCATGGTAGTAGTGTGAGCACTTTACAAAATCACCCAGTGACTAGAAATTCATAACTGATTTGAAAACTTGCCTCTAATGAAAGGCCTTTGCCTAACTTGTCCTCCATCATTTTGTTCATGTCGCTAAAGTCTCATTTCCCTTGGCTAAAAACTGGTGAGCCCTCAAGGAATCTGAAACACTATTCTGCGTCCTATTCTATGAGGGCTGAGTCAGGAACTCTCCAATCATGAGAACTACAAGAACAATCTCCTCCATAGTAACATTTAAGTTATCAATGTCCTCTCTTACGGTTACAGGAGTGATCAAGTCTGGCATCAGTTCTCAAGGCGGCAAGCTCTGCACGGGGTCGAGTTGGAATAGCCCCAGTCAATTCATTTGGTTATGGATTTCGGACATTGGTACTGCGCTTGAAGGTCTGCAAGGCCTGACCATATCCTGCCTGGATAAACGAGTTATTGTACGTAGTGATTTCTGACAGAGTTGCACCTCTGTGGCACTGTGCAACTCATGTTTTTGTTAGCTAGCCAGATAGTGCTCATATTTATTGAACTACTTCAGCAGTATCAGATTAAACACCGATACCCTCTGCAGATGCATCATCCAACTGTGCAATCGTACTCGGCTATTCCTATGATTATATGCCAAACTATAATCTCAGGCGCAAGAGCTGGACCACCTGGAGCCCTCCACTTCAAATGGTCAAACCATACTTTTCCAAGGGAATAGGAGCCTCAACAACTACTGCAGCGTAAAGGTTATAACGCAACTGTGGTCTACGTAAGATCGACCGGTGGCACAAAACTGTTCCATGCTTCAATTATGAACCTGTCTATCCTGGAGACTGCGAATTGCAGATTTAAGAAGTTTTTAAAATGGGGAGATGAAAACCAGGATTGGATATGAAAATACAGTTGGCCTCTCTTGCCTTATTTTGCATGACTATCGCATCAAAAACGCCCCAGTAAGTGGTTGGGTACAAATTCAACGAGTGTGGTCTGTTAAGTATGTCGTCCCTAAGGTGCCGATTGCACAGTATGTCCTGACGTACTTTTTGAGTTGCCATTTATAGTTGCCACCTAATTTCAGCATCAAATTTTGCATCTCCGAGAGTGAACTGCTGCTTTCAGCAAATTGGCAGGGGAAAGAGCAGAGCTATCAAACAGGACAGATTTTGGTTGTTCACTTATGGTTTATAGAAGGCCAAAAAAACAGGAGCATAAATCATGGTTTGGCATCAATTTGGTCCACACTTCCATGTGTACTCAAAAGAGCGGGAGAGACTGAGATCAGACAGCGAGAGAAGGTGGTCCTTTGTCAAGCAGATAAAACATTTCCCCAGGCTAGAATTATCACCCCTCTGGTGAAGAGGAGCAGTTACTGCTTTTGTTTATAGGTGCCAAGTTATCTTGTTTGCAGTTATAAAATCCTGGCTTTATTTGAGCGATGGTATCTGCAGACCTGCTTGTCCTTTGAAAGATGGGTTTCTCCAAAGGCAACTGATTGAGGACTTGGCTTCTCTCCTTGACGCCCATGAGTAATTCTTGCTAGCTGGGCACTATGAATCAAAAGGGATTTCAAACAACACTTCCTTAAAGGAACAGGGACGGAACAGCAAGCCTCTTGTTCCCATACTACAAAATATAACACAAATAAACATAGCACAAATAGGGGGCCTACAGCCTGGTTTAAAGTGTCCTAGCTGCCTATAGCTTATGCTACGACAGACGCTAACCAAAATATATTTGCCGCCCATTGCCATTAATGCTTCGTGGATGCTAAGTTTCATTCAGATCTTTTTAGCTGTTTCAGAGGTATATGCAATGGTGAGGTGTAGAGGAGATTAAAAGGTTTTTTTTATAAACAATTCAATTGAGTGCATTTTTCACTTGTAGAAAACAAATGGCTGCATCAATTTCCACCTAAAGAAGTTACGGCAAAAAAGAGCACATCATGAGAGTTGTACAAGCGCAAAAAGAGAGGTATTTTTTAATGCTTGCAAGTAGGCCGACAGGTTTCCAGGCACTAAAATGTAATCCAGGATCTACCAGGCGCATCGGATTCAGTCGCTGCAAAAGTACAGCTCATTCTATCTGGTAACTGCATGATTGATTGAAACAGCGTGGAGTCGATACACTCTACATGGTCTATGACTCACATTAGAGATGATTCATTTTTAATGGGTGTCACATTATATTTTTTTGTAAATGGAATAATTACCCTAATGGGTCAGTGCAAGTGTCATTGTAAATTGAGTCAGATTCCAAGCAACACTTTTTTGATTAATTAAACATAGGGGTAGGTAATTGTACTTAGAGACTATCATGGCATTACTAATCATTGACAAGGGAAACGGGAAGGGCGAAGAAGAAAGGAAGAGACAAAGTGCAGGCGTCAGGTGGTGCCAAAGACAGGACAATAACCATAAAACCGACTTTCAGTTGCAGTCAAGATTTTAGCCTGCTTCAGAACTTTGCCCTTTCAGACACCGAGAGAGGTTTCCTTGCTTACTTTGCAAATATTGAAATAAACAATTACAATATACATTTGTCTCTTTCTTGTAATGAGTAACAAGTTACCTCCCTTACACTGGTGGGCTGTGCACTTTTCCTCTGCACTGTGCTGCAGGCTGCTACATTTTATGGACGAGGTCTGCCCTGTTCCTTAGTCCTCCCAAAAATCAAATGGAGTGCATCTCGCGGCTAAAAGACATAACCACGAATCACTGCGGAGGTGTGGCCTAAAGGTCAAGCGGCGGCACTGCAAACTCACTGGAGTGGTTTGATGTTGCTGCAGCCTTTTTGTGTGCTATCATATCTCGCTCGAAAAAGAAGGCGTAGTCTGATATTTAAGAGGGGGGCCCAATTTGATTTAATTAACGGAAATGAAGGATACACTTATAGTATGTATCATAAAAACGGCGACGTTGAAATTAGGAGCAAGTTATTTCAAGCTTTTCAACCTCATGCAAACATGCCACGGTGTACTGCTCCTTTGCGCCAGCCCACTAATTTCGAAAGCGAAAGCGAAAGCAGTTGGATGGTCCAAAAATCAGTACCACTGACAGCATTTTCTTATTCAGCTTTAAAAGCTGCATTTGTTAATTATCCACATCCTTTTACAGGCTCGGAAAGCAGACACACTTCAGGGATAAGGCCGCACTATAGCAGAGCTGCCAGTTTAAGTAAATCAACACAATTCTCCAGAAACAGCACAAATAAGGGACTAGGGCGGATAAGTTGCACTCAGTGCTGGAGTGTGAAGGGCACATCCCTGTGGACTTCAGCCATGAAGGCAACAACAAGGAGTGCTTTCATGAGGTCTCTAGTGCCATAAGTTGTGTTCCAGGATGCCACCCCGCCAAATCCCTCTACTCCAGCTTAGCCCTCTGCTAGTGTCCAAGGGGGCATAGGCAGCCCAAAAAGGGGAAGACTCAATTTAGGATGAAATCAGCAAGACTGATCAAAACATTCAAATGTTTAGTTCCTAAGAGTGACAGTGCCTACTAAGATGGATGGGCATGCGCCCATAGCTATAGCAGATTTTTTTCCTTTCTAGGTAGAGCATGTGCAGCGCATGCGCTGCTCTACGAGGCATGCTGTATTAGAGTATGGACTTGAAGCCCGCCCACTCTCCACCCATATTTGTCATTGGCTTGTGTCATTGTCCTTCGTAAATGCTGATTACCGATTCGTTAATAGGCTTGTTAGTCCCTCCTTAGTACGCCTGTCTTCATTTGTAAACTACTTTGAGGACTGGCCCTTTGACTCCGGTTGTTACACCGAACGTCTTCTATAGTCTGCAAGAACTATTTTCTTTAACGGTTTCTCCGACTGCTGGCACTACATGCTTTCCTGCAACATTCAGCGCGCCATGCGCGTTTTCACGGGGAGCTTTTACAAAAATATAGCATGTTTGTCAACTTGACAAACAAATTACTTTTTTGGTAAAAGCGCCCCGTACCACACTTTCACTTTAATAGCGGCCGCAGACCTTTCTTTAGACACGGCTCATCTAAAGAAAGGGATGTGGCCTCTATTAACGTGAAAGCGCAGCATGGGCCGCTTGTAAACAACAAGCATTTGCATTCCAATAGGTCTCGCATTTTAGAAACTTTGACCTATTGGTACTGTAAATGACAATGCCTTTTATTATTGCAGGTTTTTTAAACGCAAATAAAAGGCATTGTCATTTACACTGCCAGTAGCTCAAAATTTCGCAATTGCCAGACCTATTGCATTGCAATTGCTTGTTTTGCCTTGTGTAATCACTTGTGTCACATCAAACACCACAAGCACCGACCAGCAGTACACTTCTCCATTCTCCAACACATTAAATTATTACACATAAAGGAAAAACATGCTACGCAATTCCACCTCGAACTTCACAAGACACACCTACTTCATTTGGTAATATAGCACTGAGTCTAAAGCTGCAAAACACCATGCTACATCCCACATCTCTTTACCATACAAAAACTATTAGATAAAAAGCACCTCACATCATGCCTGACCACACCAGATATTAGTCATAAGTGACCCACCACATCATAACATCACACACCACATCATAGTACCACTTAGAAAACACCACGTAGGCTATACCACAATTTGGAAAACCACATCACAACATACATTAAGGCACCACAAGTAATAGTGCAAACAAACCACTCCACCATACCCCATACCACAGCGGTTCTTAACTTTTTGACTTCTGTGGACTCCAGCTGAATCATTACTGGAATTCCTGGGCCCCCACTGAGCCATTATTGGAAGCTGGGAATCTCCAAAAAATACTTAAAAATACAAAAACAAGTATACAACAAACAAATGCTCAAATATTTAAATTTTGTTTAATTCACAATCAAATATAGAAAACGTTTTCACACTTTCAATTATCCTTTTTTATTTGTATATATTTTATTCATTTTCAATGTAATAATGTTAACATTATTTAATTTTGTAACACAGTCGTGGACCTCCTGAGAAGGTCTTGCGGACCCCCAGGGGTCCTTGGGCCACAGGTTAAGAACCACTGCCATACCACATTTTATTATACCACAGCCACATACACCATCTGACCCCACAGCACGGCACACGATATCCATTTACATCATACTTGTAGCCAAATAATATATCATCAAACCACACTATAACAGATTACTTCACGGCATTATACAACTAACACCACACATAAAAACAGCATACTATACTATACTATACTATACAATATAATACCACTTCACTCAACACAACATCTCACCACAGAACACCACATTGCAATATACCACACTATACCATCCCACACCACAATAGACTATACCATATAACCATACAAAGAACCACACCACAACATACATTCTATATACACACAGTGCGCCACGCCACATCATAATACATCATGCTGTGTACATCACTCTACATCACATCACTCTGCACCACATCACCCCATACAACACCATATCACACAACATACCACACCATGCCACTACTTAACACACACCACAGAATACACTCTGCAATGCCACACCACAATTCACCTTGCTATATGATGACACAAAGCATCACATCCTGTCATACAAAACCACAACATACCACATTTCACAACACTGTAGTAGGGCACCATCGTGGCCTGGAAGACGCAGGGTGCCAAGGAAAGATGGGGGCAGGGACACTGGTACCAGCAAGACACTCTGTGCTGGCGAGAAAATCAGGGCTGAGGAGGAACTAGTTTAGGGAGAGCCAGGGGCAGTAAAGTAGAGAGATAGAGTGTATATGGACAAGCAACCAGAGGTTCACGGGGTCTCCAAGGGCAGGTCGTCAGTGGAAAGGGAGACTTCGGGGCAATGAATCCCAGAGACGACAAATCTCAAAGACAGGGAATCAAGTTTACACAGAGATGGGACTGGGAAAAATGGGTCTGTGATACAGTGTTGCCAGGCCAAGAGAATTATTCAACACATGGAGACTGATAGGATGCAGAAGGAATGCATAGATGAGGTCAGACTCGACTGTAGAACAAGGAAGCATGGAATATGAAAACAGGATAGTATTGGTACTAATAAGAGTGTAGATTGAGAATCTGAAAGACCCACAGTGAAGAAATCAACGAGTCCCAAACTTTGAACAGCGAAGATTCGGACACACATGGGCGTCCATTAGGAGGCCTCCTGGGGTCCCAAAATGACAGACAACTCTGCCGTAAATGATATGGTTAGGTGGAGGGCCCAAGACTCTTGCCACGCTGATGGAAAACACAGCAAGGAAAAGCCACTCAGTAGTTCACGACCGCATCTGTTCTAGCATGAGTTAACCACCCTACACCCTACACAATACATAACTCACACTCAATCAGGACAGGCGAGGGGTAGATGACTAAACATACCTAGCCATCTCCACCTCTGCCCCCAGCCCTGTCTGCCCTTTGTCCTTCCGAGGTCAGTACAATGAGTTCTGCTGAGTAATAATAGCAGCTGTTATCCACAGTCCTAGCAAATAACTAAAACGTGGTAGCAAGCTTTATATAAAACAAGTTATAAGACCATGAGTATTGAAACAGCCATATTTTCGAGCCTTTTGAAAGAGGAGTACTTGATTTTCCAATGCAAGAATATGTCAGGTAGACATTAAATGCGTAGTAAGTTGTATCCGAGGCGCAGAAAAACTAAAGCAGTACAGCAGACACGACGAAACTGTTCAGTATGTGTGGTCGCCTCTGGCACGCGCAGAAAGAATGTGGCGAGTTAATAATATCTCATAATCACAGCATGCTCACTCAAAATAGCATGGGCAGGCCGGAAAGGTGAAAGTCAAGCAAGTGCCTGAGTCGAAGCTCGAAAAGATCTCCGTGGTGTAAAGCAAGTGCGACCAGTCGAGCAATATTCAAATCACAGCGGAGGCGACCCACCCAATACTCCCTTCAAGGGTGATAAACGTGTCAGATCTACAGGGAGTGCAAAATGTCCACTTCTGTTCGGTAATGACAAGTTCAGTGTTGTAAAATCCCAGTATGTGTAAGTGAGGCCGGTGGAGTGTGTGGGTGACAGAGGAGGCGCGGTGGCGAGGTAGTGTGGGAGGGAGGGGGGCGAAATTAAAGCAACATAAAATTGCGTATGTTTCCCCAAGGAGTGCAGCTGAATTTGTGAAAAAAACATAGGCGTGGGTCATTGTTTCGGCTGACTCTCGCAATAGAGCGGGTGATAAAGCACGCGCGTCAGCTGTTCCGGTGCATACCTCGGCTGAGGTATTGCCTCAACTTACTCGGCCTCTGTTTATGGGGACTACACATTTTAACCAAGAGAGATAGTAATGGCCACCGAGTCTTTGCTTTCCAGGCGTCTACATAATTACACGGCAATAAAAACGCGTTCTTCATATTACTCAGACACGAAATGCATTTTCCCAGGGGCTTTCCACTTCATTATTTTTATTGGAGCGCTCAGGTGTTTATTTAGGCTCCTTTAGCCCTTCCTTATATTTTACGTGACCGAAGTAAGAACTGCTTCCGTTTGCTGAGTCAAAGGACAAGTGGGGGGTGGAGGTCAGAAGGACAAATGCTGCTGAAATAAGATGAACTGTGTTATTTATTTCCCCTTCCCTCCCACCGCCCTCTCGGGCAGCAGGAGACTGGCATTACATAAGCAGTGGAAGGTTTTTCTGTCAGCTGTATGCTGGGAAATACAGTTTTCGGTGGGAGACACATTTCTGGTGCTGTTTTGATAGGAACAGCTAACTACTAAACACTATGGTTTGGGTACAGAGCATGTGCAACCCATATACCATCAATGCAGGTACCCAGGAGCTTGACCTGTGGACAACGACATGAAAAGAAGTGTGGCGTCTGCTTGCACCAAGCTTATGACCCATGCCGGGCTGGGAGAAGTCTGGATGTCTGGTCATGAAGGAGGGCACATGGAGGCCAAGGCGGCTCATGGGCTGCATGCGTGATGTAAGACTTCAGAGCAGAAAGCTTTGGATATGATAGCAGGCCTCACTGTATTTAGGGTCCTCACTTTGGAAGCAGAAATGTCAATTTATAAGAACCCCCAAAATATCTCATCCGAATCTACCCCTTTCCAAGTGATGTATCCTTACCTTGCATCTACCTCTAAATTAACTCTTCCACTTCCTATCCCCCATAAAACAAGGTCCAAATTCAAAGAAACAGTGCATCCTGCTGCTTATCTTTTATCTGGGTTGTGAAGGAGTGTACTGGTCAATGTTGAGCCATAAAGACAGGAAAGGAAAAAAGAATGTTTGGATGGCCCTAGGCCAATGGACTGAGAACTTCAGAAGGCACCATCACTGTAAACTTTAAATGTCAGCACCACACTAGACATTATGCATGTTTAATCACCCAACCTATTGCGAGTCAGGACACTGCCAGACTGGAAACGAAACGGTTCAATAAAGAAAAAAACATAAGACTTGGCACCCAGGATGTTGAACAATTTCTGCTCTGACATCAGAATGGCTCAAACCCATCCTGAAATTCAGGAACAAATTGAAAATGCATCCCTTTAAGGAGCACTGCCCTACATTACACTAAAACTACCTGCTATCTGTCTCTTGTTTCCTGGTCGCACATCTTGCTCCGCTCCCATAACTCCCCCACTACACAATACACTCGCACACATAAGATCACTGACACATAGAATCAAAAATTACCCTGGTAGGTCTGAAAAAACCTTCAAAATATGAAGCAAAACGGAGCTGGCTTTGCTGCAATGACACATGTAATATTTTGAAACTGCCCCTGGTTGTGGCAGCCGTAGTGTCGCAAATCCCTCTGAGGGACACCCTGTTCTTCTTTTTCTATTGCTATTTTTCTTTAAGTAAGTGGAAACCTCAAGTCAACTTCTCTGCTGAGAAAAGAGCGAGTGTCATAGCCAGGAACGAGAAGGACAAGGAGATGTCACATGCCGGAAACTGAAGCACGGAAGATGATGAACCCCAGCACCGGATGGCTTTACATTTTTTTTTAGACAACAAGAAACACAATGGTTTCTGCACAGAAACTATTGAGTGCCCCAGGGGATACTAGCAGGAGACAAGATTCCCGCAGGGGCTGAGCATCTGCAGACAAAACACATTTGCTCTGGGCTCAAGCACAGACAGTACACAACAAATAGAAACTCAATGCAGGTGGGGTTCATGTTTCTATTGAACAGTCAAATGTGCTGTCCATTTCTATTCAAGAATGTTGCCCTGTTCCAAAGATGAGCTTACATTTACCACAATTTGATACACTGTATGTCACAATCTCCTGCAGGATGGATTCTTCGAACAATTATTTTTTTTTTTTTTTTTTTTTTTTTTTTTGAAACCGTTTATTGCATTCGTAAAAAAGGTTACAGGTATGGGCCTACAACCACACGGCCGGCCGCTAGAGCATCACAATATAGTACATACAGACAGTAGCGGTCTCTCAGCGGTGCACAGTAGAAACACTGGAGTAATCAATGGTGCGGGCCTCACGGCATCCTGCCACAGAGTACGGTTTCATTTTGAAGACTAACAACAGCAAAAAACCACAACCGCAAGGCAACCCGAGATTCAAGGTGACAACATTTGCTCCATAGTGGGGGATCCAGACTGGCAGGAAACATCTGAAGAGGGGGATGGGAGAAGATCAAGGACTGGGGGGTCGCGTGCCCGCGGCCAAGCAAGAGGGTCCAGCTAGGGAGACGGAGCAGGCGAGGCAGCCGGCAGCTGTGGCGGCTCACAAATGCCCCCACGGTAGGCGTTCCAGGGGCCCCAGATTTTCACCCACGCCCCAGGCTTACCCCTCGCCACATACACCACCTTTTCACGGAACATACACCAATCCATGTGCTCTTTCCAGGCCGACACCGCAGGGGGCCTCTGGGATCCCCACAATTGAGCAATATCACGTTTCGCTATCATGTATCCCAGAGTCACCCACCGCGTCTGCGGAACCGAGTAGTCATTCGGCTCCCATACATTCAACAAGCACCTCCTCGCTTCAGGCAGCAGCGCTACACGCGTGACCACACGCAGGACCTCATGCACACCACGCCAGAATCGCTCCACCTTCGGGCACTCCCACAGTATATGCATAAAAGTCGCCAACGCACCACAGCCACGCTTACACAGTCCGTCACCGGCAAAACCCATACGTAGAAGCCTTGGCCCCGTCACGTAGACCCGGTGAAGGATCTTGAGCTGGACGAAACGAAGGCGAGCCGGGATGGCCACCTCTTTCGGAGAGGCCACCGCGGACATCCAATCCTCGTCGTCCAGCTCCAGCCCGTCGGCCACCCAAGCCTCGCGTAGACTAGTTAACAGGCACGATCTATCATTAATCAGCTTCTTATATATGAGGGAGATCGTGCTGTCCGGGACATGGCCATCCAGCACTCTGTCCTCCAGGGGGGAAGACTCCGGAATGGATGCAACATCCGGGAAGACGGAGCCCAGCGCATGGCGGACCTGCAGGTACCGAAAGTACTCACTGCCCTGCAGCTGGAACTCCACCTGCAGCGTCTCAAAAGTTTTGAATCCCCCCCTCGTCCAGAGATCCCCCACTGTGCTGATTCCGATCGTGTCCCACTTCTCGAAGCCCTTCGATGTCCACAGGGAGCCCAGCCTCTCAGGTGCATACAGTGGAGACGCCCGGGTCAAACGGTCCTTCCACCCCATAGCTGCATTAGCCGCGTGCCAAACCCGCACCATGACACGCGTCGGTCCCGTCAGACGGGAGTCGGGCGCGCCAGAGTACAGCGCTCGATTGTAATCGCCACCGGGCAGGAGCATCCTGTCCATCTCAAATGCCGGGTTCAGGGCGGGCCCGTAAAGGCCGTGATTAATTGCAGCTAGTTGGGAGGCCCAGTAATACCGTTTAATGTCCGGGAGGGCGATCCCTCCGTCGTACCACGGGAGCGTCAGTTTAGCCAGGGCAATACGCGGCCTCCCGTCCCAGAACAGGCGCCGCTGAAGGCCCTCCACCTCACGAAAGTAGCGTGCCGGGACCATGTCCATGGTGTTCTGGAGGGCGTAGAGGAAGCGCGGCAAGGACATCATTTTAAACAAGGCCGCTCGGCCGAGTGGCGAGAGCGGGAGACGCCGCCAGCGCACCACATCCTCCCTCAAACGCTGGAGAGGGGGCAGCAGATTCCGCTCATAGCGGGCCTCCGGGTCAAGAGTGATATATATACCCAAGTACCTGAAACCCTGGGAGGCGATCTGGATCGGGCAGTCCCGCGGCAGGACCGGAGCCTCCCCGGAGAGCACGTAGACACAGGATTTCGCCCAGTTAATGACTAGGCCTGAGTTGCGGCCGAAGGAGCGCAAAACGTCAACTAGGACGATCAGGGACTTGCGCGGGGAGGCAAGATACAAAAGGATATCGTCCGCGTAGAGGGACACACGGTCCTCGTGCTCGGGGGTCCAGCGGAGACCACGGATGGACGGGTGCCACCGCAGCCACTCCGCCAGGGGCTCCAGGGCCAGGGCGAACAGAAGAGGCGACAGGGGACAACCCTGTCGCGTGCCCCGCCCCAGCGCGAACGGGGCCGACACACGCCCGTTCACCACCACCTGCGCCATCGGGCCCGAATACAGTAATTTGACCCAGCTGATGAAACCCGGGCCGAACCCAAACTTCGCGAGCATCGCCCAGAGATATGGCCATTCGAGCGTATCAAACGCCATGGTGGCGTCCAAGGACGCCAAGATGGCTGGCTCCCGCACGAATGGGGCACGCGCAAGCACACCGTGCAAGCGCCGTAGATTAAGCGCCGTGTTGCGGTGTGGGATAAAGCCCGATTGGTCTTGGTGGACCAAATCGCCCACCACGCCAACCAACCGGTTGGCCAACACCTTGGCGAGGATTTTGGGCTCCGCGTTCAAAAGCGAGATCGGCCTATAGGATGTGACCCGTTCACGGGGCTTCCCCTCCTTGTGAATTACTACAATTGTGGCCAGACGCTGGTCCGGCGGGAGGGAGCCCTGCGAGTGGGCCGCGAGGAACATCGCACGCAGGTGGGGTGCCAGCACATCCGGGCGTAGCTTATATAGCTCAATGGGGATGCCATTGGGGCCCATGGCCTTGCCGGATGCAACCGAGCGAATAGCCGAGGCAATTTCGTCCGAGGTGGGAGGGACGTCCAGCGAATCCCTGTCTTCCGCCGTAAGGGAGGGCAGTGCAATGTCCCGAAGCAGGGCACGGGAATCCGCCTCCGAACAGGGAGAAACAGGGGAGTAAACTCCGCGGAAATAATCCGCGAAGCAGGAGACAATGGCTTCCGGCTCCGTGGCACACGCACCATCCACACTCTCAATCAAAGGCACCACGCGGCTCGCTCTCTCTCTCTTATCCAACCACGCAATCAATTTGCCGGCCTTGTCACCCACATCATACAAGCGCCCCTGCTGCTCTCTACCAAGGCCCCTGGCCGCCTCCGTGACGAGGGCCCGGTAGGCCGCCTGCTTTAACTGCAGAACATGTAACTTGGCGTCTGTTACCCCGCTTCCCAGGTCACCCTCCAATTCCGCAATCTCGGCCTCCACCCGGGACACCTCCTCCCGCTCGCGCCGCCGGGCATTGGCAATAAAGGAGAGGGCCTCCCCTCTGAGAACCACTTTGAAAGCCTCCCATAGGGAGATGGCAGATGGGACCGACCCCACATTCTCCTCAAAATAGCGCTGCAAGGATGTGATCAAGTCGGCACGAATGGTGGGGTCGCGCAGATACCAGGCGTTAATCGGGGCCACCCTGCCATCCCCCCTCGGGAAGACATCGAAATGCAACAACAATGGGGAGTGGTCTGAAATACCCCGTGCCAGATGGCGCACCTCCCCCACCCTCCCGGCATGGGCCGCCGGGACAAGGATGTAATCAAGCCGCGAAAGACTACCATGGGCCCCCGAGTGGAAGGTGTATTGTTGCAATACGGGATGCTTTAGGCGCCAACAATCCACCAGGCCCAGTGTGTCTAAAAGGCCAGGCAGCCACGCCTGTGCCCGGGGGAGGTCCCTAGGGGGGTGGCGATCCATAGATCCAGAAGCAACCGCATTAAAGTCCCCTCCAACCACCAACAGGCCACTCGGAAGTTCCAGAAGGAGGCGCCCCAGGTCCGCAAATGTAGTGGCCTGTAGCCCAGGCGGGACGTACACCGACACAAAACTGAACACTCTGCCCTCCATACGTCCCACCAGAGCAGTGTAACGCCCCCTCTCATCGTGGTGCACCTCATCAATCTCCAACGGGAGCGAGTTCCTAACCATAATACCCACCCCCCGCGAACCCGAGGTGAAGCCAGAGTGGGCCGCCAGACGATATCCCCTCCGATTCATTGCATGAAAGGTGTTACCTATAAGGTGCGTCTCTTGCAGAAAGACAACATCTGGGGAGACACGTTTTAAATACTGCAGGACCACACCACGCTTAATCCTATCCCCCAGGCCGTTAACATTCCATGACAACACAGTCAAGTCCCTACCCCCCATCATACGTCGAAACAATCGGTCGTCTCCCACTGAGCAGTCTAAAGACAACAAAACAATTGCGGGTTTGCCTTGCGGTACGAACAAACAACACCCCCCCCCCCACCCCCCGGTCCCAACAAAACTCCCCCCTCCCTGCACCCCTGCATGAGCCCAGACAGCCCCCCCAAAGTGCAGTGTGCCTGTCGCCCCATAGCTAAATACTAACTAGTCCCTCAGAGGAGGAGGGAAGCCCCCAGCAGACCCCACATGACCTCCATGGGAGGGGAACATACTGAAGCAGTATATGGTGAAGGAACAATGACTCGAGCAAGGCAATACAGTCACCCCTCAATTCTGGTCCAGCGGGCCCTCCTCGCCAGCCGCGCTCCCCCCACCCCCCCGGCCCCGATCCCCAGGCAAGGTGTCCAACCAGTCCCCAGCCGCCTCGGGCCGGTCGAAGAAATGCGTGCGACCATCCACCTCCACCCGCAGCTTAGCCGGGAAGAGCATTGAGTACTTAAGATTTAGGTCCCTTAAACGACGTTTGATGCCAATAAAGCTCTGCCGCTGCTTCTGGACCGCCGGGGTAAAGTCCGGGTAGAAGTTCACGTCCATGTTGTCCAACCTGACCGGTCCCTGTTGCCTGGAGGTCTGGAGGATGGCATCTCGGTCCCGAAAATTAAAGATTCGGGCAATGAGGGGCCGCGGCGGGGCACCGGTCTTAGGGCGGCCCCCGGGGACCCGGTGGGCACGTTCCACCGCAAAAAACTTACTCAGCCCCCGGGGCTGGAGATGGGTCAGGATCAAGTCTTCCACGAAGAGATCCGCCGCCTCCGCCTCACGTCCCTCCGGCACACCAATAATACGGATATTATTCCTCCGGGCCCGACCCTCGGAGTCCTCCAGTCGCCGGTCCATCAGGGCGCTCGCCTGGCCAAGCCGGCGCACCTCCCCCTGGAGGGCCACCACGTCAGTCGTGAGGCTCGTTGTGGTGTGGGTCAGGGAGTCGACTCGGTCGTTCGTTTTTGACAAGTCCGCCCTCACCAGGCCCACATCCACCAGGACCGAGTCAATCTTTTGCGCCAAGGTATCAAAACGCTGGTCCACTGAGGCCTTCAGTTCAGCGATGGCGCCCATGACGTCCCGGAGGGTTAGATCCACTGGCTGGGCAGGTGCCTCCGTCGGGCCCACCGGGGATGGCCGCGATGTCTCCGGAGAACCCTTTTGGAGCGTGTAGCGGTCCATACTATTGGCCTGGTGCGCCGTGCCACGGCGGGTCGTCTTCACCTTCGCACGGTCGCCATCTTGTTTGGTGGCCATGCTGGCCCTTCCACCGTCGTGCCAAGATCTCCAAACGGGCCGCCACACCAAATCACGGGTGTCAAGGGGGCGACCACCGAGCCGCGGGTCGACCCACCGCCGGCGGGTCAGCTGGGCACCTGGACAAGGCCACACCACCGCACCCCGCTCCGCAGCCCGACCTCGCCAGAGAGCAAGGAGGGCGCAAAAGCGAAGGTGAAAGCGCGGGGTACGCGAGTCGCCCAGCCCCGCACGCCGCTGTTATTCACCTTGTCCCCGGATCGCGCCACTACTCCAATCCGGGGGGCCGGCGAGGAGAAGGCCGCAACCTTCAGTCGATGCTCCCACCGGTGTTCGGGGTCCGATTCGAGCCCAAAAAACGGGTAGCGCCTCAGCTCGGGTTCCCCGACACAGTCCCCTTAACAAAGACAGGATATTTCCAGGATTTATTCAGGAGGTCGCGGAGGTCCTCGGGAGCCTCGCACCTACGCGGCCATCTTGGTTGCGCGCTAGGCTCCTCCTCCTTCGAACAATTATTAGTTTTAATAGTTAAACTTGTATTGTATGAATCTGCCAGTGTATTTGTGCTGTGGCACCGTCCTACTTGTAATGCAGATATGGCACTTTAATACCCCTGGCATGTACCATGAAGTTCCCAAAGAAACCTATAATCCACAGATTGGCTTGTACAAAAGCGTCAGTCAATGACCAAGCCACCAAAACCAAAGGACGTACCATCACTCGTGGAAAATCCACTCTCATATTATCCCGCTTACAGAGTGGCCTACAAACAACCAGAAGTTGCTGGTATATCAGCAGACTATCATCAGTGCTGTACCGCCTCCATCTTGTTAGGCTTGCCACTGAACATAATAATATGCTAACACAGGGTGCGGAATCATCTTAGTTGGTAAATTATGTGACTACAACACTCACAATATTCCTACACTTGTCTCTGCAACATTTCCGTAAATGTGAGCTTAATCCATAAATCTTATACATACTACCCCACAATACTTTGTGATGCAGGTCGCCGCACATGTCATAGGTCAAGTCTAGATACAGAGATACTACTCAGCTCTCAATTCATCACGATAGGTGGTAGCGCCTCACAACCACTGGAAATGTGTCTCCCACCATGCAACGCTGGGAGATCGTCATAGTTTTTTGTAATATGATAGCTCACTACTTAATCAATGGACAATTGAAGCACGTCATAAAGCCAACAATAAAAGCAAAACAATTAAAATGAACAACGGACACATTCAGAGGCAGCAAACACAACACATTAAAAATGTAATTACAAAGCCCCAAAGACAACGTGTCTGACTGGTCTCATATAATGCTGGCTGATCATTAACATAATTTTAGCTATTTTGAGACTGTAGAAACCTGTCCAGCTATGAAAAATTATGAAGCATATGAGTCTCTTAATTAAGAATTACAGAAAACACCAAGCATAGCCCAAGCCAATAGATCTAGTCTTGGTAAGCTGTCCTGGAGTTTCCTTTTTTAACGCAGCATAAGCCGCAAATATAAAAAGAAGAAAAAAAAATGCCACCATCTAAATATGGTGGCCATTTATTTTTATTTATAAAGTTTTATATAGCGCGAACATGACCCACGGGGGTATCAGAGCGCTTTACAGTACACGGTTATCACACACTTTTTTTTTCATACAATCGGAAATCGCATACAATACAAAAGAGGTAGACATTGGTGTTTGGATACAATCCGTGGCAAAAGACATCAGAAAGTTAAAGTTTTAGGATGTTAATTTGTTCATTAGAAACATTTTCGGAAGAGATTCTGCGTACATCTGGGGGAAGGGTGTTCCAGATCCTCGGTGCAATACCTGAGAAAGCTCTGCACCCAGTTCTCTTTTTGTAGAAGGAGTGGGGTTTTAGTAGTAGTGAGCTCGCGCTTCGCGAATGTTTGCATCCGCCCGACCGTTCCAGCTTTTGTGCTAAATAGCTGGGGGTGTTGGTATGTAGGGCTTTATGTGTCATGCAGGCGATCTTTAGTTGTATTCTCGCTTCGTAGGTTAGCCAGTTCAGAGCCTTCAAGGCCGGGGTGATGTGGTTATTTCTTTTTATTCCGGTGACCAGTCTGGCCGCAGCGTTAAGTGATGCCCTGAGCGGTGCTAGCTTACATTTAGGAAGACCGCATAGAGTGGTGCTTCCATAGTCCAGTCTCGATAGTACTAGTGCTTGTACCGCCATTTTTAGATCATCCTGTGGGAGGAAGGGTTTAAGATTCCTTAGGATACTCAACTGATAATTGGCTCCCTTGGTGGCATTGTAGATTTGCGCCTGCATATTTAAATGTTTGTCCAGGGTGACTTCCAGGGATTTTGCGGAGTCAATGATGTGTGGGGTGCAATTGAAGGAAGTTAGATGCTTCAGCCATAAGTCTATCTTGGGTGTGTGATTGGGAGGGGAGATGAGGAGGAATTCAGTTTTCTTGGCATTGAGCATGAGGTGGTTGCCATTGAGCCATCTTTGGGTATTATGAAGAATGGCGTTGAGGGAGATGAAGTTATCTGGTGAGGAGACTTTCATATATAGTTGTGTGTCGCCCGCGTATAGGTGATATAGAATGTTTGCAGAATTTAGAGCATTGGCGAGGGGTTCCATGAGTAGATTAAAAAGGATTGGTGATAGTGCTGATCCCTGTGGAACTCCTAGGGTGACCATGGATGGTTGAGATAATGATTGATTGCTTCATCTTGATTCTTTGGGTTCTGTTGCTTAGGAAGGAGATGAACCATTGTAACACTGGACCGGTTAGGCCCATCCTTCGTTCAAGTAAGGACAGTAGATTGCCGTGTTTAACCGTGTCGAAAGCGGAAGATAGGTCCAAGAGTATCAATAGGCACGATTCATTATGATCTAACATTTTTAAAATGTCATCCATTATGTGGGTGAGTGCGGATTCGTTACTGTGGCCTTGACGGAAGCCGGATTGGAGTTTGTTTAGCAGGTTGAAGTTCTCGATGTGGTTGCAGAGTTGAATTTGTACACATTTTTCTAATAGTTTCGCCAGAGTGGGGATGTTGGATATAGGGTGATAGTAGTTGAGGGCTGTGGAGAGGGAGTTGGCTTTCTTTAGTATAGGTGTGACCTGCCATATTTTAAGGCAGTCAGGTATGGAGCCTTGCCTCAGAGAGGCGTTAACAATTTTTGCCCATAGGGGTAGAATAGAGGTCTCTATCATTTTGAATATGGCTGGGGGTAGGGGGTAGGGGATCGGAGAAATGATTGGCAGGGTTGATCGCTAGCAGGGTGCTATAGATTTCGTGTTCCGGGATGGGTGAGAAGGAGTGCCAGTTGGCATTGTTTTTTGGAGCTTCGATTGGAAAGTTTAAAAGGTCCTTGATCTGTGTATGAAGCAAAGGCTCACGGTCAGTAGTTTGTTGGGGTTCTTTCCTGGACTGAATGTCATTTTCAATGGTTCTAGTCTTTTGTAGGAAGAATTTGACAAGCTCGTCGCAGTCAGGGGTAGCCGGGTTGCTTAGCTCCGCTACGTTTGGAGAGTTACGGGCTTGTTGTTTTATGATTTCGAATAGTTTTTTGGGACGGTTAATGGCTTGGTTCAGTTGTGTTTTGAAGAAGTCTGCTTTAGCTTTTAAGATTTTTCTGTTGTATGTATTTCTCAGCGCTCTAAGTTGGTATAGGTGATCAGTGGAGGGTGCTGATTTCCATGTTCGCTCAGCTAGTCTTAACTTGCGTCGGTCCGAGTTTAGGTTCTCATTGAACCATGGTTTGGACATTTTTGTGGAGACATTTTTTTTCTTGGAGGGGCGCTATGTTATCAAGGATTTCAAGCATAGTGTCATTGTAAAAGTCTGTGAGATCCTGGACATCAGCCATGTCTGTTGAGGGGATCCGGGCGGAATTGCATTGAGATACCAAGGCGTTGGGATTAATATTTTGGATATTCCTTTTCCATTGTTTTATTTTTGTAGGTTGACTTCGTTTTGGAGTTACCTCACTGTTGATGGAGAGGAATATGCTGTAGTGATCAGTCCAGTCACATGGGGAGATGGATTCTAGTGATATAGTGTTTGATTTTGCTATGATGAGGTCTAATGTCTCCCCCTTTTTGTGGGTTGGGCTGTCGCAGAATTGGGACAGATCCTGGTCTGACAGAAAGGATTTGAGCCTGTTTACATCATGATCACCAGTATTGTTCCAATGGAGGTTGAAATCTCCCAGAAAGATCTGCGGTACCCGGAGGGTGGTATATTATGTGAAGTTTGCAGATGATGCCCTTGTCGTCAGAGATGTTGGTGCAGAGATATTCACAGGAGGATAGGGAGGTAGCGTCTGTTTGATTAACTGTGATTGTGTTTCGATAGATGCAGGCTAACCCCCCTCCAGGTTTCTCAGTTCTATCCAGGCGAAGTATATTATGACTAGGGGGGACCAGTAAGTCAAGGATGGGAGCAGAGGAGCTCTTTAGCCACGTTTCGGTGAGGATGATGATGTCGAGATCATTTGAGAGGATGAGCTCATAGATGACTGTAGCATGTTTGTTAGCCGATCTGCAATTGATAAGTGCGCACTTTAGTTTGCTAGTCGAGTGAGGGAGGGTAGACTGCAATATGTTGACCTTTGTAAGGTTTTCCCTAATTATGGATCTGTGATTGTGAGTGGGTTCTCTGTAGGGGTTGGGTCAAATGGATTGGATAGTGCAATCTAAAGACTTGCTACTGTCATTATGGCTGTTGTACGATATGAGAAGGTCATGTAAGTAATTGTCAGATAGGCCATTCATAGCCCTCATAGGAAGATCCGGGTCATTGGGGGAGGATATTTTATTCTGCGTTGAATAGTCATGGTGGGGATTCATGGTGAAGTATCGACTGGTTTGCTGACTAATTCGGTTCACGGTGTCGCTAGTAGCTTTATTAGAGGTTAGGAGTTCATTGGTGATTGAGGATAGATTTTGCATTTCGTCCTTGAGATGGGCTAGGCCTATGGTTACCTCGTTGAATCTCGTGGTCTAGTCATGGTTAAGACACTTAGTTAAATGTGTGGACGTGTGTTCCCATATAGTGGTGGTATGACCATGTGCTTGCTATCAATAAACATTTTAAATACAAAAAAAAGAACCATTTCATACCATTTTATTAGAAGATCAAAAGTGCTTTCAAGCAGGCAGGCGCAATTAGAAAAGACTGCAAATCCTACTTTAATGCAAATCAGAGGAAAATATGCTTCTTATTGGTGCACATAGGATTTACTATAGGCTTTGCATTACTGCAACCAGAAGGTATAGTTTAAATACACATAGACACTTAAAAATATCAAAAAAGGATAAAGAATAGAAAAAAAATATAAGCAGCATAAAGTATAGGCCCACCAACCTTGGCACTGAAATGCACTTCTTTTAAGTATATATGTATGTGTGATCATTAACAATGCTGCCGTCAGTAGTGTTAGTGAGCTAATGGATGAAGAAGGATAACACACTGCCCAAAGTTTTAAGGAGTGTGAGTAGAAGCAGAAAGTGAATGAATGTTGAACAGGTCATTGGGTGAATAGGGCTGACCAAAAGCCACTATATGTATGTATAATCTGGGTGTATTTTTATTTATACCTTTTATAAAGCTAACTAAGCCAGTTGTAAAAGTGACAACAAATTATGCTCCCTCCCCCCAACCTAACAGACATAAATAATAGAGGTGACCAAGCCAACAAACTTGACAGTGGAAGCGGAACCAAAGGTTATGACCGTGCATGAACTGAGCCCTGAAAGTATTTGTCATGTAAATTGTGGAACAAAAAGCACATCAAAATATAATAAACTCTCTTAAAAATTCAAAAAGTGAGTTTCTTTAATATGTAGAGGTGTTTCAGCTTAGTACATATGATAAAATGACTACATTGAGAGGAATTTATTAACCCCTTTGACGCTTATGACGGAACGGTTCCGTCATGCACGTCGGTTGGGCTGTGCTTATGACGGAACCGTTCCGTCATGGCCCCGCCCGCGCTCAGAACCTTCAGCACTGCGCGGAAATCCGCGCAGCGCTGAAGGGGTTAAAAGTAATAGATGTGAAACATGCGTGTAGAAACATTCATGTCCCTCCCCCACCCACATAACAATGCCAATAGTGAACAGAGACAAGTCAGCTGTCATATGCACCCTGTATGCGATTCTTATTACAGGTGGAGTGACATTTTAGTCCGGTAAATCAAACCCATAGGTTTTATACAGAGCCCATCCTGGTCCCTCATATTTCAGGTGCTCTGGTATGTGACAATGAAGAAAAATGAGGTG
This sequence comes from Triturus cristatus, assembly GCF_964204655.1. Lineage (NCBI taxonomy): Eukaryota > Metazoa > Chordata > Amphibia > Caudata > Salamandridae > Triturus > Triturus cristatus. The sequence goes on along the minus strand of NC_140584.1, from coordinate 788,446,232 downwards.
CATGAACAAAAATATTTGCCACATATCACAAAATGTAGTTTAGTAGGACAGCTGGGACTGATCCCAGTTTTTTTTGGATTCACTTTGTGCGATTAAGCCACTAAATCAGTATCTTGTTCTCTGTCCATTTTACATCAAATTTGAATATATTCTGCCGTATGTAGTCTTTGGTGGACAGAGTACAGTCCTTTAAGGATGCGTGGGATATTATGTCCCCCACTCTGATGGACTACTGTCCACCAAATTAAGAGATGACCGATATCACAGTAGTCATCTCTGTGTGTTGAATACAACCAGCATGACGGTGGTTCCCTTCAAAGCAGGGTGTGTCCTTATTACTTTTTCTGGCCCTCACTGCCAGGCTCTTCCTATCAGTGATGGACAGAAAAAAAGGACATCAAACCATCCGCCCTAAATAGGCCAGATGGTGTAATGTCCATCCCTCCACGGCCCCTACTCCATTGCACCGTTGGAGGAAGCTTTCGGTCAACAGAGTCATAAAGGGCTCCATCGACAGAAAGCTTAGGATCCGCCCATCTCTAAATGAGGCAGGATGACCAAGAGTTTGGCGTACACTGTGCTCTGTCTCGTTTGCAATAGAGTACCCTGCCTGCCAAAGTCTAAATCAGGCCCTTTTTCTTTAATTCTTTGCGCATATGGTTAGAGTGTGTGTGGAAGGGAGAAGCAACATAAAAGATTGGCTCAATTTAGGTTAATGGGTCCAAGAGGACCTCGAGCTGAGCCTCAGCCAGGCATTTGGCTTGAGCCTGGCTCGAGCTTTTAGTGGCTCGCCCAGCTCTACAAAGTAATGGGTGGCGAAAAGTCTGAAACTTCCAATGGACTGAGGAACTTAACAAAGGAAAATACAGCTAACTCAATATTCAATATGTCTTCTGAATTCTACCGATTGAACTCAATAAGATCAGATAACATTACCCAATAAACTCAAATTTGGGACCTAAGCAGGAAATCTACCCGTCCATCCAAGTACTAAGGCCGTCATCACCTTCTACTGAAAATGGCAAAATGATCCCACCCCTTAAAGCCATGCAGTAATAGCCACCATTTATTTGCACGCTTCAGTCCATGTGCATGTGACTGAACAATGAGGCCATATCCTGTACGCCAGTGTCCTGGTGGTTGTAGACAGATAGAAGGAAAAAACAACTTCATGTTACTTTATTAACCCCTTGAGTGCCCCGCCCTTTCCCCGCCCTGTGCCGGCCCTTTCATTAGCGGGCGGGGTTCATGACGAGATAGTCTCGTCATGGGCACAGCGCAACCGCGGCCCATGACGAGACCATCTCGTCATGGGCACTCAAGAGGTTAAGAAAATGATAAACAATGTCCATTCAGAGACATACAACACGTTTTCCTTCTAAACATTTGCTAGTACTATGTTGCACAGCTCCTACCAGTAGAATACTATCTGTTGAAAGAAAGAATGACACTTGTAACCTAACCAGTTTTACTGTAAAATAGACCATTGCTGACACATAGCAGGTTTTACTCCCTTTCTTTTCACATGCAGAGCCGCCTGGTCTTGCATCTTTCACAAACATTCACTGCGAATTTTTATTTTAACATACTTTGTAGACCCAACTTCATCAGTGTTTACATTTTAACCTACGAATTCCTGAGGGTCGAGAGCAGTTTGACGGGTGACAAACAGACTAATAACAAAAATATTACTAATAATGAGAACGCCCGATGAGAAAAGTTATAAGTACATTTTTGAAGAGGAAAACACTGGAATCAATAATGTAATTTATTACTAGATTTCAAAAGTAGTCAATTGAGTTCAGGCGAACTAGGGTGAACAAGCACCGACATAAATGGGGATTTCTTTTCTTTCGGAGCACTGAAAGCTATTAGGCATAGACAGTGTAGCCCTAGCTTATGGGCAAACACGTGCAATTTGTCGTATTCTTTCTTACTGAGCCAAATCGACATCTACAGAAGGAAGCATCACACACACTCTGCTTGCCTTAGGCTTGCTGATCACTGCCAACACAGGATCGTGCATGGAGCTGTCTAGACTGTTATTAATATGGGCCTGAATCACCAGCACGGTGGAATTAAATGATTTCTTGATGGAATCATAATCAGCCTATCAGCTCAATTAGCATGATAACAACGCCACAGAAAGGAAGCAGATGTACCAGTGCTGCACCAAATAAGCAGAGGGTTTATTAACAAAAGGAAATGTGTCCTCATCTTTGTTGAAGCCAGACAATTGCATCTGACTCGTGGTTAAGAAACCACATTTTATTGTCTATGTTTCTGACAATTTTGCTCCTAAAGAGAAAAAGAAGGTAACAATGCTGAATAATTGTGGGTAAATCAATTTTTGAAGAAAAACAAGCACCAACCTGACTGACTAGAGAAATAAACAATCGTGCAGACACTGTGCGAGAAAGGCCTAACATCTTTCTAGTAGAAACTGCAGTTGTCTTGTATAAATGGCATTGGCCAGATCCAGTCGTAGTATAAGAGTATTTGGACACTGTACTAATTTTTCAGAGCACATTAAATAATGAACATTGCACTGGTTATTAAAATACCAACAAAAACCACTACCCACCATTATACTGCAATAGTTCATACAACTCCAATCAACTAGAATTTGTTCCATAGCCTTCAGAAGATTTCGGAAAATGCGCATGCCAGAATTAGACCCAGTAAAAGCTGTCTGAGTCCAATCAACTGGAATACCAACCAAGGTGTATAGATTCATGGGAAGATGACTATAAACTTGTGGTGCAGGGGCACCCAACCCAGTTACCATTTTCACGTTCGATTAGATCTGAGTTTCTATACAGTTGGCTGTAGTTGGGAAATACCCATTGGCTGTCATTTGCTTCTCATTGAGAAATTCATATTCTTGATGGGGAGAAAATCCATGCGCAACTTATAATGGGAGATTGGATCCCACACTTAGCATAGCTCATACTTGGAACAAAATATAGTTGAAACTGTTGATGGTATTATTGAATGCCTGTTGCAATGGTGTGTGTGTAACATGTAGGCCACATGTTCAAATAAACCGGTCATTGTTTTGGAGGGTTCATAATTGAGTACCAAAGAATGGCGTGATAACACCTACTAGGACAAGAGCCAACTCAGTTTGTGAAGCACTTTAAAAATGTTTAGTATTATCACTGAGAAGTGTTTTTACCTAGGCAAATGGAATATTCCAAGTTGCACGATGCAGGGGCCCTTCATCCTTCTAGGCTGGCTCCCAAAAAACAAAAAGGTATTGGAGCTCAACCTAAACGATTTCTGCAGCAGACTGCATGGGCTGATTACGAGAAAGGTTCTCAGGAAGAGAGCCAGTGCTGCAATCACCGAAACGCATTAGCAAAGCATTAAGTCTTGGTTATTGCTTTTAAGCATCTGCAAGACAAAGGGAAAACAAAGGCAGCCTCGAGCAAAGTGGTGGGAGCGTGTTCTTTGCATTAAGGTTTAATGTATACCATTGAATTAGTGAACATGCATGTAGCCTAGCCACCACTGTGCTTCCCCACAACCCTCCACACACGCAGAACGAAAGGGGCGATGGGGGGGGGGGGGGGGGGGGGAGCTCATACAGCATTCTCACATGGTGAGATATTCTTTGCTGTGCCATGGGAGTTTGAAAATGGAAACTGCCCACTTTTCCTGTCAGGAAGGAGTCTTGTAATATCTATCACATGAAATATACTTTTCTAGCAGATAAAAAGTTAGTAATTTTAGACGACTGGCCAGCGGAAGTAGAAAACAGATGTTTAAGTATGTTCTCTACGAGAAATAAAAATGTATATTGGATGTGGGAAAATAAATGAGTTCCTGGACAAACATAGCAGAAAATCATTGGTAGGAGACAATTTTCAGGACACATAATAGATTTTTCTTATTACAGTGATGTATCTCCCCCTATACACTAACCTCACCACACAAGGAAAACGAAGGATCCGGAATATCTACAGGCTTACAGAATGTAATAAAGAATTATTATAAGAGTTACATTTGATGACAAGGCTTTCAACGATGCTTCTTGTCTTCAACAACTGGACTTTGTACTGCTAGCACTATTGTCACTTGTGTATATTTGGGAGTTTTCTTTAGTGGGGAGCACCTATAGCTGAGCTGTTGAGCGCTTGACATCACAGATACTACACAGAGCATCAATGCCACTTTGTACAGTCACCAGGAACGTGGAACATCAAAAAGCACAATAGAACCAACAATACACATTTTATTGGGGGTTAAGAAATACCTGGGGGCGAGTGAGGAGGGAAAGGCTGTGCAAGAAACCTTGTGGGGATTTGGGGGATGTCCCTTTGCCATCTAGGTATCCTCCTTGAGCAAAAACATAAATAAATAAAATGCCCACTCTTTAAGGCACATGCACACCACTGAAAAGACACACTGATATTAACCCACGAATAACTCTACGTGCATGTTTCCTGAGCCCTTAAACATGCCTGAATATTCCCTCTTTACTACACGCAAAATGGAAGACACACAGGCTCCGGAGAGACGTCCCTTAAAAACACCCGACTCCTCCGAGGGAACTACTCCAACAATCGTTCGAGCTCCTGCAAGCTGCTATGCTCATGCAACAGTTTCTAAGATGTGGTTACCTATTAAACTGATCCGATGTCAAGTTGAACAGATGTGTGGACCTGATGCTTGCATTACAGAATTACAGCAGCGAGTTACAAGTAACACAGCCCCGCTCAAAAGGGCAGCCAGGCATGCAGAAATCCCATTAACACGCTGCTGGGGCTCAGTCTGCTCGTTGTGTGTGATGCTGCTCTCACACAACTAAACTATAGGAAAGTAAAGTCACCCTCACAACCGATAAAAGAAACAATACTCACCAGAAAAATAAATAATTACACTGTTAAGTTCATCACAATGGGCCAGTAAAAATGGAGGTGAGACAGCGGTATAACAATCACCATATAGCATGGTATGGGCACACACCAGAATTGTAAAATGTGTGTATGTCAATGTGCCAGGTGTCTGTGTGCCATGTTTTGTGAGCGAATTGGTAATGTTGGTATGTGTGAAAAAATATTATTTACAGGTTCAATTACGTCCCACTGTATATTAAGTCATAGAAAATGGGCAATTCTGGCAAACAAGCCAGACCGAAAACATTAATATGATTAATTGAAATATTTCACCTGCTGCCAGTTGTCCTCCAGGGATGGCAAGGCTGAGAAATAGCCGGTGTCGTGGACTAGCTGCAGCTCCTGGAATATACTGTAACTAGCCAACACATCCATGCTTGCTGTGCAAGGCAGGCAGGGCAGCCTCTGTTCAGTGTTTAATTTCGTGCAACCCAAAAACAGCTCCAGTGTCCTTGTCTCAGCTTCCTCCAGTCAATGCATGCAGAAGGGAGGGGGTGGCTGGGGGCTGGATGCAGCCCAGCTTGAAAAAAAATTAAAAGTCAGGAAAGGGGGAGGTTTCTCCTCTACGCTGAGCTGTAAGGTCTGTCCAGAGATCTGATGCATCCAGATAATGGACAGGACTATGCCCAAGTGCAGTGCTGTACTGGACCACAGCTGTGGGTCCAGGAGAGGAGCTGCTTCCAAGGTGGTCAGGGACGCCCCTGATTTGGTGTCTGATGGCTCCAGCTCTTGGGCAGGGAGAGGCAGTCCAGCTAAGGTTGCCAGTGGTACCCCCTTTCTTGGAGTCTGATCACTCCTGCCACTGGACCAGGGAAGAAAGTCTCTCCAGGTGGTGCAGGGCTGCTCCTAACCTAGGGTTTGCCCCTACAACTAAGAAACCAGCCAGAAGAGGGTTTGGACTATACAACGGTCAACTGCAACCCTACCAAGGCTCCAATGCCCCTCCAAATCACAGGCACCCGAGAGTGTCGCTGCATCCTGCCATAAAGCATTCCTGTCCAGCACTATCCTTCCAGCTTATAACCCACTGTAGTTAACTGCATGCGACAATGAACAAAAACCTCTAGCTTTTGGGGCATGCTTCAGCACTCTGATCTAATGAACTCCTACACAGAGTTCTGGATTCTGCAGCTTTTGAATTGTGAATGGTCTCTCGAATTGTGGCAGATCACAGTCTGAACCCGCCACGAGGAAGGGTGTCTGCTGGCCATCCACTGTGGCAAACTACACTTCAGCACAGGGGCAATTGTTCATGCAATTCTTAGCACGGGGTGTTCGTGCAACCTACGGCAGCTTCACTCCAGTGCAAGAGCAGAGAGGTCCAGGAAGCTCCTGGCTCAATCAGGGAGAGCAGATAGTACACTGACACTGCTCTGTTGGTAGCACGCCTTGTACACAGCTGACGTCTCTGTATGTCTCGGAAGAGGCGAAGATGCTCAGGCAGGGTACAGCGAAATTCACCTTTATCCCAGAGCGGTGGTTCTCACAGTTCCTGGATCTGACGACGGTGCAGACGAGCCGAGCAGTCAGATTCACGTCTGTCCCTTGGGAATGGGCCCCTGGAAGTCCTTGACTGCACAAAGGGCGCTCGTGCAATGTGCAGTTTCGCACTTTCCCAGCTCAGTGGGTCCTGCAGGTCAAGGGTCGGGAGTACTCTTGCATGCAGTCAGATTCACTATTTTTCCTGAGCTGTGGCAGCCGAAGCTCATTGACCACACAGGGATGCTTGAACTCATGTGTCCCTTGAAAGTCCCCGTGTCCTCCTGTGTCCCTTTAAAGTCCCAGGTCGGCAGAGGGTTACCATACACACTGCGCCCAATTACTCTCCCGTGCTTTGGTTCCTTCAGCTCCTGTGTCAGGCAGCCCGTGCTGTGCAACCAGTTGTACGTCCCGGGATAGGGTTGTGGTCCCTGCAAATTCTCGTTGAGTCAAGGGTTATACAAAAGAGGTTCCATCCCTGCGCTAGACGACGACTGGTCCCTGCACATCCTTGATCAGCTGGGATGCTCGTGAACCATGCATTCGTTTGCATTACAGACACCGAACTGTTCCTGCAGGTCTTGAGGCGGGGATGTGATTATTGCGCTGACAGCAACCTGCTATCCACTCCAAGCACTGCTGCCAGCTCCCCGCATATAGTCGTTGCGTCTCAATGTTTTTGTTACCACGGGAGGGGGGCTGTGCATTCTTCCTCTCGCGATCTGTTTTGTTTTTTTAACCCCCCCGGCCGTGCCTGCTGTGCAATCTTTTAACACCACGCCCATTGGTCTTGACTCCTCCTAACCGCCCTCCCCCAGCTCCTTTCTCGCCACTCTATCTACTACGCATGCGCCAAATTACCAGTCCGACTAGCCCCGCCAAATAAAAGTAGCGCGTGGCCTTATAGGGTAAAGAGGAGGGTGCGAGCTAGACGTCACGAGCGGCCAATAGGGACGGCGGTGGGGTGTGGCCTGCATCGCCAGTCTATGGACGCTGATTGGACGTGGTTGTGGTCCGTCCGCTCCCGTACATGGCACTGTGAATGCGAGTTATTTTTAGACCGGTATATAGTCTGTCGGCGAAGCCCGGTGAGGACTAGTCACGGGAGAGAGGCCTGGTGATGACTCTTCCCGGCATTACAGGTGCAATGTGCCCCGCAAGACTCGGTGCGAAAGTGTTGGCAGGGCTGCGTACCGTACGCGCAGTACTTGTAACTGGTTTAAGAAGTGCTGAGAGGACCGAATGTTAAAGGCATGTTACTGTACAGACTCCGGGGTACTAGGGCTAAAAGATAGAACAGGGCAGTGCGAGACCGATACTGTTGCGCAACCGTCCGTGTGTATATGTAAATATGGCTCTATTGCGCACCTCCTTTTAAACCACCACCTCCGGCCCTCCAAAATTCACACTGATTAAGGCTAGTTAACTGAGAACAGGAGCCTCCTCTATTTGTCTGCTTTTTGGGAGAGAGAGACGCAGCACTGAGCACTTGGATTGGGTGAAAAAAGGTCACTTTATGGAAACAGATGCACATCACAATATGTTCCTGGGCAACCCACCTTACAAAACTAAAGCCACGCTATACACATCAAATGAACTGTCTAATCTTCTGCCTACATCTCTACCATCCCACACAGTTAACCCATCCCACAACTATCTAGTTCCTATTGGACTGCCGTTCAACAGTTTTAAACTTTAGCTCTCCCTAGGCCTAGAGCCTATGACGGCAACTTTGCCATTTGCTGCCACTGCTGGGGACAGGACCACAGGTCCCAGGCTCCCTAGCGGCCGTCACAGCCGCCGATGCCAGCACCACGTGCCCGGAGGCGCTTTAAAAGCATCACAGGGCTCCCGCAGCGCGGGAAGCCCTGCAACTTTGCCGTTTGCTGCCACTGCTGGGGACAGGAGGAGCGGGACAGGACCACAGGTCCCAGGCTTCCTAGCGGCCGTTACAGCCGCCGACGTCCACACCACGCGCCCGGAGGCACTTTAAAAGCATTACAGGGCTCCCGCAGCGCGGGACGCCCGGGCCAAGGGCGGACCCGTCTGAGACCGGTCGAGGCTGGGCTGGGCCATACCTCTTTGAAGTGGGACCGAATAGGGCGGGTGAGTGCCCCATTAATCATACACAATTTTATTGGACATATTTTGTCTTGACTCTTGAGCTGATCCAATAACTTTTTTAATCATGGGGAAACGCACCATGCTACCACCAGCACACCCTATTACAACCAGCATTAATAGCATGCTTGAGAGGGTTGTTAATATTGTTTCAGGTGAAATTGCACTGAAGGGTGGCCGGCTGCTACTTATCATAGAGGTGCCCCATCAGATAATATCTCTGAGCTACCTCTGTCATTTCCTAATGGCCTTGAAGCTGAAAAATCCTCAATCACAAACGGGAGTGCTAGTAGCTTGGACAGAATCAAGATAAACGAGTTGCCCCCAAATAACAACTCTATCCCGTTTGCTGGAATCCCTGCGGGCAAACGGAAGAGAAAGACTGGGAAACCCACCAGCATCAAAAGGAAACAACCCACCCGTATCACCCCTGCTCGAAATCATCTCACCTCCTGGATGCAACCACCGCCAACTAACTCTACTGACAGCACTAAGACTCTTGATGCCCCCCCCGGTATCACCTATAGTCACCATGAATCTGAACTGCTCAATTGGCACACAGACTGAGCCATCATTTTGCCTTGGGGGTTGCGGGGATGCCATTGCTGCAATAGTAAATAACCAAGTGACTGTCCTTTTGGAGGAAAAATTTGCACTACGTAAGGCATCCATTGACAACCTGGCTGTAATCATTGGGGGGGGGGGGGGTTTGACCTAGCAAGGAACTCACAAATGCCCATCAATTTAAAGCAAGGAAGGAGGGGTAACATGGGGGCAACAATAAGTACACCAAACATTCCGAGCACAACACAACCTTCCAACCCCAGCAATATTTCCACTGTAAGTAAGCCTTGTGTGTCATCAGACCAAACTCTGTCCCCCCCATCTCAAATTCAAATCTAGCTACTAAGGGAACCAGAGCTGAATCTATCAGAAACACAGCCATCATTACACGCACTCATTGTCAGCAGGAGAATGCAGGCGGCCTCAGCAGACCCAATGGGGATGCCCAGAATCCATCAATTGGCAGTTCAAGGTGTAATGTACCATCCCGCCCAAATAGTAACGCTCCGGCAGCTAACCAAGACGCCTTGGATCTGCCGCTGGCCGCTTTCCCCTACCTTCTGGTCCTAGCAGGGGTACCTCCATTAAAACAGGACCAGCGGGAGACATGGAAAAAACTGCGTAACAAATGTGTCGATTGGCTTTCAAGGTTTAGAAGGCTTCAAGCTTTCGATTGGAGGGACATTATCATGGTATGCAGAGTTGGGTGGGTTAGCGCCTCCACAAAAAACACCGAACGGTACTGCATCGTAATACATTTCCGCAGGCCAGCCTTGGTGAGATATCTACTGAGGCCTTGTGAGCTCGAAACTCCTATGAATACTAACATTTGCCTCTTACCTCTTGGCTATTTTTATAAACCACACAATGGGCTAGGCTTTAATGCGTCCCCTCCTGTTTATTCCGTGAATAAGTTTGAAGCCCTCTCAAGTCTGGATACGCTAGATTGACTACCATCTCCTGTGGCGGTACCTGCCCACATTGAAAACTCTCAGCATTTAACGGAAGCAGAAATATTTGACTCCGATACTAGTCCCTATATTTCCACCACATCCTGCCCTCCAACACAGTCAACGTGGGCTAACCGAGTAAAATCTGGTCCCATTGACTCTATAACTGATCAAGCTAGGTTGAACATTCTTTCATGGAACATAGCTGGCCTAAGGTCAAAAAAGGATGATATTGCTTGGCTACGTTTTGTGACCACCCACTATATTATAGCATTACAAGAAACATGGGAGCCCACTGACTACTTCTTTTTGGATGGTTATATATCATTCTGGAAACCCGCTATAAAGTCAAGCATGGGCAGAGCCAGGGGGGGGGTTTCTTCTTTTGCTGTTTAGTCTTAAACTCTACTATAACACCAATTTGATTGACGTCTGCTCACCTCATGTGTTAGCTGTAGAACTGACAGGAAAGAACCTACCCACACTCCTTGTGGTCAATTTCTACAACTCTATTACGAGGACTAATGAGACTGAGCACCTAATGGCATTGGGGGGCTCTTTAGTGGCTTATGGGGAAAGCACTGAAGACTACCATAATACACTAATCCTGGGAGATTTTAATACTCGTACTTGCCCTCTTAACTGTTTGGCATTGTTAGAGGAGGAGGTTGGTCTGCAGGGGCAAAACCATTTGGACATTCCCCGTCTGGTACCTTATTTTAAGGTCATTCTATCAGCCCATAACTTGAACTGCCTTCAACAATCAGACAGGCCTGTACCGGCAGCTACCTATACTGGCCATGACTGTCAAAGTGTAATTGACCACATATTGGTATCCTCCCCGCTAACATCTGCTGTAGAATCTTAAGTGTTACCCAGAATCCGTTTAGTGATCATAACCCTTTGACACTAGATCTCTATTTACAAGCCGCTTTTAAGGGTAGGATTGCTAGTCAACTTACCAATATAAACATCAAACCTAAAGATCAAGCACGTAGAGTGAGGTGAGACATGATCACCCCTGAAAGTTTTATGGATAATCTGTATACTACTTGCGCCCCAGAGCTTAAGGTGTGTTTAGACCAGGAATCTCATGCCAGTTCTATCTTGGATGCCTTTGAGTCAATCACCAAACGGCTTGCCTCTAATTTATCTACCACGACTAGAGCAAGGCGCCTGAAGCTGAAAAGATGGTTTGATGATACCTGTATGACTACCCATAAGGAGCTCATGCAGGCTCTTAAGCAAAAACCGAGGGTGGTTTCTTTAATTAAAAATAGAAAGGCATACAAACTTGCAGTACAGACTAGGAAAAAAACAACTGAGGGAGATCGCCTGTGAGGAGCTCAGCCAAGTCAGCGTGCTGGCAAACAGTTCCAAATTTTGGTCTGTTGTCAATAGCCCTCTCTTTGATGATTCACCCAACTCCTGCACAGAGTGTTTAGTTCCCGCCGAGATATGGGTCCATCACTTTGGCAAAATCTACAGTGATGATAACCTTGAGAACTCCGTGGGACAAACCGTTGCCGGACTAGTAGGTTGCCCGCTTGTTTTTAATACAGATGAGGTATACAAAGCTATCATCACAACTTCAGGAGGAAAAGCGCCCGGCCCCGATGGAGTACCGGCCGACTTTTATAAGGCAGATTCAGAAGTTTTGGCCATGATTTTAACACATGTTTTTAATGCAGCCTGTACGTTTGGTTTTCCCTTGTCATGGTCAAAGGCGGTGATCATCCCCATTTTAAAAAAAGGTACCAGGGATGACCCAGCATGCTATAGGCCCATTTAGCTTCTTGATTCCTCTGCCAAAATCATGGGTAAAGTAGTCCTGGAGCGCATAACAGCCTGGCTTGACAGTGCCAACATTGTCTCAGACCTCCAGTATGGGTTTAGGCCGGGGAGGGGGACTTTGGACCAGTGCCTTAACCTTCACCTCGTGATAGGGAAGTATACTGTCGCCGGGGGGGGAGGTCTGCATTTGGCCTTCATGGACCTCTCCTCGGCATTTGATCTAGTCAACAGGTCCAAGCCGTGGGTGGTTCTTCAGGAAATGGGGCTCGATGCTGATCTGATCTCCTTCCTGGCTACCGCTCATGACAATACTACGGCCGCAGGTCGCCTCAACGAAGACGGCAGTCTGACCGGCTCTTGGGTGGTAAAAAGAGGGGTGCGGCAGGGATGCATACTGGCCCCTCTGCTGTTCACCCTCTATATTAATAAATTAGGGGACTCCTTGGCAACTTGCAGCAAGTGGAAGAGGTGTGGCGCCGCGGCCAGGGCGACCGACTCTGGAATCTGGGGATCACGGTTCGATCCCTGGCGCCAGATTAGCCCGGCACCATGTGACTCTGGGCAATAGCTTGCTTAATCTTCCCAACGGCCCCCAGCGCCTAGAGACCCTTACGGGTGATTGTTCGCGCTTTACAAATGTGGATTATTATAAAGACATACCAAGAGCCGGAAGCAAAATGATTCCAGCACTCCTGTATGCTGACGACGCGGTTCTAGTATCCAGAACCGCTAGGGGGCTGCAACTGCTTTTAAATTGTTTTATAGATTTTATGGACTCCCTGGATCTAATTGCAAATTAAAAAAAATCACATGCCAGGACAATAGGCTCTAGGAGGGCAGCAAAGGCAACATTTTACTGTAAGGGGACCGAGTTAACTAAAGTGTCTACCTTCCCATACCTAGGGGTGCTCTTTGACGACCAGCGTTCGTGGTGTGCACAACGCACACTTAAAAAGAACGTCTTAGCTAGAGCAGCAGGGGAAACCCTACATTTCGCAAAAAGAATAGGCTCCAAGCCGTTCCCTGCGATTTTCAAGGTCTATAATGCTAAGTGCATCCCCATGACCACTTATGATAGCGATATTTGGGGCTACAAGGATGTGAAAGAAATACAAGGGGCAGAAAATAATTTCCTGCGCAAGCTTATTTCTGTCCCGGCATCCACCCCAATTGTTAAACTACATGAGGAGTTGGGAGTGGGCTATATTTCAGACATGATTGCGGTTGCTCCACTACTCAGCTGGCTGAGAATTTGGGCTCAACCGACCTCAAACTTAAACCAACTGATAATTCAGGATTGTTTAGCCTTGGAGAAGGCATTAAATATTCCATGGCTCAAATACATTAAAGACCAGACTGAGAACCTCGGCTGCCCCGACTTGTTCATGTCTCCTACTCCCTTGACTAAGCCTGCCATTAGAGCGGTTAAACTGAAGTTCTTAGATAGATGCCAATGTTTAAGGGAGGAAACAGAACTATTCAAGCCCTCGTGAGAAAGTATGTCGCATTGAGCCTGAGCCAGCAGATGCAACCATATTTAACATCATAAATAAAGCTTACCATCTTTTTGTTCTAAAAAGATTTCATTTTAACATGGTTCCCTGGTTACTGGCCTTCCCTAAAGGCTATTTTAAACCAGACTCAGCAAATCCGTGTACATGTGACAACTTCTCAGAGCAAGACACTCTACATATCATGTTCTTCTGCACTCATTATGACCCCCTACGCAGAAAATACATTCTTCCCCTGTTAAGGGGTCATAATTGTGTGCAAGTAAGGCCAGCCCTGGTCTATCTACAAATGCTAGGCTCTCCTATAATCTGTGTCGGGGTAGCAAACTTCTTAATTGGGGCGATTAGACATAGGAATAGGATGACGCAGAGTTAACCCCTCTGAACAAGTTGGTAGTATGTTTACGCTCATTACCACTCAAGGTAACATTACAGTCACAAAAGTGGTTTTTTATCCTTCTTTTGCACAATATTTTAATGGATTTTAAGCACATTAAGACATGAATTGCTAATGGATTTATATGATGTTTAATGCTGATTTGCTGTTTTATACTGCACTTTTATGTCTCTAATCAGCCAAATAAAGTTGATTTTGACTTTGACTGCATATAATAACATCTAAGCAACTAAACTTACTATACTTACTATTGAAAATCCTACCTAGTCCAGGTGAGAGGTTGTTCACACCCTCCCTTTCAACGTGGTTCGCCAACGGCAACGCCAGTCAAACTTCTGTAAACTCATGCAAAACTTTCCAGGCCACCGCCAAGCACCTATCTCAAGCGGCAACTGAGTACAAACAACAACCCTAAGTTACGCACCTGTCCCAACCAAGAACCCCAAATGGAAACTAAACAAGAGGGGAAAAAACAGGAAAAGCTGAAAAATTAGGGACTGGTGGGTGGGACCGAAATGATAAAGCTAAAACTCCCTGCCACCAGTATCTAGGTCACCTGTACTAAAATGGTGACAGGGGGCCAAAAACAGGCCATTATAAAACCCTTGGGCTATGCAAAAACTGGCTAAAACGCCCCAAAAGATGCCAGTCTCCTGGACCGCACACCCCTTGCAGCTCCAACAAGTGCAATTCCATGCCAATCCGCAATAAATGCACGCCATCTTCCCTGAAAAACTCAATGTTGTTATATATAATGTCTGTGTGACTGATGCGCCCAAAGCCAACATCCCCACAAAACTGTGTGGAATTTATTGTGGTCTGCAAAAAATCGTTTAATTGTTCACTGAATTAGTAATATGAACCAATAAAGTTTTGATGAAATAAAATTCACAAACTTTCTATCAAACAAAAATAAACATTTCTTTTTTCAGTCACTATGAGTGTTCCATGTGATTGGTTGAAGGAACTTATATAGTAAGCATCAGTACTGGCAATTGTGTTGTTAAACTATTCATAGATTGGCCTAGCCTTGCTAATTATGGCCATAACCCTCATCTGCACATCCAAGTCCATTGAAGGAATTCAAGAAAAAACTCCACATCCTGAAATCTTCTTTTACCCCTGCTGAAAAGTGCACTTGGTGGTATGGCACTATTGCTGTGGAGGTGACGGATTTTGAGTCCTGATCGAACTCCTTCCTGGGCTGGTGAAGGGCTCCTCCAGCTTGAGTTGGCAAGGATGTTGCTTAATCGATCAGTGAGGTGTTCCTAACCATTTTGTATATATTTTCTACTCTTTGCTACTTGTATATACTGCATTTTATTCTAATTGTTCATTTTAGTCACTTGATACTTGGGAATCTGCATTTACTGATATATTTGGCATACCGTTCTAAAATGTTGTATTAACCCTTTCGCTGCGGCGGGAATTCCGCCGCAGCGCTGGGGGGGGTTTGGGGGCAGCGCGGTGGCGCGGTGCTCATGACGGAGCCACTATGAGGACGAGGCGCTCAGTCGTTGTGCTGTGAGGACGGGCAGCCTCAGCATCGGAAAAGAACCGTCACCACAGAAGATGGAACAACAGATGAGAGGACCGCCTGCCCCCCTCCTTAGTTTCTGTGGATTTCTTCTGGCGCTTTTCAGTGACGTGGCATGCGGCGCACAGGCTTCAAACTAGTCCTTCTGCAGATTGTGGTGAACTTACCTGACGCCCTGACGCCCTGCTTATCTCCTGCCATTCCTTCTGGGTTGCTGTTGTTGTGGTCTCCCCCGCCGCCATCATCTTCGCTGGCCGCTGTGGGGGGGGACTACATCCCCCAGAGTCCTTGGCGGCACTTCCTGGTCCCGCCTTCCAGCGCGCCCGGAGGCGCTTAAAAACGAGAGACTCCCTCCGCGTCGCGGGCGGCGCCGGGCTAAGCCCGGGCAAAGGGCGGGCCCTCTGTGGCCCTCAGGGGACCGAGGGAGACGGGACGGGCCACACCCCATTTCTGTTCATTCATCACCCGGGACGTAAGCTTTGAGGTGACTTTGCTATTACCTTTATAGGTTGTATGAGAGTTTGTGTATGCTTTGATAGCTGTTAAAGTGGTGTTTTAATCACGTCTCTAGTGTTGTAACCATTCCTTGGGCCACACCGTATAGAATGACTAAAGCAAGAAAGACTCCTGTGGCTACAAGATCAATCACCAGAAACAAAAATGTATCATCCACACCATTGCCATCACTTACAGCTATAGACCTAATGCTACAAAAAACTATAGGTGTAGTTGCCGACGCTATTCAAAACACGGAGAGGCGCCTGTCACTAACTCCAAATATGTGCTTCCCAAATCTTGACATGCATACAACTGTTAACAATAATACTATGGAGTCCCTTTCTAATGCGGAGGATTCACTCTTGTTACTATCTTTTTCAGGGCTACCTAGCGGTAAAAGTTGTTTAAATAAAACATCTCTAACTCCACTTGTTCCACCGATTAGTATTGAAGGAAGCCCCTTGCCTGTTCCTAATTGTGGGGATAATTCGTGTCTATCTTACCTAGGAAATATGCCATCAAATCACCCGGGGGAAGTACTTACAGAAAGTTCTCCCCTAGTTAACAACACAACAGAAGATAATTTATCTCCCCCAAAAAAGCTGAAACGGCGCTACGGTAGAAAACCAAAATCAATCATGCGGAAAACCTATAGACCGATAGGCAATCATAAGCCCTCAGCAAAAGACGTTTGGCAAAACTTTAAACTGGCTAAATCAACTAAAAAAACATCTAACGAGATTGCAAAACCCTCAAAGCAAGTTGTACTATTGCTCAATGAAAAACAGCCAGAGAATATTAAAACCCTAATAGAGCAGTCAAGCCAAACAGATAGGGTGGGTATATTAGATAAACTATACTTAACAGATTTAGAACAGTTATTTCGTTCTCTCCTTCAGCCTATAAGTGAAAAAATATCTAGCATTGAGCAATTTTTGGAGAAGTTTGAGAAGCTTCAGAGCAAGGATTCCATCAGCATGCCCAAATCTTCCATCACATCTATACAGATTGACAATTCAGAAACTGTCGATCTTAACTTGGCATCTCTCTCTTCTTTGGGTGTAATAGTTCATAATGATCCAAAACCGCATAAGTGAACACAACGAAATAATAGTAGCGTCGACTATGCCTACTACCTCAGATGGCCTATTAGAGGGCAGCGACGAAAGCGAACGGGCCACGGAAGGTTTATCTCCTGTCTCATCTGATGTCCAGGCTGAACCTGAAAGGCCCATATTAACAACAAATACAGCTATTAATGTGCGATCAGCACAACTACCTACGCTGCCACAACAAAATAAAAAACCCATTCATATTAATCTTCCTCCTGAATCTCCCCCATACACCATAGTAATGATAGGTGTACCACAATTAGAAGAGGGTAAGGTAGAGAGATATGGGGATTTGAAAAATAAAGTTAGTCATTGGCTAACCGCTTATAGACCGATCCCTCGCCACATTAGTGGTAAAATAACAAACGTTAGGAGGGTCGATTGGGTAGGTCACAGATTTAAATCCACCGAGGGTGATTGTATTATGGTTACCTTTAAGGATAACCGTGTAGTAAAGCACATTACCAGCTGGAAGGAAGGCTCGATTAATAGCTTGATTCGTACTATGGATCTAAGTTATTTTTATCCCTCAAGTGCTCACAGTTCTAATAAACTGCTTACAAACCCTAACAGAGAACAGGAGAAAAACTATTTTAATTACAATTTATATCATGACAATGTAACACCAATGAACTATGGTCCTTATATCACAAGAAACCATATACAGTATAGGAGTGATATACCAGGGGAGACTAGACCGGGCATCCACCCAGTATCTTATTATGAAAAATGGGAGGCCCCACACGGATTGCTTCATCACCGAAATCATTTTCAAATAAAATACCCTGACATCCACTATAACGTACCTACTTCAAATAGGTTTGATGTCTTTTATGAGCAGAATGGCCTAGAGGGTGTTGATTGACTGCATGATATACCAGTCTTATCCACGTATATTGATCATAAGCCTAGCACTTCTGTCCATGGCGAAATTGAGTCCTCACAAGTAGCAATCGTTCCCCCTTTAAACACTGAATTAGTTAGTAGTAATTATGTAGAGCCAGTTATAGATTTTTTAAGAGATAGCCTCGAATCAGTCGAATACGAGCATATTAGCACATTGCATTACCCGTCTGAAACTTTTAATCTTCATCCAGCCCATGTAGAACCAATTCCTTCTACTACGGAAGACACAGGAGCTATACATGTTGATCAATTAAATTGTTTATTAGAACCTACTCATACTGAAGTTTCCAATGGTATCGAGACTGATGATGTTTATAATGTGAGTTTAGTCTCCTGGAATGTAGCAGGCTTGGCTGATAAAATAAGTGATCCCACATGGTTGGCATTTGTTAAAAAACATGCTTTCATATGCCTTCAAGAGACATGGATGGAAGATAATAATGTTTTCATTGAAGGATATCAAAGTTTCATTAGGCCAGCAGCCCCCTCAGCTAGTGGTAGAGCAAAGGGGGGCCTGGCCATTTTTATAAATTTGGCTCTTTCTTGTCTTACACGTAATCGACATAATGCAAACAGAAATGTGCAAGTACTCGAACTGAAGAGAGGTAAACATGCTCTGACTCTGGTTAATTTTTACAACGCTATATCCAGTCAAGGGGAATGTAATATATTGTCTCTGAAAGAAATGCTGAGAGAAGGTGCAGGTGTATTGTCATGTAATCTACTGATAGCAGGCGACTTTAATGTACACCCTTGTGGTAACCCACGAGTTACTCCCATGGGGTCTCTGGGATGTAACAATGTGAATGGTTTTCGTTTCAACCACACTAGGTGTGGACTTCTCCTAAATGATTTGCTAAATGAAAACAATTTGTCTGTAGCTATGTCTATGGTGCCTGAGTCTAAGGTTCATGATGTTCCAACATTTAAAGGATCAGGCTATGGGTCTTTTATAGACCATATATTTCTATCTGCAGACCTTGCCAATCTGGCTTCCAGCTTTACTATCCAAACGAATATTTACAGTGATCATAACCCCCTAACTATTAGATTGGGTGGGGGTGTATTTGAACAGCGAAAGCATTGTGAAGATCGGGGAACCTTAAAATGTATAAATGGTAAACGTCGTCTGATATGGCACCTGGTAAATCATGAAAACTTTTATAATGAAATTAATAATTTATGTGGCCAAGAACTTGCGGCTTGTGCATCAACATCCACATCCCCAGAGCAAATTATAGCTATTTTTGAGGATGTGGTGTCCACAGTAGGCTCATTGCTGCTAGTTTCAGTGAAGGGACAAGTCAGAAATAACCCTAAATGGTTTGACCATACTTGCTCTAAGGCAAGCAAAGACTTAAGAAAAGCATTAAAAACTAAACCCAGAGACGCAGGTCTAATTAAAAATCTTCGATTGATTTACAAAAAATCACTTGACAGACGTAAAAAGGAAATAAAGGCCTGTACCTGGGAATCTTTGCTTGACCCTTTAATTCTGGGTAACAGCAGCAAATTTTGGGAAATTATCAATAAACCTTTGTTTGATAATCCCAGTGATACTGCATTAGGTACTAACATCCCGAAGGAGGATTGGATCAATCATTTTAGCGCAATCTTTAAAAGCAACGAGCAACAGGCAGAACATGAATTTTTAATTCCCAAGGAGAATTCTCTGTATTTTTTGGTCAACGAGGTAGAAAAGGCCATCCATGGGCTAACCGGTAATAAGGCACGAGGACCGGATGGTTTACCCCCGGATCTTTTTAAATCTTGTACCCTACTTTGGGCCCCTGTTCTCACCAATGTAATAAATGCAGCTGCGACCTCTGGTTGCCCAAAGTCATGGGGGCAATTGACTATAGTTCCTGTGTTTAAAAGGGTGATCGTAGTAGCCCATTATGCTACAGGCCTATCTCATTAATTAACTCTGTAGCAAAAGTAGTAGGGGGTGTAATCTTGAACAGGTTAACAACATGGGCACACGAGAATAAGGTTATATCCCCAATACAATACGGCTTCAGACCTGGACACTCAACAGTAACCCAGTGTCTGAACCTATATTTGATCGTAGGCAAATATACTTTGGTGCGACAGGGAACCATTCATATGGCTTTTATGGACTTATCATCCGCTTTTGACTGCGTGGACAGAGGTAAATTATGGGACATTATGTCAAAGATGGGTGTTGAGCAGAATCTAATTTACTTACTGGCTGATCTGCACTCTGATACAAGAGCAAATGTTCGCTATACTCAAGATTTGAAAGTGACAGGGGACATTAGAATCAATCGGGGTGTTCGACAAGGATGTATTCTGGCCCCATTCCTGTTTAACCTATATATTAATGAGTTAGAGGATTATTTGTTAAGAACAGGTGCGGATTACCCTTATGTAGGCCGAAGAGGTGTTCCAGTTCTGCTCTACGCAGACGATGCTGTCCTGGTTTCAAGGACAGCAATCGGTCTCCAGACACTCTTAAATTCATTTTATCTTTTTATGGAGTCTCGAGGCCTTAGTATTAACAACTCTAAGACCAAATTCTTTCATCATAAACAGGGAAAAAATTCCATCGTCCAAAACCTTCTCATACCTTGGGGTCCTTCTTGATGATTAATTATTTTGGGGCCCTGCAGTCCTTAAAAAGAAGGGCGAGGTAACTCGCGTTAATGCAGCCATACTTGGTTTTGCGAGAAAAATGGGCAATAGCCCGGTGGCTGCCTTGCTCAAATTATACCAAGCCAAGAGCGTTGCCGTTGCTTGTTACGGTAGCGTGCTCTGGGGCTATAGCCAGATGCGAGACCTAGAGGCTACAGAAAACAACTTTCTAAAGAAGGTTTTGAGGCTGCCAAGGGGAATCGGTAACTTCTCGGTTCATGAGGAGTTGGGTGTACCCTTTCTTAGTGATAGAATAGCAGCAAACCCCTTATTATGTTGGATGAACTCTTAACAATGACATACCTCTTACTCACGATATATTAAGAGAAGCATTAACTTGGGATGGAAAGCTTAAGGTCCCGTGGCTGAAGTACATAAAAGATTGCCTCACTGAATTGGGACGGCCGGATCTGTTCTCAATCCCAACTATTATAACTAAAGCAGATGTTACATTCGTGAAAAAAACATTCATGGCAACTAGGTACCTTGCACGGGAGGAGGGTGAGCTTTTGCAAAACAGTGTCAGGAAACACGTTCTACTTAAAACATGTTTACAAATGGAACCGTATCTATCATGGCCTATGTCCGGCTATGATCGTTTTCTGTTGACAAGGTTCCGTTTTGACCTGTTTCACCTCTTACTGGCGGTACCAAGAGGGGCCCATCGAGGTCAAGTGTTGCCTGCTTGCGGCTGCGACGGAAAGTCTCCGCAAGATTTGGCGCACTTTTTATTTACCTGTCCTTACTACTTAGTACCTTGGAGGCTTTATTTAAAGCCTTGCCTAAAAAAACTAAAATTTATACAGATTAAACCAGCACTTTATTTCCTTCAACTACTGAACTGTGACTGCACTCTATATGTATGCAGTTTTTTAAAATTAGCCATCATTTTCAGGAAAAGTATGGAAGGATAATTATGCTGTTATTATTATTGTATTTCTTAATCTTTTTAACTTTGTATAATTATTTATATTCTTAACCTGTTTATCCTGCCTGTTGCTCTGGTTCTTAATGCTTACATAATCTGCCTGTCTTACAAATGAACTGGATAGCTCATTTTTAAATTGTTTATGAAATTTGTTTATGAATGTATGTTTTATGCATTGTACTTTTATGATTGTAAAGATTACAATCGAATAAAGTTATTACTACTACTACTATTCATAGATTGGTCTAGCCTTGCTAATTATGGCCATAACCCTCATCTGCACATCCAAGTCCATTGAAGGAATTCAAGAAAAAACTCCACATCCTGAAATCTTCTTTTACCCCTGCTGAAAAGTGCACTTGGTGGTATGGCACTATTGCTGTGGAGGTGACGGATTTTGAGTCCTGATCGAACTCCTTCCTGGGCTGGTGAAGGGCTCCCCCAGCTTGAGTTGGCAAGGATGTTGCTTAATCGATCAGTGAGGTGTTCCTAACCATTTTGTATATATTTTCTACTCTTTGCTACTTGTATATACTGCATTTTATTCTAATTGTTCATTTTAGTCACTTGATACTTGGGAATCTGCATTTACTGATATATTTGGCATACCGTTCTAAAATGTTGTATTAACCCTTTTGCTGCGGCGGGAATTCCGCCGCAGCGCTGGGGGGGGGGGTTTGGGGGCAGCGCGGTGGCGCGGTGCTCATGACGGAGCCACTCCGTCATGAGCCACGGTTGAGCTGTGCTCATGACGGAGTGGTTCCGTCATGACTCCGCCCACTGCGCTAATCGCCCGCACAGGCGGGGAATTAGCGCCGCGTGGGCGGCGCGGCCGCCAACGGCCGCAGCATGACGGAACCACTCCGTCATGAGCACACGGCGACCGTGGCTCATGACGGAGTGGTTCCGTCATGAGTGGGGAAGGGGTTAATAAACTTGTGTGTGTTATTTTAAATGCACCGGAATTTGTTTTCTTGCCTCGCCTAAAGTGTGTGCTGCGTCCGCCCGGGACATATTGTTTGGGGTCAAGGGCAACAAGTATGCCAGTTTATAGTCCCACGTGATGGATCAGGAAAAGCATTGCCTGCAGTTAAGGTAATATTTGTTTCCATGTTTTAACACTGTTCAAACGTGTATTTATGGTTCATAAATGCAAAACCTTTCTTATTAGGATGAGCGCTCTAAGTACATGTTGTAAGCTCAGACTACTACTGACAGTGGTTAAAGCATAAAAAATGGGTGCACACGCTTTCATTGTTTAGGAATATGGGGCTATGCATACTGCTCCCAGAATGCTCTCTGATTAGATGCAAATATATGGAGACGCTTGAAAGCAAGATTGATTATTCTTTGCTTTCAAGATAAAATGTTCACAAAAAAAGCAAAAACATTTAGCTAAACTACTGTAACAT
Organism: Triturus cristatus; assembly: GCF_964204655.1. Lineage (NCBI taxonomy): Eukaryota > Metazoa > Chordata > Amphibia > Caudata > Salamandridae > Triturus > Triturus cristatus. Next base: position 788,423,467 of record NC_140584.1, on the reverse strand, counting down.
TTTAGGTAACATTTTCTGCAGCATCATTTAGTAAAATGTGTTGATGCATGCTGGTATTTCCCAAAAATATTCATAATGGAAAATCACTGTAACCAGTTTTAATAAGATTATGGGAAACAGAAAAATAAACAAGCATTGGTAAAGCCAATTGGTCTGAAATTGTTGGTCAGGCTTTTGGTTTGATCAATGCGTGACTTGTTTTGGCATGTTTTTTGTAAAACCTTATTGGTGTGGGTGCTGCTGGGCCCTCATCATTATAACAAACACTGGCAAAAGCAAAAATTGTTTCGGTCTCAAAAAGCACACATTGCCACAGTAGTTCCTGGCACTGAACAAAACGACTGTGTCAATTATGCTCCTTGTGAAAGAACAGAATGCGGTCATTCACAGTGAAGCTAGCCAACTGACAGAGAGAGACATTTTACTAAACACAACATGTCATGGTTAACGTCAGACCTAATTAGGGGGCCAATTAGTAAGTAAAGTCTCAAAAGTGCACTTATGTCCTTGCATTAAGTGCAGATATACGACTTTCCTGAATTCACAAGACTTTACAGAAGTAGGCCAGGAAATAGTACTCCTAGAAAATATTTGTGAACTGCATTTTAGCATGAGCAAATATGCATGTGTAGATTTGCTCATGCGAAAATCCGAGCGTTTGCAAGTTTACTTCCCCTCCAACCACTTTTTTCCTAACCCAGGAAGTTTTATGTCTGCCATTGTCAGGAGTAAATATCCAACCTTTCTCAGTATGAGAAAAGATTAGAGAAGAGTTGGTGAAAACCCTTAAAACTTGCAAGTTAGTAGGTTTGCACAGACTCAAAAGGGTATTCCAACCCTGAAACTGTTGCTTAACTTCAGCGCCAGTATGTAGATCTGCGGAAACGTGGCAACATAAGGGAATTGCTAGTATTCATACCCTGCTGTGGAAGGAGCCCTGGCATATTCAGAGAGGCTATTTCGGAGTTCTTATATAAGGGTATTGCTGACATAATTTGTCACCGCATTACATGGCATAAAACGGACAAGTGGATATTGTTACAGGACAAGTAGATTTATGAAGTAACCTGCCCCATGGGCAAGTAGATATTTTATTAAATTCCACACCCCTGCTCGTCTTTAGGGAGTGCTGCTCAAAGTGTGTGTTACTATAAATGCACCTGAATTAGTTTTCTTGCCTCACTTAAAGGGAGTGCTGCGTCCTTTCCTCGTCTTTAGGGAGTGCTGCTCAAAGTGTATTATTTAGAGGTGCTGTGGTATATTTGCTTCCAAAGTGGAAGTGCAGGGTTTGGGTGTGTCCTTTCAGCGAAAAGCACATTCAATACATTTTGACGTCATTCTCACAAGATTCGAACAGAGAATTAAAAGGGGAAGAAATATGTTTTCTGGAAAACCGAAGGCAGATTCCCAGATACCAATTGAAATTCCGGGATGGGAGATGGTCCTATACGGTGCGCTTGCCCATGAGTGGGCTAATTGTGCTGGGTTGAGTGAGAATTGGAATGTGTGTTTAGCTGATGCTGAGCCAGCACAAGTGGTTGCGTGTTTGCAAAAAGTGCCTGTGAAGAAAGGAAAGGAGCTTGCTATGTTAGGAAGAAGAGGCTGGATCCTCTTAAGTGCTTATCGTACAATGCATGAAAAATATGTTCAGCTGCAGAGTGGATTTGAAAAATAGTTTGTTGAAGCCAAAAATGCCTCTAAGATGTTAACCTGTCAGAATAAGTTATTGCAAGATAAGTTGGAAACGTTTGTATCACGCTATACAAGTATAGGTAAAGGAGAGGAAGGGTTAACAAGAGAAAAGTACGTTTAGCTATTGTAAAGGTTGGAATTGACTGGGACCCTGAAACTTGGGATGGAAATATTTGGGATTCCTCTGAGTTCTCAGACTCTGGAGCAGAGTGTGATAAAGCTGGCGAGCGTGATCAGGCTGGCAGGCAGGGTGAGTCAATAGAACGCAATGATTCAGGTGCAACCCATATATCGTCGGAAGATACAGGGTGGTCCTAATTATGCACAGGGAGCTGCGATGGACTGTATAGAGGATTTTACTCAACAGAAGATTAATGACATTTCAGACAGATTTCGACAAAGACCCGGAGAATCTCTACTTACGCGGATGGTTCGGTTGTTTGATCTGGGCGCTGCTGGTGTGACGTTAGATCATGGAGATGCAGTGAAATTTTGTACACTCAGTTCTGATTCTACAGTGCAGGACCAGTTTAGGAATTACATCGACAATAATCAAATCAGTTTGTTGCATTTGGCAGTGATTGGATGTGGTCATAAATACCCACAGAGTCAGACTGGCTAGTGAATGGCAAACCTTGGTATACATTGAGAGATGCTATACAGAGGCCTAAGGAAGAGGTGATGAAAACTGCTATTTTTCTGGATAATACCCATAGGTTGATGGATGGGCTGTTGAATGCATCTGTGCGAAATAGAATAATTTGTACAGCTCCCCCCGCATATAAACAAGTGACTTTGCTAATCAATCAGACTGGTAATACTTTGGCGCAGGTGGTTAAGGCAGTTCGTGAGTTAGGAGTGTTGGGAGACTGGATAAAGACTGAAAGAGCTTCCAAATCAGAGACTTGTACAGACAATAACGGGCTGTCTAGAAGAGATATGTTCTTTGCTTTGTTGAATGATGGAGTGGAAAAGGAGAAGACAAATGGAATAGATACTAAAAGTCTGTGACAGATTTACCCGAAAAGAGGTTTGGATAAGAAGGAAGGGAGCAGGAGAGTAAATAAACAAAATAAAACGCAGAGACAGTCAGATGAGGACGAGGAGCAGGAGAAGGAGGGGGAGAGACCTGCCTGCTCGAGCAGGCAGGAAGAGAGAGATTTACAAAGAGACTGGCTCACTGAGAACCCGAGGGAGGAGGATTTTCTCCCTCGAGGATATGAAAAATTGTACCCGGATTTGACTTGGCCAAAAGGTTCACAGATACAAAGCAGATTAGGAAATAGGTGAAGCTCCGGTACAGAGATGGACTGGCAAAGACAATAGACCTTATGTTGACATAGAAATTCATTGGAAATATCGTAATGTTCAGAGGGCCCGAGCCCTAGTGGATACCGGAGAGGAGGCCACTTTGATATACGGTAATCCCAGAAAGTTTAAAAGATAGTATTTAACAATTACAGTAAAGAGACAGCAGTGCAGACAAAGGTCCAAATGAAAATAGGGAGAATACCAAAAAGAGAGTACACTGTATTGATTGTGCCCCTATCTGAATATATTATTGGAATTGAAATCTTGAAGGGAATGACTTTGTATTTGGAGGATGGGTACTATCAATTTGGATCAAAGAAGTACATTTCAGTTGGCGCTGTAAGGGTGGGTCACTTGAAAATTGGCCCAGTGAAGGTGCCTGAGGCTACTAAGGTAGGGCATGAAGAGATCAGTGCAACCATACATGACTTGATGGAGGCAGGGTTAGTGACTGCGGTCACTACCGCTTGGAATAACCCCGTGTGGCCTGTGCGCAAAAGTGACAATACTTGGCGCATGACAGTTGATTATCGGGAATTGAATAAGCATACACCTCCTTTGACTGCTGCTGTCCCAGACACTGTTACTTTAATTGAGAAAATACAGAAGCACCCTGGGACTTGGTATGCGACTGTTGACATTGCCAATGCTTTCTTTTCGATACCAATTGCCCCTGAATGTCAAGAGCAATTTGGTTTCTCATGGGATGGTAGACAAATGACATTTAAATATTTGCCACAAGGGTACTTACATAGTCCCACGATCTGTCACCGGCTGGTGGCAGAACATTTGGATGAGGTGTCAGTTATCACTTGGGTACAACTTTGCCATTACATTGATGACGGGATGATACACGGAGAGACACAAGTTCAAGTGCAGACTCAGTTAGACAGGATTGTGGAGCATTTGCAGAGCAAGGGATGGGAGATAAATAGCATCAAATTACAAGGACCCTCTCAGAGTGTGATTTTTTGGGGTATTCAGTGGCATCAGGGACACAGACAGGTGGTGCCCCAAGTGAAACAAAAGATCAGAGAATTTGCAGTGCCCCGAAACAGAAAGGAAGCCCAAGGTTCATTGGTTTGTTTGGTTTTTAGAGACAGCATATCCCTCACTTCAGTCAGATTTTGACCCCTTTGTGTAGGAGAGTAGGATCTGCCTCTTATGGTTACCCCCACATTTTGCTGCTGTAACACTGTTTTTCGACTTTAGTGTGGCTGGGGCCCTGCTATTCAGGACCCCAGCCTAGCTGCTTCCTCTCTAAATTGATTCCATGTACTTTAGGTGCACTCCAGATTGGATTCTGGGGTACCCTTGTGAGTCCTTAGTATATGGTATACTGTGTACCCAAGGCATAGGTACCCCAGAGGCCTACCAGGGGCTGATGCATGTATTATGCCACCCCTGGGAAGCCCTCCAAAATGACACCACAGGTCTGCTACTGCAGCCTGGGTAAGGTGGTGCATGCACCCCTTACTGAGGTATAGGTTCACTATACCTCACCTATCACTGCACATAGAAACCTATCAGTCACCTCTATGGCAGGTCTTATCAATTCTGAAGGCAGGGTGCTTGGCTATATGTGAGAGGGTGCCCAGGCATGAGCTGAGCCCCTCTGCAGACTTCGGAATCTATCCTCCGGGGTTGTCAGTGGTGCAGCCTGACCATATACTTTTAGTGCATTATAACCCAACGGTAAATGCTAACTTTGGACTGGCTGCACGGAAACATGTTGTGTTTGGTGTAAAACACCTTGGAATCATACCCCCACACCAGTAACTGGTGTGGGAGTAGGATCCCACCCTTCTAGAGGGAGAGACATGACAGCACCGGTATAACCGGTACCAACTTAAAAGAGCACTGGCATCACAAAATGGATGCTGCAGCCACAGACACGGGTCTGGCCTCCTGCTGCTGACCGAAACTCTGGCAGGGGAGGCCTGGACAATAGGTTTCCTGTCACAGGAAGGTGTAACCACCAACCAGATAGGCTGATGTGTATTGGGGCTGGGTGGGAGCACTCTCAGAGTGATTTGAAGTCTTGCACTGGGGGCACATTTGGTGTCCCTGTGCATAATCCAGCTCAAACTGGTTCAGGGGCTACCAGCCCCTGCTCTGGCGCGAAAGTAGACAAAGGAAATGGGTGTAGCCACCCCTCGTCCCATAGGTGGGTCCCCTGAGTTAGTCCAACCCCTTTCTTAGGTATACGTAAGGAACCCCTGGCAACAGGACTTTAGATATCCCTGGACGAAACTCTGAAACTGAATTCTGGAACTTCGACGCTCTGTTGAAGATTAGAAGACTGAAGAAATCTCCCTTGGGGTCAAGGAGTGACTCCCCTGCTTGGCGGGCACCAACGAAGCATTTTGCCAGTCTGCATCTCCGAAGCTCCTTCCAGACTCTGAAGTATCTGTAGCCCAGGAAGAGGATTTCCAGACTTCTCAGAGGCCGACCCTAGTCCCCAGCAAAGCTGAGACCCGCAGCCCTCATGAGTAACTTGTAACCGGAACTCCTGGTCACATGCACCTTTGCAAGTGCATTGATTTCCCGACGTCTCTCGAAGTCGTGCTTTGCGTTACTTGTAGCCCACGCCCGAGCACCGAAGATTGTGGGCCTACATTCCATGAGTATTCCGTGTGCCCGCTTCTTGCATTTCCGTTCGAGGCTCCTTCGCGATCCCTGGTCCGTCGACTGGTGGGTCCCTGTGAAGGCAACTCTGATTTTCCTTGGGCTTCCCTGGTTGCTCCAGACGTGCCCTGACTCCCCACTGCGTGGTGAGTCCCTCAGAACTTGCTGGTCTGCACCAAAGCATCTTTCTCCTTTCTACGTGGGTTGCTGTTGCCAAGGCTTGTTGTGTCCAATCCGGGCACCGGCGCTTCAGCACTCGACATCCTTCATGGGACAGCTCGAATCCAGTTCCTGGTCATCCTCGACGCCTCCTGGTCCTCGTGGCTGAAGAGTCAAGCTTCACCTCCTTCACCTGAAATCACCCGACATCGGTGAGCATTCGCCTATCGTGCCCCTGGTCACTGGCTAGTGACCCGAGACTCTGTCCCCTCTGCTTTCAGGTTCTTCTCGACTTCGATCCAGGCTTGGATCTCCTTGGACACTTCGCATCTTCCCGGCAGCAGCATTCTTCACCAGCTCCCATTGAAAACGACGATGCAACCCGACACCATTTGACACCTATGCACCCGCCTTCCCTGGGTGAGGTAACTCGAGTACTCCGGTGCTCCTGTGGGTGTTGACCCTAGAACTTCCTAAGTCCAAAAGGGTTTGGTCCTAGTTCATCTCTAAGTGTCACTAATCTTTAAAAATCTAACTGCGACTTTCCCCATAGCAGCTAACGGGAGCTCGCGGCTGTGTTCTCACACTGCACACGGCCCCTATGGGTCCCCTGTGTCACTACCGTGGGTGGTTCCTTGGGGTCTCAGTGATTCTACAGGCTCTAGGCCTTGTGTCTAGTTATGCCGTGGTTCTTATACCACTATTTTAGTATATGGTTTTGCTCGCCCCTAGGGCCTAACGTGTATTTGTGCTATTTTACTGTAATATTTGAAGTGTAACTAATGTGTTTGGACCTCTAGCCTCATAAAGAGACTAGTGGGGTGTGTTTAGAAATAAATACATATATTTTATATATATACCTGGTGTGGTTGTCTTTCACTTAGCCATTTAAGAGATTATAGACTGGTAAAACAAGCTGCTTTACCTTCCTTCAAGACTAAGCCTGAAGGCTGCTCTTCATAGTTACCACTAGGATAGCTTTCAATAAAGGTTGTCTTTAACCTATCATCAGTAAGGGGTTGTTTGGACTGGTGCAAGGTGCCCACTATAATTAGTGGACAGCATATACCAGGCCAACTTCTCACACTTTGTACAAAGTTACACAAAAGAAAAATGCATTTGAATGGGGAGAGCAACAGCAGATTGCATTTGAATTAGCAAAAGAGGCTATACAGCACGCTTTGGATTTGTGGCCAGTACGGGAGGGGGATGTTGAGCTGAATGTGACAGTGCAGGGATTGAGTTTGTGGCAGAAGCAGGGAAAAACAAAAGTACCTTTAGGCTTTTGGACAAAGAAATTGCCAGATGCTGGAGAGAGGTACTCCCCCTTTGAAAAACAGTTACTTGCATGCTATTGGGCTCTGGTGGACACTGAGCAGTTGACCCTAGGGCACAATGTAATGTTGAGACCTGAAATTCCAATAATGCACTGGGTGATGAGTTCCTCCAAGACTCACAGAACTGGACATGCGCAGGAAGCCAGCATAATCAAATGGAAGTGGTAAAATCAGGATAGGGCCCGAGTAGGTTCCAAAGGCACCACGGCGTTGCATGAGCAGGTGGCGCAGGCACCAATGGAAGAGACAGAGGTGTTGAATGATGTACCTGAAATACAGGAGTCTCCTGTAAAGTGGGGTAAGCCATTTAGCGAAGTGTCCGTGGAGGACAAGAAGCATCTGTGGTTTACTGATGGTGCAGCCAGGTATTTAGGGGCTAAAAGGCACTGGAAGGCGGTGTCATATAATCCTGTGACCCAGAAATTGTTGACCACTACTGGAGAAGGAAAGAGTAATCAGTTCGCAGAACTATACGCTGTGTACCAAGCTTTGAAGCAAGAATTGCTAGGAAAATGTCATATTTACACTGATTCTTGGTCTACTGCCAATGGGCTAGCAACTTGGCTTACCACGTGGCATGCTCATAATTGGATGATAAATACAAAGGAAGTGTGGGGTAAGGAATTGTGGAAAGAGATCTGGACCATGTTGACACAAAGTACAGTTACCGTGTATCATGTAGATGCTCATTGCTCCACAGACTCCCTTGACCGCTGGTTTAATTCTCTCACAGATGAAAAAGCTAAGATTTCAGAGGCCGAGGTGGCAACGCAGGATTCTGACCTGGTTGGGATTGCGAAGTGGGCACATCAGAAATGCGTACACTTTGGAGAACAGATTACTAGCAGGTGGGCAGAGAATAGAGGGATACACATTCCCCTAGATTTGAATAAACTGTGATTTTGCAGTGTCCTGTTTTGTCAGCATGCCCGACATAGATCAGTCCCACAGATAGTGAGAGGACAGCTAGGTAGACGAAAATTACCAGCACAGATTTGGCAGATTGATTATATCGGGCCTCTGCCAACTAGTAGAGGATGTCAATATGTGTGCACGGCTGTGGGTACATACTCTGGATATTTGATCGCGTTTCCATGTAAACATGCTACTCAGGTAAATAGATTGAAAACGTTAGACTTGCTGATTTTGTACTATGGAATTCCATTACAGATCCAAACTGACAACGGGTTTCATTTTAAAGGCAGATTTGTGCAGGAATATAGTGTACAACACAATATTGCGTGGATTTTTCATATTCCATACTACCCACAGGCTGTGGGTTTCATTGAGCGCATGAATGGATTGTTGAAAATCCAATTAAGAAAGTTGCCTGATGGCTCATTGAAAAACTGGAGAGATCATTTGAGTGAAGCATTGCAAATACTGAATAATAGACCTTTAGAAAATGCAGAAACCCCTTTAATGCGAATGTAAACTCCAGCTTTGCAGATTCAACCTCATGTGGCTACCAATACGATTCTTTACCGGGAGACAGCTCCCGGAGCTTTGGCTCCGTACCGGGCGACACCGGAGGCTGCAGGCCTTGATCTGCGTGATTTGAAACTGTGCAGACTGAAACCAAGAAATATTGCACTCATTGAGACAGGACTGAGAATTCAGATACCCCCAGAGCACTTTGGTTTGATTGCCCCTCGATCCGGATTGGATCCAAGTGCTTGGAGGAGTCATTGATTCAGACTATCAAGGTGAAATCAAAGTCATCCTACTTAATAGTGGTGATGCAGATTTGATGGTACAATCTGGAGACAGAGTTGCTCAAAGGGTGATCATGCCAGTGTACGGAGGGGTAGTTAAGAAAGGGACTGCCCCAGCCCTCCTCACCGTATGCGGGGAAGGAGGGTTTGGCTCAAACTCAACGGAGCCAAAGTTTGGGTAGAGTCTTCAAATAGTCGCCCGAACCAGCAGAAATCATTGCAACTGGAAGGGACAATGTCCTATTGATTATGAAGCCAGGGCAGAAAAAATGGGAACATGTGCCTGCTGATAAATGTTATTTACGAGAATGAATAATACCTGTTTTGTTTCTGTTCTTTTAGATCACAGTATGGCGTGTTGGTGCTCTGCTTGCGCTCGCTGGTGTGGTCATGTGCATGTGGGTCTGGGGGGGACTAGGAGCCACTTTCCCCGAAGTGGCCAGGCGGCCGCGCAGGCTGACAGCGCTGCTAACGCAACCTCATAACATGTGGTCTTATCTTGCACAGACAGTCCTCGACAGATCGTACTTCTGCATGTCCAACATGAAGAGCACCATGAATATAGTTTCCACGTGCCTTGTAGCTATACCTACCCCTATTGCGGTGCTCTTGCTGACGTTCACTGTTACAAATGCAGACGGGGCAGTGGAGGAACATGATGTAAGATCTCATTTATCACCATATGAGTTTTGCCGATTTTGTCCGGAAACTACTGACAATAACAGGAAGAATTTAACCTGAGTGATTACGTTTAACATAACCAACAGTGATGTTTGCTATAATATGTCCTGCGACCCTGTTTCCTTTGGTAAATGTGCTCAAATACAACTTGACAGTACTCAACCTACCATGACATGGCAAGAAGAAACTTTGTGTAAACATCGAAATGACAACGTTTGTGAGAATGTGCAAAACCACATGGTGTGCAAACACGTAGTATCTGCTGCTAGTCATTTCAGGCATGTCAAACTGCCTGTAGGGTGGCTGTTCTCATGCGGCAACATTACTTGTACGTATAGTACAGCGAATATTACAGGAGGACCATGTGCGTTTACTAGATTAGGTCTGATGATGTTTCCGTTAGATCCAGCATCACATGCTTGAAATACGAGAGAAGCTGTTCAGCTTTGTGAACATTGTGACTCTAAAGTTCATTTGTTATTCAAATCTGAATATGTTAGTTTATCTGCTACTATAGTAGGAATTCCAGGCCTAGCAATTTATAACTCTAGAACTATTGGTAGATTGGCATGTTTAATGGTGAAAAATATTAATCATACTTCGATTGCTTTAGCAGAATTATTATTAGATGTACGGGGGCAAGGAAAGCCATATTACAGAACAGAGCCGTAATGATTATTTACTTCTGAAACACGATCACGGATGCTCAGACTTTGAAGGAATGTGTTGCTTTAATCTCTCAGATCATTCGAAGTTAATTCAGTCCCACATTGAAGCCTTACACAAGTTAGCTAAAGATGTCAAGCAGGATGTAGAAAATGGTTGGTGGGATTGGTTGTTTGGGTGATTGCCAGATTTTGGTAAACTTCGCTCTGTTCTAGGTGGGATAGCATTAGCAATATGTATCTTGATATTATTATGTTGTTGTATTCAGTGTGTGCATAATCATTTGTCTATGCTTTGACCCCAAGTAATTGATTTTAGACCAGTGTGTTATATGAGTCAATAGTCAAAGAGTCGAATGCACTGAATGAGAAAAAGGTGTATTGACTATTGATTCCATTGTGCATAACTGATTCCATTTTCTGAACTGACACCATTTTCTGTGCTCGCACTTAGCTGCAAAGTGGGGAGGGCAGGTTTCTGCTCTTCACTTGTTTTTTGCTCCTCACTGACCAAAGTGAACTGGATATTATCTGTGGAATGTGCAACTCTGCCTCTGAGTCAAAATACGGGAGCTTGGCCAGCCTCGTCTTGGCCTTGACGCAGACTGGTACAGCCAGCTCGGTTCTTTCTCATGAGAAGGGGGTGAGGTTTTCTAGAAGCTTAGTCTTATGTTTAGTAATGGTGTTCAAAAACGAGGCAACATCTGTGAGGCCTGCACAAATAACATGACTACATTTGTCCTTCACTGGGAACCAAACACCCAATTGTAGCGCCTGACTCTCAGAGGGTAGCGTTGCAGAGCAGTCTGAGGCTTACTCAAGGGAGGTGGTGTGGGCTAGTAATCGCCATTTGCAGGTGCACAAAAATAACACTCAATAATTGATTGTCCAGTCTATACTTTGCTTTATAAAAGTAAGAGTACATTTATTAAACACACACACTACTTAATACTATGCACCAATTTACAAATACACATAAGCTGTTGGAATTACTTTGTGACATTGCATAACATCTCCACCCCTCCCGCAAAGGGGGGGTGGGGTCTAGTACCACCACTCCCATGTATGCACATCAACTTGCTCCTAATGCAGATAGTTGAACATAACCTGGAGCAAGGGCCCTGCGCACTGGCACCATCCCAGTGGCGACCCACCCCATTACCTCAACAAGCATTAAAAAGGGGTAAACCTGCCTTGGTGACACATGACCCTGACTGAGCATCTCCTACTGACCATAAAGTATGCACCTCTATATCTTAAGGGCTAGCAGTCTGGGGACTTCACCTAAGCGCAGCAGCAAGAATCCATGTTTACGCACACTTTAGAATGACAGTACTCATCACCTTGGTTGATCATTTGAATGCATTGCAATTACAGCCCCTAAAGGCATCACAGATGAAATCACAGGATTGCGCATATACAGCCAGACACCCTAGCAGGACTGTCTGGCAACATAGCCCCACTTGGCTTATGACATCTCCTTACACATGTGACTTACAGTCCCTTCAAAAGAAGTACTCCTGGCAACTACACTTCTCCTGCAGTGCGCCTCTTCACTTTAAAAGGAATCACAGGTAAAAGCATGGGATTACGTAAATACAGCCAGACCCCCTAGCAGGAAGCTCCAGCAACATAACTCCATTTAGCTTAACATCACCTTACACAGGTACTTCACTTTACACATGTGACTCCCGGTCCACCTAAAAAGAAATAACAATAGTAAATGCATTTCGGTGCAATTACACCACTTCACCTCCAGGGGATGCCCTTCTCCAGACATCCCCAACTCAGCCCTTCACTCCATGATGCACTTCATAGTACACCCTCCGCTGTAGAACATAAGTTCCAGCCTAGAAGGTGTTAAAGGCTGGCTGAGCCCTTGAAGGGTTAATCTTTCAGATGCCCCGTGAAACTTATGGGTGGACTGTTCTTCTTTATGCTGGGGGAGGCTGTGGTGCTCCTGCAGCCCCCCCTGCACCCCTTTTCACACATGAGGGTGACCCCCTCCTCTGGGGCCACCAGGCGCCAAAACAGCAGATTTCTTCGTGCTGGGGGGGGAAAGACTGCGCTTCTCCAGCAGCTCCCCCAGCACCTTTTCACAAGTGAGGGTGACCCCCCTCCTCTGGGGGCCACAAAGCACCAAAACGGCAGATTTCCAAATGCCTGGCGAGGCATTATGGGGCGCTTCATGCTCCTCTTTACCAGCCCCAGCCACTGGGAACACTCTCCTCTTCCCTCTGGGTCTCTGAGAGGGTAGATTCAGCAGTGTGCTGTCTTCACTGGCTCCCTGAGCCAGCGTTTCGCCAGGCTCTCCTTCTGGGCCTTTCTTCTCCCTGCGCAGAGGCCCCTGCTTCTGTGCACCAGTCCTGGGCTCTTCTTCTGGTGCTGATAGGGTCCTGGGGGCAGTCAGGGGGTCTCTCCTTCCAACTGCCCATTGCGCCAGGCTCCAGCACCTTCAGCCTCAGCAGACCACACCCCAGAGAGAGCTTCTCTTCCTGTGCAATCACTTTTTAAAAGTGGAGTAGGGGGCTGGCAGGAAGTCTCTGTTGGTCCTATCAAACAGCGACACATCACTTTCCTGCCCCTGCTCCCTCCTTCTTGTACAGCCTCTGGGTTTGTTCAAAATGACGTTGTCCAGTGTCTCTGGCCACATGGCTGGCTCAGAGAAATATGACAGTTCTGGATGACCCAAAAGCAGTACAAATATGACTTTGGACTCTGCAGAATACTTCTTTTCACATTTGCTACATTGGACTTAAGTGCGTGTCTGGAATCTGTAGGCCTAACGGAAGTTAATCTAGCCATGGGCCCCACATCCCCATAGGGCAATCATGAAGTGAAAACACAGTAAAACACACTGACTTTCCCTGGCATGTTTCTTTTCAGTGTATAAAGCCTATTCCATGTCACCACCCAATACTGCATAAGTCCTGCCACATCATTCACTTTGTAGCTGCTCCTGGACTGCGCACGCTAGGAATCTCCCCTGCGCAGCCCGTACACGTGTGCACACGCATGTACACATGTCTCTGCATGTAACCAGCCCGGTGTCCCTTACTCCAGCTGCTGAACAGTGGCCTGGCCAAGCCAGGGGAACACCAGTAAAATCCCCATGCAGTCTCTTACATCCTGAGTTCACTGTGGGTGAGTCCCAACTTATGAGTCTCCCCAACAGTAAAAGCTCAACAATTAGGTGCTCAAAAAGCGAAAAATCCGGGTGGCCCATAGTGTCAGAACCACCTTCTAACAAATGGTATTTAAGCTGGGAACCTTCGAGGGCCAGGTGGAAGCTCGCCACAGAATAGACTTATTGCTGTGGAGGTGACGGAATTTGAGTCCTGATCCAACTCCTTCCTGGGCTGGTGAAGGGCTCCCCCAGCTTGAGTTGGCAAGGATGTTGCTTAATTGGTCTGTGAGGTGTTCCTAACCATTTTGTATATATTTTCTACTCTTTGCTACTTGTATATACTGCATTTTACTCTAATTGTTCATTTTTGTCACTTGATACCTGGGAATCTGCATTTACTGATATATTTGGCCTACCGTTTTAAAATGTTGCATTAAGAAACTTGTGTGTGTTATTTTAAATGCACCTGAATTTGTTTTCTTGCCTCGCCTAAAGGGAGTGCTGTATCCTTTCCTCGTCTTTAGGGACTGCTGCTCAAAGTGTGTGTTACTATAAATGCACCTGAATTTGTTTTCTTGCCTCGCCTAAAGGGGGTGCTGCGTCCTTTCCTCATCTTTAGGGAGTGCTGCTCAAAGTGTATTATTTAGAGGTGCAGTGGTATATTTGCCTCCAAAGTGGGAGTGCAGGGTTTGGGTGTGTCCTTTTAGTGAAAAGCACATCCATTACAGTGATTGATCTGGGATTCAAAGGAGAGCTTGGAGTCGAGGAGAACTCTGAGGTTCTTAACCTTGTTGGCTGGTGTTGGGGGGAAGGCCCATGTGACTTGGCCACCAGCTGTCTGACCAGATGATAGGCGTGTTGCCAAAAAGCATAACTCCGTTTTTGAAGTATTAAGTTTTAGACAGTTAGGGGCCCATTAGGATGGCGGGCGGATCGCCCCTGCCGTGCCTTCGGTAGCCAACGCTGGCCCAGCGGGGCCGATCCGCCCACCATCCTTGCCTGATTGATCCCCCGCCATATTAGTATGGCTGGGGGGTCTGCGGCGGACGGAAATACCGTCCGACACTTTTCCGCCCGTCGACTCGTTGACCGGGTGGAAAAAGGGCATGATATAGTGGCGGTGTCTGCAAGACACCGCCATCCATATCATGATGTTGGTGGAGATGTGCCTTTCCATGGCGGCAACGCTGCAGCATGCAGTTTCTGCCTTTGGGGGCCCTTTGCGGGCCCCCAGAGTGTTGGGGTGCACATGGGGGTATAAACCTATGATACCCCCCTACATTGGCATGGGCAAGGTGGCAGGCACCTTCTGCATGCCAATGCACAACGTACATCCACAGCATTGTGGCGGGCGGTGCTGCGTGCACCGCCCACCACAATGTTGTGGATGGGGGATGCCACCACCACGGTGGCGGTGGCATCCTAATTGCCCCAGTGGGACCGCCGCACCTCTGGTGGACGATCCCGTTCACCGTTACGGAAAGTCCGCCCGCCATCGTAATAGGCCCCCTAGTCTGCATCCACGATGATTTGCGTGTCATTCGCATAGAACCAGCGAAAATCCAAAGGTTCTTATTAGCTTGGCCAGAGGGGTAACGTACATGTTAAAAAGAGTGGGGCTCAGCGAAGAGTCCTGAGGTACTCCACAAGGTGCCACTGATTGAGTCCTGTTTGAAAGAAAGGATCTGAGTAGGAGGAGTGCTTTATCTCTGATTACCAGCAAGGCAAGGCGCTCAACCAACACATCGTGGTTGACCGTGTTGAATGCCGCTGAGAGATCTATCAAGGGTTTGCCTAAGTTCCTCCGTGGCTGTAATTAGGACCAGCTCAGTGCTGTGGTAAGCCCGGAAGCCAAATTACGAGCGGTCCAAGATGTCACCTTCCGCAAGAAAGGCGGACAGTTCCTCATTTAAGTATCTTCTATCATTTTAGCAGGAAACAGTATCCTAGAAATAGGTCTGTAACTGGAAGGGTCCTCAGCATGCAAGTTTTTTTTTTCAGGAGTGGCAATCAATATTCCCTCTAATTTTTTTCCTCTGTGTGCGGCACTGTAGGGTCTCAGTGCGCTGCAGCCATGGCTATGTGCACCAGGAACCAGACTGCGCTTTTGCACAGTGCCAAATATCACTTCAAACTTTTGCTTAAAAAAACTGAAAAGACAGTGTATTTCCACACTTACAACCCACGTTAAGGGGCTTAAGGTAGATTTGCACCAACGTGGCGCATTTTCCATAAGCATAGATATCAAGGAATGTGGCCCTAACACGTTTGTGCTGAAAAAGCTTTTACATTTTTTTCCAGACTATCCATGATCAAATTTCACAAGAATATCGCAAAATTAAAAAGGTGAGTAGTGAAGATTTACAAAGGCATGTGGGCTTTTGTTTAAGTATTCATGTTAATCACAGCTCGTGAAGGGGCTGTGATTAACATGAATACTTAAACAAAAGCCTACAATTGCTCTTGCAGCCGCGCTTTACAGCCCTTCCAAGTGTCACACATCTCGCGTTACACTAACACATTTTAAGTCACATTACTGCATGTAAAAAGATTGTCACGCTTACTAAAAAGCTGAGTTTATTATCTGTTTTAATGCTTTGTAGAGTCGAATATTTTGTGAGGTTGTAGGTGGCGCACATCAGTCAATGCAAGTGCTGTTATGCTTTGCTGGGACTGGGCTGGTTATTGGACTGTCTTTTGTTTGTGTTGCGTAGCGCAGGCTGACCTGACTACCTCCCCCGACACCAAAAGGTCAGTAGTAGTGCACATGTGCGTGCAGCCATGTGGCCTGCAAACACAACAAAGTTTACTATTGCCAGGCAGTCTGTCAGTGTCAGTGCACCTAAAGGAAGAAGTTCAGCAGGTGCCTCGTGTGGACAGACAGGGACTGAAAGGCTCCAGTCGGCGCAGGCAGGATGTTTTCAATTTCAAATTCCTACTGCAGCCAGCCTGGGCCACCTAGAATTGTTGCTGCCAGAATAAAATTAAAGGAAAAGGAGGGTCCTCCTCGGCAAGCGCTGCCTTCCCATGCTTGTGTGTAGGGGTGGTGTTCACTGGGGGCTTTGTCCAGTCACGGTTAGAGGAGGTACGTATTCCATGTTTCATTTCTGATCACTTTTTTAGATGAAGTGCCAAAATTTAGCGCTATAATGCAGTGCGCAACATCAAATAAATTCTGCCTTAATAAAGAGACATTCGAGATTAAAATTGCCAATCCTGCATTGTTTTATTACAGCCTGTGCTAAAATGGGATTCTGGTTTAAACAAAGCAGTCGATGACGGAGATCCTCCTAAAGGATCAGAACATGTATTCCCAGTTAGCACCATCGCTTCCTGTTACAGGGCCTAAAGGAGCTGTAATTACCTACTTATAGTTAGTTATTAGAAAATGAGATCTGTTCGACTGAGATCCGAGGTTGTTCCGGTATGTAGATATAAAAAAAAGTTGAACACTAGAAGAAACACAACATGCATGGGGCAAAATAAGCTGTGGGGTAGTGTACCATTCTCCCTAATTAATCTGGTCTCAACAGGTAGAGTAATGCTTAACTGTGAATACTTTCTGAAAGTACACGCTGTGTTTTAAACTTGCTCTACTCTTTTGTTAGTAAGGCGTGGCACGGGGACCATGGTGGGCTTTTGTTTAAGTATTCATGTTAATCACAGCTTGTGAAGGAGCTGTGATTAACATTAATACTTAAACAAAAGCCCCCAATCTGCCCCGCACTGCAAAATACAGCAAGTGCCTCAAGCCCCAAGCCTATAGCACCAAGCCCCAAGCCAGCCTTACCTGCACTCCTGACTCACGCTGGCAAAACCTCAGGAAGTGCCTGTTTTTCGCGCCGCTCGCTTTTTAAAGCGGCGGCGCGAACTCTCTCGCTGGATGTCCTGCGTGTGTGCGCTCTCCATACACGGGAGTGCTCGCTCACGGGAAGAGAGGTGCGCCCGCGTGCACCTTATTGGGAACAGTGGTGGCAATATAGAGGCTCTTTTCCAATCAGTGGGAAAGTCCCCCGAAGAAATCATGAGGTTAAAGATAGGCCAGAGAGCGGATGCCGTGATTTCAGGGACCAAGTGGAAAATTTTGGGAGGGCATGGATCAGAGGGGAATCTGGCCAAGACTAATGTTGTATCAGCCGAAACTGCCCTTTTTACTTCTCAGGCACCTCACCAATTGGTGACACAGTCAAAGCGTCCATTGGTTAGTCTTCAAAGGAGCCTGCCATCTTCCCTCCTGTATTTCCTTTTCCAGCTTATCCTGCACTACCGGCCAGTGCTCCTTTGCTGATTATCCGCCAATCTCCTATCCTAGGGGCTTTCATATCCCAAGCGCAAGCCCTATCTGAACCCTTCCCGCAGTATCCTTGCCTCCTCCGCCTGAATCTTAGAAACCCACTCAGTACTTCAACCTGTCCACTTTAACTCGAGTACAAGCCTTTTACACCAGATCCCTGTGACCCCCAAGCCCCTCTGTTGCCGAATGATTGTGGCTTTCTTCTGTGCCCCAGTGCCCCCATAGTATGACTGCCACTGTGCTGCGTTCTGTCTTTGATGTCCCCCCACAGAAGCAATGTATGAGGGCGTGCTTTCTCGAGCACTTGGGGCACTCATGCTGAAACTTGCAGTACTTCTGTGTAGATAACCCCTTGTTGTAGTCTTGAGAGGCTCCCCCGTCCCGCTTTGCCCCTTTGGTGCATACACCCCACCGCCCCTGGGTTGGGCGCCCTTGAATGGGCCGTTAGACGATTGGCAGTCCACTTGCTGTGAAAATAGTCTTCCCGAATTTCGCTGGACCCATTGTGTGCTGCCATAAGTCTGTGTCGTGCCCCCACACTTTGGCTCAGGGTCCAACCCAAGCGTGCCCTGAACTCCTCATCATGCTGAGCACAGGCATATCCCCCTAACGTGATTTGAGCTTTGTGTATGACGTCCATGTATTTAAACATCGCCATGCATCACTCCAGAAACATCTTGCAATAGATGCAGGCTTATATAAAAAAATGCCACGGTTCAGTTCTCGACAAGGGGACCCTCGGCCGCTTAGCTAACTCATATTCCTCCTACTTGGACCCCTCCTTGGCTAGTAGTTCCCTATGCAGGAGCATGAACATTTCCACAGATCCCCCCTTCCAAATCTTTTCTTTTGTAGCATCATCAATTGCACCCCCAAGGGCCATGTCATACCCCTAAAGGGTAACTTCATAATCTTTAATTCCTTACTTTCCAGATCCTCTATCTCCTCTTTGCTCTCCGCACTGTCCCCACCTTTATCTTTTCCCGCATTCCCCTCCTTCATGCTGTCTTTTACCACATCCGTTCCTGCCATCACATCTGTTACATACCTACCCGTACGCAGCCGCACCACCACCTCCTCTTTGTCCCCCCCCCCCATTTCCACACCCTTGGACACCCTAACAGGACCCACACCGGCATGGTGGCCCTTACCTGGCTCCAAAGGTGGTGCCTGTACAGAAGCTTGCCACCTCGCAGTTGACTTTGTTTCTCCAGCACCGTACTCTGCCTCGGATCACCAGCCGCCTGTAACACACTAGACATGGCCACATTAACATGCCCCACCTTGTTGCCCTTCCTTCCCTGATGCTCCTGCACCTCACCGGGAGCATTCTCATCCTGCACTTCGCTTTCTTCAAGGCTTGTTGTACAGCTTATACTTTCTTAGTAAACACTTTGCATTTGTTGGACAACATAAACGTCAAAACTGTGCAAGATTGATTCTACGTACACCATCAGGATGTGTTGGTCTTAGTCCGGCTAGCTCACAGTGCGCCATCTGTACCCTTAACCAGGAAAGGTCACAGGTGGAATATGCAACCACAGAACATCACAACCCTGACTCCACAAGGAAATTGTGGTTGTAGATCTAGGACCTTTTTGTCTGGTTACACATGCATACCGAAAGAGATGCACAAGAAATGCACAGCATCAGGTTTCAATATTTATTGAAGCAGTGTGATTCTTGAGTAAAATACATGCGCTGGAATAATCAATTGATGGAAACAGAATAGTGTGATCAGCAATACAGGAATGGTGAAGAAGATAAATAATTCAACTATTGTGCTGTTTACGATAATATAAGCAAGCATATAAGTACTGTTCTATTTTGCTCCTATCTAGCACTACCTAACCTGGTGTGTCTAGGGTGGGTGAATCTGCCAAATCCCTGTAGGGTGCTCTAACTCCCCTGTTACCTGTGGGTAAGTTTCATCGGGTAGCCCTACTTCGTGAAGAGCTTGACCTCTTCCCTCGCATGAGGTAAACAGAAATCAGCTGGGCTGGAATTCCGGCATATGGTGACCTCTCATTGCCAGCTAAATGCTTCTCTAACTAAACAAGGGAGTGATGTTGTTTATATAATGAACATCACCTATGTTGGCATGCCAACGTCCCATTTAGGCCGCTATTGTTGATTCTATTGTGATAGCTCAGTTGCTGAAAGGACAATAACAACAACATTTTGTGCAGTGAACGTACCCTGTTCAAGGTATCTGATAATATGTGTGCAAAAGGGAAATGTAAGCAAAGCTGTTTCAGAGGACATTATCCTGCACAGGCACAGAAGCAAATGTGTGTGAAATTTCATTGTGTTTAAGAAAAGAAGGCAACTTAAAAACGTGAGCATGTAAAATGGTGGTGTTTCCACTCAGCCCTAATGTGACCATATGACACCCACTGCTTGAAAGTGAGACAACTTGAAAAGCTTTAAAGTCAGCATATAACCTAATATTAAAAGCATTGGTCTCCTTTAATAATAAAGTATTTAGAAAGCCAAATTGCATGTTAATAAGAAAATTGAAAAACAATAATTAAAAATCATTCCAGGTCTAAAAGTAATTTTGCTAAATAAAAATGCATAGCCCAAGTAAAGAAAATATCCATTACTAGAAACAGCCAGATTGTTTAAATGTTCAGAGGATTAGAAAAAACATTGCTACCAACCCCTCAGCAGCCGCTGAAGGAGTGATGGCCAGAAGCACATCTGCAGTTGATGAGCTGGCATCCATGTCACCAGGACCTGAAGCATCTCAGGAAGGCTCATAGTATGCATTTTGAAGCAACTGTAATCACAATGGGCACTGATACAAGTTGGTCTTTAGGGGACTCAGTAGCAATTCTATGTCAGTAGATTGAACCATTTGCGTTCCCAAGCATATGTCTAGGTCAAACTCGAAAGTGCACAGCAGACAGAGGAAGATGGGCTGCATGCAGTGTAGCCAGACAGGCTAAAAGTACAAAAACCAGCTGTCATTAAGTTCTTGTAGCATAGGTGCAAAGCCTGTATCATTCGATCGCAACACAGGAGCAAATGTGGTAGTGCCATTCCCATTTGGCTGCAAGGCAGAATATAAATTGCGGGAAATTAAAAAATAAATCAGTGTCCCGACAAGCAGAACCAGGACCAGTAGTAAGCCTTCAAAATGCTTCCCAGCACAGAGTCAACTTGGTGTCAGTGAGCATAGTTTTCTTAGCCCAGGAAGGTGTTAATTTATAATAATAGGACTCTGGGTCAGCTGGATAGTGACCAGAAAAATAAGCAACCTTCTGTGCAAATGCTTTTGAGTGACCCCATGGCGGTGTAGGGCAGTGTTCCTATTGTGTTTAATTAAATACTGCACTTGAAGTACTTGCTGTATGTAATTAATGTTCACCATAACGGAGAAAACAGAGCATTTTATCATAATTTTGAGTTACCACCATACATTTCTTCAGTATTAAAAACAGTAGAATGCGCTAGATCGTCTAGCATTTCATGCACTGTATCATTGTAGCAATCATCAGAGATAGTACTAGGAATGATAACATCCTGTAAAGAAATTGTAAATACATATGGAATCTGTAGCATTTCAATCAGTCCAAATATACCATATGATACCTTATCCCAAACAATTCCATCAGAAACAAAACACCCGAAATGATCACCAGGGAAAGGTCTCTTCACATTTTGTGTGATGAAGAGTGATGTGCTAAAACCACATTCACCAGTTCAACAGCAGAGTGTTCAGGGAGATAGTGTCCAATCAGAAGCAGAAAAACCAATCCAGATGAAGAGGAAAAGTGTTGCAATTGTGATCCAAATGTATATCCAAGGAGGGATAAAGTATGTCTTTTTCAGCCAAATATAAAATTCACAAAATCTACCTTTTGGGTGATAGAGGTGGGTCATATAAATTGAAAGAGAAGTCATCAAAGTCTATGAAGTCACCAGAGAATGGTCTGTCTATTTTAGGTAATTCTGGGGACTGTGTAGAACTGGGAGTTAACTTGAATGGTGATACATAAAGGTAGATACCATCTTTTTTTCTGTTTGCAGAAGTGAAATCTGTGTATACATACATGTTGGTTGTATTGAAGTTGTTGATGTAACAGGAAGAAGTGATACTTTGGTGCTAACAGTTCCCAGCCAGAGAAAAGAAGCTTCATTGGTGATCAGAGCTTATAACCGGACCTCCTGCAGGGTAGTGAGTGGAGACAGTCAACAATCTCTTGTGTTTGCAGCCAAAAAGGGGCGGTAAAAGTAGAGCTCTGGTACTGCTACAGCCAGGGCAGTTACTGGAGCTCTGTATGATGGCCCAAATTCCTTTTTGTCCACGATCATCTCGCGAACGAGATTCCCGTTCTTTGGAATCCAAGCAGGAGTTGCTGGCACTTCCTTCAATTCACCAGTAGCAGAATGTTTCTGCTGGACATTGCTCTGAGCATCTCAGAAGGTGTTCCGTTCCTGTAAAACATCCAAAAGTTTGTTAATGTCAAATGGTGTTTCTGCCACCACTGTACTGGGACTGTCGAGGTCTGAAACCCACATCTTAACCACAAGTAGGATTTCATAGAGTCCATCCACCTAGGGATTTTCTAGGCAAAATATTGAGGGCTCTCTGGACCCCATACAGTTGGTGAATCCAACTGCGACCTAAACCTAATACCCCAGCTGTTAAAGGCTGCTTTAAGTTACGGTTCTTCCTCTCCACTACTGTGTTTCCTTCGGGATGATCGGGGAGGAGTACTGCGCAGTCACACCCAATTTTACCATGTTGTCCCTGTAAGCCTTGGAGGCAAATGCCAGACCCTGATCCGAGTGGAATGAGGCTACAGCATATGTCCTGATAAAGACAGGCAGGTCTTTTATAACAGTTTGTGCATCAGCTGATCACTGTGGCCAAACTTATAGGAATCAAGAGCAGGAATTCACTACTACCAGGATGTATTTGTGTTAGAAATGGGGTCTCTAGTTAGCATTCGATATGTAGCCTGTCCAAGTAGGGACCCTCACTCTAGTCAGGGTAAGTAAGTTGCACAGCTAAAATAATCCCTGCCCCCCCCTCCTTAGTAGCTTGCCACAGAGCAGTCAGGCTTATCCCAGAGACAATGTGTGAAGTATTTGTACACACGCACACAGTGATACAGTGAAAATAATGCAAAAGGACTCCATGACAGTTTAGACAAGCATTGGCATAGCCAATCGGTCTTGCCTTTGGGACCTTATAAGTGTTTAGCCATGAAACAGTTGATGTTGCACCAAGGAAATTGTGCAGCATAACTAAACACTTATAAGGTCCCAAAGGCGAGACCTATTGGCTATGCCAATGCTTGTTTTATGATTGATCCTGCTTACTATGTTTTTATGGGACTTATAACTTTGTGGATATCTTAATGAACATTCTTTTATATATTACTTGTTTCTATTCTAATGTACTGTTTTTTATGACGAGAATGATCATACTTTTGATCGAATAAAGTAATAATAATATAATCACAGAGCTTAAATCTATAGGCTACCAAACGTGGGGAGAAGGAATCAAGGTGCGGGTGCGGGGGTCGGTGCTGCTGAGATGGATTATGCTCCCCGATCCATCAGCACAAATGGTTGGTGCGCGCAGACGCTAACGTGTGACGTTGCTTCACCTGTCCAAAACCGGGTCTCGTGTATTTACTGCGGTCACAGTCACAACGCGGTCTTTCTGTGCATGGCAGCGGTGCTGAAAGCTGCGCTTAATGAATGCAAACGTTGCCACAGACAGTGGGGCGCTGTTTGCCGCCAGTTTCAACCCTATTTTCGAGCCTCGGGACGGGTTCTTTGGCCTCTGTGTCTTTTCTAGCAAATGGTCGTCTGAACATGTACTGTTACAGGGGCAATGGAATGGGAGGCATGGTGGCCGCGACCGTGCCACACCCCTGTCCCATCGCAATGACCAATACAAATCCAAGAGTACAGAAGGGCGTGAATTGGAAAGCTGAAGCAAACCCCCTTCATCAAAGCGTCCCCATCAAGTTATCCAAATGCCTCCCAAAAGTATAAAAAGACACTTGTTTCATGGTAAGCATTTCCTAAACCATCAATAAAATAAAAAAGGAGGAGGAGCCTAGCGCGCATCCAAGATGGTCGCGTGAGCACAGGGCTCCCCGGACCCTCGCTGCTCCTTGGAATTTATCCTGAATCTATCCTGACTCGGTTGATGGAATCTGGGAGACGAATGCTGGCTGAACACTAAACTCCTTTCGGAAATCAAATCGGACCTGGCAATCCGGAGTTATGGTGGTTTGAACTTTTGAGGCCCACCCTACGGCAGTGCCCGATGCGAGGGTGATCTGTGGAGCCGGGGCGTAGTTGAACAACAACGGCAGCGGAGCGGTGCCAGTGGCCGTCACATCACTTTCGGTTTCACTTTTGGTCTTTGAGGGGCTGGACCGTGGACTTGCTTGGTGCGACTGGGCTTCCATTTTGCCTTCGCTTGATGCCGGTGGCTTCGTCTGCTGCCAGTGTGCTCATTGACGGTGGTCCCTTCGCTCCGCCATATTGCGGCCTGTGGTGCGACACGCGTCTGCCTGGCCTGTGCCACCTCGACGCTTCCTCGGTGGTCCCCTTCGGCGATCGAGGTTCTCATGGGAGGCAAGGGAGACCCCGAGAGGCGTAAGACCAAGACATCCCTACGTGGGGGACCGGTCCAGACGAACAACATGGACCGCTACACTCAGGGTAAAGGATCCCCCGGGACAGCCAATGTCCCCCCGGAGGGCACCAGTGGTGGCCCGTCCGTTTCTCCGGATCTGTCCCTGCAGGACATCATGGGCGCCATTACGGGCATCAGAGAGACCATCGCTACACAGTACGAGGCCTTGGCCCGTAAAATCGACACGGTGGCCATTGACATTACCCTAATCCGGGCGGATCTCTCTAAGACCAACGAGAGGGTTCAATCGCTGGATGTGCGGACGTCCTCCCTTGGGACGGACGTGTCGGACCTGCAGGCCACTCTCGGCGATCTCAAGTCGGCCAATGATCTGATGGCCCGGCGGCTGGAAGACTTCGAGGGACGGGCCCGCCGCAATAACATCCGCGTCATAGGCGTTCCGGAGACCTCCGATAACCGCCCGGTTGATCTTCTGGTCGAGGAGCTCATCCTCGAGCATCTTGCTCCCGCTGGCCTGAGTAAGTTTTTCGCTGTGGAGCGGGCCCATCGAGTCCCAGGTGGCCGGCCGCGACCGGGTGCCCCCCCCGAGGCCTATCGTTGCGAGACTTTTCCATTACAGAGACCGAGACGCGATTCTGCAGGCCTCACGGGTTCATGGCCCGGTCCGACATGAGAACTCGTCCATTAACTTTTTCCCGGACTTCACCCAACTTGTCCAGAAACAGCGGATGGGCTTCCAGGGGGTGAAGCGGCGTCTCCGGGACCTCGGTCTCAAGTACTCTATGCTTTATCCTGCAAGGCTCCGAGTGGAACATGAAGATCGGACTACCTTTTTTGACTCTCCGGTGACTGTGAGTGACTGGCTGGATTCGCTGCCAGACCGGGGTGACCGGACTGGGCCCTCTGCCGGTACCGAGGGTGGTGGGTCTCCTTTGGAGTGACTTATGGTCCCGGACTCTGCCAGGTTGTACTGTTCGGCTGGGTTCTACTTCTTTTGTGCATTTTGTTTCACTATGTTGTGTGTGGGGAGCGGGCGGGGACGGGTCCCTTCCCTCCTCCGGGGTCTTTTCGTAGAATGGGGTTTGTAGGGCGACAGGCACACTGCAAGTTGGGGTGGTTTTTTGGACCGCAGGGGTGCAGGGTGGGGGGTGTTGGAGTTGGGGGGGGGGTTGGTGGGTGGGTGGGGTTGTTTGCATTTGTGTTTTTTGTTTTCAAGGCGAAGTATTGGCTATGGTTCATCCTTGGGTGTTGAGCTCTTTGCTAGGGGGCCCTTGATCTACTGGATGGGATGGGGGGGGACGGGTTGAGATTGATGTCTTGGAACGTCAATGGATTGGGGGACCGTATCAAACGGGGTGTTGTGCTGCAATATCTGCGTCGTCTGACTCCTGATGTGGTGTTCTTACAGGAGACTTGTGGCCCACTCTGGTTTCACCACTGGTTCGAGAGGGGTGGGCATTCTCTTGCGAGCTTCACTTCCGTTGGAGATCACCAGGGTGGTCCCAGACGACAGAGGGCGCTATGTGGCTCTGACTGGGAGGTGGGAGGGGCAGTCCCTTTCCTTGATCTCAGTCTATGTTCCCCCGGGCCTCCAGAACTCCACCTTCTCAGACTTGGGTCGTATGTTGCTTGGGCTTCCTGACAGTCTTTTGCTTATGGGTGGGGACTTTAATTCGGTTGTCTCCGGTGACCTGGACCGTCATCCGCCCAGGGCCCTCCCTGCTGCCCAGGCGTGGCTGGGCGGGCTCCTGGAGACCTTCGGTCTGGTGGACTGTTGGAGGTTAATGCATCCGACACAGTGTCAGTACACCTTTCACTCTGGGGCCCATGGGAGTCTCTCCAGACTGGACTATTTCCTTATGCCCGCGGCCCAGGCTGCTCGGATTCGAGAGGTCAAACACCTGGCCAGGGGTATTTCTGATCATTCCCCACTGTGGTTGCTTTTTGACACCGGGTCGCGGTCCGCTGGGCGGATCGCTCCTATTAACCCTTGGTACCTGCGAGACCCCAAGATCCGTGATAGCCTGATTAAGTCGATTGATCAATATTTTTCTGAGAATGAGGGGTCGGTGTTGTCCTCGGTGTCCCTGTGGGAAGCTTTCAAAGCAGTGCTCCGCGGGCATGCCCTGTCCCAGATAGTGGAGGCCAAGAGGGTCAAGAGAGAGGCGGTTGTGACGCTGGAGACTGAAATATCGGGGCTGGAGGCAGCCTTGGAGGCGGGTGTCACCCCGGATGGGCTGCATGCCCTCAGCCTGAAGCAGTTTGAATATAAGTCTCTCGTCACTGATGCTGCCAAGACTATATATAGGGAGCAGCAGGGCAGGTTGTATGACGCCGGAGACAAGGCGGGTAAGCTGATTGCCTGGTTGGACAAGAAGGAGAGAGTGAATCGTGTGGTCCCGGAGCTTCGGGTGTCGGATGGAGTGTGTGTGACTGAGCCTGGTGAGATTGTTGAGTGTTTTGCTGACCACCTCCGTGCAGTGTACTCCCCGGTGTCCGATAGAGATGAGGACGACTCTCGTCTTCTGCTTCGGGATATTGCCCTGCCCGGCTTATCCGTCGATGACCGCGAGCTGATGGATGCCCCTTTGTCTGTCGAAGAGATAGCTACTGCGATTCGCTCCCTCCGCTCGGGCAAGGCTATGGGCCCCAACGGCCTGCCGATTGAACTATATAAGTTGCGCCCGGATAAAATCGCGCCTTTCCTCCGTCATATGTTTCAGGAATCGCTCGAGAGGGGTTCCCTTCCTGACGACCAGCGTCTGGCTACTATAGTAGTGATTCCCAAGGAGGGTAAGCCACGTGACCGCTGTGCCTCCTATAGGCCTATTTCCCTGCTGAATGCCGAACCCAAAATCCTTGCTAAGGTCCTCGCTAATTGCTTGCTGAGCGTTATATGTGACTTGATACATCCGGATCAATGTGGCTTCATCCCACATCGTAATACCGCTCTCAACTTACGGCGTCTGCACGGCGTCCTTGCTAGGGCTGAGTACTTGGCTGAACCGGCCATATTGGTTTCCCTAGACGCCACGATGGCCTTTGATACCATTGAATGGCCATTTCTTTGGGCCGTCTTGGCGAAGTTTGGGTTTGGGGAGGGGTTCCTTGGCTGGGTGAAGCTCCTTTATGCTGGACCAATGGCTCAGGTGGTTGTCAATGGGCGGGTTTCTCGGCCTTTCGCTCTCGGGAGGGGAACTAGGCAGGGGTGCCCGTTGTCCCCGCTGCTCTTTGCTCTCGCCCTGGAGCCGCTCGCTGCCTGGCTCCGTTGGGAGCCCTCGATTAGAGGGCTCCGGTGGGCCCCGGGCTTCGAGGATCGGGTTTCATTGTACGCGGATGATATTCTCTTGTATCTCACCTCACCGCGGAAGTCGCTCAATGTTCTCTTTGATGTCCTTACTTCCTTGGTGAAAAACTCGGGTCTGATAATCAACTGGTCCAAATCTTGTGTGTATCCTATCTCTGGTGGTTTTCCTCTCTCGCCGCCTCGGCTTCCGCTCCAAATATCTCAGTCCGGCTTTAAATACCTGGGGGTGTACGTTTCGTTGGACCCGGCGGTCCGCTATGAGCAGAATCTCCTGTCTCCACTCCGGCGTTTGAGGGCAGATACGGCTCGGTGGTGTAAGCTGCCCTTGTCTCCGCTTGGTCGCGCGGCGCTGTTTAAAATGATGTCCCTTCCCAGATTCCTTTATGCACTCCAGAACTTCTTCGATGTCATTCCTGCGGCCTACTTTAGGGAGGTGGAGAGTTTGCAGAGGAGACTGGTTTGGGACGGGCGATCGCGTATCGCGTTGGCCAAGCTGACTCTTTCCTGGTATGACGGGGGCATCGCGCTTCCTGATATTAGACGGTACTATTGGGCCTCCCAGCTGTCTGCCATTAATCATGCTACGTACTCTCCTGGTTCGAACCCGGCATATGAGATGGATAAATTCCTGCTCCCCGGCGGTAACTATAACAGAGTGCTTTACTCGCGGTCTGCTGGTGGGGCCCTTACGGGCCCTACCAGGATTGCGGTCCGTGTATGGAAGGCGGCTAACGTTGCGATGGGCTGGAGTGAGTGTTTAACGTGCGCCACTCCTCTATTCGACTCAGACCGCTTGGGAAACCTCTGGACAACGAAAGGCTTCGAGCGCTGGGATACGATCGGCATCAGCAGAGTGGGGGACCTGTGGGTTAAAGGTGCGGTTAAATCCTTCGCGGCGCTTCAGCGCGAGTATGAGCTTAGTGACAGAGTTCTTCCGTTATGCACAGGTTCGGCACGCCCTGCTTTCGGTCTTTGGGGAGGGGACCACGGTCCCTTCTTCTTCGCCTCTCGAGGACCGCATACTCGACGGTCACGTCCCCAACAGTACTATTTCCCTGATTTACAAAAAACTGATAAACAATCGGGCTGACCTCTTGGTGCGTCTTCGGGAGGCATGGACGGGAGATGGGGTGGAGCTGGACGATGAGGACTGGCAGACTGCACTGTCATCCCCTAAGGAGGTGGCCATCCCGGCCCGTCTCCGCCTGGTCCAGCTTAAGATTCTCCATCGTGTATATGTGACGGGCCCCCGCCTGGTCTCGATGGGGTTTTCAGACGACGGACTCTGTAAGCGTGGCTGCGGGCTCAGTGCTACTTTTCTCCATATCCTATGGGAATGCCGCGAGGTGGCGGAATACTGGCGCCGGGTGCATGATATTATGAGACGAGTCACCAGGGTCGCTCTGCTGCCGGAGGTGCGTCGTTGTGTGCTGAATGTATGGGAGCCCAATGACTGCAATGCGGCTCAGGCTCGGTGGGCGGCCTTGGGGAACATGATTGCAAAGAGAGATATTGCGCAGCTTTGGGGTTCCCAGCGGCCTCCCACCGTGTCCGTCTGGAAGGAAAACATGGACTGGTGCATGTTCAGGGAGAAAACGGTGTATGTGGCCCGTGGTAAACCGGGGGCTTGGGGTAAAATTTGGGGGCAGTGGAACGCGTATCGTGGGTCTATCTGTGCTCCCCCTTTGGTAGATACGTCCGGGGTTGCCTCGTCCCCCTGATCCTTGAGGGTTCCTTGTGCATCTCGTACTTCGGAGTACAGATTTGGTTCTCTCGTTGCCCCCCCCCTCCCTCTCAGGTCTTCTTTTATTGACCGCCCTCGGGTGGTTGGGTGTTGACTCCCCCGGCTGGGGTTCGCCGCCCTTCATAAGTCGTTTCGCCTTGTTTGTTGTATTTTTGTATTTTTCTTTTTTGTTGTTATTTATACTAAAAGTGTGTATTCTGATTTCCTTTATGTGCAGTCTGATTTACTGTGATAGTGCGGAGCCCCTGTGGGCTAGCCATTGTTTTCTGATATGCTGGAACACTTTGACTACTAGCGGCCGGCCCTGGTGGTTGTAGGCCCGTGTTTGTAACCCTTTTATGCACAATAAAATCTTTAAAAAAAAAAAAAAAAAAAAGCATGCCAGCCTTATTTTGAAAACTGTGTTGGTGTGAAAGAGGTGGGTGAACGAAGGAGGTGCAGGAAAGACTTGCACATTTCACCAGCCTCAGCAGTGTACAAGCTTCATTTTAAGTAAACAGCGACCAACACATCTAAGCTTTTCAAATATTCTCATAATTATTCTAATTTGATATTCTTTTCAAATCATGGCACTTAGGATGTTATCAAACAGCTCCAGAAACCAAGGCATGGGTCACTCAATCTAGACATGCCACAAACGAATTTTTAATACGTTGATTAACTGAAAGACTGTCTTGATTAGGTTGCAGATTTTTAGTAACCTGTGTGATTGGGTTATTTTTGAAGCAGGAAAAAAGAGACGTGAAATTGTAATTTCACAGGTAATTAAGCAACTTGGATTTCCAGTGAAGTGTAAAGCAGTGGAATGTGATTTCTGGTTCTAATGTTGCATGTATTGAATTTTCTGTGCGG
This sequence comes from Triturus cristatus, assembly GCF_964204655.1. Taxonomy (NCBI): domain Eukaryota; kingdom Metazoa; phylum Chordata; class Amphibia; order Caudata; family Salamandridae; genus Triturus; species Triturus cristatus. Next base: position 788,393,324 of record NC_140584.1, on the reverse strand, counting down.
GCTCCGTTGAAGCCCAAGACAACAGAATCAAAAAAAAAACCAAGCTAACAGCGACATTAAAAACAAGCATTGGCCGCGCGTGCCGCGGGAGAAGCAGGAGTTGTGTGCGCGCAGGGCCAATGCTTTCCCAAAAAACAGGAAAGTCATCGCGATCACGATCGCTGTGAAAGCGAAAGTGATCGCAATGACGCTCTAAAGGCGTTCCTGAGTGCTGCTGGCTGGCCTAGCGCATGGCGGCTGTGCGCGTTCACGCTCACGTGCACGCAAGCGCTAGGCCAGCCAGCAGCACTTAAAAAAGTCACCTACATAATGTCTCTCCGAGCCAGCGCATGCGCTGGGCTCAGCGAGACCTAAAAACGTATCTGAGTAAAACAAGACCAAAACGACAACCATCCAACATACACAAGACAAGATATCATTTTTAAAAGGCTCAATAAGTCTTAATCCATAGAAATCAGTAGATTAAGACGAAGTGGGCCGTTGGGGAGGTGAGGTACCAGAAAACACAGGCAGAGGAGGTGATACATCTATTCTTACTGACAGATAAGGTGATGCGTTGGTTACTTACTGCCAGGCAGGGGAGGCGATGCGTTGTTTTCTTGCTGACAGGGAGATGACGCGTTGATTCCTTGCTGACAGGGGAGGTTATGCGTCGATTCCTTGCAGGTTGGGGAGGTTATGCAGCAGATTACGGGCACGCTGCCTCGGTTCCTTACTGAGGTGCGATGTCAATGTGGAATTAGATGATGTGTTGAAAACCAAGGAAAGAAAAAATAGGTGGGAGGGGGAAGGGAAGGGAGGGACGGTAGGGGGAGGACAGCCGGTCATAAACCTCTGGTCCAGGGGGGTACTGCAGATGCCAAGAGCATGTGCGGTGAGGGTTTCCCGTGTTACTCTTGATTGCCCATGGTCAGAGGAGGGGGTAGATGCTTCTCTATCTGCTTGTGAATGCATATATTATTGCAGCGGCCCCCTTAATTCTCTGGGGCAGGACTGAGGTGGCTGGAGGTCCAAGTATGCAGATAGCTGTTCCTGACAGAACGCTGCTTCCAAGCCATGCTTTTCTATGTGGAGCTCTCCTCCTCCTCCAGTTCATTGCAATGTGTTGCTTTGCAAGCAAGAGAAGCAAGGCCACAAGTTTTCTGCTGTTCGGTGGAAGGTCTTTCACGTACCCTAGCAGTACACTCAGAGGGGACCTTTCTACTGCTGGAGCTGCGCCTGTTTCTGCCTGCCTGGTGCCTTTTTAAATTCCTCTGCCCTCAGTTTCTGCTCTGCCCTGCTAGGTGTCTCCTCAGTACAGTAGCCCCTTTAACCTTTATTTTTATTTTTTTCATATCACCGCCGGTTTTCCCGCCGCTGCTGCCCCTGTGGTCCCTCTCCCCTGCACAGCCCCCGCTCCCGCCTCCCAGTCTCTCGTCCACCCCCTCCCCTACTTATGGCGACCACTGCGGGGGAGTGCGAGTAAGACCGATACCTCTGGCCTGGGTCTACTCTCTCACCGGCAGCTCCGCTACTCCGATGTCTTGCCTCCATGCAGAGCCCTCCTCCTGGTGAGGGTTCTAGGCTGCAGTCAGTCTCCCTCCTACTTCAGAGCTGTGCCTGTTTACACCTGCCTGGTGCCTTTTTTAATTCCTCTGCCCTCAGTTTCTGCTCAACCCCGCTAAGTGTCTCCTCAGTACAGTAGCCCCTTTAACTCGAGGGAGTTGCATCGCTGGCAACCCGCCTCATCTATGAGTCTTGCCTTTTGGATCCATGCTGGTGTTCTGTATAATCTGTGAATAAATTTGATGTGAATGAGGCGAAGCCGGTAGTTCAGGGATAGTGAGCGGGCCTGCGAACAGCAGAATGTCCATTATTCCTGTGTGATTGAGATGCTAAACATGGCCTCCCACTCTCGATGTGCTCTTGAAGGGACGCTGTATGTTGCATGTCTGCAGATAGGTGTGTGATAAGCTTTCATGGTGAGGGGTTCCTCAGGGAGTGCTCAAGGGTGTGAAATATAGGGGACGTGGCTGGGAAGGGGGGCAGTATGGCACGTAGTGAGGCTCGCAGTTGTTAGTATGTCATCCGTTCGAATGTAGACAGCTGACCCTCCTCCCATACCTGGTGTAGCTCGATAAAGTTACCCTCTGGGAACACGTCACCCATTTTAGTGAGTTGCTGTTTCCTCAGTCTGGTGCCAGAACCTGCCTCCGCCAGGAACGGTAATGCCGGGTGCCTAATCAGGGGGATCGAGGGGGCGTACATTATCTCCAGACACGCCCCACAGTGCCGCTCACGCCATGCCCATACCGAACAGCCCACGGTGTCCACCTCAGTGCGAGACCGGGATCGTGTCTGATATATTGCTAAATGAAGAGGGATCATGCCCGAGTGCTATGTGTGCCATGAAATGAATGGGGTATATCCAGTGAAAAGCAAATTGGGATTGGAGACACCAGTATTATCAGTCAAAATCAGGTGCGCCTAGACTGCCCTGCTCAAAAGGCAGTGTGAGAGTTTTCCAGGAGATCCTGGGCTGTTTGCCTGTCCATGCCAGGGTAATCATGTAGACACCTCCTGAAGCTATGAGTGAGGGGGAACAGGACCTTCGTGAATAGGTAATGGAGTTTTGGTAAGATCACCATTTTTGCTATAGCCAGCTGTTTAATCAGGGATAGTGGCAGAGCAATCCATCTCTTAATGCGCAGCTCCAGCCAGTCCATTAGTTTACCATAGTTGGAGCGCCATAACTCTTCAGGTTTTCGGCTTATCCAGATGCCCAGATATTTCATTGGGTCTTGTGACCATTGCAATGGGAATTCTGGGTGGACTTTAGATGTGGCCTCTGTCAGAAAGGAAGATCATTGATTTTGGCCAATTTAATAATACCTCGGATAGCCCACCAAATCAAAGAAACTCCCTTATTAGAGGGTCATGGTTGTCTGCGGGCTGTTTCACATTTAGAGTGTGATCGTCCGCATATACCGAGACGAGTATTACCCGGGGGTGAATGCCAGTCCCCTATGGGCATGATGTTGCCGCAAGCGGGCTGCAGTAGGCTCCATAGCTATGACGAAGAGTAGGGGCAATAGCGGGCAACCCTTGCGGGTGCAGCAGGAGACAAGGAATGGTGGAGATATCTGATTCGCGAGGTAAGGAGGTAGTATAGTAGGTTGATGAGTTTGAAGAACTTGGTGCTAAGATCTAATCAAATGAGGAGAGCAAATAAATACAGCCATCCGAGCGAGTCGAATGCCTCAGTGGCATCTAAGAAAATTGCCGCTGCTTCCAACTGTGGGTCCAATCTTACACTGTGGCAAAGAGCGTTCGGAGGTTGTGAGCAGAAGCCCTGCCGGGACAAATCCACTTTGGTCTGGGTGCAGCACCATGGGCAGCAGTAGGAGTAGCCGCGCGGCGATGAGCTTGGCCAATATCTTATTGCCTACAGTTATCATGGACAGCGGCCGATATGAGTCACATCTCATGGGTCTTTTTCTGATTTCAATATTGTGATGATTAATGCCTCACGGAGCATAGGGGGAGCATTCCCCGCTCCACTGATTCCTCATGCATGTTGATGGGTGGTGGGGCAAGCAGGCCAGCATATTCCTTGTAAAACACTGCCGTCAGAGTGCGTATGGTTCAGATCACCTCCTTCTCTGTGAACGGTTTGTTTAGGTATGCTCTATGTCCCGCCTCCAGCTACAGCAGCTGTATAGTGTCAAAGAATTCTGCTAGTCCAGGGGGTGCTGTTTCTTGTTGAGCACGGTAAAGGGATTGTACGGCCGACTGACCCACTTCCAATTTATCGTCAGCCATGCGAAGCTCAGGGATGTGGTCACTGGCCCAGGGTTTCCGATGGAGCCCCGCCAGAGTCCTTCCTGCTCGGTCTCCCTCACCGTTACATCTAGCTCTTGCTTCCTTAGCTAGGAATTGGGATTCATGCGTGGCTGCATCTTGGAATTCAACTATTTTCTCTCTAATTTTGTGAAGCAAATTTTTGTTGTGGTTGGCATAAAACTGCTGTTCTAGCGCCTGTATTTCTTTTCCCCCCTGAGCGAGTGAAGCACACCGGCCTGCTTGGCGATGCATTCACCACGAAGGACCATTTTGAATGCTTCCCATAAGGTCGACTGTGCTTACGTTGAGCGAGAAATATTCAGATATGGACTGCCTGATAGTTTCTCGAAATGCTTAGTCTTGCAACGCCCCCGGCAAGAAGTCTCCAGCTGAACGCCCCGGCTAGATATTTGGGGATATTCAGTGTGAGCGCCACCGGGGAGTGGTCCGAGAGGGTCCAGGGTAAGTGTAACGCCCTGGCGGCCCAGGCCGCTACATCACGAAAATCAGCCAGTAGTCGATCTGCGACCAGTAAGGCCCAGCGCACGACACGCATGTGCCCTGCAAGCCTTGTGGGAGTCTGTGATGCCAGACATCTATCAGGTCCCCGTGTGATATTATGGCCTGCAGTTGTGCCGCACCTTTGGGGTGGGGGACGACGCGAGTCAACCGATCTGTCCGTTCTAGCACCAAGCACAACATTGTAATTCCCTCCCCACACTTGTTGCGCCCCCCCGAGGGAGTCCGCCAACCTCCAAATGTCTGTAAAGAAGTCATGATCATCATTATTGGGACCATATATCGAGATCAGTCGAAGTGGATGCCCACCCAGTAAACCAGCAAGCATTACATAGCGGCCCATTTTGTCGCAAATGGTAGTGCCTGTATGCCAGCGCAACCCCTTCCTGATGAGAATGGCCACCACACGAGCATAGTTGGAATAGCATGCAACGTGCTGCTCGCCAACCCAGCTTGCCCGCAGGCACCCGCTCGTGCGCTCTGTGAGATGCAACTCCTGTAGGAAACAAATATCCACCCTGTGGAGGTCTACCTGTGCAGCAACCTTTCTCGCCTTGCACATATCAGTCAGGCCTGGACATTCAGTGTGATACACTTAACTCGGGTCATGGTACCTTGTCTAAAATTCTGTCTGCGGTTGCCCCTGGATGTAGGGCGTGTCTAGTAGTTTGGGAGGATGAGGGGAGAGAAGGCACATCAGTCATTTTCTTAAGCTGCCCTCAACAGGGCCCACCCCCCAACTGACTCCAGCCTCCCAAATGGGCTGAGCAGAAAACCCAATCATCCCACGTTACCAACCAAGAAGAAGATGCAAAAAAGGGGAATGATCCCAAGGGGGGAGAAGTCTAGGAGTCCAACTTGCCCGCCGTCAGAAATCAGGCAGCGGGACATGGGTCGAATATATAGAAGCGGCTGGACATCATACAAGTCAGATAGCTGCATTCTGCCTTGACAACACTGCAAAAAATGGATACACTTGGGGAGAGTCATTGTCCAACAGTGCAGCTCCGGTCCATTTGGCTGGGGCTATATCAGCGGATATTCATGGGATTTCAGTGCCGTGCATGTTCAGTCATTGTCACTGGTGCGATTTCCTTCCTCTATATGTCTGCTCGGGTGTTCTGTATTCTTAGCCAGCCATAGATCTCCCACAAATCGGGCTGTGGTCTTTGAGACTGTGAAGTATATGGTCCGTCCTGCGTGGAAGACTCGCAACTTTGCCGGGTACAGTAAGGAGTATTTAACATCCAGTTGTTGCAAGGTGAGTTTTACTGCCAAGAAGTCCCTTCTAGCTGCTTGAACTGCTAAGGTAAAATCCGGGCCCCGAGATCTGTGTGCTCGTTCCACAATACACACAGGTGACACAGCATTTCCTCTACATAGTCTTCCACTCGCGACATTGCGTTGAATTCCGGGACCCCCTACGATTTGCAAATTGTTGTGGCACGATCTGGCCTCCAAATCTTCATTTTTTGGTCTTATCGCCTCCAGTACCTTTCTCATGCTAAGAAGCTTTTCTCTGGTGGTCCCTCCTTCATCCTCCAGCGCAGAGGTCCGCTGTTCCACTTGTTTGAGGCGTTCTTCGTGTTTTGTTACTTTCTCCTTCAGGCGGTCAAATCTGTCCGACAGCGAATCTATTTTGTTATCAATGGCCGTGATAGACTGTTTAAGGTCCCTAAACATTTCTATGATGTCTGGTTCAGGGAGGAAGCACCACCCGACTCTGAATCTGGCTGGGTGTCCTCCATGGCTGGGGAGCCACGGTTGGTTTGCGTTGCTTGAAGACCAGTTTTGATTGTTTAGTATCTGTTTTCCCCATGCTGCTGATGTATTCTTGGCCCAGGCAGAGATATGCACTTGTCCTAGTGGGGGTGGCAACCCAGGGGGAGAGATTACCAATAGTCCCCCAGTTGCCACCCAGTATGTCCTAGGCGTCTGCGGGTACTTGTCTCGCTAAGTCGCAACTGGTGGTGAGGTCACGCCCCAGCCGCTGGGACACAGACATGGTTAGGGACGATGTACTTTAAATCTATGCTCGTCTGGCAGGTCGCAGTTCCAGACCCTCCGAGGCCACATACCGCAGGTCAATTCCTTGTGTGAGGCGTGAGAGAGTGCCAATGTGGGTTGCTGGTGTAGGGACAACTACTCCTTGCTTAAGGTGATTGTGTGGGTTTTTGTTCCAGCTTACTCTGTTCGTCTGTCTTCTAAAAGAGGTGCTTGGAGGCGTTCCCACTTCACCTCGAGATTAGGGTTATTCTTGGGCCTTGCAGATTATGTGCAAATTAGGTAGGCTGGCGCTGAAAGGCAGGGGCGGGTGGGGGTCTCCTTTTCATGCTCTCACCTGGTTTTTGGGTTCTTGCCAGGGGCCCCATGCTTTGTGGCCTCACTCCACATCTACCACAGCAGGGGGACAAAGCTCGGCTTTTGTCAAGTCTTCGCCGCCCGATTCCAGATCGGGCCACCGGCTCACCATCCTCCACAGTTCCAGGCGCCTTCTTCAGCTTTACCGCAGGTCTCGCTGCACCTTGTGTCATAGCGACCACCGGTGAGGCTGGAGCTGACTTCTTTTGTTCAGTTGTAGCCTCCCGCAGAGCCCAGCTTGACCGCCGGTGACACGATCAGCATGGGGCCGGCAAGCCGACTTTCACATGGGGTTTCCTGTCCCTGTTTGACGGTCGCCCGAGGCAGACCTTAATTTTGCTCACCTCCCGGGCCAGCGATCTATGTTCTGCAGCCCCTGCCTCAGTCAGTCCACAAGCCGCCTTCCGTCTCTCCACTGAGGTCGTCTGCGTTCGTTCTCGGCTCGGGGAGTGGCCCTCTTCAGCTGCACTTCGTTAAGCCGCGCCTCTGCACCTCTGGCTGTCGGTTGTTTGAGGAATTTCCGGGGGGCTACCGGCTTCGGAACCTCATCAGTCTGGGCGCTGGGCACTCTGATATACTTCCCGGTTGACTTGAGGCGTTAGTGCCGGTCGCAGCACAAGATCACTGTTAGATTATCTGTCCTGACTTCAGAACCTCACCATAAGGTGGCCATCTTGGTGTCGGGCTCACTAGCCTCCCCCCCAAAGCCAGAGTTTATTTAATTCATCTTTAATCTACGTATACTACCTTCCTTTATGTATCTATATACCTTCCATGTACTTATGGATCTATATATTTATTACGTTTATTCTAATTCAGCATATTCAAAGCACTACCCTATTTCTCATCCTATACCGCTCTCAATATATCCTCTACCTCAGCTCTCTGACTCATCCCAAACCTCTTTCTACTACTCTTTTCAAAGCACTACCCTATTTCTCACCCTAAACCTCTATCAAAATAGCCACTACATCCACTCTCTCATTCGTCCCAACCGGACTGGATTTAGCACCACATAGCAAGTCAGGACTCTCAGCAGAAGAGCCCAGGCGCAGGCAGGTGATGTCTGTGATGGCCCTGAGACTTCTTAACAGGAGGCAAGCTCAACTCAAGCCCATGGAGAACCTTGGGAAGCAGGATATAGAAAGCAAAGTTCAGTCCTTTCACTCCCAGGACAGAAGCAGCAAGCAGCAAGCCAACACAGCCAGGCAAACAGCAAAGTGGCAGTCCCTTCTGACAGTTTCTCCTGCTAAATGTCCTCATTCCAGAAGTGTTCTGAAGTTATAATGTCACAGTTCCAGTACTTATACCAGTTTCTGCCTTTGAAGTAGGCAAACTTTAAAGGAAAGTCTTAGTAGTGCACAAGAACCTGCCTTTTACTGCCTTGGCCCCAGACACACTACAGGGTGTGGACACAGCTTTCTGTGTGGACAGGCACAGCCCTATTTAGGTGTCAGTGACAACTCCTCCCACCACTCTAGCACAGGAAGGCCCATAAGCCTGGTGACTGTCTGGGGTGAATGAACATGAGGCTAACTGTCTTCCAACCCAGACGTGGATTCCACAGACAGCCAGAGACACAGAGTAGTTGAGTGAGAAAATGCTCACTTTCTAAATGTGGCATTTTCAAACACACAGTTTAAATGCCAACTCCACAAAAAGATGTATTTTGAAAGTGTTGTGAGTTCAGAAACCCCAAGCTCCATATCTCCATCTGCTCCCAATGGGAAATTACACGTAAAACATATTTTAAGGCAATCCCTATGATACCCTATGGGAGTGATAGGCATGGCAATAATAAAATACGAATTTCGAAGTATTTTACTATTATGACATGTAAAACACACCAGTACATGTTCTACCTTTTAAATACACTGCACCCTGCCTATGGGCTATCTTTGGCCTAGCATAGGGATGACTGATATGTAATAAAAGGGAAGGTTTGAGCCTGACAAGTGGGTGCACTTGCCAGGTTGAAATGGCAGTTTAAAACTGCAAACACAGACACTGCAGTGGCAGGCCTGAGACATGTTTCTAGGGCTACTCATGTGTACTGAATAGGCCCACCAGTCACATTTAATTTACAGACAGGCCCTGGACATGCATGGTGCACTTTACTAGGGACTTGCAAGCAAATTAAAGATGCCAATCATGGACAAACCATTTGCCATTACCTTTTAAATAGGGAGCATTTGCACTTCAGCACTGGACAGCATTGGGAAAGTGCCCAGTAAAAACAAAGTCTAGCATGCAGTCAAAAAACAAGAGACAGAAGCAAAAAGACTGGGGAAACCATGCCAAAAGGTGTCAGATCTAACAATTTGTAGGACCCATCAGATTGTAAGGGTCCGCAGTTGTTCAGATAAACATAAGCTAGAGGCTTGTCTGAGATCAATAGAGGTGTCTGTGGTGTACACGATATGGTTGAACCCATCATTTACTGGCAGATGTCACGTTTAAGGACAATGGCCTAGATCTGTATAGACCTGACCACCATTAACGTTGCTGTAATAGTGAGATTGGAGCTGCCATCCCTGCATGAGCAGATGCTAGGCCCTCATGTGCTTCCAGGAGTAACCCTAACCTGTGATCTGAATTTGGTATTATTCACTCCCCCACTCTGGGAATCTGTGCAAATGGCACACTTAACTTGTAGGAGTATTTTGTTGGAAAGCCTTTTGGCAAGTGGATGCCATCACGTGCAATGTTGACAGCCGTCATGATGTCTCCATCTATCATCGTGTTAAAATGAGTAAGTGCAGTGGCAGTTTGCACTGTTGCTTTTGTGGATTCATCAGTCCTGAAATTACCTACAACGTGTATTCGCACACGTTGATGACTCAACGTGTGTAGCACATGAGTCAGTGGCAAACATGCTTTTAGTTTGGCCACTTGTCCCCAAAACAGCTTGTGCTTTTTCGTGTACCCTTTGGATTCTCTGAATCCATTCTGGCTCCAGTAATGTAAGTACTCATTGTAAGTCTATGCACAATAATACGATTCACACAGAATTATTGTGGGGAATCCGCGATCCGTATTCTGAAGAGCCAGAATTAGAGCTTTAGTTAAGCCTGCTGCGCTGTGCAGTCACCAAGTGCCTGTGTGTATGTTTTTTGAGGATGAAATTCTCCATCATGCCTTCTACCCTTCACAGCGGTGCATGCTGTAGAGTATTGGTACTTTAACCCTACGGCAGGCTGAGCAGAACTGTCAGTATAGGTGATGTAATCGTACTGATCTAGAGGCATTACTTCATTAGGCAGAGGATATTTGTGTTCATATTGCAGGTATGCCTGTGTTTATAGTGTAGAAATATGTAATCTACATCTGTTTCTTTAAAAGAGTTGGCCCATTGTATCCATCGCAGAGGCTGGACCCGTAGTCATGACAATTATGCAATTCCCCTGAGCCAATCATCTTTCTCTTACTACAGCAGTGTACTGCTGTCAGAACCTTTTCTCTTAGTGCAAAATGAATTTCTGCATTTGTATATAAATGCAATTTATATGCAGTTTCTGCAGTGTCTCCTTCATTGAATGTGGCATAGGTGTATCCTGTTGCACCCGCAATTATATGGATCACCAGGTTTGTGGTGTTTACACATATGTGTAAATCTTTTGAAGCTAACATGTCAGCTTGTACTGAACATTGTATTTGTGTGTGTTCGGTTGTCCAATGTGAACTTGAAAAGTCTGTATGAATCAAGTTTTAGAACGGCTATACCTTCTCTGTTTAGTCTGGAATGTATGTCTCCAAAATTTAAGAAACACAATATTGAACAGAGTTTTTTCAAGGTGTTTGATGGTTGTAGAAGCACACACTTCTCTAAGAAGTGTGTCACAAGGTTTCTGCCTTCACTTGACAACTTATATCCCAAGAACAGGACACTGAGATAGGCAAATTTTGACTTCTTGAAATTAAGTTTGTAGCTCATGTGTTCACATCCCCAAACTATGTGATCTACTCTTTCCAAGTGAGCTGATAGGTCATCACCCGTCAAGTATATATCTTTGACATAGGACAATGTCTGGTCGTCACAATGTTGTAAATATTCTGTTACCTGTGCTGAAAACAGCCCAGGGCTATTCTTTTATCATTGGGGCAATTGACAGAACTGCTTTTTGGAACCTAGTGTGTTAAATGCAGCCAAGTACCTGCTTCCAGGTGCTGTATTTTGGCAGAAAAAATCCTTTCAAGATGTCCAATGTGGTTTTGTATTTCTTTTGCATTATGTTATTCATTAGTGCTTAGCTGTCTGCCTGTGGTACAGCAAATGTGCATGTAGCAGTGTTAAAGTGGCTGTAATCCAAGACTAAACAAAATGAATTGTCTGGTTTCATTAGTGGAAACAAAGGATTATTCATCTAGGAGGTGGAACTTTCTATTACACCTTGGTATTCAAGTTGTGTGAGTATTTCTCTAACTTGGTTTTGTGCCTCATGTTTAATGGGGTATTGTCTAAGTGGTTGACCTTACAGTTATATAATAATGGGAACTGTCATTCTACCCCACATAGTTGTGGTATAATGCCAGGGCTTGCACTAATGCCCACTCCTTGGTGTGTGAATGTTTAACTGCATCTGGGACGAGGTCGGAAAAAGCAGGTAACATGATGGTTTCTCCTCTGGGGCAATCCATCACAAACTCTGGTGTCCAATCCTTTTCAGCCAAGAGAATGTCATAGCCGAATGACAAGTTCTCAGAAAAGAGAACATTTATGATATGATACGTGATATCCCCCTCCATTCATAGTTGCAATTCATATAATTGATGTGGGACACTCAATCTCCTATCCAGAGTTTCTACCTGGATATAGTCACTCATTGCTACTGCCTCCAGACATCCATAAGATTCTGGCAAACTTATGTGACTTCTGCTGTGCTGTACAGCGTGGCCAGAGCCCACTCCCTGCTCAGAAGCGGTTCTTAATATCTGTTGCATACTTGACTTTAATGCCATCTTCTTTTTGAATTGAGGCTTGGACTGTTTTGGTTTGGTTTCTTGTTGTATTATATAGTCAGAAGATCTTTGTGAGTCCTTCTTCGGTTTCACGTACTCCTCTGATTGTACCCCTCTTTTCAATCATTTTTTAGATACATCCTGAAAGGAACGAGAGGAATGTATATCAGTATCCTTATACCAATCAGGTGTTTTATTAGTATCACGGTGAAGCAAATTATAGCATTTTTCAGGTGACTTCTGTTGAGGAGAACCACCCTATACTTTAGTCTTTTCTTTATTTTTCTTATTAACCCACTTCTTCTTAGGGGCCGATTCCGATGGCCGGTCGGACACCTGTCCATAGCCTTACCCCGCGACCGACACGTACCCGGAGCCGGTCCGTCCTGTAGAGTAAGTACGATGTGCATAACTGCCAAAAACACGACCGACACATAGGCTGTGAATCAAGCCCCATTCTCCGTCCGAGCCGTAACTCCCAAAGAGGAACCGTGTCGCCCGGAAGCAGTAACCATAGCTTGACAAGTACGATGCGTACTTCCTACACGCCGGACGGGTCGTCATGTACGGCACGTCACAGCATCCGGAAAACAAGCATATCAGCTACGAATCAATACACGGCTACACGGCTACGAGACGGATCAGCTTGCAGCGGGTACGAGACGGAGCAACAAGCAGCGTGTACGACACGAACACATCATGAATCCCATCGCGCAGGTCATACCAGTACTCCACATCCATGACCGGCTCAGGAACCGATGCCGACGGCGCAGGCGGTAAGTCAGACACCTACCACATAAACAAACGACACGTACCCGCAAAATGGCACACACACACACAGGGGATCCATATCCTGGCCACTAACAACAGCCCACCATAGGGGTTGCATGGCCAGCACCACTAACACCCTCACCCATAGGGACTATGTTGCCCATCACCCCTGCCACCCCCACTCACAGGGGACCTGTTGCTCAACACTACAGCCACCCCTACCCATAGGGACTATGTTGCCCATCACCACTGCCACCCCCACTCACAGGGCTTATGTTGCCCATCACCCCTGCCTGCCCCACTCACAAGGGACCTGTTGCACATCACCCCTGCCACCCCCACTCACAGGGGACCTGTTGCCCATCACCCCTGCCACCCACACCCCTAGTGTGTATGGTGCCCATCACCCCTGCCACCCCCACTCACAGGGCTTCTGTTGCCCATCACCCCTGCCACCCCCACTCACAGGGCTTATGTTGCCCATCACCCCTTCTACCACACTCACAGGGGACCTGTTGCCCATCACCCCTGCCACCCACACCCCTAATGCTTATGTTGCCCATCACCCCTGCCACCCCCACTCACAGGGCTTATGTTGCCCATCATTCCCTGCCACACCCACTCACAGGGGACCTGTTGCCCATCACCCCTGCCACCCACACCCCTAGTGCTTATCTTGCCCATCACCCCTGCCACCCCCACTCACAGGGGACCTGTTGCCCATCACCCCTGCCACCCCCACTCACAGGGGACCTGTTGCTCATCACTACTGCCACCCCCACCCATAGGGACTATGTTACCCATCACCCCTGCCACCCACACTCACCGGGCTTATGTTGCCCATCACCCCTGCCACCCCCACTCACAGGGGACCTGTTGCACATCACCCCTGCCACCCCCACTCACAGGGGACCTGTTGCCCATCACCCCTGACACCCACACCCCTAGTGCTTATGTTGCCCATCACCCCTGCCACCCCCACTCACAGGGCTTATGTTGCCCATCCCACCATCCACACCCACTCACAGGGCTTATGTTGCCCATCTCCCCTGCCACCCCCAGCCATAGGGCTTATGTTGCCCATCATTCCTGCCACCCCCACCTATAGGGCTTATGTTGCCCATCACCCCTGCCACCCACACCCCTAGTGGTTATGTTGTCCATCACCCCTGCCACCCCCACTCACAGGGGACCTGTTGCTCATCACTACTGCCACCCACACCCATAGTGCTTATGTTACCCATCACCCCTGCCACCCCCAGCCATAGGATGGGTGATGCGCAACACATCCAGCATACGCAAACAACAGGTATGTCCGCAAAATACATTCCCCCATGACATCATGACAACAGTGTGTAGTCTGTGACAAATGCCCACAACAGTGATTATGGCTATGAGCATACAATGTAAGTAACAGCACATGTGTGACCAACACATGAGTGTGACATACACAAGGCAAGCATCACCATAGCACTGTGGCAATGTAAAAATAACACCCCCTCACTGTGTAGAGCAGAAGTTAAGTGGGGGCTCACAAAATGTAGCAGATGTCGAGCATTGTGGTGATGGGGACCAAACCCCCCTCAACACAGTGACCAAAAGGTAAGTGTCATCATGGTCAAAGCTGCAAATAACAAACAGCATGTATGATCCCTGCTCCCAACACATCAAACTAGTGGTTGTGTCCCATACACACAGAGATGTGGTGAGGCTAACAGTGCTGTGAAAACATAACACTCTCGGCCATGTGCAGACAAGCACCACACATGGGGGCTGACAATGCACACAGCATACAATGACACAACAGCAGAAGTGAGCATCCCCAAGCATGCACACATCTCGAAAATAGACACACCAATCAAAACAACATGTGTAGACTGTAGGTGTCAGCTCACAAACTCACATTCCATGCCAGCAATTGCACCCAACAACCATGATGAATGTGTACAATGATGTGAAATGACTCACAGGGACAGCATGCAAAATCACAGAAACAGCATCCAGACCAAGGACCACAGCAGCAATACCAATGCACTGGTGCAGATGCACAAACAGGCAAACTCACACTGCACATCGGACACAACATGTGTGTGTGTCACAGTATCCCCAGGCAACTACACAACACATGAGAGGGGTTGAACCACAGTGACACAGATGTGGACACAGTGCCAAACAAAAGTAAACCATCATTGGGACACACTCAGTGGGCAATCAGGCGTTGGGAGATGAGAGGAAGCACAACAGACACATGTGACACAAGCTGGAATGAACACCAACTAACACAGCAAGAGACTGACACACAACACCACTACCCCCAGGTAACAGACAGTGGGGTGACACAAGCATGCATGACACCTCCACTGTGATGACAAAGGCAGATGTCGTACAAACTGGGAAACCTAGACATGTGTCCTGTGCCACAAACGTACATCACACATACACAAACACAAATCACTCAGCATGGCCCCTCATCCATGGACAAATGGGATCTAGGGTACCATCCATGCAAACATTCACATCAGTCCACCATCAACACCACACACCTGAACTGCAACAATGTGTATCTGTGAAGTCCACATGGACAGGTGACATTGCACATGCACCCACATGACAAACACAGGAATGTTGCCAGGAACTAAGGTGCACACACACATCACACAAGGACTGTTTACAACCCTGGGGAATGACAGACACACTGCACAGTATGCGGTACATGGCCATGACCTCAAAGGTCATGTAACCTTCAGAATCCCTGCCACAGTCCCAGGACTATGCAGATGCCAAGGAGGAACACAAGGCACCCATTCTGATACCTGCCAGCATCGCTGCTGTGAACCCGACAAGTGGGAGCAGTCACACACACATACAAATGTCTCAATCACTGAAAACTAAACTACCACCTAGGGACAACTACATGATATTGTGAACAAACAAGTGCCTTGAATAACCCTGTCCCATCTGTGTCTGACAACATCATCACCACTCAGAACTGACAAATCACAATGATGATACACCAATTAACAGTAGTGTGTCATGCACCCACACATCTGGTAGCCCATTGGAAAAGTAGTGGGATGAACCCATAGCAAGCAAGCATCAACAACAGGAACATATCAAGGGAACCCTGTCTGTGTATGAACAGGGATGTGGACACAAACACATGCACATACAACACACACCATGGGCCCAGGCCATGTCACTGGACAACACACTAACTTGAGGGGACACAACTCCTGTGGGAGCCCAGCTGTGCCAAACGTATTCCCCGCAAGTCCCTCCCGCTCATCACTCATATCTGCAGAACACTTGGTCAGTCAGCCATCAGTTACCACACAATGAAGGCTCTGGTCACAACAGCCTGGGTATGGGAGTCTCCCCTAAGTCAGCTGCACATACCCAAAACATATGTCTAGCAAGTTGCACAGAGGACCCAGTTGCTCCTATTACAATGATGCCCACACCTGTAGGGCCAGTAGTGATGAGCACAAAGTATGTTGAAGTGACAATTTGGACAATGGTAAGCACATCATATGTGCAGGGGTGCAAGCCACAGATGTGACCATGCCAATGAAATGCTCACAGAGAGATGTACACAAATAGTTGATCCAGACACACCCAGGTAGCTGCAAAGGATGACATGGATACCCACCAGAATAGGATACATATCTCATGGACCACAGGGAGTACCTCACATCAACACATCAGTATGCAACATTGTAAACCAAGCATTACAGGTGCATGGGCATGTAAAACAACATCAACATGATGTACAGCTAAATCAAGTTCACAGGGACAAAGTAAAAAGCTTTATTCAGCATATGAAAAGTGAAACGTCTGTTCCACCAAAAGGTCAATGGTCAGTCTATGTCCAAATGGCAAGGAGTGAACTAGAGTGACAAATTCAGCATATGAAATGCTAAACGTCTGTGCAACCAAAAGGCCAATGGCCAGTCCATGTCGAAATACTAAGGAGTAAACTGTCACACCTTGCTTGCCTGCACTGCTAAGGACCGTAGTTAACCCCTCGGAGGGGCATACATGGGGGCAGGCCAGGCACCACAGGGACAGGTTCAGGGGGCAGCAGAAGGAGGCAGTGAAGATGTGGGGGATGCAGGCGAGACACTTGTAACTGCAGTGGAGCTGACTGAAGTGGTGGGTGTTGTCACAACTGAGGGGCACAAGTCAGATAGGGTGGGTGCCGGCACAACTCCAGTGGGCAGGTCAGATGGAGTGGATTGGCTCACCACTGCAGTGCCCAAGTCAGACGGGGTGGTAGTGGACTCCAAAGCAGTGCCTATATCCATGGGAGCGGAATGGGAGACAGGTGAGGTCGGCAGGGCAGGGGGGGGGGGACACGGTCCCCACATCCGTGGCACCAACTGTCTGACCAGGTGTGGAGGAGCAAGTGCTAGGGGGGGATGGCCTTAGCATTTTGGAGATGGTGGATCTGTGTGTGGGGGAACCCGAGGCAGGGAGTGGCGGGGGATCCTCTGGAGTGGTGGCCTGTGGGATGGATGACTGAGACTTTGCTTTGGAGCTGCGTGCTGGCGGGGGGGGGGTCTTGCTCTTCTTGCGCCGGGGGGACTTGCGGGTGGGTGTCTCGGTCTGATTGCGCCTGGGGGAGGGTGTCCGGGTGTGAGGGGCACTCCCTTCTGTGTGTGGGGACTTCCTCTTCCCCTTGTAATCAGGATCTGGTGGGTCGGTGGGGAAGAGGCCATGGCAACAGAGGAAGAGCTTCTGGGGGGATGGGGTTGCAGGTGAGGTAAGGGAAGGGGGCTGGGAGGGCGAGGTCTCGGAGGACTGTGGAGTGGTTGTGTATGACTGTGTGTGTGTCAGCAAACCAGCCCCTGTGAGTGTGGAATCAGTCCCCTGCACTTGCTTGTGTGCACGTCTAGCCCTTGGTTTGGGGGTTTCTGTGCTTGGGACAGGTAGTGTGCTAGGAATCGTGGGTGGTGCAGGGGTAGGAGGGGTGTGGGACTGTTGGAGGAGGGACACTGCTGCCGTCAGGGAGAAGGCCATGGACTGTTTGGTCCTCTGTAGGGCAGACATGCCAGAGGAAATGCCCTCCATGAATGACACCAGTTGTATCAACAGACCTGTGTGTGCATGGAGGACCTTCAGCATCGACGTCTGCCCTACATGGATCTGTCTAAGTAAATCCACAGACTCCTCACTCAGGGCAGCAGGGGACACAGGGGTAGTGGGTGCAGTGCCTGGCACAAAGGAGACATGCTCACTAACACGGGAGCCCACAGGGACCTCTGGGATGGGAGCCGATGGGAGGGGGGTGGTGGTGGTGGTGGTGGTGGTGGCGGTGGCGGAGACAGCTTCACTAGCTGGTGTTTGGTGGCTGCTGACACCCACCTCCACAGGGGAGTCATCCTCAGAGCTGCTGTGTCCTTCAGCTGGGGGGGATGGTGCTGATGACTCCTCTGTGTGGCTAAACTCGCCCTCCGTGCCATTGGGTCCACCTGACTCCTCTCCTTCTGTCCCTGTAAGGCTCTGTGGCTCCTCCTGGTCCGTGGAGCTGTCCCCTCCTGTAGCCGTGGATGTATCTGGATAGGAATAGGAAGTAACAGAACAACATAAGTCACCTGCACCAACTGCACACACCACAGTGAGTACATCACATCACAGGGCAAGCCCTCGCATCATCAGCTGAACACAGCTCAAAGTGCCAACACTGTTTAGGATGAGACAAATGTCATTCTCAACATCAACCATGGCACACATATCCCTCCTTGACTTTCACACGTATGTCCGTTGCATGTTGGATGCTAACACACCAATGTGCCAACATGCACCACCCACACATTAGTTGCACATGCAAGTGAACATGTAGGAGTATGTCACCAGACCCACAGCACATCTCTTGCGACTGACTCAGTACAGGTGTCCGGATGAAGGGATGGGCAGAGACTCATTTCAAATGCTTGGGATGCATGCCAGCAACACACACTATGATGTAATCATGTCCTGATGGGCAAGACCACAATGGGGTGCATGGTGCACACTTGAACACAACGCAGGCTCACTCATAACAAGTTCAATGCCATGGCACTGGGATGCCCTGAATGTCAGTCAACTCTGTCTCCTGTCACAGGGGCAGGGCATCCAGACAACAACAATATGCACTGACTCACAATCCTGGCTCAGGGGTAAATCTGACTCTGCAGATGACCAGCGCACTTGCCCATCCCATGCAAACAACATATCCAGGACCCAGAAGACCCCACATCATGAAAATCATTCATATGAGTCTCAGCAAACACAAATCCATGTACATTAACACATCACAGTCTGCCATGCATATAACCCAGCTGCATGAGGGACACAGTTGCATACACCATTGTGCGCTGTCAGATGATCACACACCTATATGTCACAGGTCTTGTCTCCCACAGTCACATTGCAGATGTCATGCTGACCCTCTGAATCATGGACACCCCAGTTGTACGTAGCAGTAAGCCACACCCTAATGACACAGAGGCAGACACTTGAGGGCACATGTCACTAAGCACAACCTGCAATTTCATACACAGGAGAGGGATTACAGAGTGTTTCTGAATGCCCTTGAGGGGGCATGACTGGGCAGGACTAAGTGAAACAGTGTTTTGGCCCGGACAGTAGTCAGGTGGCAAAGGAATTGTGACATACTTGATATACATATTCCTGATGCCCAAAAATTGAAGTTCCCTGCTGCATGGTTTTGTTTTGAATACCCCAGAAACATGTTGTGAGTCAGACCAGCAATTGGTACACATCTCAAGGGCACACACAGTTCACATGTCAGATCTCAGGCATTGTGTAAACAATTGAACCACCCATGAAACACACAACAGAGTCACGGGAACTGATGCTGACTGGTACCTGAAACATAGCTGACTGCAGGGACACAGTGCCCTAGTGACACAAGCAACAGACTGCAGCGGCCACACCTTTGGAACAGATGGGGAGGGTGCATCACACAGATGAGGGACCTGATTTTGGGACTACAAGACCTACGTAATGTGGAAGTGTGACCCAGACAAAAGACTGCTATTTGCATGTCAGACATAGTACACAGATCAGGCATGGACTTACCCCCTTCCTGCTGCTGTCTGGCCTTCAGCTGCCTATCCAGGTCCGGGAAGACCACCGCCAGTATCTGGAGCATGTGGGGAGTCAGGGTCCGGTGTCCGCCCCTCCTGCGTGGAGGTGACAGCTTCAGCTGGACTCTAACTATCCTCCGGGTCCAGCCCCGAAGGTCCTGCCACCTCTTCTGGCAGTTGCGGATGCGGCGCCTGTAGACCCCCACAGAACGAACAGCCCGGGCGATGGTCAGCCAGATCTCCTGCTTCTGGTGGGCATCAACCTGTGAGGATGACAAAGTGAAAAGTACATTTACACACATGCCCCAGATTTGTGCAGCACACAATTGGATATACATGTCATCATCACAAAGGGAAATAAATTGCACAGGTAGTGCAACCATGGGGAATGAAAACTCACATGCATGTCTGACATGTTAACAATGCCTGGATAGTTTAAGCTTGCAATAATGCACTTTAGCAGCAGGAAAACTATTCATTACATGTACCTACACACTTTGGTGGATGAAAGTAGTCAGTGAGAATGCTTGCCACTGGTGTACACACTGCTAGTACCGCTAGTCAGACAACATGCATAATTAGGAAGGCAGTGGACAGCACACTCACCTGCTCCCCTGGTGTCCCATAGAGCTTTCTGTACTCTGGAAGGAGCCCGTCCAGCAGGGCCTGGTTCTCCTCCTCAGTGAAGGCTGGGGCCCTCTCCAGTGTACATGCCATAGCAGGAGCCAGAGGATGCATAGACAGCAGCAGTGGTAGCAGGGATGTGGTCCAGTAGCATGTAGTGCAGGCAAGCGAGATCCCTGGGGGCTAGCCAGCCTTATATCTGTTCTGCAGAGGCAGACTCTGTGCCATGTGTCCCAAGTGATAGGTCCAACACGGTTGCATCCTATTAATCTGGCCAATCCATTCAAAAGTACACGCCTTCCGCATCGTTCAAATCTTCACCTTCATGGAACACTTGAAATTGCAACATTGTTGTAGGCATCCAACTGAATTTCCAGTGCACAACTCGTAGAAGTTTTGAATCCGCATCCGTCTCCATGACAGTCCTGAGCCAATGGGTGCGCCCGGCTCGTTCAACTGACTGTACAACGCGTATTTTGAATATACACATGCACCCGTCTCCATATGGTTCAATGGCCAAGGCGTACGCCTGTCTCGGACCATGCCTGTCCGACGCGTATGCATGATAGTCACCGGCGTCGGACCTCATTGGATTCAATGACAAGGCGTACGTACGGCTCGGTCATGACCCGTGCAATGCGTATGAATTGTCACCCACGTTGGACCTCATTGCATTCAATGACAAGGCGTACGCACGGCTCGGTCATGACCCGTGCAATGCGTACGAATTGTCACCCACGTCGGACCTCATTGCATTCAATGACAAGGCGTACGCACGGCTCGGTCATGACCCGTGCAATGCGTACCCATTGTCACTCACGTCGGACCTCATTAGTGTGACTATTAGACGGATGCAACACACATATACTGGCCATGGACACCTGCACACACCTGCCACACTATAGCATTGGCCACACAGTGTCCCATGGCATGTGAGGCTGCATTCCCTGGGTGTTTGAGGGGGGCACATCTGTTTTTTTGTCTGGCACTTTGTGCAGCCACTCCCAGGCTGTTATCTTGTACATGGGGGCAGAGTCCTTTGTGTGTTGTGCAAATTAGCACTGTGATGTGCAATTGGACAGTAATGGGCATGAGTGAAGGCCACAGTGTCAGGTTGGATATGTTTAAGACATGTCACATACACCCTGAGTCCTGGGGGTGATGGCATGTACGTCACAGTGAGACCTGTAGTCCCAATACTGATGTGCACCCACAGTCTGTGTGCATGTTGTGTCTCAGATGTGTCTGATCACATGTTACCAATGGGTGACAGTCTCCACATCCATGTGGTATATGCATCAACCTTGATGGGGTGTGTGTCTAAGAGACGTACATGTAGGGCCGGCATGAACAACAGTGGCCACTACCTGTGGGACTTACGCTTGCCTTGTGGTGTGTATGTGCTACGCCATGTCCATTGCTGTGTTGATGTGGCAATACAGGGACCCTGGTTTCTGCATGGCAAAGATCTGTGATGCCTGGGAGACATGAGTCCTCATTTGTCACTGGGGTGGGTTTTTTGAACATTGCAGCAGCACATAGGTTGGGTGACACAGCCAGATGATTAGCCCATTGCACTACATGGCACTCATGTGGACATGTGGAATTGAGATGTGAGGTAGTGGTCTTGTAGGTGACATATGTGTCCATGCCCAACAGCACACACCTCAGTACATTGTGTAATGTCATGAACTAGCATGTGATAGTGTTCGTGGTCATGGCCACATGGGTGGATGTACTGACAATCTTCCTTTGTGCACCTCTGTACTGCAGGGCACCAGCTGTCCATCGGCCGTTCCCAGACCTTGCAACCATGCAGGAACGTGACAGCATCAGACGGTACCGCTTCACCAGGCCACTGATTGAGGAGTTGGTGGAGCAGTTGGCACCACATCTGCTACCTGGCCAGACATACCCTACAGCACTGACCCCAGAGGTGAAGGTGATGGCAGCCTTGCACTTCTTTGCTACCGGTACCTTCCAGTAGACTGTGGCTACTGCTGGTGGTATGTCGCAAGCGACGTTTAGTCGGGTGCTACGCGATGTCTTGGAGGGGATGTTGCAATTCCTCGACCTGTATATCAAGTTCCCGAGCCAAGATGAACTCCCTGAAATTAAGGATACCTTTTATACACTGGGGAGGATGCCAAACGTCATTGGATCCATTGACGGGACACATGTTGCCCTGATACCACCACAGGCACATGAGCAGGCATACCAAAACAGGAAGCACTACCATTCGATCAATGCTCTGGTGGTCTGTCTTGCTGACATGTTGATCACACGTGTGTGCACGGTTCCCTGGTTCGGCGCACGATGCCTACATTATGAGGAGTAGTCACATTGCAACGCTGATGTCACAGATGCCAGCTCAGTGTGCCTGGCTTGTCGGTGTGTACTGACTGTTTCTCATTGTGTGTGTTTGTCAGTGTTGTATTCCGCACTCCTACAAAACTCAGCTACTTGTTCATTTTTGTGTGTGTAGGTGACTCTGGATACCCCAACATGCCGTGGTTGCTGACACCCCTCAGGAACCCTGTGACACCAGCCGAGCTGCGCTACAATGAGGCACATGGTCGGAGCAGGAGGGTGCTTGAGCAGACATTCGGCCTCCTGAAAAGCCACTTTCGCTGCCTGGACAAGACCGGAGGAGCCCTCCCATATGAGCCTGCAAAGGTGTGCAAAATAATACTGGTCTGCTGCATGCTACACAACATGGCGGTGCGGAAGGAGGTGCCTCTCATCCAGGATGAGGATGACGACGACCAACGTCCGGCACCTGTGGAGGATCCCGGCCTGGGCCAAGATGCCAGTGATGATGAAGATGATGGTGACGTCCGCTCCCAGCTCATCAACAACTTCTTCACCTGAATGTGAGTTTCCAGTGTTGTTATGTGAATGTATGGAGGTAGCCTGGAATGTGTTGAGCCAGCTCTGTTGCTGTCTGAGTGTGTCTGTGTGCCACTTGACTGGATGCGTGTTGTGATGTGTCCATTCAGGTGGTGTGTACTCCACAATAGGGTAGTACTGCTAACTAGTGTTTGTGTAGGTGTTTTGCAACATGTTTTGTGCATGTGTATTGCATTTCTCTCCTGTTCGTCTGTGCTTTTGACTCTATCTTGTCTGTCCTTCCCAGGGTCCTTTGCCTGTTGTGTGTTCAACACTGACCCCCAACACCCAGAAGCCAACACCAGTGTGGAAGTAGACAATTCCCATCAACTGATGTACCACAAATCCCTGGACTTCCATTCTTTAACACATTGTGAGCGTGTGTCCACTGTTACGTAGAATTACCGTGCAACTGGTGTGGATTAAACGTGTTGCTGATGTGTAATGAACCTGTGCTATGCTTTGTTATGTGCGTTGTCTGTCTTCCCACATCTGAGTGACATCTGCTTACCTCACCTGTGGAGTTGTTACCACTGACTGTGCTTGGTGTTGTGTCTGTGCATGCCAATGTGTTTCAGGTCAACATCATTGTGTGTGATGCGTAACATGGCCATGGTGAGTATGTTTTGTGTTGCCATAGTGGTGTGTCTCCCTCACATGTGTCACATCCCCATGACTCACCTTACGTTGGTCACATTGTTGCAGTATTTGGCATGCACTGTGTTGTGTAGCAGATCGACTTTGGCCTGAACATGACAAGTTGGAATCACAACAGAGGCAAGTATGGTGTACTGGTGAGTTTATTTACAAACATGTGTGAGTGAAGTGCACAGGATGGTGGGTGCTGTACAGTGGTTTGGGAATCCAAAGTTCACATTGGAGTTGGAAGTGCTGGTAGATGAAATGTCCAGAGTAAAGTCCACAGTCGTCTGCTACATTGGCCCAACATGAACCCTCCATGTAATGTGTGCGAGTTGTGTGCAATTGGACAAGGTGAACGGGTTGCGCACAAAGAACATTGTCCAGAACAGGTTTGGAGGCTCTGGGGGATGTGCTGGGACATCTTCCTCTCACATGTCCTTCTTCGGACGACCCCTCTTCTTCCGGGGGGATCCTCATGTGCAGGCCTCTGCGGTGCAGGGGACTCTCCGCCAGAGTCCTCCTCCCTCCCTGTGGCGCTGGCAGATGGTGTTGCGACAGATGTTGTGGGCACACAGGGGGGTGGGGACAGGTTGGTGTTGATCTGGCAGAGGCATTGTAGTATATCCCGATGCACCGCAGTAAGGGCATCCCACTTTGCCTCCATGCGGGCATGGTGGGCGACCTGCTCGTGTTGCATGTCCTTGAGGATCCCCACTACCTGGCCAAATCCTTCGGTGCTATCCTGGTACGCATCTAAGATGTGTGTCAGTTGGGGGTCATCATGCAGTCCAGACCCCTCCGCAAGGCGCGCCCTGTGCCTCCCACCACTCCCAGCACCCCTCTCCACACGGGCAGGACCAGCGGCGGTACGCACAGGTGACACTGGGACCCCTTGGGTAGTGTTGCTGGTGGTGTTGGCAGTAGCTTCCAGGGGGTCCTGTGTCCCTGTGCTGTGGGTGTTGATTGTCCTTGGTCTGTCCGTGTTGGCGGGGGTGCCCTGTCGGTGTCCAGATGCTGGAGGCGTGGGTACAGGGGGGCAGATGTTGCTGCTGCTGGTGATGCATGATGGTTCACACCGGAGGGGCCAGGTTGGTTGTCGTCATCCGAAGAGGACAGTGAGAGAGTCAGACCAGAGAGCTCAGTGTCCACCAGAGTCTGGGATTGGGTATCCTCGCATTTGGCGCTGGGTGCCCAGCATGACCTGTGTTTGGAAGAGACACACAATGTGATTTATGTTTCTACATGTATCGTTGGTTCACAAACATGACATTTTCTACTTTTCAAACAGATGCCTGCCTGTACACTGCTTTTTCCCAGCTTGTCACAGACAGAGTTTGATCTTGTTGGCCATTTGCCAGCATGGCTTTGTGCTCCCCACAACAGAGCCCAGTTTCAGACATCTTGTCAGTCCTTTCCCACTCCCTGTGAGGTGAGTATGGTTCAGGTTGATCTTGCAGGGCCATGTGCGTGGGTGTAGGTTGTCAACGGCAAGATGACTGACTGTGAAATCCTGGTGTTTGTTTGGCTACAAGTCCCAAGTGAACCCCTGTGCTTCACACAGCAGCACCCAGTACGGGGTATCTTTTGCTGATATTTCAATGAGGTGTGTGTTAATGCATTGTACCCGGTGAGTTGTGTGGAGTTTGTGTTGGGGGATGTCTCCCCATGCTGATTAGTATGGTCAGGGCTGTCAGTCCTCCTTCCCATCATGAAACGTGCTTCCATTGTAGGGTGTGCAAGTTGTCTTTCAGGATGTCAGTCAGTGGTGTCCTGCTTCTGATTTGCACACAAGCCCTAGCAGGGCCTTGTGCTCCCCACAGCAGGAGCCAGTGTCAGCCATCTTGTCAGTCATTTTCCACTCCCTGTGATGTGGACATGTTTCAGAGGGGTCTTGATGGGCCAATCAGGAGGGGGAGTATTATCTGTGACTACAGGCCCCATCATTCTTTTGTCTACACTCACTTCACCTGCATCCCCACTATTCCTTCCTGACAGTCAGCTGCACTGTGAGGTGGTGTGTTTGTGGTGGAAAACTGTCTGGCTGGGTGTATTTGGCTTAGTGCCACTGGCTTGCTCTATTTGTTTGTAGGTTGGTGCATGTCATGACACACTCCCCAGACACTATGAGATGGCAGGTATTGTGTTTGTGTGACTTGCATACACATCTTGGGTTGATTATCTATTGGTTAGTGTAGCTTTGCTTGGGGTGCATGGTTTCACTGTCCCCTTGCCACACAATCTTGGGTATGTTGTTTGTGCACTCACCAGTCTCTGGGATGTCTGTTAGGCCATGGCCGCTCTCTGGTGGTAGGATGTCCCGCACCTTCTCCTCCCAGGTCCTGAAGTAGACTGGTTTGGCAAGAGGGCCACCGCCGGTGCGCTGACTCAAGGCGTGATCTTTCTCGATGAGTTTCTTGACCCTCCTGCGCACGTCATACCACCAGTTCTAGATATCGTCCTTTGTGCGCAGCGTTGGTGCTTGAGCGTTCACCTTGTCCACAATCCTCGCCCACATCTTGGTTTTCTGTGAGATGGGGGTCCTTTGAACCAATGTACCAAACAAATGTGGCTCTACTCTGATGATCTCGTCTACCAGCACTTCTAACTCACTATCTGTGAACTTTGGATTCTTCTTTGGAGGCATGGTGAATAGTGGTGGTGGTGGGGGATGTGTGTGTGAGGGTGCAAGTGATGTTGGGTTGGTGTTGGTTTTGCTGTGTGTATGTGTGTGTGCTTTTGTATGAGGTGCTGATGGTGTGTGAGTTGTGTGATGGGTGAGTTGTGAGTGTGTCTGTGGTTGCTGTGTACTGGTGTTTGCTGCTGGCTGTGTCTCCTGTTTGCAAGGGATGATAGTAGTGATTGTAGTCCTTTATATAGTTTTAGTTGTGGGTGTGTCTTTGTCCAAGACATTTTTTAGGGTATTTATTGGCTTAGTCATTGCATGTTTGGTCCTTTTTTTGTGTTTTGTAGGCATGAAGGAGACGTTCATGTGACGGAAACGGACGCTGCTGTTGTCTCGTGCGGGCTTCTCCGCCTCGTTCACGCTGCCTGTCTTCTGTGTTTGGTACGCGTCATTCGCGGCGGTCTCTATTGCTTGTGTGCCGGGTTGTCTGTGCGTGTCGGTCGTGCGGCTTGGTCTCCGTGCGAGTCGGTCTAGTTTTACACGCATTGCATCGTACTGCGCTAATCGTACATTGCGGGTACTGGTCGGTCGGGTTCATTCCGGGTTCGTGTCGGTCGGTGAAAATCGTGTCGGTTTTCTGGCCCGATCACTATTTTCCCTCCGGCTCGGTCGTACTGCTTGTATTCCGTACGTGTCGGTTGTAATTCACTTGCGTTGCATCGTACTGCACGGGTCGTACGGCGCTGGTCAGTGTCGGTTGGTATTCGGTCCGGGTCCGTGTCGGTCGGTTCGTTTTGCGGCCGGACTCAGAATCGGCCCCTTAGTAGAAGAGTCTGATGCCTGCTTCGAGTTATCCTTTTCAGAATTACCCTTAATTTGTGGTATACTAGGTCTGGCTCCAAAATGATCTCTATTGTCCATCAGTTTAATCTCCAAATCCAGGGCAGAGGCTACCCCATAGTCATTTTGGATCTGCGTTAGCACCTCTGTTAGCACCTCTGGCAAAACAGCTAATGAGGGTGTACCCAGGGTGAGAGCCGGTTTTTGACACGTGGGGGCCGGTTTTGCAGCAGTGCTGCAATATCGGCCCCAGTAACAAAAGCGGCAACGGTGCTTGACACTAACACCACCAATCCTGGGCCAGGTGAATGGAATCGCCAGGGTTGGCTTTTGTTCCCAGTCCGGGCATGTGTGTACCGTGTGTTCTGGTATATACTGCGCAAAGAATGTACCCCAAGTGGTGCAGTCTTCCACTGGGGGATCCATACCCATTGGCAAAAATATTGTGAGAATTCTGTGTTTTTGTTAGGGTCCTGTATGGGTAACATTGATTCAGGTTGAAACGTTTTTTGTGCAATCTAGAACAGAATCTCCTCCTGTGTGACGAAAACCTTACCCATGACTGGATTAATAGTCACTGGACTAATTCCAGACATAGCTAATTGGGATTGTGCAACTTGAGAAGCCCTTACAGGATGGATTGTTATTGTTCTCATGACTAATTGTGCCAAACATCTATATGTTCTAACCAGATCTGTGTTCATTATACATTGTTCTGATGCTGCCATATTTGCTATACTTGGGTAAGGTGGGTAGTCCTAAGACTAGCCATGTTGCTCCCTCATAGCTAAGGGGACCTAGTCTAACATTGTTTCTTGTTTGTGGTAGGGCACCTTCAAATCAATGTTGGTGTTCTTGGTATTCTAATGGTATTTCTAGTTTCTCATACGTTGTGTAGTTGTTAGGAACTGCAGCTACAGTGTAAGCATGAAAAAGTCTTGTTTGTGCATCTACTGCTTGGAGTGTAGAATATCCCTGTCCTGAATGCTTCATGGGCCTCAACCACGAAGTTAACGTCTCCACTCACAAGGGGAGTCCGATGCTATTTCAGCATTTGTGTACTCACATGCCTGAAGTTTACTGTTATGTTATCTGTTGCATCATCAGCCATGAGAATATGTAGAATTTAGAGAGCGTACCTCTAGTGGGTGATCCTTTGAAAGGTTCACGCTTGAACAACCAACAGCCAGTACATAGAATTTACCTACTCAGCTAAGGACGATTTTTCCATAACACCATGGAGGTCTCCACTTAACAGGTGAGTAGGGGTCTTTGGGTATATAAAAAGAATACTAATTGGTCGATCCATTAAATAAGAACCCAACCTAAAACTTTGGCGCCGCCATGTAAGGTTTACACTTTCTCAGTAAAAACTATGCATTTGTTGGACAACATAGATGTCAAAACTGTGCAAGACTGATCCTACGCACACCATCAGGACATGTTGGCCTTGGGCATGCTAGCTCACAATGCACTATGTGTACCCCTATCCAACAAAGGTAAAAGGTGGAACATGCAACCTCAGAATATAACTCCCGCTCCCCAAGGAGATTGTGGTAACAGACCTAGAACCTTTGCGTTTGGTTACTCATGCATACCCAAAGAGATACACAACATGACGTTTCAATAATATTAACAACAGAATACAATGGATAGCTAGATATGTGGGCAGTTTAGTCCGGAGGTAGGTTTGGTGGCCTAGGATCAATTATAAGGTGTGCTTATGGGGTAAATAAAAGACAATACAAATTACATGGTGATAATATACATAGAGAAATACAAAATACATAGTGACAATAATATAAATGGTGAATACAGTAGGCATAATAGGTATGTGGACAGTATAGTCTAGAGTTAGTTATGATCGCATAGCATTGTTTACATGTGGTGCATATAGGGTAGTTCAAAACAGAATGCATCATGGCATGATATATAATTGAATGTTACAGTAGGCAGTAGGATATGTGGTCGAAATAGTTTGGTTTGTTTGTTCTTCATAGGTCTGACAGCAACAGAACTTGCCTGACGGAACTGAAGATGAAGAGATCATGTTGATTGACAACATTTGTGCTTCTAGTGTATCCAATTAAGGGCTTAATTACGAGTCTGGTGGTCCAGAGACCACCAGACTCGTGGGTGTGCGGCAGTTCCCCGAGCGCCCAATTACGATTAGGGCATTCAGACTGCCATTGCCCCCTGCAGCTGCCTGGGAACCGCCATTCCCTTGTGTTGTTGCGGGAGTCAGGAGGCATCAATATGCTTGGCAAGACTGCCGCGGTCCCGCCAAGCATATTAGGAGTTTCCTCTCTGTCATGGTTTTCATGGAGGTTCCTCCTCCATGAACGCTGGCAGAGAGGAAGCAAAGGGCCCCCTTGTGCCTCTGCTCCCTGGGATCCACATAGTGCATGCACACCAGTTCCAGCTCATTTTTAGGGCACCACCGCTGGAACGTCAAAAGCAAAGTACGCCACAGCTTCAGAGGGGTGGCGGCGGGGCGGCCCCGGCCCTTTACTGCCAAAGTTGTAATCAGGCCCTAAGTGTCTACCTCAGACAGGCCAGGTTCAAAGCAATAGCGAGAAGCTTGAAAACGTCCCTCTTTATCATTAAGAAGGTGGCACAATTACCCTTAAATGCTGTAGACAGGCGCCCAACTTTTGCCTACCACACAAGAACTTTAAAGACATATCTGTGCACTCTCAGAGTTAACTTGCTTGAGAATTTTGAGGTCCTGGGGTTATCTGGGCCAGTGATTGGGCAGGAGAAATTCACAACAGGCATATTTTCAAATTCAGAGAGGAGTCTCCCACAGCAAAGAAAGCCTAAAATTTGACGAGAAGTACAGCAATGTAGATTGGTAAAATGCAGCTTTTGTGCCTAGGGATCAGGAATGTTAACCAGATAGGAGTAGATGGCTCAAGATGGCCAACAGCGGGGTCCACCATTTCTTTCTCATACAAGCATCAAAGAAAACTGTACCCCAAAATATGTACATCAAAAACAATAGCCAAAGTAACGATGGAAAAGCAAGTTCTGTATCAGGGGCTCTGGGTGGTGAGGAGCTGTTGGTAGGCAGAACACAATGGGCTTCAGCTTCAATTATAACTGATGCAGTCAAGTTGTGGCACTGGGAACAGGTACCTCAGGTAGGTGACTGGGGTGTGGTGCACCGGTTCACCGTAGGGTTTGGTACGAGGCACTAGCCATTGCAATAGGGTCATTAGTGTATCCCGGTCAGGAGAAAGGAATGACAGATAACTGCAGGGTGGGGTGTGTAGTGTCCATGACTCACTTCTTCTCTAGTGAATATACACCTGTTCACATACACCATCCAGCTGCGTTGGTTCTCGCGCAGGCAATGGGAGTGCAGTGTATGGTAGCAGCAGCTACTACAGCGACTGAAGCATCCCTTGCTGAATGGGGTCAGGATGGGGGCAGAAATCGAGCGAGACCAACCTGCAGGACAGACTTTCAGCTTCTAATACACCAGCGAGCGGTGTCAAATCTCAGGTGGGAGGTGGGGGTGCAGTGCGCAGCAGCAGATGATGGTGGACATACTTTTTAACGGCGAAGATGGGGTGTAGTGGTAGGCACCGGTTAACTGCTGCAACCCCTTCTGGATGTTGATTGTAAGGGGCAGGAACTGACGTAGACACTCACCGGAAGCCCGGGTGCTCAGGGTGCTTGTTGCACGGCCTTCACCATGATTTACGATGAGTCATCCCACTTGTTGTCCTGGACTCAGTCAGCAGCCATGGAAGATCAATTCCCTAAATTCCGTCTGGGTGGTGGTTTGTGGTGAGGTTTTATTGGGGATTTGCACTGATGGCGATCCTTGACCCGGAGAAATCTTCCTGGGTTCTTTTATCATTGCTTTCTCACTGGTGGGGCATTTTTTCTCAGAATTATGCAGATGGTGATCCCTAGCCCAGGGAGCTCCTGGCAGCAGCTCCTTAGCAGTCATCCATCTTGTGGTCATGTGGACATTCTGTTGTTTCCCTAACTCAGCAGTTTGTACGATCATACTTGAACACTAATTCCTTATAGACTGACATTTAAACATGGCAAAAGCAACAAGGTCTAAGCTAAATATCCTTCGTCTTTCACCACAGGATTGTATTTGGAGAAAAAATAGAATAAAAAATATTGTTATACAGAAACATTGTGTCAAGAATATCGGGATGTCAAAAATATCATCGTGAGGAATATCGAAGGGAAGAATATCGTTTTAAATGGTGTTTTTAATATAGTTGAAACAATATCATTAGAGAAAATATAGTTGTACATAATATTGGTTTTATGGGTCATTTTATAAGCATTTTTTGTTATTTTATTTTATTTTGTTAATTTTTGTTAAGAATGTTTTGAAAATTAATTTGGCTATTTGTCAAAAATTACAAATATGTATATTTTTAATTTTATTAACATGTATAATTAATGTTTCTGTAATTATGTTTTAGGAGTGGGATGTTGGTTTTTTGGGGGATAAGTGTGGGGAGAATATAAACATTTGTATACATTAATTTAATTTTATGTAAAGTTTTACAAATGTGCACATTTTTCTTTTACATTTTTAAAATGATATTTTGTTAAAATAATTAAAAGTAAATATTAAAATAAAATTGTTCCTATGTAAATTAAAAATGTAAATTAGTTTAAAAATATATATTTATTGTATTATTGTAAGTATTATACATGTAAAAGAAAATTAAGCAGAATCTTTTTTCATTTTTCAAATTTAATATAAACACAATATATATGTTTTGTTTTTACATTAGAAATGTGGATTACTATATATTATTATAAGTAATTTGTGTATAAAATTAACATGTATTATATTTAACATCTTAATATAATCTTCTATTTATAAATATGTTTTTATGTTTAATATTTGTTTTGAAAATGTAATAAAATGTATGGAAGCAAATGTTTGCATAGTAATTAATATTAATATTGAAATTGCATATGCATTATAATTTACAAATACAAAATATTTATACTAAAAATCTCATATATTTTTAATTGTTACAAAATAGGTAAATGTGAATATAATCTATATATTTATGTCTGTGATTTTAAACGATTATAGCTTATAACTATTTGAATTTCTTCATGCTTTATTTTATATGTAAGTTTGAATAGTGTTTTTTTGTATTATTTTGATTGTTTATAGCTTTATTTTGGTTATGTTTTTATTTTGTCATAATATTAAATATCATGTATAATTAGTTTCATTTTATTAAACAAAAATAATTATGTAATATGTTTAGTTTTAATATTAAATATATAGCACATTTATAATAAATGTGTTTTAAGTAATGATTTAATTTATTTTAAAATACATTTTTAATACATTTGAATATGTTGCATGTTTAGTGTATGTAACCCTTCCATGTCCACCATCTTCTCCTAAATGGTTTAGATTAGAGTGGGAGCAGTAAATGTAAACTCTTTGAGGTACAACAACTTCCCCAAAATGGTTTAGATTTGAGTGGGAATAGTAAATGTAACCCCTTTAGTGTCCAACACATTCCCCACAATGGTTTGGATTGCAGTGGTAATAGTAAATTTAACTCTTTTAGTGTCCACCTCCTGCCCTAAAATGGTTTCAATTGGAGTGGGAATAGTAATTGTAACCCTTTTAGTGTCCAACACCCACTCCCACAGTGGTTTTAATTTGAACGGGAATAGTAAATGTAATTCTTTTAGTGTCCATCATCTTTCTTAAAATGTTTTTTATGAAGTAAGAATAGTTAATGTCATTTATTTAGTGTCCCAGATCTTTGAAAAAACTGTATACATAGGATTTGGTTTTGTAATTTCCACACACAAAATTGTCCCAACACCTTGCCCAAAATGATTTAGATTGGATGAGTAATGGTAAATGTAAAAATTGTAGTGTCCAACACCTTCCCCAAAATGGTTTAGCTTGAAGTGGGAATGATAAATGTACCCTCTTGTATGGCCAAAACCTTTCCAAAATGATTTAGATTGGAGTAAGAATAGTAAATATTTCCCTTTTAGTGACAACACCTTCTCCAAAATGGTTTAGATTGGAGTGAAAATAGTAAATGTAACTCCTTTTGTTTCCACCGCCTTTCCCAAAATGCTTTCAATTGGAGTGGGAACAGTAAATGTAAACTCTTTGGTGTCCACCACTTACCCAAAATGGTTTAGATTGGAGTGGGAATAGTAAATGTAACCTCCTCGGTGTCCCAACACCTTCCCCAAAATGGTTTAGATTGGAGTAGGTAGAGTAAATGGAACACTTTTGTTTCTATCGCCTTCCCCGAAATGGTTTCAATTGGAGTGGGAACAGAAAATGTAATCTCTTTAGTGTCCACCACCTTCCCCAAAATGGTTTAGATTGGAGAAGGTATAATAAATGTAACCCTCTCCCAAAGTGGTTTAAATTTGAATATGAATAGTGTCCAACACCTTTGTTCATGTATGAAGTAAGAATAGTTAATATAATTTATTTGTTTTCCAAGGTTTCCCCAAAAACTATGTACATAGAAGTTGGTTTTGTAATTTTCACATACACAAATTAATATTTAGATATTTTAGAGTAATAACAGTACATAATAGTTTGTAATTATATCTATTTCATATTTATCTCATGTACCTATTAGCATTTTTTATTACATATATGTGCTCATCAAAACATTTTCATATAAATAATATTTTAATACAAATCTATTATTAAAAACAATATTTCAATTTTCAATTCTTGTACATTTAAAATTTTTCTTACATTTTTGCCATTGTTACATTCATTTTTATACATTATTACTGTTGTTTCAAATACATTTTTCAAAACAATTTTTACATAAAATTGTAAGTATAGTTTAAATGATACTATGGGCCTGATTACAATGCTGGTCGGACCGGTGTATGTCGTCCTGTCGGAAGCAGTCTGACCCCCGTGGTCTCATTCGAAGCGGTCTGTCTGCCCGTGGATTATGATGCATGCGGCCTTTGACTGACTCCTCAAAGACCGCCAACTCCAACAGGCTTTCTCCGACCACCGAGATGGCGGTTGGAGAAAAACAGCATTCATAGGGCAGTATAGGGATCTCTGACCGATGTACGGATTACGATGTGTGCTTCTGATGACCCGACTGTGGCGGTCCAACTGCTTGCCTTGAGTTGCCCGACACTATGGATTTGGGGTGCATACTCACCCAAATCTGCTTCTCCCCGACAGTCTCCGGCATGGATCCCTTTCTCCAGGTCCCTCCTACACCGCAGCAGCTGAAGCCCAAAGACTACAACCCTTTGGGCTCCGGAATGCTGGTAAGTCCGTAGGTGGCATGTTTTTCCATTGACTGGACTGCGCACAGATCATCACACTCCAGCAATTGGGTATAAGGTGCATATCCCCATATATGACATGCATGTGTGTACATATCATGGTTCCAGTGATTTTGCGTGCACTTGCAGCAACATATTCGGGGGGTATGTCCACCGCCGTAGATGAGACCACCACAGTAGCAGGGGTTGCATCGCAATACGGCAGGGAAACTTTCCCGGCCTCGGCGGTCAAAATTGGATCACGGCTTTCAGACTGTCGGTCCGACCGGCATCGTAATCAGGCTCTATATTTTTATGGTCCTATTTATTTTATGCGTTATATTTTTGCCATATTTTTAGAACAATTTTGACATTTATTACATTATGTAGCATTTTTACTTTGTTTTAAATTTTTTGTAACATGTTAAATCCACTTTGTTTTTTATGGGGACATAGTCTTCTTTTTTAGCAGCCAGTTTTGCAAAACTAGCTTCAATTTTGTATCCTATTTGTCTCACTTTAGTGTATTTTCCTGATTAGTACCAGGAAACTGATTCTGTGTGTCAGAGTATGTAAGACCTTTTATATATTTTTTAATGGGGTTTTGAGGGTATGAGGATGTAGGGAGTACTTGTAAACCATAGTTACAGTGTTGGATTTTGTTTTTTGGTAGATTTATTCATAATTTTTGTTCACTAATGTTTTAGATTAGGTATTAGGTACAGTTTGTAAGCAGTGTACCGTTATATTTTTTTTCTGTGCTTTGCGTTGATTAATTGTGATGAATATTCTAAGCTTGAATGTATTGTTTTTCGTGGGTGGGCATTGTATCCTATTTTACAGGTTTACAAATTTAAAGGGTTCATATGGACGTTTGGAGTTTGCATTTATCTTAAAGATAAACTAATATTTGTGACTTTGATTCCTTACATTTTTCAATTTCCAGGGGAATTTTTTTTAACATATAATTTCTGTTCTAGTTTATTAAGAATTTTCGATTGCTTCTATGGCTCTCAATTGGACTTGGTTGATTTTTGCCTTTTTGGGGCTTTTTGAAATAAATGTTTTCCTTTTTGGTGGCTTATATTTTTGAGTACATGGAAAAGGAGCAGAATCTGCAGCTACAGAACAGGTAGTTATATTTAAGTTATTGGTTATGGTTGGGAAATGTTATATTTTATGGTTTATGTGCATTTTATGTGTTGTAATAAATTTTTTCTATTCAATTTTATTTGTGATTTGAGGTTTGTATTTGGTAAGATTGGTTTGTTTTCACATAATCAATATACATAATAATGTTATTCATCAGCCATATATGAAATTTCAGTTGTATATACTTTGTGACTGTTGTATAAAAATAATATGTTTATTATTTATTTAAAAAATATTTTAGCTATGCTGGTTTGGATTATTTTTTGGATTTATTGGATATTGGGTATTGTGTAGGGTAGTAATTATTTTATAATATTTTATATATATTGTTTCTAAGTAGTGTACTCCTTTGCTGTTATTAAAGAATTTTACTCTATGTTGTAGCATGTTGTACATTATATTTGTTTGTTTTCTAACTTTAGGTTTAATTTGGGTTACCGATTCTTACATTCGTAGTTGTTGGCAGCTTTGTTCTTTTTGTAGGGCTTCTATAAATGTATAAGTGTTGGATATTTTCTGCCTAGTGTGGATTGGAAGGCATTGTGCCATCCTTCTTCTGTGTTGCTGAGCCATTGTGCTGTCTTAGACATTCAATCATGGCATTTGTGTTGGCGTCTGTGTCCAGTGCGGTGCAGTCTACCAAACCAAGGTCCTGATTTATATCTTGGCAGACCTTGTCTTGCCGCTGCTTTTTTGACGGTTTATGCCCCGCTTATTATGTGGCCTGTCTACTCTATTTAGAGGCAGGTGGTTCTTTGGATGAAAGACTGTCGGAGTGCCTCTGACTCTGCTAGGTATGTTCACCCACGTCAGCGGCGCCATAGGCAAAAGTTGCTGTCAGAGGGAGGACCGGCAGTTTGTTTGCTGTCCCAATCATGATGTACCTTCCTGCCGACTTGACAATGGTGGTAAACCCTACACACCTGAGTTGGCGGATTGGAAGGGATATAAGGCAGAAACTCACCTTTTCTCACTTTCACACTTCCTTTTCCACCATGGACCCGATCTTCCAAGTCCTGCCGCTGTTGTTTGAAGACAAACAACATCAATACCGTCATGGACAACATCAACTGTAAGCTCCACTTTTACCTATTACCATTTGAATTGTCTGTTAACATTTGCGCTGGTTTCGTGCATTTCTAAATATCTCTTACAAGCAATAGTATACCAATGTGCTTTAGTGACTTGGGGGAGATTAAGGCTCAAGGCACAGCACACAAGATAATTATAGTGCATTGTATTTGTGCGGTGCTACAGACAAAGAGATGGCATCCCTGCATCCCTAACATAAAGGTAAGTTAACTGAAAACAAGTCTCCAAGCACACGCAATTTTATATAGTCATCAATAAAAGTTATCCCATGATCTTCTGCCAGCCACACTTGTCACCCTGTGACTTCCTTGGGGCTGAATGTTTAATGACTCTGAGGAATCCCGTTTAATGTGGATGATTGTTTCTGACCCCCATTATCAAAAATTAAAAAAAAGTTTTAATATAACTATTATAAGTTCTATTTGCACAGTCATATGCGATGATAAGGTATTTAATTGTGACTGCTTGCAACTACATATCCAGGATAGTGATTTGGCTTGTAGAGATTCCGGGATATCAGTACCTTCAATGTATATAATCAGACACTCTATTAGATATTGCTGAATACGAGAGGACATAACTGATAATCCTCTTTTGATATAACCTATAATTTATTTTGCTTACATCAGATTTACATTACAGTGAACTGACTGATGTTGACAATTTCTTAAGTGTATTGTAAGAAGGGCGTACTTTCTATTGGATATTGCTGAATAGGAGAGGACATAACTAATAATCCCCTTTTGATGTAACCCATAATCTATTTTGCTTACAACAGGATTACATAAACGTGAGTTGACTGATGTTGACAGTTTGTGAATTGTATTGCAAGAAGAGCACAATTTCTACCGGGTATTGCTGAATGCGAGAGGACGTAACTGATAATCCCCTTTTGATATAACCC
The DNA here is from genome assembly GCF_964204655.1 of Triturus cristatus. NCBI lineage: Eukaryota > Metazoa > Chordata > Amphibia > Caudata > Salamandridae > Triturus > Triturus cristatus. The sequence continues at coordinate 788,355,745 of NC_140584.1, read as the reverse complement.
ATAATCTATTTTGCTTACAACAGGTTAACATTATCGTGAGCTGACTGATGTTGAGAATTCTTATTTGTACTGTAAGAAGTGTATACTTTTCATACCGCAATGTTATAAAAAGAAGAACATACCGGTAGAGAGTAAGATATAATGACAGTTTAATACAAAGAGGTACATGTGGTAGAGAGGAGGATACAACGAGATACGTGATCTTGAAAATAATATCGCGATCCATACATATCTGGATCAGGATTAATATATACATACATGTGAGTGGATAGAGCATATTGTAGTGAGGATATGGACACACCTGCGGACATTGCTAAGTTAGCATAAGTTAAAATAGCGGCCAAGCATATCAATATTGCTGCTAGTATTGGCTAGTGTTCTGCATTATAGAGCACGTTAGTTAAAATAAACATTTTAAACTATTCCCTGACACTATTTACTCATGTTGTGGACAAGTACGAGAGTTTAAACAAAAGAGTGTTCTTGTTCCCATGTATCCTGAGAGGGACGGAGTAGCATGTTCTAGGATGTCTAATCATTGGTAGCTTCGCTGTAGCACGGAGAAAGAATGAGACACTTATGATTTTGAATATTGATTTGTTATACTCTGGCATATTCAAAGATGGCGTCACCATTGACAGATTTCAGTGATCCGGCTCTCACGGGCATACACGAGAGAATAAAAGTAGCAGTCAAAATGGCACAAATCACAAATGCGATATGTATGCGGAGACTGGGAAATCAGCAGCTCAGTCTGACCCGCACTCAGGTAAGCAATATGGATTTGGCATAAGGGGAAACTATCACTTATACCGTACACGGGTAAGATATTGTGTCTTATAACTTAAGGCATGTCAGAGGGGTATAACTAGTTTGTAAGGATGGACTTGATATTAACCTCTTCGCTGCGGCGCAAATTCTGCCGCAGCGCTCCCGCAGTGCTGACATTCCGATCGCGGGCGTGGTCATGACGTCTCCCGGCCGTCGTCCGCACACGCCCATCGTGACTCATGACGGCCGGGAGACGTCATGAGCACTGAAGAGGCTAAACTGCACCCCGCATATTTTGTCACCAGGTGCAGACCTGCTTGTCGACTATCAGGCAGTGATCTCTGTGGCTCGTACATGGGTAAGAGTTGGAAATTGGGATAATTGAAAAATGGATATACGTACTGAAAAGATTTCGAACGTTGAAAATAGAGGCTACGCTGTTACATTGCAGAACCTGAGACTTAGTTTGGTCAAACCCGATCTCGGTCGGAAGGGCACCGAATCAGATTTGGCTTTGCCTAAACCAATCTGGAGCCCTTGTTTCGTTCCCAATTCCAAATGACCAAGTACGGCGCCTGGAAACCCTTAGCGCTGACCGAATCGATTCCGAAAGGCATTCGGACAGGTCGAGCCTTTCTGGAGCCAATGTGTACAGCTCTACACACTTGGTTTTCAAGCTAGCAAGTATGATGAACGATTCGAACAGACCTTCTGCTTCGGTTTGCCCGGAATGAAAAAGCTGCTGGAATCGGTCTTTGGGGGCCCGTAGGAGGCCCCCCTTAACCCAGGGCCCTCCAGATCGGGCCTGTGGCTGTATCCAAGGGACCCCCCCTTTCCAACCATGCACAGTGTCCCAGCCATCCCTTTCTTCAATGGAAGCCTGTGTTCCCCTGCGCAACAACGGCTCCTGCGCAACAATGGGAGTCCAACCGTATCGCATCCAGCTGCATACAAATGCATCGTACTCGTTTCTTTGGACTCCCCCGATCTGAGTCGTACTGAAAGCATTCCTGAACGGAGTCGTCCGGTATGCTTTCCGAACGAGATCTGAATCGGGCCCACAGTTGGGAATTTAGTGCTATATTGCACAAATAAATTGGGAATCTGTTGCACACTTGATTCAACTGGTCAATTTGAGGTATATGACATTGCAATTAATAAGGAATTGCAGTGGTATTATGTGAGGATACACAAAAACCTTATGTATTATTAATTTACAGAACAAATCAGAGGTTCTTTGTCTCATTGGTGTACTTCAACATACACTGGTTATTCATTGAGATTTACGGGCAACACAGAAATGACTGGCATGTTATAAACACTTGGTCTACGATACACGATTCACATGACCAGATTTATTATATCACTAATGTAACACTACTCAGCGTACAGCACAAATTATATATTTAACACACTGGGTGTAGCCGTAATCAAGAGATGAATGCTTCAGGAATGCGTGACATGTAATATATCAATGCACCCTATTGAATTAGGTAATGCTATGATTCAAATGTTGTAAATTTATGTGTCCACCACTAACCAACATCGTATACTGGGAATTGTTCGGGAAACACATTGTATATAAGAAATGTTAATTTGAGAGCATTGGATAATCATGTAAATTAGGCTTTAATTTAATTTTCAAGCCCTGAAGAAGTCGTAGCATGACGCACCCATTGATGAAACACGTGTTGGCTGGCAGAAGAATCCGAATTTAATGAAAACAATTAGGGTCACCCAGGTCACTCGCGACTACCTCGCAGCCTTCCATACAAATGAAGAGTCGGTCAGACAGTAGAGAATACAAACCAATATATTTATTCAGATACACTCGAGTGGAGCCCAGTCTGCCCAATCTCTTAGGATTGCCGCAGAGGGACTGACATCAGCAAACATGGTGATATGTTATGTACAATTCAGAACCAATGAAGGCATGCCCACAATGGAATTTTCAATTTTCCAGGCAGATGCAGCTATACAAAGAAGTACAGAAGGGTGAGTTTCAATCCCGAGGTCGGACAACCACTATCTCGTGGTCAAGATCGTTCCGTCCGTGCCCACCGCTAGACTAGTGGGTGAAGGCCTCTATCTAGTGGGAAAGGTATGCGCTAATAAGAATAGTGTATTCATAGAGAATTAACCAGGCCCAACCTTGGAGAAATGAGAGTTACCAAAAGCTGAGTTTGTAAGAAGGGGAATATTATTTCGATCATGGTTCAACATTTCAGCCAAACATAAAATGGTGCTGCGAATGCTAACTTACATAGAACAATACATAATCAACACAGTGGAAATATTTTCATTCTAACACCATGATGATGGGATTACTTTTATTTGTGTTTATATAAAATTGTGTGTGCTAGGAGACTTGTTTTTCAGCATACCAATGTGCAATGCATATGTTTTTAGTGTTGATGTTTGAGAAATTTAAAGAAACACACTTGTATGATCACATTGCATGTATAAATCTGTTTCAAGCTGCTTTAAAAAAAAAATGGGCACTTGCACAAAAATGGATATCAAGTAAAAAATCCAAAAGTCACCATACAGGTGTGTTTAAATACATTTTTAAAAGTGTTACATTAAAAACATATGTAACATAATGTAGAAGTTGCACTAGACAAGGTGTCATCTTTACCTCATAAATTACCAGTAAAATCAATGTCAGTCCCAAATTTGAAGTATTTAACATATACATGAAAGTAACATTTCCCCTTGTCTAGTGCACGTCCTGTACTGTATCCAGTTGCCATAGTCACAATATTTTATAAGGTGCAATGCATATGTGTTCATACTGATCAGTAATAAAGGTGAAACAAACACAGCTGTAGTAACACATCCCCAAAATGTTTTAACCATCAATTAGTTGGTGAATGCCTGCACCTTCATTCAAATTACCATTGCATACAATGTTAACTAGTGTATCCACTTAACAAAGTAGACATTTAAAAAATCTGTTGTATAACCAGCCTTCATGGTAAAGAAAAATAAGTACTTCACATTGGGAGGAGTGGGCTTGGGTTTGGGAGGAGTGGTTGCGTTTAGGAGGGGTACTTTTGGTTTTAGTAGTGGTGATTTCTGTATTGGGGTGGGTTGGGATGTGGAAGGGGTGGGTTGGAGTGTTGATGGGGTCACTTTGCATTTGGGATGGGTGGTTTGGGCTTTGGAAAGGGTTAAGGCAATGGTAAACAACAAACTCATGGGGAAAATGGGTAGGATGTTCGGCAGGGAGTTGGGTTTGGGAGGTAGGGGGTGTGGCAGTGGATGTTGTGCATGTGTCTTTTGAGGGTGCAGGTGTCTGTGGGTCTGGTGTGTTTCTTGCACATTTGGGTGTATGTTGCTTCCTGGGTGTCTGTTTTTTGTGTCACTGTGGGTGGTGGGTGAGGTGTCTGTAGGTGCGCTGGTGCATGTGTGAGTGGTGGTGAGTGCAGTGTCTATTGGTGTGGTGGTGGGTGTAGTGTCTGTGAAGGTGGTGGAGGTGGTCCATGTGTATGTGTGTGGTGTCTGTGGGTGTGGTGGTGTGTGTGGGTTTGGTGTTGGGTGCAGTGTCTGTGGGTGTGGTTTTGGTGATGCATGTGGGTTTGGTGGTGGGTACAGTGTCTGGGTGTGCTGGTGGGCATGGTGCATGTGTGTATGGTGGGTGCAGTGTCTGGCTGTGCTGATGGTGGTGGTCTTGGTGTGGTGGTGTGTGTGATTTCTGTATGTTTGTGTGTGCAACTGTGTTTTTTGCTGTCTCTGTGTTTATGTGTGGGCCTGCTGTAAAGGTGTAGTGTGCTTAACATGTTCATGCCTTGTGCAATTGAGTTGGTGGAATCTTGCCACTGCAGAGTTCCAGATTATGATTTGAGGGTGAATGTTCCTGGAAGGACAGTTAGCCACTGGCCAGCAACGGAGGTCCTCAAATAGCTGTTGTTGTTAAGAAATAAATGCATGTATCCCTTCCACTGTGGTGTCCTTGCAGTTTCTTTTTTAAAGTTTAATTTTGTGCACATATCCCGTCAACATGCCCCGACTATTGTCAAACACTTGTTTCATTGAGTCTAAAGTCTCAGAAGTCGATTCCTCCTCCACCCCATCACCTGTGTTGATGCCCTAGGGCTGACAATGCTGTGTAGGAAGTATTAAGGTACCCACCCTAGAAATTGGGGGACCTTGCCTTGCCACGTATACTTTTCCTTGTATTCTCCCTACCACCAATTTCTGTATCTTTGTCCACAAACCACACAATGTCGACAACCTCCCCTTGGAATCCAGCAGGCAAAATATCCTTAGTTTGTTATGCCATACCTCCCCATAGTTACTCAAATAAAGCCTTAGGCACAATTGTGTACAACAAGCCCGTGTTCACTATAAGTTGCACCTCACAGCCATTTATTTTGAACGTAGCTGTATGCCTATTCCTCCTTTGAACCTCATCTAACACTTTGTTTTCACCTTCTATGTTCATAATTCTGTCAGCTGGCTCAGTGGGAGTTTCAGAGACAAACGCTACTCTTCTATGACCTACCACTCTACAAACATTAGTGAAATACCCCAATTTACTACATCTTCTGCACTCTCTGTTATTGGCAGAACAAAACTTTGAGTCAGAGACATGATTCACACTACCACAATGGTTGAAAACTTTAGTTACTTGGTTGAATTTCCATAGGGACATGGCATTGCTGAGGCCAACAGGATGGTGAAGGGCGTGATCCAGATGGCTGATGTAGCTGGACATGATGTCAACAGAGCTGTGGAGGAATTTGTTTGGGCTTACTGCACCATGAAGCACAAGGCAAAGTCTAAATTGCCTTTTGAGTTGATGAGGGGAAGTGTTCCGGGTGGTTGGCGGGACTGGCTGCTAGACTCCAAGGGTATCTGTACATTCTGGAACAAATACAGGGACGGCGGAATGCACAGGCTGACTATCTGTCCCGGTTGTCAGGTGATTGGAAGTTGGAGGATGGATCTAATGAGTTGAATGATAAACATGAAGAACCGGTGGCCTCAGTATAAGATGTTGTGTTGGAAGGGGCTGGTGCTTTTACTTTGGGAGGGTGATTCCAAGAAATGGAGATGGCACCCTTCAGGAAGTTATGTGGATGGTGGCTTCCGGTACCAGGAGATAAAGTTGTGTAGCGGTATCAGTGTGGCCTTTTGTCAAAGTCCTGGATAAAATGACCATGTGTGGTGAAAAGGTTTTTATGAGAGATAATAGATTCATGCCTCCTTTGGGTTTGAGAACTAAACTTATAAACATGGTGCATGAAGGACATTTGGGGCAGAGCTTGACGCAGCGTGGTCTCAAATCGCAGTTCTGGTGGCCAGGTATGGTTGACCAGGTCACTGCGTGAGTGGTGAAATGCAATGTTTGCAAAGAAGTTGAGAAGAGACTTAAGTTGGGTAAGCAGTCTGTCATGGGGTATATAAACAATCCGGACAAGCCTTGGCGCAGTGTATGTATTGATTTTATCGGTCCCATGTCTGAATTGAATAGCGATTGGAAGTTTGCTTTTGTTGCTGGGGATGTTTTTTCTACATGGTTAAGTGTGTTGTTCATAAACGAAATCACCTCAGAAGCCATCATTGTATCCTTATGAAAAATCTTCTTAGAGGAGGGCATTCAATCTACCCTCATAATGGACAATGATGCGCAGTTGGCATCCCATGAAATGGGGATGTTTCTTCAACAGCATGGTGTCATGTATCATTGTACTTCGTTTTACAAACCACAGAAGAATGGCATTGTCGAGAGGGCCAACAGGATGGTGAAGAGCATGATTGAGATGGCTGATGTAGCGGGACATGATGTCAAAAGAGCTGTGGAGGAAGTGGTTCAGACTTACTGCACCACGAAACAAGAGGCAACATTGAAATCGCCTTTTGAGCTGAGGAGGGGAAGAGTTCCGGGGTCTAAAATGGTCCCCTCTTGGATGAAAAAAATTGTATTTAGATGTGGTATGCAGGAACCCAAGTCTGAAAAAAATCAATTTGAATTCTAAAGGTTAAAATGCTGAAGGTGATTGGACGAAAAGACAGGACAAGTGATGAGAGGTTTGTCACAATGTAAAGGTCCACATAAAGTGGTGCATGCGTGTACATTTTATGTAGTCTTGGAAAATGGTGAAGGATGGAAACGAAGCAGAATTGCATTCTATCTGAAAGGTAGTGATTATGAGATGAGAAGGGTTGAGAATTGTAGTGAGTACATGTTAATGAGAGATGGTGAGTTTGAACCTACCCTGACAGAAGGGAGTATGGGAGGAGATGAGACACCGTCTTCTCACAATTGACACGGCTGTTGGTGATGTGGGTAGTTCCAAGGGAGAGAGGAGTGTGAGAGATCACAGACCACCAGAATATATAAGAGATTATTTTCACTAATGCTTTTATGATATTGTGTGCAAACCATCAAAAAAACGAATCTCTAATTATGAAAATCAACAAAATGATTGAAATGTATATTTGTTAGGCGCATGGATCATCCCCAAGGGGATCTCGTGGTGCCAGTCTGGAACAGAATATAGTTTCATAGAAGATCAAAGATCAAACAGCCAATTATCAAATGTATTATCTTGTTTAATTTTGCCAATACACAAAATGCTTACAGTTCTTATTATTTTGTTCCATCATGCCATGTTCTGTTGTTTCCTCTTTATGGTTTAATTTCCCTGTATGCTGGGACAAACATCTGTCCTGATCATCAAAGGGCATTTCTGTATCCATTATTGTAAATTTGTGTTCATACATAATGGAAGGGAATGTGTTGTATAGTGCTCGGGCGCCAAATGCCTCGTGCTAAACATGTTAATGCCTGGTGCAATTGAGCTGGTGGAATCTTGCCACTGAGGGTTCCAGACTATTGTTTGAGGATGAATGTTCCTGGAAGGGCTGTTAGCCACTGGCCAGTACGGTAGGTCCACTCTGAGTTGTTGTCTGACATAAAGCCCCTTACCCCTTCCACTGTGGTGGCCCTGCACCTTCCTGGCGATGGCCTTCCAGTTATCCTGCTTTTGATGAGCGTTGACCTGCATATATACAAGAAATGAAAGACAAAAAATTGTTTTGTGCCTTATTGTTTATCTGTATTGATGTAACACAATTACCATACAGCAAGTGTATTTTCACTTGTTGGCTGTTAGACTTGGGGGTCTCTAGTTTGCACAGGTATGCACTTGTGACAAATAGGGACCCTCGCCTCTAGTCAGGGTAAGGGGGTACACTCCTAAAATAACCCTTGCTCACCCCCTTGGTAGCTTGGCACGAGCAGACAGGCTTATCTCAGAGGCAGTGTGTAAAGCATTTGTGAACACATACAGTAATCCAGTGACAACACTACAAATGGACACCACACAGGTTTTATATCAAAAATAATTATTCTTTATATAGATTTACCACAAGACCATAAACAACAAAAATCCACAATACTGTTACTTTAAGATGGTAGAATTTAGCTAAGTTCTCTTTAGTTCTTAAATGCGACACTTTAAGTCAATGTACCTTTAGATGCGACACGCAAGGAAACGAAAGTGTTGCAACGATGTTGAGGCGATGAAAGTTTGGTGCAAAGAAATAAAGACGTGAAGATCTTCCAGATGTGGCATACTTCTCCGATGTTGCGAGAAGGCTCGATTCGATGCGTCAGCTGCAGTGGTGACACCCCTTTACGCGATGCGACGACAGCGGCTTCGGCGGCGACACTCTTCTCCGACGTTGCGTGACGCTTCCGCTCAATGCGACAACTGTATCTGCGACATCCTTTACGCGATGTGACGACAACAGCTCCGACGGCGGCACACTTCTCCGTGGATGCGAGATGCTTTTCTTGATGCGGTGCAATGCGACAGCTACAGCGGCGTCATTCAAGATGCGACGGCAGCGGCTGCGACACGCTTCTTCCTCGATGCAAGACTCTTCTCTTGATGCGGTGCAATGCGTCAGCTACGATAGCTGTGATGGCGACACGCTTCTTCGGCGTTGCGAGACACTTCTTCGAAGATGCGAGATGTTTCCGCTTGATGCGACAACTGCAGCGTCGACACCCCTTTACGCGATGCGACGACAACAGCTCCGACGGCGGCACGCTTCTCCTTCTTGAGTCGCGCTTCCAGGTCCTTGCGACACGCAGTCCCTCAGAAGGCCCCAAAACAGCAGCAGGCACTTCCAAAGAACTCTGGGGAGCTGGTGGTTGAAGTCTGTTGTTCCTGAGACTTCAGCAGGAGGCAAGCTGTTTTCCAAGCCCTTGGAGATCCTTCACAAGTTGAGCAAAAGTATACACACAGTTCCTTTTTCCTCCCTTTGGCAGTAAGGCAACCACTGCAGGCCAATCCCCCAGTTTCAGGGATAGTTTCTCCTCAGCTTCTTCTTGGTTCCTCTCCTCAGCAGAGTTTTCTTCTTGTTTTCCCAAAGTGATCAAAATTCTTGGGTTCAGGGTCCCAATACTTATACCCCAAAATCCTTTGTCCTCTGAGGGCAGAGGGGCCTTTGCCTTGTTCAAACCGGTTCTGGTCAGTCCTGGAGCACTTTGTTTACCTGACTCCTCCTCTCCTTTCAGAGTGCAGGGCAGAGACATCAGACGCACCACAGGAGGTGGAGCCAGCATTGTGGAGGGAAGGCACAGCCCTATTCAGGTCCCAGGTGCAGCTCCTCCCTCCCATCTAGATGCAGATCTCTCTATTCACCACTGGACCACCTCACCCTGTCTCCTGGAATTCCCTAGCCCTGTAACTCAAACTCCAGATAAGGAATACACAGACTAGCAGAGGCAGGTTTGAATGGTTAGACAAGAAAATACCTACTTTCTAAAAGTGGTATTTTCAACCACAGAATGTTAAAACCAACTTCACTAAAAGATGCATTTTATCATTCTGTGTTCAGGCATACTAAATTCGAATTTCAACCATGTTCCCTGAGTCAGTTAGGATTATAAGATGTAATAATCAAACTGCCCATTCTGGCCTATGGAGAACAGGTAGCCTTGCAATAGTCAAAAACGAAAATGGCTGTAATTCACTATTAGAACATGCCACACACACACCAGGGCATGCCCTTGGGCCTACCATAGGGGTGTCTGATATGTAGAAAAGGGAAGGTTTAGGGACTGGCAAGTGGGTGCACTTGCCCAGTCAGCATGACAGCGCCAGACTGCACACAGGCTCTGCAATGGCAGACCTTAGACACACTTTTACAGGCTGCTTCTGTGGGTGGCACAACCAGTGCTGCAAGCCCACCAGCAGCATTTGGATTTACAAGCCCTGGGCACTCCTGGTGCACTGTTCTAGGGTCTGACAGGTAAACCAAATCAACCAATCATGGAATCACAAATTCATACATCAATTTACAATAGGGAGCACTTGCACTGTGGCACTGGACAGCAGTGGCACAGTGCCCTGAGCATCTAACACCAGCAAAAACACATGAGGCAACAGCAAAAAATGGAAGGGAGACCCACGCCAAGGTGCCAGGTCTAACATTGACCAAAACAAATACATTAATATATACTTCTGTTGTGACCTGTTGACTACCCTCATCCCTTGTCATGTCCTACACTCACTAATCCAGGCCAGTGACGTCATTTAGCCCAGGGGGCTCCTAACTTTTCTGCAATTTGAGCTATTTCAGATCAGTGCAAAACATTGTGAACTACTGAAGTCTAAACAACTTGCTCATTGTTACCAGACACCCTCACAGATATCTTCATTAACCTGATGCCTAAAGTCCATAGAGCCAGATACTATGGTCTGATCTACATACTATGACTGAGGGCACTATAAAAGAGGGCTGCAATGTGTGTGATTGAGAGTGTGCTCTTTGGGGATGCCTGAATATGTGTACATATGCATGGGATAGAATTGCTCGTGTGACAGAGTCTGTGTGGTATGTATTTTTAGCACAGGACACAGCTTTTGCCATATGTGGCACTGTTACATAGATGACACAAATATAGAATTGGACGTCCTTTTGAATTGGGGGAATTCAAAATAGGGCTGTATCTTGCATAAATACTTATGGCACAGTGAATACTGGCCACTGGGAGTAAGGGGTCTGCAGTTTGGATATGAAACACTTTGAAATGGGAGAAAAATGAAATGAAGTGTTAGCTCAAGAAGTTAGGAACTCTCCATTTCACATGGCCATCCATTTAAAAGCATTCATGGGTATTTTGTTTTGCACACCTCCAAATTTGAGTTGACAGGTAAATATTTTTATGACAAACATACCTCAGTGCTTCAGTTGTTTGACCTTTTGACTGAGCCCCAGCCTGGCCCATAATGCTGACTGAGCACTGTTTATTGTCGGGCCTTGCTTACTATCTGCAGCTGATTATCATGATGTCAAATTAACACAGCCTTCCCTTAAATGTTATATGAAAAAATGACCTTGTATCAATCTAATAACTGACCGCAAGGCTTTTGTGTACTCTGCAGGGCTACTAGTAGCCCCCAATCCATTGTTTGAAGACCCCCGGAACTAGGCTGAGTGATTTGTGGGACGATACACATAGCTAACATCAGTTTCATTTGGTTTGTTTAGAAAACATATATATGTACAGTTGTAAAGACCGTATAATATGTTTTCTAATTTACATATAAATAGATATCCCTACATACACGCCAAATAGAATCCAAGGCTTTAAACACACAAAACATACTAATGTTGTTTTCTAACATTGTAAAGTGCTTACAAAACCCCATCATTGTCCTATTTAAGGAACAAAATATATAACAATTCATACCAATCGTTACACCTCACTCAGGAACTCAAAGGGACATTGTAGCCTGTGTTAGTGGAAAAAAACAGTTAGTCAGATTTACATATACATTTCAAACATGTACATGTTCCTTTAATGAGACATAGAGCTGGCCTACAGGGACAGTACCTACTTTGCCAGCAACTCTAGCCCCTCTGGCGAGAAGGCATGGGCGCTCCCACCTGCTCAACCTGGCATTGTCGTTCCTAGAGGTACAAATAGCAGCAAAAGTGGAGTAAGTCTTGATGACTGCAGTGTTTGAAGGTAAGGGAGTTTTTTGTGAAGCGCTGCATACATATATGTAATGTACGCGATCGGAGACGTGCACAGCTATTGGCCTTCATACATTGCTTTCACGCATGTAAGCCTATAGCTGTGTCTGTTGTGGAGTTGAACACCCACTACATGGTCAACTGCTGCCACGGACATCTGATTACAAATGTCCTGACAGAGAGGCCAGCCGACCGCCATTTTAGAAGGTCAAATATTGTGTTTGTGACTGTGTGTCACCGAAACTCAAAATGGTGGCTAGTTTGTTTACATATTTGTACTTCAAAAGACACTCTTGGAATAAACAAAAAAAGAGGCGATGACAGCCTCAAGTGTACTGCTCAATTCCAGACCATGACATCATGAAATAACAGGATATTATCAAAATGTTCTGATTGAATAAGCAAACTATACTGGATTTATGTCATCAGCTGGAGCCAGATCTTCTGCCTCACAACAGAAATTCCACATCCATTGCACCAATTGTCAAACTCATGGCAGTGCTTCATTTTGTGGCCACAGGATCATTGCAATACACTGTGGCAGTATCTGGTCGAAAGAAGTTCTTTCGTCATTGATGAGACACATCAACAGCTTCATCCAGTTTCCACAACATGAAGATTTTGAAATGTGAAGGGCGATTTCTATGGTTTGGGTTGCCAACCACATGTGGTTGAAGCAATTGATGGTACACATATTTACTTAGTGCCATCACATGCCAGGGAACAAGTATACTGGAATCAGAGCAACTTCCATTCAACCAATGTGCAAGTTGTCTGCTGATTTTTACATCACAAGTCTCTGTGCACATTTTCCCTGATCATCCCATGATTCCTTTGTACTACAGAACAGCAGCATACCCCTGCAAAGGTCACAACTTGGACATGAGATGACTTAGCTTGATGGTAGGTACAATCTGACATAATATTGTTTAGGTAATTTCAAGATGAATCATCTGAAATGGTTTTACATATCTTGGCTCTTCTCTTTTTTCACATTTAGGAGAGTCAGCTTGCCTTAACTGACCATGGTTGTTGGCACCACTGAGGAATCCAACAATGCCAGGGGAAGTCCGCTTCAATGAGGCCCATGGAAAAACACGGAGGCCAGTGAAGCAGGCTTTTGGGCTCCTAAAGGCCAGATTGCGCTCTCTGGAAGAGAGTGGTAAAGCCCTCTTCTACTACCCAATAAGGTATGCCAAATCACCATGGCCTGCTAAATACTGCACAGCATAGCTGTGTAATGGGAAAGAGCCAGCCCAATGTGGCTGTTACCATGCATTGCTATTACAACTTGGCCATTAACACGCCTTTACCATTACCATGCATAACCTTTACCACACAGGATTTTACAAAGTGTATATCTTTGCCACACATGCCTTTACAACAAATTTCATTGTAAAGGTATGAATGGTAAAGGTATGTGTGTTTTAAACGTAAGTATTAGGTAAGTGTGTGTATATATATATATATATGGGAAATGTTTTTTATAAAGGGTTTAGGGTGGGCATTTTTAGGGTTTGTGGTGAGTATGGTTTGCCTTTTAAATGTAAGTATTAAGTGTGTATGTATTTATATATATATATATATATATATATATTCCAAATGTACTTTGCCATGCAAATGACGACTCCCACACAACGTATGATTCATCCTTAAATTCGAGAGGCAGCAGCGGACTCACAGAGCATCCCACAGCGTAGTGAAGCGCCTCTTGCCTACGCGTTTCGAGAGCTTGTCCCTTCTTCATGGCATGGCGTTGGTGGGAAAGGCGAAAGCGTGCACTTGATTAAGCAGGTGATATAGTTTTTCTTAATCCCGCCTCAGTGGGCGTGTTGTTGCAAGGCACCCTGGTTCGTGTAGTCCTGGGCAATAATGACAGTCCATAGTGGGTGCTGCTTTGCTGAATCCCTTTGTTGTTCTCCCCAGTGGGTCGCTGGCGATCCTCTGTTGCTTCCACTGCTTTAGTGATGCCCCAATCGAACAGGCACGTTGTTCCGCATGTTGTGTTGACTCGCAACACTCGGATCCGCAAGAGCAGCGGGGTTGTCCTCGTGACCCTGGCTGGCCACCACATATTCCAAATGTACTTTGCCATGCAAATGACGACACCCACACAACGTATGATTCATCCTTTAATTCGAGAGGCAGCAGCGGACTCACAGAGCATCCCACAGCGTAGTGAAGCGCCTCTTGCCTACGCGTTTCGAGAGCTTGTCCCTTCTTCATGGCATGGCGTGGGAAAGGCGAAAGCGTGCACTTGATTAAGCAGGTGATATAGTTTTTCTTAATCCCGCCTCAGTGGGCGTGTTGTTGCAAGGCACCCTGGTTCGTGTAGTCCTGGGCAATAATGACAGTCCATAGTGGGTGCTGCTTTGCTGAATCCCTTTGTTGTTCTCCCCAGTGGGTCGCTGGCGATCCTCTGTTGCTTCCACTGCTTTAGTGATGCCCCAATCGAACAGGCACGTTGTTCCGCATATTGTGTTGACTCGCAACACTCGGATCCGCAAGAGCAGCGGGGTTGTCCTCGTGACCCTGGCTGGCCACCACATATTCCAAATGTACTTTGCCATGCAAATGACGACACCCACACAACGTATGATTCATCCTTTAATTCGAGAGGCAGCAGCGGACTCACAGAGCATCCCACAGCGTAGTGAAGCGCCTCTTGCCTACGCGTTTCGAGAGCTTGTCCCTTCTTCATGGCATGGCGTTGGTGGGAAAGGCGAAAGCGTGCACTTGATTAAGCAGGTGATATAGTTTTTCTTAATCCCGCCTCAGTGGGCGTGTTGTTGCAAGGCACCCTGGTTCGTGTAGTCCTGGGCAATAATGACAGTCCATAGTGGGTGCTGCTTTGCTGAATCCCTTTGTTGTTCTCCCCAGTGGGTCGCTGGCGATCCTCTGTTGCTTCCACTGCTTTAGTGATGCCCCAATCGAACAGGCACGTTTGCTGTAACCAGGTTTGAGATTCTCTGTTCCCTAGATATTCACTCCTTACAATATGAGCCTTCAAAGACTTAGATTTCCTATATGTTATCTCAGGATATTTTTGTGGCTGTGGTACTATTGTAGGGTCCCCTCTGATAAGGTGCCAGTGCTTCTTTAAAGTTAATCTTACTTCTTTATGTTTGGTGTTATACTTTGTTATGAACTTATGTGTGTCTTTTCTTCCTATGCTTTTTCTATTTTCTGCTGTTTTAGAGGGTTCAAATAATATCTTTTCTCTACTCAATGCTTTGGCTTTCTCTGCGGTTGTTTTCAAAATCTTTGGTGGGTAGCCCCTTTGTATAAAATGACTTGTCACCTCTTTTTCAACCATGTCATAGTCGTCTAGGGTACTACATGTTCTTCTTGCCCTATAGAACTCTCCAAAAGGGATACTCCTGATAAGTGGTGTTGGATGGTAACTACCAGCATGTAAGATTGTGTTACCTGCCGTGGGTTTTCTAAAAACCGTGGTTTCCAATTTATCCTGTCTCACTAGTACCCTTATATCTAGGAAGTCTATAGGTATTTTACTGTAGTGTCCCATAAAATTTACATTCTAAGCATTCTTGTTTAAATCATTGATAAAATGCTCTATATCTGTTTCCGTGCCCTGCCACAACACGAAAACATCGTCAATACATCTTAGCCAAATGAAAACATTCTCTGTCCAGTGCTCCAACATCGGCCCGAGCACCTGCTCCACCCACCAGCCCAGATGTAAATTAGCGAAACTGGGGTGAATCAGATGCCTATCACCGTCCCTTGTTCTTGTTGAAACATTTCGCTCCCGAACAGGAAAATATTTCTTGTAAAGCACCACTCCATCATTTCAAGCAACATCTTGTTATGCCTCAAGAATCTCATTGGTTCCATTCTTAGAAAATGTTCAGTCGCCCTCAAACTATCTACGTATCTAATACTAGTATAAAGGATGGAAATGTCTAAGGTTACCAATACCATGCTTTGGTCGTAGATGCATTTAAGAAAGTCTGCTGAGTCTCTTATATATGATAGGAGGGTTTTGACAATCAGATTTAAAAAGAAATCAATATACTTTGAAACATTTTCAAACAGACTATTCCAAGATGAAATTATTGGTCTCCCAGGTGGATTAAGAGTATCTTTATGTACTTTGGGTATCATATAAAAGACGAGAATGACTGGATGTTCTTGTTTCATAAATCGATATTCGTCCCAATTCAATAAGTCCTGTTCCTTCCACTCGCTCAGTCTCTCGAAAAATAGATTTTTCACTCTCTCATATTCTGATGTTGCAATCCTTTAACAACAGTCTCTATTGTTCAATTGATTTAATGTCAAAGGACAACATTCCCTCCCTTATCCGAGGGCTTTACTA
Organism: Triturus cristatus; assembly: GCF_964204655.1. Taxonomy (NCBI): domain Eukaryota; kingdom Metazoa; phylum Chordata; class Amphibia; order Caudata; family Salamandridae; genus Triturus; species Triturus cristatus. The sequence continues at coordinate 788,339,628 of NC_140584.1, read as the reverse complement.
ATATTCCTTGTACCTTTTTAATCTTGGTGAGGACTCAATGGATTTTCATTTCCCTGGGGTCAGCCTCTCCTTTGGGATTCCCAATACTTTGATATAATTTTCGCATATCCCCTATCACATTTTCAGAAAGGATGTCCAAATAGTCCCTCATCATTTGGGGTATCTATCGAGACCTTGGACGAAAGGGAGTATAATCTTCTGTTTCCAGGGTCAAATTCATTCGAACCCCTGCTGTATCTTCAACAGAGTACTCATCATCTTGCTGGTTTTCACTTTCACTTTCATTTTGTAGAGACCACATCTTTTCTAAAATTGGTATATCTGATACAGTTAGGTTCATCAGACCCATTTGTGTGGATTCTAAGGTACTCTTGGCTTATGCAACTTCATCAGTTTTACTTTTCTGATGAATCTATATAGGTCATCCTGTTATTTGCATAATTACATTCATTTTTATGACAGTAAGATAGACCTAGTTTGCTTTGTCTTCATCAATTAACTCGATGGAACTCAAATTGATGATTGTATTACTTTGTTCTATTGTTTCTCCTTCTGTCTCACATTTAGCACATTGATATCTGTATTGTTCCTCCTTGCGCTCCTCTGTTATCCTTGTTCTCCTCTCCTTTGTTTTCTTTTCCTCTTCCTCTTGGTCTCCCCCGACCTCTCATTGTCTGATGGTCTGTTCTTTGGCCCAATTGTAAAAAACTCAGTTTGTCTGTTACTGTGAGCTTCATACTAGTTGTTCCTTTTCTTATAGGGTCTTCCTGTTCCACCTCTGAGCCAGTATCTGAACTTATTTCACTCTGTGAATTTTCTTGGCCCATGATGTTACTGTTCTGAACCCTCTGCCTCCTTACTGTATCAAAATGTTTTGCGAATGTATATATACATCCATTCTCATAATCTAAATCGGTCTCGTACGAATTTAGTTGCTTCTCTCTCCTTAATTCGTTCTTCATATTTTTCCAGTTTATTCTTTAGATCGCTTTTGAATTTGATTACTCTGGCTTGATCTCCTTCCTTGTCTAAGATTTTATTCAATTCTTTCATCTTCTCAATGATTTTGCATCTTTCCGTTTATGCATACTTAATCAATATTTTAATCATGTCCCTTGAGCTTTCTGCACTGCTATCTGCCCGTTCTCGTAGGAGTCCCAGATTCGGGCTTTCAGATGTTGGTGTGGTCAAAATCCTCAAGCCTCTAGAGTCTCGACCCACTTGTATATACTGTTTAAGGGATGTATTCTCCCACCATCGTGAAATCCCTTTTTTTTCAATAACTTGCAGCTTTTTGCCAATATTGTTATCTATTACTTGTCTTGCCCCCCCTGAATCGTCATTCAGTCCTTTGGAGGAATTGGTTTCCACAAACAACTTTTGAGCCTCCTGCTCTCAAGCCGCACACTCATCATCACTCATTTTTGATTTCCTTAAGTAGTGAGCTCCCTTGCTGAGCTGTAATTCTTTCACTTTCCTTTGTCACTTGGAGATCTTGTTACTTCAAGCCCGGCTCCCGCATATATATATATATGTAATCCTGCAACCTGTACGAGCGGGATTTTCAAGAAGGCTGCTGTGAAACACCTCACGGAAAACAAAGGCATCGGCTCAGCAGTCCGTGGACACGTGATCCTGTCAGCTACAGAATTGCTCCCGGGGAGAGGAGTGAGCGCGGAGTTACGAGACGAGGAGCAGGAAGGAGATGCCAGCAGGAGAAAGGAAGCGGACACTCCAGAGGACAGCGATTCTCGTGACCTGACGACCAGCCAAAGGAAAATGGAGAACCCTTCCACCCCACATGCTGGTGGGGGACTCGGAGGAAAAACACCAAGACGCCACGCCCCGCAAAGCAGATCCCAGCGAGGACCGCCTAGAGGCACCGCTAGCTAGTGCAGCCGTCCCAGAGGGAAGGAGACCAGGGAGACTCCCTCCACCATGACCCATGAGGGCCCCAGGCAAGGGCATTCCTTTCAGTTCTTTGCACTAGGGAAGTGATGGGCAGTACAGCAGTGGCACCCATTCATATTGCAACAACAGGGGTGTGGAATTTAATTAAATATCTACTTGTCCGTGGGGCAGGTTGCTTCATAAATCTACTTGTCCTATAACAAAATACACTTGTCCCTTTGGTGCCATGTAGTGCGGCGACAAATTAAGGCTGGAATCTCATTATATAAGAGCTCTGATATAGCCTCTTTGATTATGCCAGGGCTCATACCATAGTATTGTTTGAAAACTATCAACCCCCTTATGTTGCCATGTTTCTGCAGATCTACATACTGGGGCTGAAGGTAGTGGTAAGCGATTGTTCCAGGGTTGGAATGCCCTTTTGAGTCTGTGCAAACCTACTAACTCGCACATTAAGGGTTTTCAACAACTTTTCTCTAATCTTTTCCCATACTGAGAAATGTTGGATATTTACTCCTGACAATGCAGACTTAAACTTTTTTCCAGAGTTGGGAAAAAGTGGTTGGAGGGAAAGTGAACTTGCAAACACTCAGATTTTCACATGAGCAAATCTGCACATTTGGTCATGCTAAAATGTAATTCACAAATATTTTCTAGGAGTACTATTTCTTGCGGTACTTCTGTAAATTCTTGTGAATTCACGTAAGCCGTATAGCTGCACTTAATGCAAGGACATATACCATGGGTACACTTTTGAGACTTTCTTTAATATTTGGGCCCCTAATTTGGTCTGGCGATAACAATGACCTTTTGCGTTTATTAAAATTCTGTCGCTCTCTCTCTCTCTCTCTGTATCGGCTGACTTCACTATGAGTGACAGCATTCTGCTCTTTCACAAGGAGCATATCTGCACACAAAGTAGTTTTGTTCAGTGCCAGTAACTACTGTGGCAGTGTGTGCTTTTTGAGACCAAAAACCATTTTTGCTTTTGCCAATGTTTGTTATAAGGGTGAGGGCCTGGCAGCTCCCACACCAATAAGGTTTTACAAAAACCATCCTACAAAAAGTCACACATTGACAAAACTAAAAAGCTGACCACCAATTTCAGACCTACTGGCTTTGCCAAAGCTTGTTTATTTTTTATGTTTCCCATAATCGTATTGAAACTGGTTATACTGATTTTCCATTATGAATATTTTTTGAAAGCATGCATCAACACATTTTACTTAATAATGCTGCAAAGAAATGGTACCCGGAAATTTTACTGTAGTTTAGCTAAATGTTTTTTTCCCTACTTTCATTTTTTTAATGAACATTTTATTTTGAAAGTAAAGAATCTTCAATCTTGCTTTCAAGCTTCTGCAAATATTTGCATCTAATCAGAGAGCATTGTGGGAGTATTATACATAGCCTCATATTGCTAAACCTTGAAAATGTGTTAACACATTTTTATACAGAATCCACTGGCAGAAGTGCAGTCAGAGTTTCCATAATTTACTTAGAGCACTCACCCTAATAATAAATAATTCATGAACCATAAATACGAGTTTGAACAACATTAACATATGGACACAAATATTACCTCAACTGTAGACCGTGCTCTTCCCTGATCCATAATATGGTACTGCAAACTGGCAGCCAAAGGGTTTGTGTTGCAGGGGCAAAATATACATGAAAACTTGTTGCCCTTGACCCCAAACAATGTGTCCCGGGTGTCGGGCTATAGGAATTCCACATCCCTGAACAATAAGCACAAACACCCTGGGTGACTAGGTGACGGTATGCCTAGAGGCTTTCTTATCTTCACACCAATCTTTTTTTCTTCAAAAATCTTTTTATTGTTTTTCAACACAGTACCATGAAATAAGCATGAATATCAAGCAGTTAGGAGAAATCTTATTACAAATGTGTATGCCACTTTAGGAAGAAGAGAAAATCACATCAAGGCAACCCAGGTGGAATAGGATGGCCATTTTAGTTGCAGTATGGATCGACACTTCATGGCCTCGATTCTATGGTTTAAGGGGGATCCTGCTCCCAATCTATGTGCATTGGAGTGGGCCCCATATCCCAACCTCTATATGAGCGCCATCCCACCCAGACCTTTTCCCTCTTGTGCGGGCAACCTCTCCCCTGATATATAGATTTGTCATTTGTCAGCACCAATCCATAGCTTGCTCCCACTCCCCTACTGTTGGGGTCCCCGCCGCTTCCCAAAGCTGTGCAATATTTAGTTTGGCTACTATAAGGCCTTATGATAGCCATATCTTGGCGTATTTTGTTGGTGGGTTATCTCCCCAGATGTGCAAGATACATCTTTTTGCTGTTTCGGGTGGGGGGGCTCCATCGTAACCTCCCCATGATTCTTTGTAAATCTGCCCAAAAGATCTGAATTATCGGGCATGACAATATTATGTGGAAGAAGGTGCCTCTATCACCACAGCCCCGGAGACAAGGATCTGTTTGAGCATGGCCCAGGCTCGGAGTGCCATGCGTGAAAAAATAAGAGTGACGCAGTATACGTAGGTAGATTAATCGTAACGTGCGTGGATGGCTATTTTGCGAAAAGTTCCCAATGCCTCTTCCATTCCCCATCATAACAGTCTCCAATATCTCCCTGCCATTCATTCCTAAGTTCCGTGAGAGTCTGGGGCGAGTTATTCATTAGTTTTTTTACAAATCAGGGAGACCGTTTTTTGGGGTAATGGTTCAGTTAGAAAGTCCCACTAGTAATGTGCATCCTAAGGGCATGTTCGTGCTGGAGGTACCTGAAAACCTCAGTGGGAGCTAGTTTGTATTGGTCCTGCAACTCCCCCATGGGAGCATGTTACCCTCTCTCCATGATTTAAAGCCCTGGAAACTGCGTACCTGAGTGAGTGCATCGCTACTCCAGGGTGGGGTCATATCGGTGAGTTTCTTCCTCCAACTCAAAAACGATGTAGCTGATCTCCAAATACGAGCCACTGTGTGTGTATCTGAGGAAATAGACTTTTGGCCTTGGGAGAATTGTAGAGTACACCTTGGTGACCTTCAGTTCCCATTGAGAATCTCTTTAGCCTAAGGGCGGGATCATCCCAGGGAGCAAATGCCCAATCATTTGTAATGACTAAATATGATGCCAAATTATACCTTTTAATGTCCAGAAGACCAATGCCTCCATCATTCACCATACGCATGAACTTGGAGAGAGCAATCCGTGGCGGGGCTGCATTCCCTATGAGTAAACGGAGAAGGGACTCAGTGGTATGGAAAAATTTGTCAGGTATTTGCTGAAGGGTATTTTGTAGTGCGTAGAGCATTCGGGGTAGAGTCATCATTTTAAACATTGCTGTTCGCCCCAACAGTGAGACCAGTGTAGTACATATGATGCAAAGTGTTCAAGGATGGGAGCTAGGTCTAGGCAATAGAATACATTGGGGTCCATGGTAACGTGTATACGCAGATATTTGAAGTGCCCCAGGGACAGGGGGAGAGAGATATTTTCAGGCAGTGTGAGCATGGGGACTGTTATCAATGCATGAGGGACTTGTCCCATTTTACAGTGTATCTGGAGTATTGGCCAAAGATTCGCAGGATACGAGTTTGCCGGGTAATTGTCGCGGAGGATTGGTTCATAAAAGACGATATCATACGCTTAGAGAGAAATGCGTTCTTCCTATGACTCCCCCATGTGATGCCTCATACAAGTGGGTCTTGTTGGACCCATGTTGCCAGAGGCTCCAAAGCGAGCGTGAATATCAATGGGGAGAGCGGGCACCCCTGTCTAGTCCCCCGGCCCAGTGCAAAATTGCGGGACACAATACCATTAACCTTAACATGGGCTATTGGGTTTTTGTAGCGTGGGTGCATTCAACCCAGGAAATTGGGTCCAAAACCTATGTGCTCGAGCAATCCGAACATATAGGTCCACTCCAAAGTATCGAAGGCCATCAAGGTATCCATATGGTGGATACCTTGTTATCTCGTGAGCCCACCATCACCCCTTAGAGTCTTCGCAAGTTGAGGCGAGTCCCTCTATTTGGCATAAAGCCGAAATGATCAGGATGAACCAAGGCAGTGATTACCTGGCACAGCCTGCTAGCGAGGAGTGTGGCTAGTACCTTGATTTGAACAATGAGAAGGGAGCCGGGCCGGTAGGAGCTGCAACGCTCCGGTGGCTTTCCTGTCTTGTGTATGATAACAATCATCGCCAAGTGCTGATCTTCTTGGAGCATGCACTTGTAGTGAGGGCTGCAATTTATATACGTATATTGCTAAGTTAGCATAACCGCGTTAGATATTAGAAAGCCATCTTGCCACTTTTTACTGCTTATGCACACAACACTGCAGTTACATGTTATTATTTGAGAAATGCTTGCTCGCCTATTCTTCACATAAGAACTGTCTGTTGTTCACATCCCTAGCCGTGAGCTGCGACCTTGGTCTAAACATTGTGTAAAGAAACAGTCTGGGTCGCTAGACGGTGCATGTTTTTGGGTTCAGGTTGATCGGCCCACTAGTTAGCCATAACACGCACACAGCAGCAAATACCTGAGAGTCGAGCGCGTTTAATATTGCAGGCTGCATGCTTAACACATTCATTCGGAAGAATAGCTTTCCCAGGAGCAGAGTACACCTGATCCTGTGATGTGATTCCACTAAGCTGATCTTAACGGTATGGGGTTCCCCATTCAAGCCTAGAGACCTTCTACTAGTCTAATAATATTAGTTTACTAGCGAAAGGAAGGTGTCTGTATTCCACTGTCATTATATTATGATTTCTCCTTTCATTTTCTATGGTATTGTAACTATGCTGATGGTTTTGATTTTAATAATTTGTCTGCTTATGTTAGCCAAAGTACTGCATCTTAGGACACGAGGTGTATAAAATAAACTCATTTAACTTTACTGTGTCTTTGTTTACTCTTGTTGTGGACTGATATAAGAATAATAAAGAACAGGTATTTCTGATTCCCACCATTCCTGAGAATACACTAAGTCGCTTGTTCTGGGTTGTCTATACATTGGGACCGCCGAGATAAATACGGATAACGAATGGGACACTGATGCTGGTCGGATAGGGGTTCTGGGTTCTGAGGTGAGTTTTTGGTACACCACAATTCACTGAGGTCCTAGTTTCCAGCGCATAATTCCGTGCATCTGCAGAATGCCTGCAACATGGCGCACCTAACGTTTGGTCTATTGATTTGAAACGCCTTAGTAGTGCTTATATTAGTCCACGACTCCCTCACTCTTGTTTCCGGATAACGGGAGTGACGGATTTTTAACCTACCTGTTACTCACCTGATAGGTTCTTTCAAGATTGATCATTAAAAAGGATTCCTCTACTTTCAGAACCCTTGTGCTACTGATTAAACTTGTTGTTGATCTTTCGTGTGTCCTTATGGTGGTTGAAATTGCTGCACATAGCCGTACACCTCTGCGACGTCATTTGACGACGTATGGGGTGCCAGATGATGGGATGGCTGTTATTTTTGTGGTGAGCGCTGATGCGTCATTTCCTTACGAGTTGTTTGACTTTTGGGTGATTTTGCCGGTGGTGAATGCAGACGATGATACGTTTCACTCCTATACTCCCACGCAGCTACCAGCAAACTATACGCCATATAGGAAACAAGAAATTCCTATTTCTGCCTGGCAGCATAGCATTTGGTTTAATGGCGCCCTTCCCCATGCGGTTACACCGGCTAGAATGGGCCCTTTGTCAATTCCAGGGGCCACATGGCCAGTGCTGGCCGGATTTACGCCTCATCCCCGCTATCTGACGGTAGCGGTGGCTGAGTTGCGTGTGCTTCACACAGCCCTTATTATAGTGCATAGGGCTTTGGTGCAGTACGTGTCACGCAACGTACAGGTGCGGGCACCTGCTGTTGCGGGACAACCAGCTGAACACCACGCAGTGGTTATTAGTCCTGTTATGGTTAATTCGGTAATGGGCAAGCACCCCCAAAATAAGGATAACTTACCTTATTGGCTTGCTGAGAAATTTGACCAACTGGAAGCGGTTTTTCCGCATACTACTCCTGTGGAGAAACACAGGATACTCACCATTAGTTTGCCAAAAGACTTAGTCCCAGAAATGGTCGATTGTGACAACTGGGGCAAGGTCTTTGCCGCGACATACTCAAAGTGCTTCGGCACTCCGTCTATGTCTGTGCTTCCCTCCGTCATTAAACGTGTTCAAGATAATCACGGTGCGGGGGCTGCTGTAGAATTAAGAATGCGGCTTGTTGTGGTGTTCGATGTGGTTGCTTCCATGGTAATGGGCAACCTCAAAGGCGATGCTATGCAATTCCAAGTGGCTAATAAATTAGACCGCGTGGACGAACTCAACAGGCCTAAGGAGTTCCCTAAGATTATTGCAGAAGCCTATAGAACCATTGGCCGCAGTGCCTTAGGTGTTAAACCAACTGTTATAATTCCTGATTTGATACAGCAAACTAAGGTGAGCTCATCTGGTAAAGATGAACGCCCAAATTTTCCAAAACAAAATTGGCGAACAAAGAAACAGGGGAAGCAGCAACAGAAACAGGGTTCTCGTCTTGCCTCACCCGTACAGTCGACTAGTGAACGCACATATGATCTGCGCGATCGCTCTAGTATTAAGTCACCTGATAGATTTCAGGTTTCTGAACAACGTTCTCCTCGTTCTTCACAGGGAACATCGGCTTCACAGTCCGGTGGCGGAGACCGTGGGAAAGGACGGGGTGCCCAACAAGGACGTGGGCAACCCCGTCAGACTGACGGTAAAGGCCAGCAGGACGAGTTTGCACGTCAACGACCCCCGTTTCAAAAGAAGAAGGTTGCCGCGCTAACAACGAGGTATGCCACAGATAGTGCGGACGCAGCTTCAGAATCTGACATGGGCACTAACGCTGCTCGACAGCGCGGCGGAAGTTACAGTAGTGCGACAAGCACTGCGTCCATATCTGGAGGCGACAGCAACTGACACGTTTATCAACGTAGAAACTGTTGACACTAGAGTGGCTCCCCCTGACAGACTATATAATTGAAGGTGACATACAACGTACAATTCAAGGGATTTTTTGGGATAATCTGACCTCTTCTTATGACATACTCCTAGCAGAGGCAGACTGGCCCCCGGCTTTCATTTTAGAGGGTCCTAGAGGGGAGGAGGTGATCCTCCCGTCCTTTTGCGCACACAGTGCCTAAGGGCCAAGCTAAATGTTCGCTGAGGAGTGGGCTCTGGTGCTAGCACCGGCTTTGTATCGTACTCAGGTGGGCTGAGATAAATTGTCCCCCAGCCATGAGATTCCATTGCGGTCTATGCCCCAGCCACAACCCCAATATCCCATGCGTCGCGAAGCTAGACCTCACGTCGCGGCAATCCTTGAACAATTGGAATATCAAGGTGTTATTGAAACATGCGTGTCACCTATGAATAATCCCTTATTCACTGTGACGAAGCCTGATGGGTCGTACCGCCTAGTTTTGTATTACCGGCATTTAAACTCTCATTGCCGGACATGCGCGGTACAGAATACCCACAGTTCTGCTCTCATCGATAGTCTCGTGAGAAAACGGTTTAAGACCACACTTGACATTTCCAATGGCTTTTACAGCCATAACCTGTCCTCTCTTAGTAGTCAGTGGACAGCGTTTACTTCAGGCGACAAACAAAAACAGTTTAAGAGATTAGCCGTGGGCTATAAAAACAGCCCTGGCATCTTTGCCGCTCGTGTTGTCTCTCTGTTAGAGAGCATTGACCCTGATGCGTACTCGTATGTTGATGATATTTATATCACAGATGACGAGTTGTGGCCGCATCTGTGTCGCTTTGATCGCATTATTGTTATGTTTGGAGACTTCGATTACAAATTCAACTTTGCGAAGTCTCACATTGCAGAGTATACAGTGTTTTTTTTGGGCTACGAGCTCAACAATGAGGGTCGAGGATTGGCTCCTCACTTTCTGGAGAAGTGCGCATGCTTGTGTGCTCCAACAACGTTGAAAAAATTACAGTCTTTGCTGGGCTTTCAGAATTTCGGTCGTACGTACATTCCTGATTATGCCCAGCGTATCATGCCGCTTTATGCCTTGGTACAACCTACTTTTTCCAAATCCTGCTGGCTGCCTGAGCATTCAGCTATTTTGTAATCTTTGCAAGCTGATCTTCTTGCTTCAAAATACTTACTGACGCGTGATAACCGCACTAACCTGGTAATAAGAATAGTACCAGGTGCAGTGGGTTTCACGTACTTAACGTTCAATGAGGGTGACACCGTCCCCATTGCGTATAAATCACACCTGTACACTTCGGCTGAACTGCGCTTTTCCTCTGTCGAGAAAGTTTTGACGGCAGTACAGATGGCGATTCTTAAAGAACGAGGGTTGTTGCATGGGAAACGCATGTTGGTGGTCACACCATATCCTACCCTTGAGGCAGTGACCAAAGCAAGTGTACCAAATTCTAAAGCTTTGCATCCTCGTGGATACAATGGGCCACTTCCTTGACATCGCCCGATGTCACCTACATCTTTGATGCCTCATTACAGACTCAGGAGTACTTACAGTAGGAATTCGTTCATCCAGCTCCTCTGTCTTTGCGCCCGCTCGAGGATTACCATTGTGTCATTTACACTGACGCAACCGGTGACTGGATCGAAGCATGCCTATTCAGCGGCCTGCGCAATTGTGGTGGGTACTTTCATGAATGGTGAATTCCAATCTGATGTCGTGCATACGCAGTCATTGGGTGATTGTACCGCACAGTTGGCAGAGCTCCGTGCTCTGGTGCTCGCACTGGAGTTTGCTGATTCTCGGGTCACTACCCTTATAGTGAGTGACTCGTTTTATTGTGTTCAATCTTACAACGACAATCTACATTTTTGGTCTCAAAATGAATACCGTGATTCCATAGGTAGCACAATTAAGCATAAAATACTTTGGGTTCGAGTGGCAGAACTTAAAGAATATCTGCCTCTCGTGAATGTTATTCACACTCTCGGTCACCAACGAGTTGGTGTCCATGCTGTCGGCAACAGCTTAGCTGACAAGGCAGCAAAAACAGCAGTGGCGACATACTTAGTGGCAGCAGTTACAAGATCCAAAAGTAAGATCGATGATGACATCTTGGCAGCAATTGCTGCTACAGAGAAGGGAACTAATTACCCGAGAGGTTTCCCTTCTTGTTACCATTATCACTTAAGTCCTGATAACATCCCGTTAGTGAGGATTAACGACGTTGGTGACAGATTGATTCCCAACGCGGACTGCAGACCATCTTTTATATTAGCGGCTCACGAGGGTATGGCCTCTGCCCACGCCGGCGTTGCAGCTACTGTATCTCTGTTACAACAACGTTACTGGTGGTGCGGTTTATATAAACAAGCTCGCGCTTATGTTCTTGATTGTGACATTTGCCAGCAGATTAAACCTTCAACTGCTGCGCGCCCACCACAAACTCAGTTGTACATATCTAATAAACCACTAGGGTGTGTTTATCTAGATCACTGCGGTCCATTCACCTCTGATACTGCGTACAAGTACATCTTGGTTGCAGTGGATTCGTGCACACGTTTTCTGTGGGTATGGCCACAAAGGAGTGCTGATGCCCGTACTGTCATCAGGGATTTGCGTGTCTTTGTGGGAAGTTTTGCGTGTGGTACCTTTCATTCTGATCAGGGCCCTGCGTTCGCCTCTAAGGCGTACAAAGAAGCCATGAGAAATTTGGGGGTCCAAGTAAAATTTTCATCTCCCTACCGACCTGAGGGTAATAGTGTGGTGGAGGGAATGAACCGTGACTTAAAGCAATCTTTGACAGCTAGGGTTTTAGGCACTGGCCGGAACTGGATAGCCCATCTGTATAACATCCAACGTGCACTTAATAATCTCCCTAGAAGGTCTCTGGGTGGGCGGACCCCATACTTGATGCTCTTTGGCATACGAATGTTTGTCCCGGACCTTGATGGCCTAGACATGGCGGCGTCAGCCGCACCCTTTGACGTAGATGATCACTGTGCTGTATTGCAGACTCTACAAGAAGCCAGAGACAGTCTAGCGAAGGAACACGTGCCCTCCACATCTGATGCTGCGCTTCAGATTCCGGTAGTCGGCTGGCTACCTCGAGTTGGTGATCTGGTCCGTGAGAAGGTGGAGAACAAGAAAGGAGTTCGGCCCCTCTTATCATGCACCGGTTCCAGTGCTTGGCGTGCAGGGTACATGAACAGTCATTTTACCTCCACTTCCTGGTCGCAAGGATAACAGGTACATCTCTATTGACAATGTCAAGCTACAGCGAGTGGCCGATTCTTCTTAGTATGACTCCAGCGGTTTCTTGCCCTGCTATGCTGAGAAACTCTGTGTTGGCCCCAGCTTCTACCACCTTGTCTGATGTTGCCATCGAGATGCATACAGTTACTGGTCCTTTGTTGCAACCACCGGCTGGTGGTCTACCTGAAGATACTGAGCATGCTTATCCTGCAGATGTACCATTGCCTGTTTTACAATCCACCGCAGTTAACCAGTCACGCTTCTCCTTTGACACTAACTCAATGACTTCCAATGCCCCATCAAAAGTTTCGATTTTTGCTGTCTGGTTTAAAAAACATTTTTTAAATCCCCCTTGGACTTACATTTGGCTGGCGCTCGTATGTATTTTTTTGTTCATGTCCATTGGATTTGTGGTGGTATTTTTTCGTCTCGTGAATGGACACTACCTAACAGAAAGATCTACAATTAGACTAATTGATGGAACTTTGGCCCCCCACTCCTCATCACATATCATGAAAAGGGACCAGACTTTTGTGAATATTACTGCCTGGCCTGTGTTGGATGGGATGCTGTTAAATTTCAAATTCATGGTCCCACTGAAGTAATCAATGTGCCAAATGTATTTCGTGTTTCTATGGGTGATGTAGTTAAGCAAAGCATCCGCTCAGATGATTGGGATGTTCAAGCCATAGAAGCACTGTTTTCTGATTTGAAATATTATGCTGTGTTTGATGCTGAGGATTTGTATTTAGATACTGCAAATTATGATGAGCAGTTTTGCTATCAACATTATGGCAATCATTTCCTTCACAAAGCCAATACGTTTAGAAATTTTGTAAATTACACGCGATGGGAACACTGCCCAGCGCCTAGGCTGGGCAACTCCACCAAGTTAGTGAACAAATTCACATATTTTTCTGATTTCAGTGTTTCAAATCCCGCCTCCTTTTACTTTAAAGTGGCAGCTGAGTCTGCCTCGAAAGTTAGGCTAACACACACAAAATTGTTATATTCCAAGTCCTTTATGGATGATTTGGCAATCAGAGGTTATGATCTGTGGAAAGCAACTATTGATCTTAAATCGGTTTGGGGTTCTAAACCGTGGCAGGTACAAGGAACAGAAGCTTTGCATCGTGCCTGCCTCATCCCGAACCACATGTTGTTTTTGAATTCGTCAATTTTTCAGACCACCTGTTTTGGATTGGCTACTTCTAAAAAATTAAATTCTTCCTCTACTCCGGATCTGGGTGCTTATCCTAATTGGGATAATCATACAGATCTGTCCATTGATACGTTGCAGTCATACGTTTGTAACACATCCTTCAATATTTCCAAATTAAACCCGGAAGGATGGTTAATATGGCAAACAAGCACAGATTCCTTTCAACATAATTTTCTGAATCTAAATCCGGGGTATACGCAGGTTTGTGTAGACTCCCGTTTTGAATCGTCTCATACTGTAACTACCTACTCTGTAGGGAAGTTGTGCCAATCTTGGCTGCAACATTCTACCTTAGCATCTGTTAAACTTAATTTATCACAATTGCATGACAAAATAGATTTGAATGATTTTGTTAAGGGTCCTGCGAGTGGCAGGTCCAAAAGATGTGTATATGCTGTTTATAACGAAGTGTGGAAGCTATCACAAATTGAAGCTGCATCCAGATTATGGGCTATTGATCAAGCCAATATGGAGAAAGTATTGGCTGTTATAGATAATAGCATTAACACCCTTTCGTCCAGAATTTACGCGTTAGATAATATCGTTTCATCTGTTGTTGACATTGTGCAGGATGATGTGTCTGTTTTATATCATGGTCAAAATCAATTGCGTTCTATAATGCAATTTGCATGGACATTGCAAACGTTAAAGGCTGGGAAAGTCCCTTGGGACTACATGAATACTTCATCTTTGTTCCTTCCTTTTAATTTAACTGCAAAACAACAGTTCATGTCCATGAAAGATGCAACATACTCATTGCTGCATATTGAAAAATTAGAACCTTTGCCTTTCTCTGTTGCCGAGTTAAACTCCGCTGTGTGGCTTATCCACGGGTTGATCACATTACCATTTCCCCTGTTTAAGTTCAGTTCCTGTATGAAACATTATGCGCTAGGCAGATATGAACAACTAGGTACTGCCTTCCTGCATGAAGTTTGGTCACTCCCATTCACGTACAGGTGCGTGAGAGATGGTAAAGAGGTTTACTTAAAAGGTGAAGAATGCACTTCCACTCCGGATCACTCTGTGGTGTGTAGGCACATTCAATTGCATGGTGCATGTAATGTGCACGCTCCTAATTTAGCTTGCGTCCTGAAAGGGATTCCTGTGCCAGTCATAAAACCGTCATTTACGCTGCTGGCTAACGGTAGTTATTTGCTAATAAATAATGACGCTTGCTGTGGGATGTTAGTGGGAATTCCCTACATAGTGACTGTATCACAGAGAGTAGTCAGCTGTAATAATGTCCTTTTCCCACGCCCGAATGGGCGGCTCAATGTGTCCATCTGGTCTTCCATTCCAACCTTGAAAGCAGAGTTCAACAAGATGAGCAGAATAAGGGCTCTATTGTCTCAAAAAGAAGTCGCGTTGACTTCGTCCCGGGAAACATTTGTCCTTCACGTAGCAAACACGCGCACCGAGGTGCAAGCGCTTTTGAATACTGATCTCCCACTGCATTTTGGTGCCCTGATTCAGACTATCTTTAATGCCTTGTCAACAAGTGGCCTGGCACATTTTTTCAAAATTGTGGGCTCCGGCCTCGTGACCTCCTTCCAAACTATTTTTGGTGTGATACCGGCATTTTTTCATTCTGTTTTTTCCAGCGTCTTTGGAGGTCTACCATTGCTTCACGCCCTTGTGGCTGGGGTGCTGTTGTTGCTCTGCTTGCTGCGCAATGGCTGCACAATTTGTGTCACACAACAGCCGTTCCCGGCTGCTCCATCTTCCTAACCGGATGCTTGAATACTATGGAACACTACCACTGACAACCTTAAGCTTAGCCTATGGATTGTCCTTCCGGTTTCCCTACTTTACATGAGTACAACCTGTCTTTCATTGCCTAGAGTGTCCGTTCCAATGGGCTCTGGATTTGTGCTTGTCAAACTCGGTGTCTCCTGCCCCGGATTATGATCGACTAATGAGCCCCTTAGTGGCTCATGAGTTGGACTGTTCTGGTGTCAGGATCATGGCCTGTGGAGCAGCACATGGAGTCCTAGGGAACTGGGACATCGGTACGGCTGCAGATGACTTCTTGGCAAGAAGTTATCTTGAAGAACACACCAGTTGTCCTCTGATGGTACTAGAGGCTCCAGTTGTCGAAGAGCATGTGTGTTCATTCCCCTTGCTGAACTGGATGGCAGATAATTTTGCAGGATGTTCCAATGATTTCCTCTTGGAAGCCGTTGCTACTTACTGTGCTTATACGTTGATGGATTAACTTGGATGTCATCCAACATTCCTTTGCAAGACCTTTTTGCCTTTTCATTCGACATCCATCGATAATTTTTTTCCCTTTTAATGGTTTTTTTTTCTCTCTCTTCTCTTCGAACCTTCACTGCCCTTATATGGATTTCCAATTTGTGCTCTAAGTTCCGTTTTATCGAACTTGAACTCTTAGTTGTACCCCTATTGGTTAGTGGTCCGATCAAGGGGGGGTGTAGTGAGGGCTGCAATTTATATACGTATATTGCTACGTTAGCATAACCGCGTTAGATATTAGAAAGCCATCTTGCCACTTTTTGCTGCTTATGCACACAACACTGCAGTTACATGTTATTATTTGAGAAATGCTTGCTCGCCTTTTCTTCACATGAGAACTGTCTGTTGTTCACATCCCTAGTCGTGAGCTGCGACCTTGGTCTGAACATTGTGTAAAGAAACAGTCTGGGTCGCTAGACGGTGCATGTTTTTGGGTTCAAGTTGATCGGCCCACTATTTAGCCATAACACGCACACAGCTGCAAATACCTGAGAGTTGAGCGCGTTTAATATTGCAGGCTGCATGCTTAACACATTTATTCGGAAGAAGAGCTTTCCCAGGAGCAGAGTACACCTGATCCTGTGATGTGATTCCACTAAGCTGATCTTTACGGTATGGGGTTCCCCATTCAAGCCTAGAGACCTTCTACTAGTCTAATAATATTAGTTGACTAGCAAAAGGAAGGTGGCTGTATTCCACTGTCATTATATTATGATTTCTCCTTTCATTTTCTATGGTATTGTAACTATGCTGATGGTTTTGATTTTAATCATTTGTCTGCTTATGTTAGCCAAAGTAATGCATCTTAGGACATGAGGTTTATAAAATAAACTCATTTAACTTTACCGTGTCTTTGTTTACTCTTGTTGTGGACTGATATGAGAATAATAACGAACAGGTATTTCTGATTCCCACCATTCCTGAGAATACACTAAGTTGCTTGTTCTGGGTTGTCTATACATTGGGACCGCCGAGATAAATACGGATAACGAATGGGACACTGATGCTGGTCGGATAGGGGTTCTGGGTTCTGAGGTGAGTTTTTGGTACCCCACAATTCACTGAGGTCCTGGTATCCTGCGCATAGTTCTGTGCATGAGCAGAATCCCTGCAACACACTTTTCCTGTGCTTCCCTCCACAAGTGGAGTATCTGGGGTGCTAATTTGGAGGCAAGGTCTTTATAGAGTTCAATAGGGAGAACGTTGGGTCCTACAGTCTTGCCAGAGTTCAATGCTCGGTTCACCTGTTCCACATCGTGCGGTTCAATATCCACTTCCAGGAACGCGCAATGCTCCTCTGTGAGAGTGGGGAGGTTTATATCTCTCAAAAACTCACTAATGTCTGTGGGTGACCAGTGTGTTTTGGGGGAGTACAGTTGCACATAATCTTGCACAAATGTTTCCGCTATGCTCTCGGGGTTGGAAATGGTCTCTTTCAGGTCCGTGATATTGCATGGCACCCATCCCTTCGCTCAGTCTCTCTTTTCGAGCCATGCAAGTAGTTTCCCCATTTTATTTCTCACCTCATATTAGTGTTGTTGGGATACGGTATAGGAGCTTCTTGCCCTGTCTTCCATTAAGCCTCTATATTCTTTCTGCATGAGGCGTAGGGTGTGTAGGGTGTCTTCATTTGTCTCATGTCCTACTTCCCTCTCCAAGGCTCTCATTTCACTCTCCAACATGAGGAGTGATTTTTGCTTCTCTTGTTTTCTCCCTACTAATAATGAGTACGTACTGCTCCGTATGACTGCCTTATAGGCCTCACAGAGTGTTAGATAAGAGGTGACTGACACCTCATTAGTTTCAAAATAGGAAGATGTGGTTTGAATCCGTTCCTTAGTGAATGTGGTGTCGTGGAGGTGGCAGACGTTAATGGGTTGTGGGCCCTGGTTGTGTTGGCACGACCCCATATCTCTAGTCACACAGGGGAGTGGTCTGAGACTCCCCTGGCCAGGTGTCGCACCTCAGCCACTCTAGCTAGGTGAATCATCTGAGTGAAGTTGTAGCCTAGTCTGGACAGACCATGATAAACCCCAGAGAGAAAGTATACTGGCGTTCTGCCGGGGGTCGTGCACACAAAGTGTCAGATAAGCCAAGGGCACTGACAAAGTTGGACAGCGTGGGGTCCCACTGTGTCATTCGGGCTTGAGAGTACTTTTACAAGTCAGGTGAAAGTAGTGCGTTGAAGTCAGCCCGAGGAGTAGGATCCCTTCTGGTAATTAGAGCAGCAGCTCTCTCACATTCGGGAGAGTAAGGCGGTGAAGCCGTGGCAGGACATAAATGCAACGTAGAATAATTGGAATCCCTTCCCAGGTGCCTCCCTACACCACGTAATTCCCCAGGTCTTATGCGAAATGAAAGGGACAGAGTTCCTGACAAGGATACCCACACTTCGTAAATCAGTTGTATAGCCCTAGTATACCACCATCGTATAGCCTCCCCTATTCATTGTTTTGCAGGTGTTGTCTACAAAATGTGTTTCTTGCAATAATACAACATTGGGCATATGTTTACGAATAAGCTGGTGGACCATACCTGGCTTAATCTTGTTGCCCAGATCATTCACATTCCATGATAGGATTAACAAATGGGATTGGGTATTAAGAGGGGATACCATGATATTTAATGGATGAAAAAGCATCTGACACACCAATGTAGGATGGGCCCCAGAGGGTGGCATCGAAAGGTTCTTTGTTGCCACTTGAAAATGTTGCTTTAACTAACCCACAAAAACTAACACCACCCACTTTGCTACCCTGCCTGGTGGAAACTGAACTGCCCACCCAACTCCAACTGGCAAGGTGCCTGTTGCATATACAAAAACGGTTCAAAGACCGGAGGGTCAAAGGGAACGAGTTTTAAGACCACACAGGGTTAGATCCCCAATTGAAGTATCTATAACACAAAAGAACCCTGAGGTCTGAAGTCGCCAAAAAAGAAAAACGAGAAGGTGGTGTATAGATGACAAACAAAAAGGCCCAATTCAAGTAATGAAAGGGCAATCCCTTTTAAGGACGTAATCCCTCACTCACCCTGGGTGACATGCTTCATCATATGGGATTCTCCTCCCAGAGAAAAATCCTAGTTTCTCTGGGGGCTACGACCCCCTCTATGAGAGGGAGGAGCTCAGGGATGTTTTAATTGTGCACTAAAGGATAGACTAAATCCACATATGATGAGCTGCGTATGAGTGAGGGGTGCAGTGCTGACCAAATGATAGTGCAGTGAAAGTGTATTAAAACTAGTCACGGGACGGCAAGGAAGATTCTCTTGACACAACCGTGCCGAAGCTAGATTAAAAAGTGAACACCACTAGTCGAATGTAAACCATGGTGTTTAACAATGAAAAAAGGTCGACATGTTTCAGCCTAAACGCCTAAGTGGGCTCGGCTTTCATCAGGACCAAAAGCTACTGCAAAATGAAAAACTGTGTGCTAACTACACAGAAAAAGGATACTGTGGACACCCAATAGTTGCTAGATGGGTGTACGTCGCTTAGTCATCTCAAACATCACCTAAACAAAGAGAACTCAGTTTAAGAACAAGTTGGTTCGAAATGCAAAGTTAAACAAACATAAAAAATGAGAAATGATAACTAATTGCATGAACCACTCACCCGTGAACACTGGGTGCGACTCTAACCTCCACCTGGCATCCGCTCAGGAAGGGAACACCGCTCTGAAAAGTGATGTAAGAAGCTCAGAATATGGTACCTACATCTCAGGAGCGAATGTTCAAAAAAAGTGGACTGATAAACTAAAAACAAGGGAGACCGAAATCTTCACTGAGTTTACAAAATGCTGTCTGCATGAAGAACCAAAGACAATACCAGGTTCTCCAAAATGTATGCGCTATAGACAAGTCTCGCTGTATTGAATACTTAATTAGAACACATCCAAAGAGAAAACAA
This sequence comes from Triturus cristatus, assembly GCF_964204655.1. NCBI lineage: Eukaryota > Metazoa > Chordata > Amphibia > Caudata > Salamandridae > Triturus > Triturus cristatus. Next base: position 788,320,093 of record NC_140584.1, on the reverse strand, counting down.
TGTAAATCTAAGTTCAAACGATGAATGAACTCAATGTACAAGCACTCAAGTGCATGGTGAATAAAAACGAATGACCACAAATGCTTGAAAGGTCAAAAGCCGCCAGATGGACGACTAAGTGTGAACCAACACAAGAAATGAAGAAAGTGCAGTGTGTTAAAAAATAACGAAGAGCTAATTCAAACGCTTACCTATCCGTCGGGGGACCGCGGCTGAAATGAGCCTGAAGCCGGAGGTCCCGCGGGACGGGCAAACGTGTAATATGAAGCGTCAATGTCTTCGATCAGGGACCAATGAAAAAGCTCGTTCTAGAATAAGCACAAAATAAAGAGACCAATCGAAGCTGTTCTACCGCGCTGTGCTCGTAGTCTGGGCAACGGAAAATGCAGCCATAGAAGTGGTTTCGTCTTAAAGGGACTGTGCACAATGAACATAAAACAAAAAACACGGGTACTGGCTTGTGTACCTAGACTCAGGACTAAAGTAAATACCTAAAACCGAGAGACCCTAGTTATAAAAACACAGGCTCCGATTAGGAATGCAACAAAGAAAAAGCTAAGGCATATGCTCATGCTATTGAGCTTAACGTCAGCTCATGCGGCGGAAACGGGGTAAATACAATTAGTAAAAGCATTCGCTCCGTGATTATCGCGCGGACGCTCGTCATTGAACTAAGATACATACCGCCAAGAAGGATATGCGAAGCATAAAAAAAACCAATCAAAAACGTGCTATTGTGCATGACAAAAACAGCGAGACACTGAAAATAGTCAATTAACCCAAAGTGTCAGACTTAGTGGTTCCAAAAGGGGCAAGCACTAGATAGCACTAGCCAGAACCAGGGTAGATGACATGGTAAATGAAAAACCCAAAGTAAATCAAACCTGCTCATAGCTGGCTTACTTCACTAATCCCATCTGCTAGATGTGTTGTAATACGGGACTAGGAAAGGACAAAATTTATGAATGTCATAGTGAATACCAGGGAATGTCGTCGTTCAGTCCTTTGACATGCGTGTTAAGTGTGTAAACCCACCGCTGTTCTCGTTTGAATAGAAAGGAAGAGCAGTCTGTCAGATGGGAAGGTATGAAAGGTTTGTCCAGGACCGTCCAGTGTAAGTCATTTGGAGCATGATTAAATGCTAGGAAGTGGTTGGTGAGTTTAGTTGCAGAACGGCCACACCGTATGGTACTTTTGTGTTCCAAAATACGGGTTTTTACACGGCGGGTGGTCATTCCAACATATTGTAACCCACACGGACATGTAATTAAGTAAATCAAGTTGGAGCTGTTACAGTTACTGTGACTTTTAAGGGTCCACGGCCTGCCAGTGCCAATATCGATCTCTTTAGTCACAGAAGTATGGCAACAAGCCGCGCAGGAGCCACATGGGTAGTGTCCTACGACTGGTGGTAAACCCCACAGGGTATGTTGAGTGCCTGTTTGATGAGTCCGTGGGCGGGTGTGTACCAATAGGTCCCTGATGTTGCTGCTGCGTTTGAAAGCAAAAAGAGGTCTCGGCAACTTGACCTCTCCTATGTTCAAAATTTTCCAGTTCGTCAAGATGATTTTTTTGATTTGATTGGAAAACTTGCAGTAAGTATGTACACAGGTGAGCCTGTTCTCAGTGGATTTAGGGACCTTAGGTTCCAGTAGAGCCTCACGATTGTTATTTGCTGCGCGTTTAGAAGCTCTACGGATCAGTTGCTTGGGATATTGTCTGGCCAGTAATTGTTTAGATAAGTTGCTCGCATGTTCTTTATACTTAACAACTGAGGAGCAATTTCTTTTTAAGCGCAAAAACTGACCAAAAGGCAGATTATCCCGCAATGCCCGTGGGTGAAAACTGTCATATTTCAAAAGGGCATTCACCGCCATGGGTTTTCTGTACAATTCGGTACTCAAACCACCCTCTCCCTACTAATAATGAGTACGTACTGCTCCGTATGACTGCCTTATAGGCCTCACAGAGTGTTAGATAAGAGGTGACTGACACCTCATTAGTTTCAAAATAGGAAGATGTGGTTTGAATCCGTTCCTTAGTGAATGTGGTGTCGTGGAGGTGGCAGACGTTAATGGGTTGTGGGCCCTGGTTGTGTTGGCACGACCCCATATCTCTAGTCACACAGGGGAGTGGTCTGAGACTCCCCTGGCCAGGTGTCGCACCTCAGCCACTCTAGCTAGGTGAATCATCTGAGTGAAGTTGTAGCCTAGTCTGGACAGACCATGATAAACCCCAGAGAGAAAGTATTCTGGCGTTCTGCCGGGGGTCGTGCACACAAAGTGTCAGATAAGCCAAGGGCACTGACAAAGTTGGACAGCGTGGGGTCCCACTGTGTCATTCGGGCTTGAGAGTACTTTTACAAGTCAGGTGAAAGTAGTGCGTTGAAGTCAGCCCGAGGAGTAGGATCCCTTCTGGTAATTAGAGCAGCAGCTCTCTCACATTCGGGAGAGTAAGGCGGTGAAGCCGTGGCAGGACATAAATGCAACGTAGAATAATTGGAATCCCTTCCCAGGTGCCTCCCTACACCACGTAATTCCCCAGGTCTTATGCGAAATGAAAGGGACAGAGTTCCTGACAAGGATACCCACACTTCGTAAATCAGTTGTATAGCCCTAGTATACCACCATCGTATAGCCTCCCCTATTCATTGTTTTGCAGGTGTTGTCTACAAAATGTGTTTCTTGTAATAATACAACATTGGGCATATGTTTACGAATAAGCTGGTGGACCATACCTGGCTTAATCTTGTTGCCCAGATCATTCACATTCCATGATAGGATTAACAAATGGGATTGGGTACTAAGAGGGGATACCATGATATTTAATGGATGAAAAAGCATCTGACACACCAATGTAGGATGGGCCCCAGAGGGTGGCATCGAAAGGTTCTTTGTTGCCACTTGAAAATGTTGCTTTAACTAACCCACAAAAACTAACACCACCCACTTTGCTACCCTGCCTGGTGGAAACTGAACTGCCCACCCAACTCCAACTGGCAAGGTGCCTGTTGCCCCTAGAAAAAAGAAACATGTTAGTCAATTCACAACTGGGGGAAAGGAAAGTGACCAAGGCAGTCCGCGCCACCCTGCTGCCCCAAGGGGCCTGGTATCCGGGGGAGGTCCTCTCCAAGTCTTGGAGGTGACGAATGGTGTCCTCAGCTGCTGCGGAGCCCACTTGTCCGATAGTATGACTATGCATTAGTTCTTTACTCCCAGATAGATACACCAGATCCCCTCCCTGTCCAATGTGGGTCATCGCACCTGCATGTTATATTTAGCCCCCATAGATTCTAATAAGTAGAGGTATATGTCTCTGCTCTTGCCCATCTCAAAAGCCCGATGTATGTGAGGCTTCAGTGGGCTGCTTCACACCATTTCCGTTCTTATCTGTGTCCTTTTCCGGTCAGTGGTAGCTGGTGGGTTCCCCCCGCCAATATTGCGCTTTGGTTGTGGATTCCATTGTCTTTTCCCATCTCCCGCCCTGTGCCAGCCCTCTGACAATTCCTTCACCAGTTCGGGGAAGTCGAACAACCATGTCTACCCTTCTGCTCTCACTCTAAGCTTAGCCAGGAAGAGCATCATATATTTGATTTCACTACTCCGCAGCTCACGTTTCACTGCCATAAAGCTCCTTTGCATTTGTTGGACTTTTAGAGTGTAGTCGGGATAGAGGGCGACTGTAAATCCTTCAAACTTCAGTTCCAGGGCGAGTCTAGCTGCCTGTAGGATTGCGTCTCTGTCCCTGTAATTGAAGATGTGAGCCACGATGGTACAGAGAGGCATACCTGGTCTGGTAGGGGTGGCCGGGACTTTATGCTCTCTCTCGACAGAGAAAAGTTTTGAGAGGCCCCTGGGCTCGAGCACGGTGGTGATGAAGTGCTCCACAAACAGATCAGTGCAGGGCTCATCAGCTTTTTTGGGAACCCCCACCAGGCGAATATTTTTGCACCTGGATCTGCCTTCCATGTCCTCCCGGCACGCCTGCATGGTGACATTGTCCCTGAGAAGGGAGGATACCTGTGTCTGCCGCTGGGCAGTAGCCTCTCCGATATCCGTGACTGTTTGTCGTGTGTCGCAGAGCTGGTCCTTTTCTTTATTTAATTCAGCCCACATCAGGGTCATCTTTGCCACCAAGGTGCCCTTTATACTCTGAATGGCTGCCATAATTTCTCTCAGTGATTGCTCCTGGGCCCCTCCTTCGGCTGTTGTGTGCTTGGCTTGGCCCCAATGTCCATGCGCACAGGCTGAGGGAGAACATATCATTCCATTTTGCACCGCTGAGATGTTTTGCTCTCTTTGCCCCCCTGTCATGGTGGCTAGCATTTTTCCCGGGGTCTGCTTCAGTATCCGCCTGTGTCTGGAACAACTCACCACGCCCACACCGCCGCCTGCCGGGATGAGGATCCTGGGAGCAAGGAGGGTAGGTGCGAGACCCCGTGTCTCCACCGATGGGTCCCTATCCTGCAGCCGGTCAGCATGGCTGCCCAGCAAGTAGGCCCCAGACTGCCCCTGCTGGTAGTGTGTCTTCAAATGGACCCGGGGTCCCGGAGTGTCGGCATCGAGGGACAGAGGCGGCAGAAGGGAGGGGGGACCGCCACAAAGTCCTTCTCCTCAGGTCTCCACTCACCTGGTCCATGGATTGCGATCCGGGCCCCCACGGGCTAGGCTGCACACTCAATCTAGCTCTCCATCTCCGTTAACACCACCCCGCAGGTCGGGCAGGCAGGGAAGCGGGAGAGGTGCTTTAAATGAGTTGCAGGCCGCTTCAGCTCTCGATGGCTCTCGCAGGGACAGCACATCACCTGGGCCTCCCGGCCCTGCTGGTCAGTTTGGGGCAGGGCCTTAGCCAGAGCCACCCGCTAATCACCAACCCCCCCAGGCCCTACAGGAAAGTCACCACACCGAGGTGACCGCACCCCAGGTGCTGGCAGTCCCGTAGTCCCCGACAGCTCCCGCAGGGCAGCTCACCTCCTGGGCCTCCCAGGCTGGCTACACAGTCCCTCGCTCCTCAGGCCAGGCATTGGAGACGCATCCAGGTCGGGGGGACGGGCCGACCACAGGGCCAAAACAGGGCCGGCGCCCCCCAAGAAGCAGCAATTCAATTAGCCACCCACCCTTGTTCCAGGGCAAGAATTTCACTAGGCCAGCTCGTCTGGCCTGACGCCCCCCTCTAACAAGTCACCACTGGAGGTCACCAGGCCGGGACGGCTGCACCCCAGGTATCGGAGGCTGTGCAGCCGCAATTCACTTCTGCAGTCTCTTCCATTTAAGTCAATGCAGGCGGGGGGCCTGGGAGAGGATGGAAGCAAGTTCTGCCCCAGATTTGCAACAGATATTCGGAGGATTGTGGGGCAAAGATGGCGCGGGCTCCGGTGCTCTCCTAGCTCATGTCCGCCATCTTCGGTTGCTGTCCACGCCCCCTCTTCACGCCATTCTTACGTTCTCATTACAATTGTTTTGTTTCAAGAACACCCCCTTTGGTCAGGTGGAACCTGGACGCGAAGACAAGCTCCGTAGAGAGCCAAGTATTCCAGGAAGGAAGAAAAACTGACAGAATCGGAAGTGAGGAGACTGTCTTTATTTCTGTTGTCCACCCTTATCGCTTTTCTTTTGTTCCCTTTGTGGTGTCACAATGGGACGGTGTTCTTCGCATTAATTAAAAAAATCATATCTATACCAACCTTTCGGCCCGAGCATCTTGCATATACTGGTGACCATAGTGGTGTCAGAAGTGGGATTCTCTCATTTAGGCCCAACATGACCCAACTCATCACTATAGAGGCCATAGTCACTCAAATCGCTGAAGGTCCACAACACCTACAATTAGTGATAGAACAGCAAAACCAAAATGCCCAGAAAGAAAGGGAGGCATTTTGGGTTGCTTTAAAGGAACAGGTCGCGTTGATGGCCTCCTACTAACAAATACAGGATACTGCCATTCTGCGCCTGACAGATGCTATCTCCACTGTCACAGTCCATCCAAACATTCCAAGTTCCGTCCTAAAAAAATTTCAGGAGGGTGACGATCCAGATTCTTTTTTTGTTAACCTTGAAAGAGTAGCAACAACTGGCACTTGCCCCCAGAGAGGTGGGGCCTACATATAGCCCCTCTCCTATCAGGGGAACTACAGGCAGCTTATCAGGCCGCCAACCCTGCTAGCGTCACATCCTACCCCGACATTAAGAAAGCCATTTTTGAGAGATTTGGACATGACCAGGAATATTACAGGAATAGGTTTCGTAAAGAAAGGTGGATGACAGATGACAACCCCAGGGCACTCTATTACACGATTAGAGATTTAGGGAATAGGCTGTTACAACCCAATTCTACGTCCATGGAAGAGATCTGGAACAATTTCTGGAGGCCTTGCCCACTTTTCTTGGGAAAAACAACACCCCCACCTAATAGTACAATCCGCTGTATACTTGGCTTGTGCATATCAAAGCTCCCCGAAGTTTAAAGTCCAACATATAAAAGCCCCACATAAGTCCTTTTCTAAACCTGAAGGGAAGAGCAGGACACCCAGATCACATAGAACAATATTGAAACCTCCAATACCCACCTCTAGTCCATAGATGAGCCCTCAATGTTTTCGTTGCGCGGAGTGGGGTCATATTGCCAAGAATTGCACCCTAAAGAGCAACGATACTGAACCTATGGAAGTAGGGCTATACCGGAGTAGGGTATTAGTCACTGGGGTATCCAAAGAATTCTATAAGAAACCCATACACCTTAGCGGCAGGCCTGTCGATTCACTGCTCGACACAGGTTGTTACAACAGCATTGTCTGTGAGGAGCTAGTACCCCTTAATCAAATACTGAATGAAGAAAAGATACAAGTCTTGTGTGTTCATTGAGACATGCAGTCGTATCCCTTAGCAGAGGTTTTAATGGAAATACATGGGGATCCCCAGATACGAAAGGTGGGGGTGGTACCGGTACTCTCAGAGAAGGTTCTCCCTGGCATCGATCTTCAACTCTTTGACAAATACTTAGCAAAAATAACTAACCAAACCCCTGACTGATCGATTGAATGAAGCCCCTTTTTATACAGTAGACATACAAAACACAACAAAGGTACCAAAAACAAAGGCAGAAAAGAGAAGAGAATGAGAGAAGTACAGGATGTCCTCCCAATCCCCTTGTACCTGTCTCCTTTCCTACCCAGAAGACAGACATGCACCGTCCCAGAGCTTTAGAGCAGCGCAAAGAGAAGACAGCACCCTGATGAATGCCTGGAGTCAAGTACAAGATGAAGACCCCTAAAAGGTAGGCCCTATTTGTGTATTAAACGGGGTCACCTCTATAGGATCAGTTGGGCCCAAACCATCAAATAGAACAATTCTGGGGCCTCTAGCATTTAGGGAACAAACTATGCACCTTGCTTATAGCTAGGCTTGGGGGGGTATTATGGACAGGATTATACCTCTAAATATCTATTGACGAGGTTCTATTGACCCAGGTTATATATTAGGAAGTAGCTAGCTTCTGTGCCTCGTGTACAAGGTGTCAACTGGTAAATCCCTCAAGCTAAAAGAAGGCACCTGTGTACCCCTTGCCTATTATTGATGTTCCCTTTAAAAGGGTAGGAATGGACTTGGTAGGGCCCATCCTCCCCTCAGCCCAAGGACACCAATATATTCTAGTGGACTACGCAACCCGTTATCCTGGATCCATTCCTCTTACCAGTATCAATACACTTTCCGTAGCCCACACTATGTTGTCCTTTTTTTCACGAGTCGGCTTTCCTTACGAACTATTAACAGACCAGGGGAATACCTTTTTGTCCCAGTTAATGAAGGAACTCTGCAAGCTCCTTGGGGTTCTCCAGATCTGGACAGCTGTATACCACCCACAGGCAGACGGACTGGTAGGATGATACAACAGAACCATAAAAATGATCCTAAAAAAAAGCATAACCAACACCAGGAAAGACTGGGATTGTAAACTCCCCCTTGTTTTATTCGCCATCAGAATCCATGAGCAAAATTCAGCTGGGCATAGCCCCTTTGAACTCTTATTTGGTAGGAAACCCTATACTCTCCTAGAAATGGTAGCTGAACAGTGGACTGAGGAAGAGTATAAGGGGAAGCCACTGTCAGGGTTTACCACTTCACTAAAAAGAACCCTATCCACACTCTGGGAAGAAGTACACCCAAATATGGAGAGGGCTCAACAAAAGCAAAAAAAATATTATGACCGGGGTACTAAATTGAGAGAGCTGATCGCAGGAGATAAAGCACTAATCCTTTGACTGTCCCCGGAGAAAAAACTTTCAGTGACGTGGCAAGGACCTTATGTAGTAATGAAAAAAATAACACCTGTTACCGACAGTGAAGCCGTTCCTCACAGAATGTAGTGGACAGGAATTTCATATCAACTTGTTAAAAAAATGGGAAGATCCTACCCACCAGAATATGTATTCCCCGACAACAATAAGCCACATAAAGCTTGCAAAACCTATAGAGAGGCCTTTACAACCTTTAAACGATAGAAAGACCCCATATCGGAGAAAAGCTCACTCAAACCCAAAGACAACAGTTGTACAACTTATTAGATCACTTCCCAGGGCTGAGTTCTAGCAAACCTGGGCGAACCTCCCTAATCACACATGGCATTAAAACAGACGCAGGGAAGGTAATAAAGCTGAGGCCCTATCGGATCCCTGCAGCTAAGTAGTAGGCTGTACAACAAGAGAGGGGAGAGGATTTACCCTAACGGTTAGGGCGGTCAATCTCAAATCTGAGGAACCAGGTTCAAGTCTCGGCAATGACGCTCAACATCCTATGATTCTGGGCAAATCACTTAATCTCCCCGTTCCCAAAAAAATGAATGTGTCCTTGTGTAACACAACTAGTGCTCTTGTAAAGAGCTCTGCTACCTGATACCTTCGGGTCAAGTTTGCGCTATATAAAACTATGAAAAAAACACACAAAAACAAGATATAGAAGCCATGCTACAAGCTAATAATATTGAGCCTTCCCAGAGCAACTGATGTTCACTAGTTGTACTTGTTCCCAAGCCTGACGGAAGCCTTAGGTTCTCTATTGACTTTTGCCAACTCAACGCCCACTCGAAATTTGATAGTTATCCTATGCCCAGAGTAGATGAGCTTATCGAAAGGCTGAGGGGAGCACGGGTAATGTCCACTATCGATCTAACAAAAGGATATTGGCAGATACCCCTCAGCCCCGTTGCTAGAGAAAAGACAGCATTTTCCCCACCCTAAGGCTTGTACCATTTTAAAGTCATTCCCTTTGGCCTTCATGGCACCACAGTCACTTTCCAGAAGTTGATGGACATCTTGTTGAGGGCACATCAACAATACACCATGGCTTACCTCAATGATATTGTTGTATGCAGTCCCGACTGAGAAACACACAGGCAACATCTCGGTCAAATCTTTTCCTCCTTACACCAAGCTGGGCTGACCCTGACCCCGAAGAAAACCACCCTTGCCACTGACCACATAGAATATCTAGGATACTCTATAAACGCAGGCACAATACGTCCCCAAAATAACAAGTTGGAAGCCATACAAAACATACCTCGACCCACAACTAAGAAGGAGATACAGGCATTCCTTAGTCTTGTGGGATATTACTGGAGATTTATTCTCCAGTTTTCAGAAGTAGCCAGTCCCCTCACAGACTTGCTAACACACCCACACTCGGTAATCCCAGCTATAATGGACTGAAGTCCAGGAAAACAGTTTTCAAGCCCTAAAATCTCTTTTATGTCATGCCCCTTTATTGATGAGGCCAGACTTTAAAAAACCCTCTGTCCTGCAAACAGATGCTTCTGTTCGTGGACTAGGGGCCGTGTTGTCTCAGCCTGATCCACAAAGACATCTTTGACCTATCTTATATCTTAGCTATGAATTGTTCCCCCGAGAGAGACACTATACAACAATGGAGAAAGAGTGCTTAGCCATCAAATGGGCCATGGGGGTGCTCCAATATTACCTGTTGGGCTGTACCTTCTTTCTTGTAACCAACCATTTCCCCTTCACTTGGCTCGCCACCCACAAGGACACAAATCCAAAGATCCTTTGTTGGATTTTGTCCTTACAACCTTTCTCTTTTCAGGCCCTCTGTGCACCATGCAAATCCCAGGGGAAAATGGATTTCCTGTCCGGTCTCTGTATGGCCCAAACATTCATACTTGGTAGAGGGGCAGTGTAATCCTGTAACCTGTACGAGCGGGATTTCCAAGATGGCCAATGCGAAACATCATGGAAAACAAAAGTGACGGCCCAGCAGTCTGGGGACCCGTGATCCTGTTAGCTACAGAAACGCTCCCAGGGAGAGGAGCGAGCACGGAGTTACGAGACGTGGAGGAGGAAGGAGACACCAGCAGTGGAAAGGAAGTGGGTGTTCTAGAGGACAGTGCTTCTGGTGACCTGACGACCAGCCAAAGGAAAATAAAGAATCCGTCCACACCGGACATCATCGGGGACTCGGAGGAAAAACACCAAGATGCCACGCCTCTCGAATCAGAACTCAGCTAGAGGCACCGCTAACCAGTCCAGCCGTCCGAAGGGAAGGAGGATGGTGAGATACCCTCTGCCATGACCCCTGAGAGCTATGGCCCCAGGCAAGTGCCTTTCTTTCAATACTTTTCAGAAGGAAAGTGGTGGGCAGGACATTAGTGGCACTCAATTACATTACACAACATGCATGCGAGCACAAACAACCTGGATGACTTGATAATGTTATGCCTAGAGGCTTTCTTATCTTCACAACCACCCTATGTTCTCATTACTATTGTATTGTTTCGAGGGACACCCCCTTTGGTCAGGTGGAACCTGGGTGCAAAGATAAGCCCCTTACAGAGCCAAGTGTTCCAGTAAGGAAGAAAACCTGACAGGAACCAAAGTGAAGTAAGTAAGTAAGTAAAAATGTATAAAGCGCTCGATTGCCGAGGCGTCTTGGCGCCGAGATAACAGAGATATAAGAAAGCCCAGGAAGAAAAGGTGGGAAAGAGCCAAGTTTTCAGGCAGGCTTGAAAATGTTTGTGGACCGATAGGGGTCTGATATTAAGTGGCAACTTGTTCCATAGTTTGGGAGCTAAATGGGGGAGACTTCTGCCACACCATTTAGTTTTCTTGACTCTTGGAGCTTTAACAAGAGCCTGCTTTGCTGACCTGAGGGAGTGACCCGGAGTGTACCATCGGAATAGGTTAAGATATTCTGCGCGTCCTGCACCATGAAAGGTCTTATGAACCAAACATAGCGCCTTGAATTCAGTCCTCTCCTTGACTGGAAGCCAATGTAGTTTTCTGATGGCCCCAGATGTATGACTATATTTAGGAAGAATTCAATAGGGTCTGGGCAGCTGCGTTCTGTAAGGATTGCAGTTTATTCAGTTGTCTCCTAACCGCCCCAAGATAGAGAGCATTGCAATAGTCAGTTCGAGACAGAACGAGTGCTATCACCACCGTTTTTCTCAAATCCATTGGGAGAAATGGTAAGATCTTCCGCGAAATCCTTAAGCTGAAATAGCATGTGGAGGTTACCTGATTTATCTGTCCCATAAAGCTGAGCTGGGTGTCAAACACCACACCCAGGTTTCTCATTTTGGTCACAGGGAGTGGACATGCTCCTGATTCTGCAGGCCACCAGTCAGGGTTCCAGATGGGAGTACCAGTGCCAAATTCCATCACCTCCGTCTTCTGAGTATTCAATTTTAGAAAGTTGAGGTGCATCCATTGAATAATGTGAGCCAGACAGTTGTGAAACCTGGCTGAGTGCACATTTCCTGAGGAGGATATGGAAATTATAATTTGTGTTGAAATCCAATTGGAGTGTGGTTTATCGCACACCTGCTTGTATTTGTGTACTCTAGTTCGTTTGGGTAGTGGGTGCCGTACTGGTAAACCCTTCTGGGCACAAGGGTAAGTAACAATGAACTTACGAGCGTTATCTCCCGTAGGAGTAACGTCTCCAAATAGGCACTCCTCGAATACAATTTCGAAAACATTTTAATACGTTTTAATAAGATTTCATGCTGAAGTCTTGAACTTGCTTTTATACGATTGTTTAATATCCTTTATGTGGATCCCATGCTATTATTTTCAAAGTACATGGTAATTCATGTATTTCATTTTCTTTCACTTGTGTTCTGCCCAATGCATTTCGGGCTTTGCCCTTCTTCAGGGTCCTTTAATTCTGAAAGTATAAGCAATAGTACGTTTTGTAACTGTTTATAAACTACAACGTGTACATGTCATCACATGAAGCAATAGTCAACCTTATAAATCAATGACGGGTTCGAGCCGTGTTGTCGGAAGTTGGTGGCAGTTACAAGTTAATGCTGATGGTTACCTTGTTGTTAGTACTCTAATTATTGCTGTGATCAGAAGGTATTCTTAGCGTGACTACACAAACTCTTATTCACCGTGTGCTAAGAACAATGTAAAAAAAGGTCATGCTCAACCTTCCCGTGAGAAACACTGAATACGTTTGCGGTATGTGAACTCTAGTGAATGGTGAATAATATAGACGGACTCAGACGGAAGTAAAACAGGGGTGTTTGAACAGCTGACATGATTAGGCAGTTCAATCAGTTGTGCACTGCAGTTCCTGCTTTAAGACATGGTGACCTGTAAGTAAACCGCCGGTTATCGCCGTGCTGTCAACATTTATAAAAGGTGATGAGGAGCGGGAGACCGCATACTCGCTTACCGTTCACCGTGATTTGAACGCGTCTGTGCTCTTCGTGTGCAGTACGCGGGTGTCTCGTGTTGCTTGGTAACCCGTATTCAAAACGAGTTCCGATCACGTGGTTAATAAATAGTGAAAACATACAACGGGTGAAAATAAGGGTGACTGAAATCAAATTCGTATGGTTTCGACAAACAGAGTATGAATAAAGTTTTGTGAGTCAAATGAGTCAAATTGCACTCCGATACTGTTTCTTGCTAAGTAACCCAAATACATTATCAACATGTATCAAATATTTACTGTACATAAATATGATAAACGATGGTGTGCGATGTCATGTTCAATTCCAAAAGAATGCAAAGTATTAAACATCATGTAATCAATAAACATAGTTGCTATCGCTTGATTCACTGTGATATTCTTAGTTAACCACGGTCTACCTCTATAGATAACACCCAAGGTCTAAACGTTCATTTAATCCCTTTGGTTGCAACGTTGACAAATGTTGTATCCAAAAAGTTTCTCTCCTTAATAAGTGTTGAGAATTGTCTCTTCCGGGTAATAGGGGTACTTGTTCGCGGATACAAAAACGTAACTGACTCGTGTTATGATTGAGGTCATTAAAATGTACAGCAACTGTAGATTTCATATTTTTTAACCGTATGTTGCTTTTGTGTTCGATTATATGCGTTTTTCTTTTTCTTTGAGTCTTACCAACATACGCAAGTCCGCATGGACATTTTAATATGTAAATGACATTGCTGCTGTCGCACGTTCCTGTAACTCTGAGTTTGATGGATGAGCCTTTTGGAGACAAACACGGACCTTTCTTCGTCACTTGCAGGTTGAGAAGTTAATAGTCTATTAACTTCTCAACCTGCAAGTGACGAAGAAAGGTCCGTGTTTGTCTCCAAATTTTCAAGCAGAAGTTATCGCATCAGGAAATCCATTTTAAAACACTGGCCACTACTTGCACTCGAGGAAGACTTTAAAGGCATTTTTTCAAATAACCCAAGGTTCGCATACTCACGTACCCGAAATCTCAAAGAACTGCTTAAAGAAAAAACAGATACAGAAGCTAAAACGCATCGAGGTACCCTTCCATGTCACAATTGTGGCAATTGCAATGCTATAATTAAGGGCAATGAAATATCTCATCCTACAAAAGGCTCATCCATCAAACTCAGAGTTACAGGAACGTTTTGAATACGGGTTACCAAGCAACACGAGACACCCGCGTTCTGCACACGAAGAGCACAGACGCGTTCAAATCACGGTGAACGGTAAGCGAGTATGCGGTCTCCCGCTCCTCATCACCTTTTATAAATGTTGACAGCACGGCGATAACCGGCGGTTTACTTACAGGTCACCATGTCTTAAAGCAGGAACTGCAGTGCACACCCGATTGAACTGCCTAATCAGGTCAGCTGTTCAAACACCCCTGTTTTACTTCCGTCTGAGTCCGTCTATATTATTCACCATTCACTAGAGTTCACATACCGCAAACGTATTCAGTGTTTCTCACGGGAAGGTTGAGCCTGCTACGCGGCACCCGGGTACCAACACTACTAACACACAGGTAAAACACACCACGTTAGAGCATGACCTTTTTTTACATTGTTCTTAGCACACGGTGAATAAGAGTTTGTGTAGTCACGCTAAGAATACCTTCTGATCACAGCAATAATTAGAGTACTAACAACAAGGTAACCATCAGCATTAACTTGTAACTGCCACCAACTTCCGACAACACGGCTCGAACCCGTCATTTATTTATAAGGTTGACTATTGCTTCATGTGATGACATGTACACGTTGTAGTTTATAAACAGTTACAAAACGTACTATTGTTTATACTTTCAGAATTAAAGGACCCTGAAGAAGGGCAAAGCCCGAAATGCATTGGGCAGAACACAAGTGAAAGAAAATGAAATATATGAATTACCATGTACTATGAAATAATAGCATGGGATCCACATAAAGGATATTAAACAATCGTATAAAAGCAAGTTCAAGACTTCAGCATGAAATCTTATTAAAACTTATTAAAATGTTTTCGAAATTGTATTCGAGGAGTGCCTAATTGGAGACGTTACTCCTACGGGAGATAACGCTCGTACGTTAATTATAATTTGTGTGTCATCAGCATATGACTCAAGCGAAAAGCCATAGTGCTTAACCAGTTTCGCCAACGGAGTCACATACATATCAAACAGTGTGGGTGAAAGCACTGAGCCCTGAGGGACTCCGCAAGGAAGACAGAATTTGTCTGACTTGAGGTTTTCCCAGCAGATCCTTTGTTCTCTCCCTGTCAGGAAGGAGGCAAGGAGGGCCAGAGCGGAATCCCAAATCCCGATTGCACTCAGCCGCCGCGTGAGAATGGAGTGGATCACGGCATCGAACAGGGCGGATAGGTCCAACAGGATCAGGACCGCCCTTCCACCGCTATCAATTTGCCGTCGGAGTTCCTCTGTGGCCATGACTAGTGCGGACTCAGTAGAGTGGTTGGACTGAAAGCCATGTTGAGTGCTATGAGTTAGAGTCCAGGTAGTCGTTTAATTCTTTGTTTAGGGCTTTCTCCAAAACCTTGGCCACCAAGGGCAGGCAGGAAATGGGGTGGTAACTGGTGACGTCATGAGGGTGCAGGGAGGGTTTCTTTAGGATTGGTCTAATGCAAGCCTTCTTTCAAGATAACGGAAAGTCCCCAGACTGTATGATGGTATTTAATAGAGGAGCAAGGGTCAGGCTAATTAGATTTGAGACACCATGAATGATGTCTGGAGGGCATGGATCATCTGGAGAGCCCTACTTGATGGTCAGCAAAAGGTTACTCGCAGAATCCACCATAATAGGTGAAAAACTGACCAAGTTTTCGGTAATTGCCGGCCCTTCCTCCAGTCCGTACAGAGGTAAAGTTTGGGGAACAGAACCTGACTGAAGAGACTGTTGTTGTTTCTGTTGTACTCCCTTATTCCTTTTGTTCCCTTCGCAGGGTCTCATTAAGACGGTGTTCTTCGCATTAATTAAACAAAAACACACATATATATATATGTCAGCCTTCTGTCTGAGCATCTTGCATGTACTAGAGACTACAATATGTATATAAACTCCTGGCGGTCGCCGGTAGGTAGTTATAGTTAGGACCTAGTTTCCACAGGAAGAGCGTATCTTTTAGCCAGTAACTTTGGTGCTGTTTGACGAATCCTTTAAAAAAATTCAAAACAGTATAACGCTCACTTCTTTTGCTGTCTTGAAAGTTTCAGGGTGATTCGTCAAGTGGGGGCAGAGAAAAAGGAGGGGTCCCAAAACATGTTTTCCCCCTGCAATTTTCAATAGGGATTTTAGACACAACTATAGCCCAAACTGCTGAACACAACCACAACAAATTTGGCAGAATGGTAGCTGCCGGTACAGGAAGCAACCTTTTTGTAAATTGGAGTAAATCCATTCTGTAGTTTTAAAAATATTAAGGGAAATTCAAATTTGTATGTAAAGTAACACATATCCTCTGAGGATCCAACTGTCCTCGTGCTCAAACCTGATTGGCTGCCAACACTTCAACCAGGCAATGTTGGCAGCCATCTTGGGACTCGAGTCCCCAAAATTTTTTTTAAAAAGGAGATGGGGGCAGGGTAGGAATACCCTGACCCCCTAAGCCTCTTGGGGAGGGGTCAAACAGGGACCCTGTCTGGGTGTCAGGACTCACTGGAGATTTCCTCCTTCTAATTTTACGCTAGCTACTATTCTTCTCACACAAACTCGCCAAAAGGCAGTTAATCTCTTAACTTGGAGCACTAGTTGGCATCGCAGGAACTCCAAGATGGCTACCAACATTCTGACACTGCAACAACACATTGCTGTTAGCAGTCTAGTCTTGTAGGTTTAATGATATTTGGTGAAGTGCGCTTCAACATTCTACTGTGCACTTCACTGAAGAGATTAAGGGAAGAGCATCTGTTTACCCAGCGTCGTGAAAGCTAGTTAAGGTAGTTTGCGGTAAAATCGGGGTTAGCTTCGTCAGACACAACATTTCACCTAATGTTCAGGTTAGTGTTTAATACGTGGCTAACTGTGTGATCATTTCGAGAGTAATCCTTATTGACTCAACATAAAATTCTGTGAAGCAAAGATTTTAATAGACAGACAATCAGGAATACCCACTGATAAAAAGTTTCCCTTAATGTTCATTATTTCCCTCACTGTGAGCGTTAAAGCGAAGACCTTCGTTTAACTGTCATAATCAGCTGCTAGTGAATCTGTCAGACGTAGGCGTGTAGTTCGATTCGCCGCGTCTGACTAGAAAAGACTTAAAAGTCCACAAGGGTTTCTTGAAGGCTAAAAGAGGAGTAAACACAGGCATTCTGGTTTCACATGCCGCGTACTTATAGTGAACCGAAGAGTTGACGCCATCTGTTTTCACTTCAGTTAGACGCGGGGGTGACCTTTCAACACGCCACGTCTTCCTGAAAGGCATTCCGACTCTCTTTTCAGATTAAAGGGAGAAATGAGGCCCGAGTAAAACGCGAGCATTGAGCCTGAATATGCCGCGTTGTGATTAATAAAAGACAAATAGAGGGAGGATAATCTAAAAGAGGCATTCTAAGCAACCCCTCACCAATTGCAAAGACATCGTAATTAATAAAACGACAAAAGACTTATCTCTAAGTCAGCACCATAACCCCAGCATTAAACCTCACTCCAGTCTCTTCACAGTGAGTAATTTTAAGAGTAAAGGAATCCCAGACAATACAATTAAAGAGAATAAACATGAACATACACTTACCATATCTTTCTTGCACTAAGGCATAATGGAATCCAGTGCAGAGTGTGCCTACTAGTAAAAAGAAGAGAACTGAGTGAAGACTTCTCGTAACTACACAACAGATTAAATATGAGAAGTAAGAAGAGAAGTAGGCTTCAAAAGATACTCTGGTAAGATAAGTAATCTATATGTAAATTGAAGAAACAATAAGTTTAAGGTTTTAGTAATTCATAAGTGATAATGTTAATGTTGACAGTTCTGTAAGAAGAAAACTAAGACGAAGAAGACGCAGCAGAACAGACAGATTTTGGAGCATTCTCTTCTCTGTCCCCAACCCCTTTCCCCCTTAGGACTTACCTGCAATGGAACACTAATACCTAGCAGGGAAGGTTCTGAGAAGGGCATTGGGACTTAGCGTCATTCTGCTCCTGTGTGGTTGGAACAGTCGCAAGTGCTTAGCCTTGACACTGGGGCAAAACAAATCTTTTTTCAACAGGAGTAACGCTGGTTCTGCGGCTCCTGCCGAAAAATCCCAAAAAAAGAAGAGCAGGCTCAAGCTCTTCTCTACTAATTAGCCTCCGGGCGGGCCAGGTCCTGGGGACATGCAGCCTAACACAAATTTCAAAGAAGGGGGCATACAAGGCCCCCCTCATTAGGTATTTGTATGCTTAGGAGACCACCACCTCCCTAGGGCAGGTGTTGGCTAACGGGGGGGCCGCATAGACCTCCCATGCCTCGGGGACCGCCACCTCCCCGGGGCTAATGGTAAATAAATTGGTGGCCCTTGTGGATTTTCCGGTGCACCTGGGACCACCACTTCCGCAAACAAGGCATCTACGAAATCAACACACAAGCAACAAAATAACTACGGTGAAAGGGAACAAGGCTTCGACCTATGGCAACAGGAATGTAAGCACCCTCTCCCTTGCTCGATCACTCAGTATGCTCTCCACCAGGGACGGGAATAGTGGGACTTCTGGCAGAATCAGCTGGTCTTTGCATGACAGACTCAATTCTGGTGGAGGTGAAAGAAAAAGAAAACGCTACAAGACCGCCCAGTCCCAGTTCCGCTTTTAAGTCAGCAACTGAATTAGTTGGCATTGGCATAACAAATGAATTAGGGGTGAAAAAGCCAGTGAATAGCTCATAGGGAGCCACCAAGTGTCAGACATACCCCTTATATGCAGTGACTGGGTTGAAGGAGCAACCACCCCCCCGAGTCAACGCTTATTTGGGGTCTAACGATAATTCTTCTACATAGGACCAGATCAGAAGCAATTCTGTGCCTATAAATTGAGCATCACCACTAAACCGCAGCAGGTATTAATGGTAGATCTTGCTCTACCATTACCAATGATGTGGGAGAATCAGCATGGTACTAACATAGCAATACCGCAAATAACGTCAACTGTTCCCGATCTTGGCAGCCTCCAGAAAGCAACACAAGCTGACAAAATTAGAAGAAAGAAGTACTACTTCAACAGAGTCCCTTCTTCTTCAAATTTTAAGTGATCTTAAAACAATGAAGGTCTCTCAAGGTGAGGCTAACAAAAAGACCGAACAACAGTTGAATCTCATTAACCATAATATGCAGAACTTAGCTACATGTTTATCTGAGGTCGAGCAGCGGTTGTCATGGTTGGGTATGGAGGGCTTACGGGAGGGGGAGATGGGGCTAGAGGGAGCCTATGATGGGTTGGGCACCAGGGTCAAAGGGGTAGGGCATGGGGACAGGTCGTAGTTGGTGGGGGTCAGAGCAGAGGAAAAATAGGAAAACTTGCTGTAGACAGTTGAGCACATAAATATATCTTGCAATGTCTTGCAACAAGTTGAGATTTGTATCATTCAATGTGAATGGCTTAAATAACAGATTGAAGTGTCAAGACATCATAGGCTGGTTTGGATCTTTAAATGCAGTTATAGTACTTTTGCATCAGATGCACCTAAAAGACAAAGGCTGCAAGCCTCATATTCCCTCATATATCCGACATGCATTTTTTTGTTTCTTCACAGGCATCACATTGAGGTGTAGTGGAGTTGATCACATGCGCAGCCCAGTCAGAGGTCCTCAAGGTAGTGCGCGATCCAGGGGCTACATGGTTTTTGGTTAAAATATTAATAGGGAAAGAAACATATCACCTAATAAACTATTACGGGCCCATCGAGGACACACCTTCCCCTATATATGATCTTCATTCCATTCTACAACTAGATTCAGGTAATTTAATAATAGGTGGGGATTTCAATTTAATTCAGGATTTGCTTCTAGACACTTCAAGCTTAAATAAGAATCAAAACAAGCCCAAATCTTTCCGTGTTCTATAAACTCTCACTCAGGACTTTGCTCTCATCGATATTTGGCTGGCTCACAAAGGTCCGATACGTCAATTTACGTGCCACTCAAAATGGTGCAGCACTGCCTCGCGAATAGATTTTTTTCTAACATCATATCTAATCTTGTGGGAAGATTCTGTTATATTGAGCAATCCATTTTCAGATCATTCACTGATTAGTTTAATCGTCCCATTGATTACTCTTTTAGCACAAGGACCAAGATAGTGTTTCAGTAAAACACATCTCACAGATGATTCTTGGGTCACGCAGATGAAGAGAAACTTTGAGAAATTTGTAAATGTTAATGTAGGCTTCTTTTCTAAGTTTTCAGTATGGGAAGCACTTGAGGCATTTTTCAGAGGTCATCTAATATCCTCTCTGGCCACCTGAAAACAAGAGGAGAAAATACAGCATGTTAAATTTTGAGAGAGTCTAGACGAAGCCATAAAAACATATTGTAGTGAATGAGCCACTTTTGTGGTCTTACACCCTATGATGACTCTCCACCACCACCATGTTAACTGATTTTAAGTGTGTTATGTTACCCTAGCCTTAATGTAGGATGGGTTTGCATATGCCTGCTTCTCTTCTGTCCTGTAATCTTGCTTTCTTTTAGTAGACTAGTCCTGCCAAGAATAGAAGGTATGGGATGTTGAGGTGCAGTGTTATGGGTGACGGTGCACACATGTGCTCAATGTTGGATACTGAGGGATTAAGGTATGTTATGTGCGTTAGGTGAATTATGACTTTGACCTATTGGCTTCGACGTGGTCTAATGTCATTCTGTTTTCTGACTTTACCTTGCTTTATGGCAGTGCTGACTTTTGCCTTTGACATGTTCTCATGTCATCTTGCTTTTCAATTTCATCTTGCTTTGGGCATGTCTGTGTGCATGGCTTAACTAACTCCATTTTCATGCTGAAGCCATTTTCTGTGCCTGCACGAAGAAGAGGGCATGTTTTGCTTTCCTCCTGTTTTTCACACTGTACTGACTAGAGAGAACTGGTTCTTATCAGAGGAATGTACATGGTATGTCTCGGAGCCATAGCAAAGGCCTGATCAACCGTTGCAGTGGCCTTGGAGCAGGCTGGTACAGGCTCTAATGAGAACGAGGGGGCGAGGCTTGCTAGAAGCTTAGTTGTGTTTGAATTTGTATTAAAAAGGGGAGCCTACACTGGCCTGGTGAAAGTTCACGCCGTAGAGCAGACGTGCTGTCACGGAAGACTGGAGGCCTATGTCACCTCTGAGCTTTCGCCCGGTTCAAGCAATGGACTCCCCTTGAGCAAAGTGGGGTGAAATGATGAAGCAGTAGGTGAGGTGTCTCTGCTACTAACTGTCTCTTGATTCTTTACTGATTCTCTCCTTTCCTTCTTATTTTCTGATTCTTATATCCATACATATATATTTCTACATATATGTTTGCCTTGATTGTGTTTCAATCATACTATTGATATGTTAGAGTCTGCTATGATAGGTGCATTTGGCTTACCGTGTGGTGCTATTTACTAATAAATACATCCCAGATATACAAATTTGTCTTTTCCTTGTAGCAGGAGGTGTTGACTCTTCTTGGCCTAGTATTCTGTTGTAGAAGGATGGGTGAATTCCCTTCTAGCAGGTAATTGTGTTATAGGAAGTTGTTCTACTCCTGGCAAGTGATGTGCAAAGTATGTTTCGCTCTAGAGAAGTGCTGTATATATATTGTTTTCTTGCCTTGCCTTTGGGGGAGTGTTGAAAGTTTGCCCACCTTAGGAAGTGCTGTGTATATGCTATATTCCATAAGTTTGGAACTGATATTCTCTCCCTAGGAAAGTGACGGTACATACCTTGGTCCAGGGGAGATCTGAGCATTACATTTTGGCGTAGTCGGCAGGATGTGAACGTTGATTTAAAAGGGGAAGAAATATGTTTTTTAGAAATTGAAAGCAGACTCTTAGATATCAATTGATTTATTTGAATGGGGGTAGCCCATATTGTGTGCTGGCTCGTGCAGTGAGCTAATTGTGCTGAGTTAGAATTGGTGTGTGTGTGTTTAAGTGTGTTTTGTAAAAAAGTGCTTATAAATAGCTTGCTACATTAGGCAGAAAGGGCTGGATCCCTTTCAAGTGTTTGTTAAGAAATGCATATAAAATGTTTTCAGTTGCAAAGTGAATGTAAAATGTCAGATCATAACTCTGATACGTGGGACTCCTCCGAGATTACAGACTCCGGAGTTGCGATGAAGGGTGTTAATCAGCAGGAGATTAATGACATTTTAGACAGAGACAGTGGTGTTATTTTAAATGTGTTGGTTAATATGCATCAAAAATGTGAGAATTTGCAAAAAGTATGTAGTGAGTTGAAAACAGAGCTAGTTGATGCCCAGTTTGAAAATATATCTTTGAAGACAGAAGTAAACGTGTAACAGAGAATGCAGTCAGACTACAAGCTACACAGACGGTTTTAATTAATTCTTCTGAGGAGGTTTTTCAGCCAGAAAGTAATGTGCAGGGAGGTAAACAGACCAGTGTTTTAGGCTTAACGATCACCGGTTGCAGACATAAATTAGACATGACAGTGAATGATACATTTTGCTTCAAAAGAGAAATGCAACAATATGATTTTGAATGTGAACAATAGCAGATTGGGTACAATAATTCTGATATGTGGTCACTTCAGAAATATGAAAATGTATTTTGTGAGTTAATTCAAGAGCAATGTGCCCTTTTTAGTTACAGGAAAGTGCAGGGAAAGAAAAGAAAGGTCACTTTTAAATTCAGATGCTGGACAAATGCAGATGATTCTGTGCTTTTGCAGAACAGAGTTAGAGAAAATGTGATTTGCCTGTGGGAGATTGGAATGGTTATTAAATGGCCTATAGAGACAGAAAAGCAGTTTGCGCAGGACTTGATAGAGGTAGGTTTGGCGACCCCAATCACTAATGCTTAAAACGATTTTGTGTAGCTGGTGCGCAAATGTGATAATTCTTGGCGCATGACAGTTGATTATTATTAACTGAACAAATATATACCTTCTTTGACTGATACTGTCCCAGATATTGTTACAGAAGTAGCATGGGACTTGGTATGTGACTTTTGATATTGCCAATGCTTTTTTCTTTTTGATATGTCAAGAGCAGTTTAGTTTTTTTTTTCATGAGGTGATAGACTAATGACAGTTAAGAATTTGCTTGAATTAGTTACACAGAATGGTGGAGCATTTTCAGATTAAAGAATGTGAAGTCTTGCTGGAGGTCAGGAGTGGTTAAGGCTGTTTTTCCTCTCAGACATGTAAAGAGTTGTTCTGGGAGTGGGTGCATGTAGAAATCTGGCACATGGGAAGAAATGAAATACACTGTTGGTGCTTCATTTGAAAGCGTCTTTGAGTTAGATGTTTGAGAGGCTTGCAGTGAGATCATCCAGCAACGCTGAGAAGAGTTCAGGCTTTTTGTGAAGACTGAGGAGGAATTCCTACGGGAGGGGTCATCCCAGCTCCTCTCCCCAGTAGACAGAGACAGCTTCTTGGAGATAGATGTTTGGGAGGATTGCAAAGGCGCAGGTTTCCTTCCCCCCCATGAGGAGAGTCGCAGAGCAGATAGGAGCAGACGAAAGGTGGCAGGAGTGCAGGGCTCTTCGGCCTTGGAGGAGATAAGGTGAGAGCTAGAGGCAACAGAGAAGTCTCTGCTTGTTATGTTTGGCAAGGGGCCAGTTGTTGTCCGCAGAGATTTGAGAAGGGGGGCAGCACCTGTGAGGGGTGCAGTGAGAGAAGTGAGAGAAGGAGACTGCCCCAGCCCTTCTTGCTGTGTAAAGAAAAAGAGAGATTTTACCAAGACTTCAGAGGCTAAAGCGTTGGTAGAATTCTTAGACAATTCCCCAGAGCTAGAGGAGAGCTATGTAGACAGAAATGAAAATATTGTACTTTCAGAAATGCAAGACGGAAAAAGTGTGCTTTTGAAAAATGTTTTTTGCAAGAAGAGTGATGCTTGTTTCTTTTTCAGATTCGCCCAGTCCCCTCGTGTGAGTGGGACTCCCTTCCCCCGTGCCAGACGATGGCGGCTGATGTCATGTGGCTAATGGAGGCTGATGTCCTGTGGCTAACCAGACTGGATGGGGTCCTCCTTTGTCAAGGAGATACAGATGAAGATAGATGCCGGAGAGCTGTGTCCTACACAGATGGACTGCTTCTTTCCAAGCAAAGAGGGATCAGCAGAGTGTGGAACTGTTTCCTTCACGTGAGGCCGACTTTACATGCATGAAGGCTGTGTGTCTGTCACACAGGGTAACTGCTTGTGTGAAAGTGAAGAAGAGGGAACTACAGGATGTGCTTTGCCAGAACTGTTTTATCAACGTGAAGTTCAGATGCGATGGGAGAAGGCTGTGTGTTTTTTCACACAGAAGGACTGTTTTTGTTTTTATGGATGGAGACCAGTAGAGACGCTTTGCTGCAATTAGAGTAGATATTTTCTGAGTTAGAGACTGAAGAGAAAAAACCTGTTGCTGTTGCTACAATGTATGAGTTTGGCAATAGAGTTTCCAGTTTCACCATTAGAGACATTAGGAGCATTCAAGAGCTTGATTCATTTATTTTGTGTATTCATTTAACATGTATCCAGATATTTATGAGCTATTTCTAGATGCACCTGAGTTATTGCTTTTACATGTATTTAGAGAATGCAGTCTTTATTTGCTCTAAAGTGATTCTCATGTACTTTTGATGAGTTTTTCAGTTTTGCAATGTAGTATTTTGATCATAGTTGCTTTTTAGTCATGATTTGTTTTGAATTATGTATTTTTATGTAGCCACTTCAACACATGAGTTGCTGTTTCAACATGTGCTTTTAAGTAGTTGTGTCTTTCAATTTAGAAATGTGGTTTTAAATGGTTTTGCTTTCAATTGAGATATGCAGTGCTTTAATGATAGTTTTGTTTTTCAGTTATGATATACAGTTGCTATTTGCTTTGCAATGATTCCATTTTGCAGTTAAAAGATGGAGTGCTTCACTCATAGTTGTGCCTTTAGTTTAGAGATTTTGTTTTTGACATATGTGAATGGTGATGATCGAGGGTCATGGGGTGCAATGTAGTGAATGAGCCACTTTTGTGGTCTGACACCCTATGATGACCCTCAACCACCACCATGTTAACTGATTTTAAGTGTGTTATGTTACCCTAGCCTTAATGTAGGATGGGTTTGCATATGCCTGCTTCTCTTCTGTCCTGTAATCATGCTGTCTTTTAGTAGAATAGTCTTGCCAAGAATGGAAGGTATGGTATGTTGAGGTGCAGTGTTATGGGTGATGGTGCACACATGTGCTCAATGTTGGATACTGAGGGATTAAGTGTATAATGTTATTTGCGTTAGGTGAATTATGACTTTGACTTATTGGCTTCGACGTGGTCTAATGTCATTCTGTTTTCTGACTTTACCTTGCTTTATGGCAGTGCTGACTTTTGCCTTTGACATGTTCTCATGTCATCTTGCTTTTCAATTTCATCTTGCTTTGGGCCTTTCTGTGTGCATGACTTAACTAACTCCATTTTCATGCTGAAGCCATTTTCTGTGCCTGCACGAAGAAGAGGGCATGTTTTGCTTTCATCCTGTTTTTCACACTGTACTGACTAGAGAGAACTGGTTCTTATCAGAGGAATGTACATGGTCTACCTCGGAGCCATAGGAAAGGCCTGATCAACCGTTGCAGTGGCCTTGGGGCAGGCTGGTACGGGCTCTCGTGAGAACGAGGGGGCGAGGCTTGCTAGAAGCTTAGTTGTGTTTGAATTTGTATTAAAAAGGGGAGCCTACACTGGCCTGGTGGAAGTTCACGCCGTAGAGCAGACGTGCTGTCACGGAAGAGTGGAGGCTAGTGTCACCTCTGAGCTTTCGCCCGGTTCAAGCAATGGACTCCCCTTGAGCAAAGTGGGGTGAAATGATGAAGCAGTAGGTGAGGTGTCTCTGCTACTAACTGTCTCTTGATTCTTTACTGATTCTCTCCTTTCCTTCTTATTTTCGGATTCTTATATCCATACATATATATTTCTACATATATGTTTGCCTTGATTGTGTTTCAATCATACTATTGATATGTTAGAGTCTGCTATGATAGGTGCATTTGGCTTACCGTGTGGTGCTATTTACTAATAAATACATCCCAGATATACAAATTTGTCTTTTCCTTGTAGCAGGAGGTATGGACTCTTCTTGGCCTAGTATTCTGTTGTAGAAGGATGGGTGAATTCCCTTCTAGCAGGTAATTGTGTTATAGGAAGTTGTTCTACTCCTGGCAAGTGATGTGCAAAGTATGTTTCGCTCTAGAGAGGTGCTGTGTATATATTGTTTTCTTGCCTTGCCTTTGGGGGAGTGTTGAAAGTTTGCCCACCTTAGGAAGTGCTGTGTATATGTTATATTCCATAAGTTTGGAACTGATATTCTCTCCCTGGGAAAGTGATGGTACATACCTTGGTCCAGGGGAGATCTGAGCATTACACATATGCACACGCCCCTAATAAAAATACACAGATGGCTTTAGCTAAAACTAAGTATACCTTTCGAGAATTTTTTTACAGCTAAAGAAATATTGAGCCACACATCATACCTCCAGAAAAGATATGAGGGAAATGAATTTATAGGAGAATACCTGGTCTTTGAAGTGCAGAGCTAATGTCAACATCATTAAAACATGTCATGATCCCCTGGTTAAAACAATTCGTATACAACCATCTGAGATCACTCAGATGTTTCTTCAACATTACGCTAGAATATATCCAGAATTTCACGATAGCTCCATCATGGCTATTAATGGATGCCTAGGGGGTATTTAAGTTTCAACCCTGACTTTGGAGCAAGCTGACTCCAAAATATCGCCAATAACACTGTCAGACGTACAGCTAGCCATTAGGTCATTACCCAACGCTAATAATTGAGGAAGGGATGGATTACCTGCAGAAATATGTAAGGTGTTTTCGCAGCAACTAGAACCATTCCTTGTCCGCCTTTTTAACCATATCCTTCAGGGGTGTTCCTATACCTAGCACCTTTACTGATTCGGTGATGGTTAGCTTCTTTAAAAGGGATAAGTCAGCGATCAACCCAAATTCATACCGCCTTATAAGCCTCCTCAACAAGTGACTACAATTTATTTACTAAGATTATGGCCAATAGGATTTAATCAGTAACATTGTCAATCAGTCATAGTGTCCAAAATAGATTTTTACTCGGGTGGTTCATGTTCTCAAATTCTAATTTTCTGGTACAAGCAATAGGTTTGATATCCAACTAGAATGCTAAAAACCACCGCTATAATGCTTGATGCAGAAAAAGCATTCATTTTAGTTGAATGGGAAGTGTTATTCGCATTTCACCATAAATTTCATTTCCAGTAAATTTTCTGAACTTGCTGAAAATTATAGATACTGGGGCCATAGCTTCTATAATTATTATTTAACCCCCTCGGTGGGGAGATAGTCCTCAAACGTGGCACTCGTCAAGAGTGCCCGATGTCTCCTACTCTAACGATCTGTCCACCTATTGCAAGAGCTACTAAGCTCAAGCTGTATGCTGATGATATTGTGTTACATTTAGTTGCAAATAAGACATACGTCCAACGTGCTTTTGATAAAATTGCCGAATATATAACTATCAGCGGCTATAAAATCAACCAGATAAAATCTGAAGCCTTATTGTTTAATAGCTCCCCTGAGATTTTTTCAGCAAATATGCATACAACGTTTCAAGCAGGGCGACCCATTAGCTATCGCGGTGTTAAAGTCACTACAAATTGCAGCGATCTAGACACTCCTAATTACATGTCTCCACTAGTTAAAACTCGTATGCTAATTCAACAATGGGATAGACTTGCTTTTATGATCATCGGAGTTTTTTTTTTGCTTTTTCTAATGTCATGGTTAAAATTCCTAAATCATTTTTTAGGCCATTTATGCAGACATACACACACTTATCTGTCAAAAGAAACGGCCAAAGAGTAAGCTCTCAATTCTTTATTAAACTCAAGAGGAAGGGGATTTGTCTCTTCCATGTTTTTAAAATGATTACTTAGCCACCCTGTTAAGTTGGCTGGCCTTTGTTTCCCCAAAAACTTCTGGCAAACACAATTTCTTTCTGAATAGCATGTTACAAGTTGCCAGACTTAATTCTGTCTCTTTCTTACAGATCCCTAGACTACGGAAAGCGAACCTGTTATAAGACTCACCAAATATAGCTGATTGTTTTAATTCCATCTGGCAAGAATATAAAGTCCCATATTTTCATCTCGATTTAAAACTTGATTTCTCTTCAGGGTTTGGTCTAAGCTTCAGTTGGTCCATGATTAGTCATTGGGAAGGTTTTTGCTTTCGGCGGCTGAGAGATTTTTATGATGACAATTAATTTATTTCATGGCAAATATTAATTCAGGAGAACACACAAATCAGTCCAACACTTTTTTGTAGTTACACTCAAATACAGCATTTATGTTGTACCAATCCAGTTGAGATGAATGAAGTAGCAGAGATTTTTATCTCCTGCTTACTGGAAATTGGTGTAGGGTTTTACCTCAGAACTTAGGACCTAAATTAGTATCCGGTCATGTATGTAAAATAACGATTATTATGGGCTGTGTTATGACTAGAGCACACTAGACGTATTATAAGTAGATTATTGGAAAAAGCCATCCGGGCCGCCAAATTTAAGCACATGGCTTTTAATTGTGTATGGATGTTATATTATACACTGGATAAGATTAAAAAGATGTGTAACAGAGCAGAAGCCAGATGTTTTAGGTGTGGATTGGATTCTGGGGCTTGGCTCCACGTTATTCTAAGTTACCCTAAACTGACAATGCTTGGACTAATATTTTTAATGAGATAGGAATCTGGACAGGACGAGTGATTGTCCCTGGTCCACTAGGGGTTCTTTTTGGCATTCCGTTAGTTGTAAAATATCTCTCTGTTTCATAGCCACTTTAGTAGCAAAGTCTACTAGCAAACCGGAAATCAATAAACATACCCACTATGGCTCAGTAGTATAAAAAAAAAGTCTAGGGTGAAGGATCATGAGAATTTGTATGCAAAGAGGGTCAGGCCAAAAAGCGATTTGATAAAATCTGGTTGAATTGGGAAACAGATAGTTGATTTCGCTAGCCAGAATAAGAGATTCCTCCTTTAATCTTTGGTAACAAGTACATTATCAACCTTCATGATTAGTTTATTTGATTTTCTTGTAAATTGATTCATTGTCATGTTTCCTTGAATTGTTAGACAGCTAAACATGGGTTAAAAGTAATGCCATTCACAATATTGTTAATTCATCCACTGTTGATTTTCATGATTATTGTATTTGAGTTTTTGTGTAAAATGATCAATTGCTGACCTGAGGTGTTATTTATGAAGAGTGGAACAAGTTATCTGCTGCATTTGTGATAAATAACAATAAAATAATAATAATAATAATTGGCAGAAAGGTAGCTGTTGGTCAAGAAAGCAACCTTTTTGTAAATTGGTGTGAATATGTTCACTAGTTTGGGAAAAATTAAGGAAAACCAAAGTTTGTATATTAAAGAGAAGCAGGCAGGGTAGGGATACCTTGACCCCTTAGGCCTCTGATGGGGTCCCACAGGGACACAGCCTGGGGCTAAAAGCTTTTAAAAAAAAGGATTTAGGTGGGAATCTCGCTAAATCCACGAATCCTGCAGAAAAAAAGAACAAAAAAAGAAGTCCAGGCTCTTGTGCTTCTCTACTATTCAGCCCCCGAGTGGGCCAGGTCCCGGGGACATGCAGACTAACACAAAATGAAAGAAGGGTGGCACACGGCCCCTCCTTCCTTGGGCATTTGTATGCACTGGGAACCACCACCTTCTGGGGGATTATTTTGTTAAACGGGGGCTTCATGGACTCCCTGGGCACTGAGGAGCACCACCTCCCCAAATTGGAGAGTGGCAGCACGGCCTCCCACCAGGCCATTCTCGGCTCCGGGGACTGCCACCGCCTCAGGACAGGCCCTACTAAATCAAAGGAGAGTGGGCTGTGTGGCCCCCCTCCAAGAACCAATAATGACAGAGTGGACCGCCACTCCCAAGACTGGCTCCCCCCGGGGCATAGTCATTTGCTGTGACTTGGCAGGAGCTTTGACACCTTCTGGCAAGTAACAGCAAACATTCCGCTTCCAGCAAGCAAGAGCGAAGAAATTCTCTCACTTGCTGGAAGTGGAGCTTTCATCTGTTTCCATGCCCGCTGTCCAACTAGCACGAAAACAGACGAAAGGACTGCTTTCACACACATGGGGCTGCATGTTTAGCAGTGTCATGTGTGTGAAAGCAATGCCGGCTCATGCAGGAAGTGGGGAGCCGGCAGTGTCCCTGGGGACCTTGAGGCTCCCCCCTCTCTCCCATAGCACTCAGGACAAATGCCTGGACTACGGGAGATGGGGTGCCCGGGGCCAAAATCAGCCCAGGGAGGGGGCTGGGTGCCACCTCCTTCCCCATTTGTTAATGGACAAGCCCCAGGGGATGAGGTCCCTGGATCTGAAATAGTCCGGGGGAGAGAGGACACATGGCCCCCCACCCGTATTATAATTAAAACATTAAAAGGCTGAGCCCCAGGGCTGAACTCCACCTGGGGTGGGGGCTGGATAGTCCGAGAGTGTCCCATACTTTGTTTTAATGAGCCCCCATGTGGGCCAGAGGCATTCCTGTATGTTTATGTGGGGACCACCACCTCTCTGGGGCAATACTTATTTAA
The DNA here is from genome assembly GCF_964204655.1 of Triturus cristatus. Classification (NCBI taxonomy): domain Eukaryota; kingdom Metazoa; phylum Chordata; class Amphibia; order Caudata; family Salamandridae; genus Triturus; species Triturus cristatus. The sequence goes on along the minus strand of NC_140584.1, from coordinate 788,289,624 downwards.
TTGCGGGGGGCTCGCTGCCCCCCCACAGCCCCAGAGTCCGCCACCTCCATAGGGCTTCATTATTTTTTTTCTTAAAGTGTAGGGGGGCTCCTGCCCCGTCACCCAGCCCCGGGGACCGCCATCTCCCGGGCCATTAAGTAACAAATGTGGGGGCACGTGGCCCCCGCAACCCCAGGGACCGCTACCTCCCTGGGGCTCTGCTTAACATAAAGGACGGGGGCGGCTTGAGCCCCCTCGCACACCCCAGGGACCAATACCCCCGGGGCGCTAATTAAAAGAAGCTGGGGGTTTGTTGCGGACCCCCGGCCCCGGTAACCACCACCTCCCATTTGCATACGAAGGGAGGGGGGCCATTCGGCCCCCTCCTGGAGCCCTCTATGGCCCTGGGGGCCACCACCCCCAAGGGCCGGCTCCAGCAATGTCCTGGCTTGCCCACCCCCAGGACATTACAATTTGCTATGACATGGTAGGAGCAGTCCCGTCCTGCCATAGCAAACTTCTGCTTTGGGCAAAGGGAGCTGCATGTTTGCAACTCCCTTTGCCCAAGAGCAAAGCCGGCTCCCACAGGAGGCGGGGAGCCATCAGGGACTGCAGGTGCATTGGGGCACTTCCCCCACAGTCACCAATGTGAGAACCACAAAGCCCCCTTCCAATAATTCTTTTTTTTTTTAAAGGCAAAGAGGCAAAGCCCCGGGGGATGAGGTTATAGGGGCTGATAAAGGCTTCAGAAGGCGTGGCCCCCCTCCATTAAAAATATTAAAAATAAGAAATAAATATATGTGGCCCTGCCCCGGGGATGGGGTCCCCGTGGCTGAAATTAGCCTCTGGAGGGGGGTCGAGCGGCCCCCTTCCCATTTAAAAAATCAAAACAAAACTATGTCTCAGGCCCTGGGGGATGGGGCCCCCAGGGCCCAAAAATAATGAGGGGAAGGAAGGCCACACAGACCTCCTTCCCAAAAAAAAAGCTGGCATCTTGCCCGGAGGCTCCGCCCCCCTTCCTGCACCACTCTGCAAATGCGCCTCCTGGCATGCTCTGGGTTGGGGCATTAAGTACCCTACAACCTTAAGGCTCCTTAGGGGACAACTAGCCCACCAGGTACCTCCAGTAAGCCCCTCACAGTGGGATTGCTGAGAGGTGGTCTGAGGCCACGCCCCCTTTTACACCACTCTGCAAATGCACCTCTTGGCGCACTGCTGGTGGGGCGATGAGGTCCTCTTGTGTCATGAGGACCTCAGGACTAAAGTGGACTTCATTCCCGAGCAGCAGTGTGCCAGGAGGTGCGTTTGCATAATGGTATAAAAAGGGGGCGTGGCCTCGGACCACTCTCAGCACTACAGCTGTGTGGGGCTTACTAGAGATAATAGGAGGCTAGTGGCCCCCCAGGGACCCTCAAGAGGCAAGGAGACTTCATACCTCAACCAAGAGTGTGCCAGGAGGTGCGTTTGCAGAGTGGTGTAGAAAGGGGTTGTGGCCTGTGTCCACCTCTCAGCAATCCTACTATCTGGGGCTTATTGGAGGTGTCAGGTAGGCTAGTTGGCCCCTAAGGACCCCCAGCATCGAAGGCGACTTTAATCCCCACCCAAGAGCACGCCAGGGAGCGTATTTGCAGAATAGAGCGCAAAGGGGGCGTGGGCGGCTATGAGAATTTTGCAATTCTGCTGTGTGGGACTTCCTTGAGGTAATAGGAGGGGTAGTTGGCCCCCAAGATTTCCTTGAGGAAAAACTCCCCCTCCTGTTACCTCCAGTAAGTCCCACACACTGAGATTGATATACATATTTAAACTTTACAGAAACACACAGTCATTGGATGATGCTCTGATTATTTCTACCCTGGAGGTGCTCACTTACACTTGTTCTCTATTGGTACCTTGTGGACCATGTATATAGATTATGGTACAGATATTGCCCTTGTATGCACTTCTGGAGCTGATCCTTATGGACAGATTTACTATAATTAGGATATTGCATCAGATCATTTTTGTAATTTTTATCACTGTTTTGTTTGTATTGTTCATATATGCTTATCTGATTAAACCTTAGGTATAGCCTATGTCCCCCACTATCTACCGGTCTTCGCCCTGATGAAGGTGGGACCCAAGTCCGGGTCCAATACCGAAACGCACGTTGGTGCCTGAACTTTCGGCAATTTCTACCTCATAGTATCGTTTATTTCCCACCTGGGTGATACATGAGTCAACCACCTATACGATCACATCGTTGGAGTCTTTCCACCTTGACCGTTATTTGTTAGTGGAAGATTGATGGAATGAATGTAGGTATGCATGAGTTGAGCATTGTGTGGGACATGTAGTAATCTGTTTACACCAAAATTATGCATTATATTTATGTCTTTTCTTATTATTTAATGTGTTTATGTGGAAAAACCAACAAAAAGTATATATATAAGAAAGCACAATAAACAAGAAATTTATATTTTTCTATTTATAAACTTTGTCTGGTATCTTTTTGAAATTGTTCTGTTCTCTCAGCTCCAGTTTAGTGCTGTATTTAATCTGGGGACCTATGTGTTAGGCCCTTCTACATATCTATTGGGTGGGTGTTCCCTCTGGATTTATATTGATTGACTTACCCCGCTTCTACCCGCCCTTTATCCTTTTTAGGGGTCCCCCTTGCATAATTGGTTTTGATGTCATCAGTGATGTTATCGTTGATATCATTTGAGATGTCATCAGTGATGTCATCAGTGATGTTACTGACCGTGTCATGAATGATGTCGTATGTGATGTCATCAGCAGTGCATTGCAGGCGCACTAGTTATAGTTAGCTCAACTAACTATAACGGCTGGATTTTTCTGGTTTTGTATGAGTGAAATGTCCAACTAACTATAACATCCCTGAAACCCGTGATTTTTTCAGTGAATTTCTAAGGTTTTTTAAATGCTAATTTCTAACTATAATGTCCCTGGTGCAGAAAGAAGCAAGAGATGTGCAGAAAGAACCAACAGAGGTGCCTTGTTGCAGAGTCAGCCTGTGCCCTGGGCACCCCCCAACTTTTTGCTGACTGGTACTGGTGCTAACTGACTCTGACTGACCCAGGGCTCTGCGTAACCAGGCCCGGAGCCAGTGCAATGCTGAAAGACACTTAGAATACAGTGAAAACACCTACATACACTATGGTACACTATGGTTTGGGGTATCCCCAGTGATTGGCATGACCTCCCTGTAAGGCCCTAGTACATAATAGGGCAGGGGGATTAAAACTACCTCTAAGTCCCTAGCATATAATAGGGCATGGCAGGTTAGAGGCCAGCAGTCCTTTTCTGCACTTGCATGTGTGCACTTCTGAGTCTGAGGTCAGTTTAAAAGTAGCCTTGTGTGCGCAGAAAGAGGCAAGAGAGGTGCGGAAAGAAGCAAGAGAAGTGTAAAAAGAAGCAACAGAAGTGCAGAAAGAAGCAACAGAGGTGCAGAAAGAAGCAAGAGCAGTACAGAAATAACCAACAGAGGTGCAGAAAGAGGCATGAGAAGTGCAGAAAGAAGCAAAAGAGGTGCAGAAAGAGGCAAAAGCAGTGCAGAAAGAACCGAGAGACGTGCAGGAAAAGGGAAGAAGGGTGCAGAAAGAGTCACGAGGGGTGCTGAAAGAAGTAAGAGAGGTGTAGAAAGAAGCAAGAGAAGTGCAGAAAGAAGCAACAGAGGTGCAGGAAGAGGCAAGAGGGGTGTAGAAAGAGACAAGAGAAGTGCATAAGGAAGCAACAGAGGTGCCAAAAGAGGTAAGAAAAGTGCAGAAAGATGCAAGAGAGTTGCAGAAATGTGCAAGAGAGTATCAGATAGAAGGAAGAGGTAAAAGAGATACACAAAGAGGGAACAGGGGTGCACACAGAGGCAAGAGAGGTACCGAAAGAGCCAACAGAGGTACAGAAAGAGGCAAGAGGTATGCAGAAATGTGCAAGAGAGTAGCAGATAGAAGGAAGCGAAGTGCAGAAAGAAGCAACAGAGGTGCAGAAAGAGACAAGAGAACTGTAGAAAAAGGCAAGAGAGTTGCAGAAACAGGCAAGAGATGTGCAGAAAGAGGGAACAGGGGTGCAGAAAGAGGCAAAAGAGGTGCAAAAAGAGGGAAGAGAGGTGTAGAAAGAGGGAAGAAGGGCGAAGAAACGGGCAAGAGGGGTGCAGAAAGAAGCAACATAATTGCAGAAAGAAGCACGAGAAGTGCAGAAAGAAGCAACAGGTGCAGAAAGAGTCAAGAGGGGTGCAGAAAGAGGAAAAGAAGTGTAAAAAAGAAGCAACAGAGGTGCCAAAGGATGCAAGAGAAGTGCAGAAAGAAGCAAGTGCAGTGCAGAAAGAACCAACAGAGGTGCAGAAGGAGGCAAGAGGGGCACAGAAAGAGGCAAGAGGGGTGCAGAACTTTGCAAGAGAGGTGCAGAAAGAAGAGCAGTGCAGTAAGAAGCAACAGAGGTACAGAAGGAGGCAACAAGGGTGCAGAAAGAGACAAGAACAATGCAAAACAACCAAGAGGTGCAATAAGAGGCAAATGAGGTACAGAAGGAGGCAAGAGAACTGCAGAAAGAGGCAAGAGAGTTGCAGAAACAGGCAAGAGGGGTGCAGGAAGAAGGAATAGGTGGGCCGACTGAGGCAGGAGAGGTGCAGAAAGAGGGACGAGGGGTGCAGAAAAAGGCAAGAGGGATTCAGAAATTTGGAACAGAGGTGCAGAAAGAAGCAAGAGCAGTGCAGAAAGAACCAACAGAGGTACAGAAAGAGGCAAGAAGGGTGCAGAAAGGGGTAGGAGAGGTACACAAAGAGGCTTCTGGAACTAACGGAACCATCTCTACTACAGCGAGACACATCTTCTGACAAAGGATGCCTATGGGAGAGTTTTCCTAAGAAACGTTTCTCCCAAAAGGGGTCGATCAACCTATGAGAAATGTGTGCTCCTACGAGACATGTTTGGGATGTCACCAGCCATGAAACATGTCCGAATATGGGTCTTCTCGCCTCTGAAGAGATGCTATTCTTCCTGGAACATCTAATCTCGTACAAAGGGGGGCTATTTGCAAGACGCCCCTTCTGTGAGACAAATCTCTTCCTTTAGGGAACCTTTTATCCCGTGCGGCATCTCTCGCCTTTCGAACATATATTTTCCTCACAGAAGCATCCCTCCTCCTAACTTTTAGAATAACTGCATTTCTACGGCACGGACTGCGGAAGAGTCCTCCCACACTGGGATATCTCCCTCTTTTGTGCTATCTCCCTCTCCTCTTGCAAGGCAGCTCTCTTGGTGTGGCACATCTTCCCTCCTGTGTGACATCTCTCTCACAGAAGTGCTTCAACTCCCCCTATTGTGATGGGTTGACCGTGGGACATTTGGGGATGAACTGAGCTTTGTGCTGGGGAGGGTACAGGAGCTGAAACCTGCTGCCCATGAACCCCCACCCTTCTGGAAGACTTCACTCCAGCGTCCCGAGGCTGAGGACCAAGAACTGCTCTCCCTTCTAAAGCTGCCTGAAGCCCACCTACTGGGCCATCATTCCCAGACCCTTTACACTGTGCCCGTCACGCTACCACTTTGGCCCCTAGCACCTGTCCCCATTCCCATAACCCGCTTTTTTCAGCTCCCGGTTTAGCCTCTGACTTGGCAACGGTCCTCGGCAGCTAACTTGGGCTCTGTCTAAAGAGCCTTCGGCATCCTTTTCATCAGTTCCCAGCACAGGCACTCAGTCGGCTCCAGTCCCAAGCAGTCGGCCTCCTTTTCACCCGCTCTCGGTTCCTGCACTGACTCGGCACTGGTCCTCGGCTGCTGACTCGGCCTCACATGCCCTGCCCTCGGCCAGTCCTGGGTCTATTATGCCAGTGCCGCTACCGCTGGCCTGTGCAGTCACCGTCGGATCCCCACCCCGGGCCACCCCGCCATGAAGGAGAAGTCCATGAACGTGGCCAAGAGCCGGTGGGAGAAGGAGAACGGCGAGTTCTATGAGCTGGCCAAGCTGCTGCTGCCCCTGCCAGCCGCCATCACCACGCAGTTGGACAAGGCATCCATCATCCACATCACCACCAGCTACCTCAAGATGCAGGCCATTTTCCCTGAAGGTAAGGGGTGAGCCCAGCTGCAGGTGGGGATGCATGTGTGAGCGGCCGAGGTGCGTGCAAGCTGGGTGTTCATGTGTGGTGCCTGTGTGTGCATGTGTCTGTATGTATGTGTGTGCAAGCTGTGAGTGTGTGTGTGTGCATGCATCTGTATGCAGGTGTGTGCGAACTGCGTGTGCATGATGCAGGTGTGTGTGTAATGTGCCATATGTGTGAAAGCTTCCGAGCTGCCTGCAAACAGAATGTGTGCGTGCAACCTGCTGAGATGAGGTGTGCGCAAGCTGTAGGTGTGCGTGCAAGCTGCTGAGGTGTCTTCAAGCCGTCCTGTGGGAGTTTCCAAGGTGTGCACAAACTGCATGTGTGTGTGTAAACTGCCATGTGTGGGCTGCTGATGGGTGTGCAAGCTGCGGAGCTGTGTGTATATAAAATTGCTGGCTTTTGTGTGCAGCCTGCACGGGACTGTGTGCCACCTGCCAGGGTGCGTGTGAACTCTGCAGGACATTATATATAACTCTGGAGTCGCCGTGCAGTCACCTGTGCTGGTCAGCATGTGACCTGCTTGGGTCTGGGTGCTACATGTAAGGTGTGTGAGCTTCTTGGGTCTCAGTGTAGCCAGATGGCCCATGTGTGCAGCATGCTGGAGTGTGTGTAACTTGCTGGGGTCTGTGTGCAACCTGTCAGGGAGTGTGCCACTTGCTGGGGTCTGTGTGACACCCACCAGGTGTGTGTGGAACCCTCTGGGTTGTGTTGGTCACCTCCCAGGGAGTGTGCAACCTGCTCTAGTCTGTATGGATCCTATAAGGCTAGTATGCAACCCACTGACCTGTGTCTATCAGTATGTGTGACCTGCCGGTGACTGTGTGTCATGTGCTAGAGGGTGTCCATACACCTGTGCGCTCTCAGAGCAGCATGCTGGGATGTGTGCAACTTCACCCGGTATAGATTTAACCTACCGGTGTGTGTGCAACTTCACCTGGTGTAAATTCACACCACCGGTGTGTGTGCAACTTCACCCAATGTAGATTCAAACCACCGGTGTGTGTGCAACTTCACCTGGTGTAGACTCAACCTACCGTGTGCCGGTGTGTGCAACATCACCCGGTGTAGACTCAACCTTCCGGTGTGTGTGCAATTCACCTGGTGTAGACTCAACCTACCGGGGAGTGTGTAAATTCCTGGGGCCCATCTGCACCCTACGCGGCTCCTCATGTGACCTGCCGGCGATAGTGTGGGGCTCATGAGAGCCTGCATGCCACCTCCAGAGGCCTGTGTGCAAATCCTGAGCTCTGTGTGTGAGCTGCAGAGCAGTGCAACCCAGAGGAGTCAGGGCCATTATTTTTTAATATTAGCAGTAGTATTATATTTATTGTTTTCATGATTGTTGCTATTCATGCGCCGGGTCATGCTGGTAGGCCATGCAGTCCCCTGCTCAGTCCTGGCCAGGACCCGTCTACAGAGCCCGTTCTTCCCCCGAAATCACAAGGCCCACGGCCTGTAAGTAACAGGGTTTATTATGTCATCCTTGGGTTTACCCTCACGTCACCGTAGGTTACTTCTTGAAGCTCAGTCATAAAGAAACAGATTTATAATAATAAAATAACAACGGCAATAGAAGGAATACAAGTAATTATAATAATTATTTTAATTCTAATGAACGTTTGGCCTGCGAAGACCACAGCATGAACTCAGGCGAGTGTTAAATAAGTAATACCCTCCCATTGCCCCTTACACAGTGGTATTTTTTGTGTCCAGAGCACCAGGCTGAAATATATTAAAGCACCGGGGAGGTGGCAGTCCCAGGGGCAGAGTGGGGGGGTTGGAGCACCCCAGGCATTTTTTTTCAAGCCCCGGGGAGGTGGCAGTCCCCGGGGCTGCAGGGGGAGTTGCGTACCCCCGCATATAATTTCTCCATTGCCCCCGGGACCTGGCCCACCAAGGAGCTCAAAAAAACTAACTGCGGGAGCCCGCGCTTCGTGTTTTAAAACATTTTCAGCTGGATTCGTGCACCCTGCACAAATTCGGTTGATTTTTTTTTTAAATGCTTTTTTGGGCCCCGGGTGTCCTAGTGGGACACCCTGAGCAAGCCTAGGGACTCAGGGTGTTTCTACCCTGCCCCCTTTTCTTCATTTTTAACCTTTTTTTTTACCTTTTTGTTGTGACTTGCTACCAAATCACAAGATGGCTGCCAATACATTCTGGTTTGGAGTGTTGGCAGCCAATCAAAATTTAGCTCGTGCTCGGGAGGGTTTGTGAATCCTCCTCGGTGCTCAGATATATACATTTTTTTAAAACAATTCTCAGCAACTACTGAACGGACGCTTTCTAAACCAAGGGCTACCTTTTTGCCAAATTTGGTGTAATTCCGTTCAGCTGTTCGGGCTGTAGCTCTGTCTAAAGGTCCTATGGAAATTACCATGGGGAAAACACATTTTGGGACCCCCCTTTTTTCTCAGCCCCCATTTGACGAATCACCCTGAAACTTTTCAGACAGGAGCTGACCTGAGTGAACCATTAGTTGAAAAAATTTAGTGAAGATTAATTAAACGACACCAAAGATATTAGCAACAAAAAAAACACTTTTTGAATAGACACACTGTCCTAACTATAACTACCTACTGGCGACCGTCAGTAGGTAATATATATATATATATACATATATACATATATATATATATATATATATTATCTACTGGCGGTCGCCAGTAGACAGTTATAGTTAGGACCTATTTTCCATAGGAAATCAGCAACATTCTATTCCCAATAAGTCTGGCGCCGGTTGATGAATCCTCGTGAAATTTTCCATACTTTTGGCCAGCTCCGCTCCACTCCTACCCTGAAAGTTTTGTGGTGATTCGTAAAGCGGGGGCCGAGAAAAAAGGGGGTCCCAAAACGCATTTTCCCCATGCAATTTCCCATAGGATCTGTTGTCGCAGCTACAGCCCGAACCGCGGAACGGAATGACACCAGATTTGGCAAAGAGGTAGTCCTCAGTTCAGACTCGTGCCTTTTGCATAAATGGTGTGAATCTGTTCATTAGTTCCTGAGAAAATTAGGGTAAAAAAGTTAGTGATATCTATGGCCGGGGAGGATCCGTGGACCCTACCCGCACCATAAGCGCACCCTCCCCGAATCGAGCGCGCACCCTCACGATTGCGCACTGAATGCTAATTGGCTGTCGAGTGTCTGTCAACATTCGAAACCAGGAACTGTTGACGGACATTTTCTGCCTCGGTAGAAGCGAGGCTGAAGAAGCAAGGGGAAAAAGTGTTTAAAACATATAAAGGGGGCAGAGTGGAAATACTCTGACCCTCTAGAGGTGCTTAGGAGGTCCCAGAAGGGCTCCCTGGGGCCCCCTCTTTTAAAAAAAAATAAACGGCGAAATGCGTGCAGGTTGCGCACATCCTATCACGTTTGGTGCACGGATCCTCTCGCGTTGGGTGCACGGATACAAGGAAAAAAAATTTGAAAAAAGACAAGAAATCATTGGTTGTATGACAACTTTCTACACTGAAAGGTAGGGTGTATATTTCTGTTTTTTAAACGCATGATTCTTATTGGTTAACAAAAACTGATTGTAAGGAACATTATATATGATAAGCTGATATGTTGAAAAGTCAAGCACACTTGCTGTCTTGTTTAGCAACATTGGGTGCTGAACTTGTTACCTGTGTGCTCAGTACAGTGTTCCATGACCTCTTTCTGTGGTAACAGGCAGAAGGCAGATTGGGGGAAGGGTTGAAATGTATTTCATTTGGAAAGGGTTGAAATGTTTAACCAATAGAAATGTGTGTTTGCTTTTGAATTTATGTGTGAAGGATCGTGATTTGATGTTTACATGTATATGTGTCGAAAATGAAAGGGAAACTTTGCCATTCTTTGTTTTTGCTGAGAGGTGCACAGTGCAGAGATTCTGTATAAGAAAATCTGGTGTGTGACTGATATCTGGTGTGTGACTGATATACTTCTTAATCTACAAAACAACTTGAAAGGTGAGTTATTTAATTGTGAGGGGATGTATGTAGACTATTTTGATTTTAATCAGACTAATGTATTTCTCCTGCTAAAGTGTAGGGAGTACTTTTTTTCTCTACAATCTTATTGACAGTGTGTGTGCATGTAGAAACCAGTCTGTGATAAGCATTTGTGTTTTTCATGTGTTTGCAGACAGATAACTGTGCTGTATTTATATTTTGGTAGAATTAGAAACCAGTCATTGTTTATGAATTTGTGTAATGAGTTATGTTTCTATACTAAAATGTAGTACTCCTTCTAGATGAAGAAATGTGTTTTGGTATAGTGGAAGGGATAGTGTTGTTTGTCTAGAATGACACAGTGAGTATGTGTGCATTTGGGAACCACTGTGAGAGAAGCATTTGGTAACATCGTGTATTTGCTGACAGATAACTGTTTTAAAACCTGTCATGTTGTCAAGTTTTAGTAGCATTAGAAGCCAGTCTTTGCTTATGCATTGATAAAATAAGTCATGCTTTGACACTAATGTGCTGTACTTTAATATGTAGATTGTGCGTAGTCTCCTTACCCCTTGCACAGTAGTGAATGAGTTTTTGTAAGCTGCTAGGGATAGTGTTGCTTGTCTAGAATGACACAGTGAGTATGTGTGCATTTGGGAACCACTGTGAGAGAAGTATTTGGTAACATCGTGTATTTGCTTACAGATAACTGTTTTAAAACCTGTCTTGTTGTCAAGTTTTAGTAGCATTAGAAGCCAGTCTTTGCTTATGCGTTGATTAAATGAGTCAGGCTTTGACACTAAACTGCAGTACTTAAATATGTAGATTGTGTGCAGTACCCTTACCTCTTCTAGACTAGTGAATGAGTTTTGGTAAACTCCTAGGATAGTGCTGCTTGTCTAAAATCACACTGTGAGTCTGTGTGCATTTGGGTAAGGATTGTGATAGAAGCATTTGGTAACATCGTGTATTTGCTGACAGATAACTGTTTTAAAACCGGTCATGTTGTCAAGTTTTAGTAGCTTTAGAAGCTATTCTTTGATTATGCATTGATAAAATGAGCCAGGGTTTGACACTAAATTGCAGTACCATGTACTATTCTCTTCACTGTGCCAGAACTGAAAATTTAAAAGTTTTACCCAGGCACTGTCCTAGCAGTAGTCTGATGATTTAGTCAGTTTCCAAGTACTCATGTTGTGAACCATACATTACCACATAGACTGCTTCAAATGTCTATGCAGTATGCATGCAGTCTTCTAACATACTATACACTTGTCTTTCAGACCTTCAATTCCCTAGTCAGTAGCCATACAGTCCAGCAAACATCCTGTCACTCCCTTTGCACTCCTCTAGTGACCCATTCAGTACCAAGTACTAATCCATTCACTGTGTCAAAAGTCAACCACTTATAAATTCACCCAGGCACATTCCTTGCTGTATTCTAATCATTCCGTCAGTACCCAAGTACTCATGCAGTGAGCCAGGCCTTAGCACATAGACTGCTTCTATTCACTATGGATGCAGTCCTCTAATCACCTACACAGTTGTCTTTCACACCTTCAATTCCCCAATCAGTATTCATACACTTCTAGCAATCACCCTGTCACTCACCCAGTGTGTCTCCTTGTAGTACTGTAATCATTCAGTCAGTTAGCATGTAGTCTTTTAGTGAGGTAGGCTTTAGGGCATGAACTGCTTCAAAGTAGTATGCACTATGCATGTAGTGTTTTAACCATCGTCACACTTGTGGTTCTGGGCTATAGTTTCTTAGTCAGTTTTTATATAAAATGTGTTTGTACAGTAATGGAATAGTATAAATTTGAAAGTTATTAATATACATTTATTTGTGATTCTTTTTTACAGATACTGTTTTTCAACGTAAAAATAGAAAAATAGTGCCAGAAAAAAAAAGAAAAAGAAAAGAAACTCAGAAAGGCGCAGGAGCAGGAGTGTTTCTCATCCGTTTGCACTCTTCTCATGCAAGATTGTTCGGATGAAGGGTCCTTAGGTGTTTCATCATACTTGCCGTGCCGTACGAGTATTTCTTATTAGGATCCCTTCGCGACAGAACTCTTTTGCAAATCTTGCACGTGACCAAGGTGGCATTGGTCTTTGTTTGCCCCTCGGGAAAAGTAAAAAATTTCCACACCACTGAAGAAAAACGTTGTGGGCGTGGTGCCTTCTCCAAAAATGTATCCTCAGATTCGGTGAATATTTTAAAGCGGCAACATTTACAGTTTTTGTAAGTTAAACTTATACAATTTTGTTAGCCGTCAGCATTTTATATATCTGTGATATGTATCTTGTGGTATTTTGCTGAGAATAGCATGTTGTTGTTTTTTTAACAATCTTTCTGATTGTTTTTTTTTGCCCGCTGTTAAGTGATGAGTACGATTGAAATCACTATTTTTAGTGGAATTCAATATATTCTGAGAACAGCAAAAAAGGTAAACAAATCACTTTGTGGAAATTATGCTGTGTTGTAAAAAATGTATTATTACATGTTATAATTTTTTTTTCCTTTTCTTTCCCAGATCCAAATTTTAAAATAAGCAATTTATATGAATTTAGATTGCAATGAAAATCTGAAACAAATGTATACCATTTTTTATTCCTATTACTGTGAAGGTAAGTTTAACTAAGTCTCAATATGCAGAATGAGGAGGTCTGCAAGAAGCTACAAAGTTGAAACACGTTTCTAAAAACACTCTGTTTATACCTATGTAGTTTTTAAATCTGACCATAATCAGATATCATGTGACCTGCAAAACAAGAGATTTGAGGGGTTCATAATATTTCCCATTGTACCTATTGAAGGACCACAATCATTTCAATCATTCTTCTTTGAACAGCTTTGCAGACAAAACTCTGTGCTTACCTTCTATCATTCGCAAGGAATTTTAAAACCGGAAATATGTCACTTTTTGTAACATAGTTATTGTGCAAGACACTCTTTCATATTTACAAAGAGAGGAAAAGGCACTCTGTGCACTTTTTATACTCCATGTAAATACAACCTCATTATGCACACCACTTTGCGTTGAAAGGGTGTTCTATAAGTGTTGTTGTGCATGATTGCACTGAATACTCATAGAACAAGACACATGTCTAGATTTATCAGAAATCATGAATCTCGATATGTGTGTGAATGCTGCACCATTCTAAAATTGGTGTAGGAAAGCACAACAAGGAGAATTGTTTTCATTTCTCCACATTTTTATATCTTCAATGCATGCTACAATGCTCAGCATACATTGAAAGAGAAAAATGCCTTTACTGATTGTTATTGTGCAAGAAGGTGTGTCTTCCTGCACAAAAACAAACAGCACATGACACAGATATCCTTGCACTATGGTGCAAGGGTGCCTGTGTCACCACATACTACACATACATTCATCTAAACTTTCACACACTAACAAAGAAATGTTGCTCTTTTTTTAAACCAGGAAAGTTAGTTCTTACAAGAACTTTTTTTTTCTTCTTTTTATTTTTTTTATTTTTTGGTTTTTCCAACAATTTTGTGATTTTTTTGGATTTTTTTGAGAAAAAAACCCAAAAAACATAACAGGAGGAACCAAACAATGAACTTCAGGGACCAATAAAAAAATTAAAAATTGCAAATGTGACTTTCTTGCCGGCGGCAGATCAGATCGATCGACCGCTCACCGTAGCACAAAGTTGCATTGCACTTAGTGCAGAGCACTTTTACAAATTGAAATTGAGGACGGATGTCCAAGTTTTGGGCTGATGGATGCACTCTTGAAGTGCTCGGCTGTGATGAGGTGGAAGGCGCAGGAGCAGGAGTGTTTCTCATCCGTTTACACTCTTCTCGTGCAAGATTGTTCGGATGAAGGGTCCTCAGGTGCTTCATCATACTTGCCGTGCCGCACGAGTATTTCTTGTTAGGATCCCCTCGCGACAGCACTCTTTTGCAAATCTTGCATGTGACCAAGGTGGCATTGGTCTTATTCTGCCCCTCGGGAAAAGTAAAAAATTTCCACACCACTGAAGAAAAACGTTCTTTGCGTGGTGCCTCCTCCAAAAATTCATCCTCAGATGTATGAGGAGATGCAGGTGATGCCTGCTGCCCTGAAGCCATTTTTAGTTGAAAAAATTTAGAGCTAAGTGTAAACTTAGTCTAAAAAATCTTCTTCTCTGCAAAGAGATGCTCCTCCAAAGAAGGTCAAAGCAGAATGTTTGAATTGGGTGGGGTCTTTCAATAGTTAGAACAGGAAGTGTAATGAACCAATCAAATCTCTTTTTTTGCAGGTCACATGGGATCCGCGCACCCTGCGCATAGTCAGCACGCACCCAGCGCGCATCCGCGAAATTGAATAAAAAATAAATATAGGATTTGATGTAAAAATATATTAGTTTTAAGACTAGTTTAGAGTTTGTCTTCAATTAATAGTCACATGAAATACATATATATATGTTTTTTTAAATGTTAAATATTTTGCGTGATCCGCGCACCTACCGTTTCATAGACGCAGATGACGCATCGCGGAAGCGCTTAAACATCGCGTTACGTACATCGAACGTGTCGCGTATAGGCTGGGAGTCGCTTACCAGTTGCATTGCGATCGCCTGCACTTTAGCCTACTCGTAGAAAATGAGTAAATTGCAAGGGGACTACATCTCCCAGGAGTCTGTAGGTGAACACCCCATCACTCACAGGAAATGACGTTATAGCATTTCCTTTGAAATGTATGTTTAAAATGTAAGAGTTTTTGCAAAATCAACAACCGTGATCAAGTTAACGGAGTTTAACGAAACGCGTTGGTTGTATCTGTGTTATGCGGATTGATAATGACTGCAAAATAAATTGAGTATTGATTGATCAACAGTCGCTGGAGTGCGATCCTAATTTCTTCGTTGCGGAGAATTGTGGCATATATATATATAGATATATATATATGTATATATATATATATATTTATTTTTTTTCACTGAAAAAACCATAGGTTTCAGGGGGCGTTGAAGTTAGTTGGACATTTCACTCGTACAAAACCATATAAATTCCCCCGTTATAGTTAGTTCAGCTAACTATAACTCACGCGCCCGCAATGCACTGCTGAGGACGTCACATATTACATCACTCATGACATGGTCAGTGACATCACTCATGACATCACTGATGACATCTCAAATGACATCACTGATGACATCATCCTTGTGATAGAGTGGCAGACCTCCTCTCACCCTAATATAATCTTTGATACACACACTCAAAAATACAAACTAACATTTTCAAAACAATGGACGTACCAATACCAGTTACAACACACCTATTCAGTAATTCCAAGATCTACACACACATCCACTCATTCACC
The DNA here is from genome assembly GCF_964204655.1 of Triturus cristatus. Lineage (NCBI taxonomy): Eukaryota > Metazoa > Chordata > Amphibia > Caudata > Salamandridae > Triturus > Triturus cristatus. The sequence goes on along the minus strand of NC_140584.1, from coordinate 788,274,283 downwards.
AACTGTCCCTATACAGTCACTCATACATGTACTCACTCATCATATGTACTCATACACCTATACATCCTGTTACACACCGCCACAAATCCATAGAGTTACTCACACACATAGTCACACATGCAAACAAAGTATCAAACATCCATTTACTTGCATATACTGTTATACACACACTACCACACTTACTTCTACAGAAACTTACACACACTTACTCTCTTAAACAATCACTTATAGAAACACCTACTTATTTGTTCAGGAACTCTTCCAATCTCTCACTCTCACATATACTCACTTATATACACCAATACTCACATATACTATTTTATAACATATGTAGTTACTCATAAAGACACTATTGAGACAGTCATATACTCACTAACACACCCATACACACACTCATCCACCTAGACTATCCTGCACACATGCTGTCTTCAACACATACAAACAGTGAGTCACTCATTCATGCATCTATGTACTAAGTAATACCCCCCACCGAACCATACAGACACTCATACTGATACTCAAAAAACCAACTAATAACCCATATAGACACTCATGTAGCTACTCACCAACCCATGCAGCCACTTATACACAAAGTGAGAGACTGATACAGATATTTACATATTTAAACATTACTAACTAACCCATGTATTCACTAAGATACACTTAATCAGTCAGTTAAACAATCAATTTTACAAAACAAATCATCCATTTAGACACTTATATACCCATTTATTCTTCCAATGACCTTGAGATATACATATATAAAACATATTTAATTTTCAGAAAACACACATTCACTGGATGATGTCATCAGTGATGTCATTTGAGATGTCATCAGTGATGTCATGAGTGATGTCACTGACCATGTCATGAGTGATGTAATATGTGACGTCATCAGCAGTGCATTGCGGGCACGCGAGTTATAGTTAGCTGAACTAACTATAACGGGTGAATTTCTATGGTTTTGTATGAGTGAAATGTCCAACTAACTATAACGCCCCTGAAAACCTATGGTTTTTTCAGTTAATTTCTAAGGTTTTTTAAATGCTAATTTCTAACTGTAACGTGCCTGAAACCTATGTTTTTTTCAGTGAATATATATATATATATATATATCATCGCTCCCACTGCACCTCCAAACCAGCGCACTCAAAAGACGGGTGCTTCAAAACGCGAAGGTGCATTCGCGTTAATAAATGCGCGCTCAGTCCCAGTCACATCACAAACTTAGGAAAGCACTCACGGGACACTTCTGCAGTTCTTAGGTCATTTATTGCATAGCGAGCATGGAAAACATGACGCGTTTCGGCTATGCCTTAGTCTGATGTTGTTACAAATTTCGCGCCAAAGAAACGGCATATTTAAATGAAACGTTACGTGGATCACATGACATCACAATTCATAGACATCATAGAAGGACAATCACATTAGAAGAATCACTGTTAGTAATTCATCGCCATTTTGGAATGTCAAAACAATTAAATATCGTGAGTGCTTTCCTAAGTTTGTGATGTGACTGGGACTGAGCGCGCATATATATATATATATATATATATATATATATATTGTACTATGTATACATGTGAAAATGTCTTGGTCCGCCTGTTTGCCTCGGTGGCACAGAAAAAATGGGTGAAACTGACGTTAGCACGCCGACGAGGTCCTCTTAAAGCTCCAATGATGTCATACGGTGTCGCGAGCGGAGCCGTTCTATTATGACGTCCTCTTTGACGTGGGGAAAGCTAGGAAAGAATTTCCGTGGACTGCTGGTGCAGGGGATATTCACCTAAGTGTTCAGGCTAGTCCTTTGGGAGCAACTGTTTATGTTGCCACTCCAGAAACCGAAACCAGTGATCCGAGGGCAGAGGCCCTGCAGATGGCACACGAGGTGGGGTGCCCAGTCGTGTGCACTGGCGGGGCAGCGAAGTGACAAGCACCACAACCCACAAAAAGGTAACGAGGGCACTTAATAACACAGGATCTTCTCCTTGTATCTGGCAGGAACAACAAAGTTAAAATGCCTAGTACCAAAATGTAGAATTAGTGGTACAATGGTCTTCAAGAGGACATGCGATGCCGCTTCTGCTTCTCGTACCCTGGAGGCGGCACATGGGTCACGCGGTATGGTCATACTGCGGTGGGACGCACACTCGTTGACCTCTCATGGCACTGCTCCACACTTCAGGGAGGATGTTTTCTGATGACGTGTCGTGCCGGCCCCGTCCAACAACAGAACTCCTTTAGATCCAAACAGACTCTTCCACTTTCTCACCGGAAGTGAAACCCGGCTACGCAGACACTTTCACAATACAACAGCTGGGAATGCACTTTTCGGTAAAAAAAATCACATTCCTTCCTCCTAATTAATCAAATAAACATCTCACTGAAGAACAGGTGCCAGCTTCGATCGGTAAACAGCAGTTACAACTACTTTTTTAATTTGCGATACCATTACAACGCATGGATTACCACGCATGCGTTGTACATCGCGATGTCATTACTACACATTTTTTTAGAACGCATGGTCATTTACCACGCATGCCTTTACAACAAATTTTGCTATAAAGGTATGTATGGTAAATGACCATGTGTTCTAAAAAACATGTAGACGATCCACATTGTTGTAAGGAAACAGAGGCTGTTCCGTTTCCTCACAACGACGTGCACCGCCCCTCAGAGACGACGTGAAGCAGGAACCATGAGGAAAGAGGAACCACAAGGAGTGAGAGGTAAGGGGGATTGGGCATGGGGTGGTTTTTCTTCTTCTAGGGTTTAGGGTAGTGCAGTGGTGTTTGGGTAGTGTAGGGGGTCGTGCTGGGGGTAGTGTTTTAGGGTTTAGGGTAGTGCAGTGGTGTTTGGGTAGTGTAGGGGGTCGTGCTGGGGTAGTGTTTTAGGGTTTAGGGTAGTGTAGTAGTGTAGGGGGTGGTGCTAGGGTAGTGTTTTAGGGTTTAGGGCAGTGCAGTGGTGTATGGGTAGTGTAGGGGGTCGTGCTGTTGTAGTGTTTTAGGGTTTATGGTAGTGCAGTGGTGTTTGAGTAGTGTAGGGAGTCGTGCTGGGGGTCGTGTTTTAGGGTGTAGGGTAGTGCAGTGGTGTTTGTGTAGTGAAGTGGGTTGGGCTGGGGGTAGTGTTTTAGGGTTTATGGTAGTGCAGTGGTGTTTGGGTAGTGAAGGGGTCTTGCTGGGGTAGTGTTTTAGGGTTCAGGGTAGTGCAGTGGTGTTTGTGTAGTGTAGGGGATAGTGCTGGGTGTAGTGTTTTAGGGTTTAGGGTAGTGCAGTGGTGTTTGAGCATGAGGCAGTTGTGCGGGTCGTCATTGCATACTCCAGCGCTCGTGAAACCCAACGCGCGCGCTCTGACGTATACCTGCTACTAATCACACTAGCGACGTAACGTCAGTGCGCAGTCACACAACGTGCCGCCATTTTAAGTCAGTTCCTCACACATTAACCAGTGTAAGGAACATGTTGACACGCACACCAGAAATTTTATGCGTGTCAAACCGAGGCATTCCGGATGTAATTACTCCATTGTGAACACACCGGAAGTGCTTTACCCAGTGCAAAAGTTACGGTTACGCGCACACCAGAGGTTTTACGCGTGTCAATTACAAAGCATTCCGGAAGCGATTATTTCGGTTTTACATACCGGAAGTGCAGTTACACGGTATTAGAATGCTGAGTAGCAGTGCGGTTGTACCTGCCTGTTGCTGTGAATAAACTACTTCTACTACACATATCCTGTGTTGGTGGTTACTACAAATTGGCGACGGGGGCCTGAGTGATGGTTGGTGAGCGCGAGGCAGTTGCACGAGTCTTGATTGCTTACTCCAGCGCTCGTGACATCGCATTATGTCAACCTTATTGTGTAAAAGAGGGAGGTGGTTGGATATCGTTCTATACAATGTATTCTTATTTTTCTTGTATCGCTTATTATTACATTGCTATCTTTAATGTATTTCTTTATGGTTGCTTCATTGTTCACTTATGTATTCTGCATTATTATATTGCATTTTCCTTTCAATTAATATTATAACATTATGTGTATTGCTAAGTATTTTCTGTTAAAGAGAGAGGATGTGGTATCCTGGTTACCTGTTTCTAGGTAACTGAATGCCACCAGTTCTAGAGTGTTGATATATAGAGCCAGTTACTGCTGGCTGAGTAGGAGTGCGGTTGTACCTGCCTGTTACTGTGAATAAACCACTTCTACTACACATATCCTGTGTTGGTGGTTACTACAGGGAAGTTCAGGAAAATCCAGGCCACAGGTCTTTGTTGATCAAAGTTTTGACACATCGACTTTTGTGTTCATTTTGATTGTGTTTTTGAAAATGTGTCCTCAGCAAAGTCACTTTGTAATGTGTAAATTTTATTATGCTTCATTCCTCATTTTTTTTGTTTTAATCATCTGTTTTAGGTATCTTCACCATGTCATCCTCATTTGAACATTTCAAAGTTATGACTTTTGCAGTTATATGGTGCGGTTGTGACGTACAAAAGGACCATGGGTTGATCCTGGGAAAGACAGATACAGCCTTCGGGTGTACATATCTTATACCAGGACAACTTGCACAGTGATTGTATGGACTTTTTGAAGATTGCATTTGACTCATTCTCTGTTGCAAGTTGACACTAAGCCAATATGTGTGCTATCAACTGCTCAAACCACATGTGGTTGTGGAGCCAAAGCATACTAAAATCCAGTCACATTGCCTATCCTCATTCAGCGTAATATGTATGAAGCTGTTGATGTGTCATATCATTGTAGGACAAACTTCTTGTAGCACACTACTCAAACATTGGTTGAGATATTCTCTCAAATACTGGGACAGTGTATTTTCATAATATTGTGTCTACCAAATGTGGTACTGCCATGGTTTTGACTATTGGTGTTATTGATTTGGGATTTATTTTGTGAGTCAGATGATACAGCTCCAGCTGATGACATAAACGAATAATATTTTGCCTAATGAATGTGGTTGTTTTTGTTTTATCACCTTCTTCCATGTTCGCAAGGGCTAGAATGGGCAATGTGAAAATGGCACTGAGTATTTGTGTCATATATGTACTATTATGTTTGTGAACATGTTAACACAAATCTTTGACAAATGTGATAAATTACTAGTTGATGAGTTATTAGTATTTGTTTTTTGTTGTCATGGTTGAGAAATTGAGAGAAACATTACCTACTTGCCGTTCATTTATGATTACACAATCATTTGCTGTTTGACTTTGTAAATTTATTATGGAAGGAAACAAATGAAATAATTGATTTGATAAATGCAACACCAGTATTTTACTTTGTGAGTTGTGAATTATTAAACAAAATCTAATTAACTACAACAGGATGAAAACGAAACAAGCAGACCAAAAATAAGAAAGGTCAGTCATGGTGAATAAAACTATTCTTGAAGAGCCAAAATTGTTTGAAGTCCAAAGTCCAAAATACAAGTGCCATTAGAAAGTTAAATGTGTCAAGAAATATTCCACAGAGTGAATGGTAGTCCCACACCAGGGGTAATTGGGTTCATACTCTTGCTGGTGGTGTTAGAGGTCTTGCCATCCTCTCCTGCTGGTAACCTGGGTGGACGTCCCCTCCTGCGATGGAGGACCACAATTGCAGAGACAGGGGTCGGTGCCGGTGTTTCTACTTGTGGAAAGGCCTCATTATCTGTGCTTGTGGCAGATGAACTTGAGCCTGATGTAGGCCCCTAGAAAGGGGTAGATGGTGCTGGGAAAGCCCTGCACATGTGTATGTGAATGTCTTGCAGCACCCCAGTCAGGGAGCACAAATTGGAATTGAGATTCTCCATCTGTACATTGTGCTCCCTCTGCAACTGCTTCATGTCCCAGAGCGCTGTGAACACCTGACTCATCATGTCTTGTGACTGATGGAGGGATCCCAAGACTTGGTTGAGGGTGGCCTGGGCTACAGTCAACTCTATGGCCTGACTATGTTGGCCTGCAGTGTCCCTCCTATGACCCCTACCACACTACCCTGTGGCAATTACCCAGTGTGTCCTATCCCGCTGGCTTCTGGCTGAACTGTAGGAGGTGGTGTCTCAAGAGAAAACAGGACTAGGTGGCACACGATCAGCGTGAAGTTGCTATTGACACAGTAAGTGGAGGTATCTGTAAGATGAGATGTTGTAACAATTGGGTTGGGAGTTGTAGGTGTGGGCCGAGTGAGACTCACTCGAGATGTCTGCTCAGGCAGACCAAATGGACCAGGCTGCTCCTCTTCATACAGACTTGCAGGAGTGTAGTCATCCCTGGAGGCTTGATCCTTGGCCGGAATGGAGGTTTCCTCAGTGGCAGATGGTGGACCACGTGCTCTGGCTGTTGGACCTATTAAGAATGTAAAAATATGAATACATTGTAAAAGTATGGATTACACATATAATGAGTTGTAAGCCAGAAATAATGCAACTGAAAAGGAAAAAGGAAATCAATATCATGATTATACCTTTCTGTGGTATTGTAATTCTTTACAGAAAGAGTTTACATTTCATGCAAACAATCTTTTAAAAAAAACAGGTAAGAGGATGTCCTGAAATGTAAATATTTGTAACTATACATGAAATGTACCAACTATTCACCACAACACACTAGACAGCAGAAATCTGAAATTGACCAGACCAAGGCCTAGCAAGCAATTAAACAGACACTAACACAACTATAGATGGATGTTTAGCATTAACCATCATAATAATAGTGCAGAGTAAATTTATCATAGATACTAATTATATTCAGCATACAAATTCACAATAATACATTTTTATGTCAACAAACTTTTGATTTGTGCAACTCATGACATCAATTCAATTACATGACAGGAAAAGGATAACATACATAACTTCAACACAAACTTTTTCAATGGAAAACATTAAATAGGTATTGATCAATAAATGACACTTTATCATATGTGAAAAAAGTTTGAAAAAGGAGAATAAGCAAAATTACATTGCACCATGATTTTCACAACACACGGAGAAGGCATCGTGGTAGTTGAAGTTATTTCTATAATGCATTCAATATACTTGCAAAATTGTAATTTAAACATACCTTATGTAAATCTGCAGTTAAAAGATAACAGACATGTGACATGTGAAACACATATATGTAATTTATTATTTGGAATACATATACTTACAGACACCATAAAACCATGTGAAATGTCTTGGCTATTGAAACCTGGATCTGAAATACAACTCAATATATTCGAACAGACAAGCCAAACAAGATGTTGCTGATAAATTTAGGTTTCTATGTAAAATAAATAGTGCTGAAAACATTAGCAACAGCAAACTTCAAAGCAAACATGGCATTTATGTTTAGTAACACATTGCAAAGTGTAACTTACCAGTCTCCACTCCACCAGAGATTCCTGTCAAGCCTTCATGATATATGCCAAATTAACAGAGTCAAAGAAGTAAAGCAAAAAGCTGAAGACGACTCTACCAAATTCGCCAACTCATACATCTTTATCACTTCAACCTAAGGTAAAACTTTTACCTTCGTTAAAAAATTATTTCAGAGTAGTACCTGGCACCCTTATTTTGAAGCCAATGGTCTGTCCTCCAGATAAATTAGCCAGCTTCGTAGAACAGCCCCATAGCCACCCAGAAGGAATCTTAAGTCCAAACAGATTCCAAATATTGGAGGGGCAGCTGGAAGGATCTGAAACAGATCGTTTCATGATGTCTGTGGAAAGCGATAAAGTAGGGGATAAGGCGCTTAATGCTGGCTCTGACTCTACAGGCTCTGACTCTACAGGCGAGAATGTGTTAAGGGCGAAACAGAATACGGTGAAGGAAGTAGAGATCGCCTCTTCATCTAACAGGAATTTAGGAGATCCGTCTTTGCAACAACCTGTCTTGCAACTTTTAAATTCTTTAAGTGAGGAAATGAAGATCAGATTTCAGGTCTCGGAAAAAAACCAAGGTGAAATTATGTCTTTTTGCGAAAAACTGGAAGATAAGCTCGACTCCCTGACAGCTAGAGCTACTGCTCTTGAGTCCACGGTGGCAGAACTGACAGCGCAAACCTTGGATAATTTAAGAGAACTCGCTAAGTTAAAAGAACATGAACTGGGGCTCCAGGAAAAGATCAAATCTATTGAAAACTCCCAGAGAAGGAATAATCTACGTTTGCTTAAAGTTCTGGAAGGAGCAGAGGGGAACAACATTAAAGAGTTTGTGGCTAAGCTGATCAAACAATCAACACTAGTTGACTCTTCAGAGCAAGAACTCATGAGTGATATCCAGAGAGTCCATAGAGATCCATTTAGACTTAACCCAAACAAAACAAGGCCTAGGAAAATCTTGGTGCACTTCTTAACCTATAGTCTCAAAGATGAAATACTAAACAGAGCCCTGAAGAAGAGTTCATTAAGTGCAGAAGGGATAACGTTTCAGATTAGATCGGACGTTTCATCTTTAACAGCCTCCAGACAATGGGAGCTAGGCCAGTTATTGGACCCCTTTAGACAGAAAGGAGTTACAGCCCAGGTCAAATTTCCCGCAACCCTCAAAGTAATGTGCAACAATAAAATGCGGATTTTCAAAAGGGTGGAAGAAGCAGAATCCTTTTTAAAATCATTATCTGAGGCGGATGGCGAGTCAACAGCCCGGTAGCATTGCAGGCCCCCCTGAATTTTCTTCTTCATTTTTCTTTTCTTCTTTCTTCTCATATTATGAGTCTTGCACTTTTTCTTTTTCTTTTTTTACTGTTATTAGCTAAAATAACAGCTATAAATCTAACTACCGTCCCGTGAACCTGGGAGGGATGCCTCAAAGCCAGAGTGGGGCCCAAGAGGAAGATTGGGGGTTCTCCAGGGGAGCACATGGGTGGGAAAGTGGAGGGGAGGTGGGCGGTCACGGGTTGGGGAGCATAGGGGAAAAAAAACAAAAATATAAGTCCAAAGCGCCAATATATGTCACTCAAACAACATCTTACTTAAATCTTGAGAAAGGGCATATAACATTACCGATCAGGCCTTACATCTAAAGGTGTTGTCTTGGAATCTTAACGGATTAAGGGTAAAATACAGAATGGAAAGAATTCTACAGTATTTGAAAGATGCATCTGAACAAATTCTCATCCTTCAGGAGACACATCTTATAGAAAAGGAGATGAGGATTTATGTAAGACCAAAAAATGGATCCAGGAAGTAATTTGCACTACACAACAACTGACTACGAAGGGAGTTGCCATTCTCATCAAAACAATGCAGCCTTAGCGGTGGAAGGGTCTAAAGTTGATAAGATGGGCAGATGGGCCATAGCTAAGATACGGTTTCTTACGCATACATTTACAGTGGCGGGCTACTATGGACCCAATCTGGATGACCCAGCTCCACTGAGGGAGCTGATGGCTGAGTTACTAATTTTTAAGGATCCACTAATCTTGGCCAGGGATTTTAATCTGGTATTAGACCCCTTGATGGATAGAACCTACAAGAGCAGATCAGTACAAAATTGTAAAATTAGATCTTCCCTATTAAGCGCAATGAAGCAAATGGGATGGATAGATATATGGAGGAGTAGAATGGGGAGCAAAAGGGGATATACCTTCCATAATAAAAAATATGGGCATAAGTCCAGACTAGATTTTTTCTTGATAAGTGTGGAGTTGCAAAGCTGGGTGACAGATTCAAGACACATAGGAAGTCATCTATCTGACCATTCGGCAGTATCGCTAGCTTTGAAACTCTCTACAAAACAGGCCACTAAAAGATGGACCCTGGATAGAACTATTCTATTAGAGGAAGAAGTGGTGCAAAAATTGGTAGTGCTGGATCAATGGGCGAAACTAATCCCAGAGGGGTCCCTAATATCTTGGGAAGAGCTGAACAATATGTTGGACTGCAAAGTATCAACATTTAAGTACTTACAAATAAGGAGCTGGAGCCAGGCAATCGGCACAACGGCAGGCATTTCTAATGATTTGGAGAAAATACTTCTCATGAAAACTCGGAACAAGAAAGATATAGCAAATCTTTATTGGTTATTGATCGATATGGCAGATGGAGATTTCACCTTACCTTTCCAGCTCTGGGTAAACAACTCGCTGGAGAATCTAGGTTTCATTATCAATGTAGAGAAATCCACCATGATTCCTTCACAAAATCTAGAGTTCCTAGGGTTTCAAGTCAACACCCCTACAACTCAGTTACAACTTCCACAGAAGAAATTGGCAAAAATAAAAAAGGAGGTCTCTTACGTCCTTTCAAAGGAATCAGTCAGCTTAAGGGAATTAGCAAGGATAATAGGTCTTTTATCTTCTTCGATTCAAGCGATTTCTCCAGGCCCATTACACTACAGGGCCTTACAGAGACTGAAATCTTCAGGGCTAAGGCAACGCCTTTGGTACTCAGACCTTCTTCCCTTATCCCTGGAAGTTCGGGAGGATCTCCTTTGGTGGCGCTACAATCTAGACAGCTGGAATGGAAAGGCAATATTCGGGAATATTCCGGAACACACCTTAGAATCAGATGCGAGCAGTCTGGGTTGGGGTGCAAGATTAGGGAGTATGGAAACTGTGGGGAGGTGGTCCCAGAAGGAACTTCCCTTACACATAAACAGTCTGGAAATGATGGCCAGCGTGAACGCTCTAATGAGTTTCAAGGATATATTGAAAAACAGCGTAGTTCTTATCAAGCTAGACAACTTTACAGCTGTTTCTTACATCAATCGCCTGGGTGGAGCCAAATCCAAGATCCTTGCGGACCTGGCACGAAGGTTTTGGTACTTCTGTTGGAGTCAGAAAATAATTCTAAGAGCATAATTCATTCCAGGCCATTTGAACACAAGAGCAGACTGGAACTCAAGGTTTCTGAGGGATTCAAGCGATTGGAAACTCAGTCCTTTGATTTTTCAAAAACTGCAAAACCTTTGGGGTCCTTTCAAGCTGGATCTCTTTGCGAGCAGGCTTACCTTTCAGATAGATCAGTTTTTCAGTTGGAGACCAGACCCTCTAGCTCTTGCAGTGGACGCTCTCCTTCAATCATGGCAAACACCCAGCTGTTATGCGTTCCCTCCTTTCGCACTAATTCAGAGAGTACTCTTGAAATTCGAACGGAGCGTTGCCGTATTGTTCTAATCACTCCTTTTTGGAGTTCTCAAGTTTGGTTCCCATCCGTGATGGAATTGGCAATAGATTTCCCACGTTTCATCCAAGGGAGTTTGGATCTCCTTCAGGGCCCAGGTGGGGAAGTACACCCTCTTCTCTTAGAAGAAAAAATGAACCTTCTTGCTTGGAAGATTTCAGGGGTTCAAGAAGATATTCTGGCCTTTCAGGAGAAGCTAAAGTTCTTCTGGATGAATCTTGGGCTCCAGGAACAAGGAGTCTCTGTAAGGCCCTGTAGCATAATGTCAGCCTCCGTTGTCTTTAATGAAATCAAGATTCTCTCTGTATGATAATTGGAGAATCGTCATTGGCAAGTATCCTTTGATTTATTACACTCTACTACGTCAGCTGCCAATTTAAAGAGGAACCATCTTTTTTCTCTTCACAGAGTTTATTGGTCCCCTCTTAGGTTGTCTAAATTTTCAAGGGGATCCATACCCTGCTGCCCGAAGTGTCAGCAGGAAAAAGCAGACGACATTCATATGTTCTTGGGGTGCCCAATGCTGCATACTTTCTGGGGAGCGGTCATGGAAGGTATGAAAGATATGTTCAGTTGTGACTGCCAGGTGAGCATAACTTTTGTATTTTTTGGTATTTCTTTGAATTACGAGTCGCTACCCTGGGATGTAAACAAATTATCTTTTTACCTGGTTCTGCTGGCTCGCAGAGAAATCTGCAAATGCTGGCTCAAGAATATCTCCCCGACCTTTTTAGACTGGGTAAACGCCATCAAACACACAATAAAACTAGACAGAGCCATCTGGAAAAGGAAGAAAGATTTCTGGTTGCCATGCATAGGCTGGCTTGATAAGTTGTGATTATAGAGTTCCATTTGTCCAATGATTTTGCCTTTGCACAGATGCATTACCTCTCGGATCAGTTTTTAGGGTCATCCAGTTAGAAAAACTGAACTGACTAATTGGGAGAGGGCCTGTGCAAAGTGCTTCCATTAAGACCAGATCAGTATCTGTAAACTGCTGGCACTAATATAACGAAAGGGAGGCCGCAGAAAGTAGGAAGCTGATTCTGGATACATATAATGGCGCATGAGGACAATAATTATTATTATTTTTTTTAAAAAGCCTTCAGGATATAGGATCTGCAAGACATTCTCCTCCCAGGGATATCGTTGTATGGGGGGGGGGGGGGGGCTGCGAGAACCACCTCCAGTCCTCAGGCCTCCAGGTGATGCTTGGAGACCAGAGAACGCACTCTCCCCACGCAGGTTGTTCCACCTTTTCCCAATTTCCTCCTCTGTGCACAGGTTGTTTGTTACATCATTCACTATGTTAACTATTCTGGCCCTTTTATGAGATAGGGGAGTATTTTGGACTTAAGCGCCAAACAATTGTGGCTCTACTCTTATGATTTCACTCACCATTACTGGCAATTTTCCCTCAGTAAACGTGGAGTTTTGTGCCCTGGCACTATAAAATGATAAATTTAACTGATTTTAATTACCCACCTAAAAATAATTCACAAAAGAGAGAATGAACAAGTAACAGAAAAAGCAGAAAGAAAACCTGACTTGACTGAGAAATCGCCATGGAACAATGTTGTGATGCTGTGGAATTAAATATTTCTGGGCATTTCATTGCAGATCTTATCCAGTCTAAGCCCTGAAGAGAACACCGATAATCGCCATGGAGATCGAAATGCGTTGGCAATAGTTACCACTGGGGAAACACACAAACTGAACCACACTTACCTGTAGGCAGTAGTTTGATGCCTAATTCTGCTCCGACGGGGCTCAAAAGTGTCCCTGGTGGCTAGCAGCCTCTTATACAAAATAATGATTATCTGAAAAATTAATTAAGATAATTACTGCTGTTTTTTTTAATATTGACGATTTATTATGATTGTAATCCCCTTCATTATGCATTTTATATATTGTATTGTGAGTTTTATGTTTTTTGTAAAAGTTTGATTTACATGTATGCTTATTAATGGAAGTCAGATGTCTGTCTTTCAGTATGACATGTTTAACTGATCATATCAACATCAAAAAGTTTCAATGAGAATTAATTAAATGCTACAGACCATTTAAATCATAGAATGGCCTGAGTCTGTCTAAGAAAAAGAAGGATTCTAAGTGACGTCTAGGTATTTTGTTGTTTAAAAAAGTTGTAAGGCCCTACCTATTCGCCTCTGTCCCAAACCCCTTTTTCTAATCACGTGTGATGGCAAAAGAACATGGTCTAATATGGAGTGTGTTTTGTAGTGAGGTATGCAGTTGCAAACAATTACCCAATGCACATCAGGTGTGTCATGCTTGCATCCAGCCTACAGCCACAGGAATTGTCTAATGTTAACTGCATCATGGAGCGTGATCACTCTATCAGCACCCCGCCACAAGAACACCGCCAACACAATCTAAATCTGCTTGGCACAGTCCCACTGCCCTGTTGCCAACAGAGTACTATTTGCCAGCTGAGGAGTCCCCCCGGCGGCAGCGGTGAGCCGCGTACACTGCCGTAAACACTCTGTCGACATGGGTGGAGAGTCAGCCAGTATACATCTAAATGGGGCATGCGGACCGCCAACAGCTTGACAGAGTACTTGGGATCACCCCTGCAGCGGGCCTGCAGTAGTACTGCCAAGATCTAAATCAGGCCCCATGTGTCTTCCAAATGATTCATTAGTGGGCTTAGATTTTGTTTGTTTTGTTGGTAGAAAGGACTTTCTATAAGTAAATTGTAGAGGTTAGTCACTTGCATGACAGGGACTTACGCTAGTGAAATCATTGTTTTTAGGTCTTGCCTACGCAGCGCCCTAAAAACGTGCACGCGTTGCATTGCTTTCAATGGCAACGCGTACACGTTTGACGATTCCCTTGCGGGAGCGAGCTTTGGTGCCATGTGTTAGCAATTATCTCTCCTGGCGTTGCCCGCTCCCGCAAGGGAAGCGCTTTCACTTTTGCCGACACTTTTTAAAAAACTTTTAGTGCGAGGCGCGCTCGCTTGTTTCATATGGACATACTTGCGTTTTCTGTAACCATGGAGTGATTGTGTCCTGTACTAATGTGCTTTTTTTCCCCCTTTGTATTTCACTCTTCCTGTATTTGTAATTTCTCAGTGCTAACATGCATTCTTTTGTCGCCAAGTCCCCAAGTTCTTACAGTCATGTAATTACTGGGGTGAACTTCATGTTTAATGTAGGGCGGTTATTATATCGTTGCGTTGCAGTCAAAAGCAAAATGCTCTTTTCTTGTTCAGCTGTAGAGAGATTTATCTGCCCTTATGTTGTCTCTTCTCGCTTACATGAACTTGTGGACTTGTCTAGGTTAAGTAGCGTCATACAGAGCATGGGCCAGGGGAAAAAGGCACAGAAAAAGTTAAATCTGTAGCAGTATGGGCTAAGTATAATAGGATTTGAATTCTGCTCTCATGCAGCACTGTATGGACGAAATCCACTTGTAGCTATGCTTTCAAAACTGTGGCCAGCGACAATTCGTGTGAATGACTTCTCAGCACCGCTGCCCACTCCTGTTGTCGGGCTGAATACCTGCACGTGCATATAGGTCCATCCATACACAACACCCCCTCCTTTTGACATATCTTTACCTTTTTCCCAGTGAGTACATCTTCTGCCTGGAGGGTTTCGTTAGCGACAGTTCTGCTTGGAGAAGCACTACAATGTCCTGTATTGACGAGTGAATCTGATGTTTGGATTAACTTCTCCTGTGTTGGGATCATTATTCTATTGTTATTTGAGGTGGTACATTGATGGCTGTACGTGCAACCGTGAAGGTACAACAAGTTGTTTAGGTTACGTTTTAGAGCTTCATTTTATTAATTGACATCATGGTTTTAACCTAAGGGCTACGAGCATATGTAGATAATCACTTCATTTTGTGGCGCTATCAATGAATGCCACTCATGGTTCCATTCTCTGCACTGATGCTTAGTTGGTAGGTTTTTGCCAATCCGTCTTTTCACTTGTCTTTTAGTGTCTTTCCCCTTCAGTAAATAAGGCTAGTACATAATTGGTGGTTGCCACACTAATTGTGTACCGGCATTTGGTCCATACTGGCCTTTTGCCAGATTTTCACAAAGTGAGATCAATTTGAGGCGCTTGATTTATCTATCCCGGGTATTGTTTTCTGAAAATTTAATACATTTCTAATTTTTATCCCTATTAAAGTTTTAAGTCTAGAAAGCAATTTGTGTGTCTTGATGTATTCGCAGTGTTAGGTTGGTACTATTTAGCTGCCTCACCTTTCTGCTTTTCCAATATGTGTGTTGGTCATCCTTAAGGTGCTCTTTGAATAATCTGCCTCTCACTAAAACATAATCGTTAAACGTAGCAGGTTCATTAATACCCTGAAGTACACTCTGTATGATCCCTGTTTGGCAGGACGTCCTTGGCAGTTTTTGGGCCGCTTGCACAACTGCTGCTCGTGCTGTAACTGATTTGTGCATCCTTGTATTTTCCTCGTGGTCACTTTAGGGTGCAGTAAAAATATTGTATAGAAAACTAATAACAAAATAAGGGTGTGTCTCTCTCGCATGTAAAGTTTGGAGTTTGCTGACTTATCAGCACAATTTTGTTCTCAATTTCAGCACGGCTGCCAGGGTTTAGGGTCGGTAATAGGATCAGGATCAGCTCCAAGTTGGAGCATCTGGATTGTAATATTTAGTGGTAAAAGCTCACTCAGCACCACCACAGCATCACTTAACACCACCACAGCATCACTCAGGGCCACCACAGCATCACTCAGCACCACAACAGCATCACTCAGCGCCACCACAGCATCACTCAGCGCACCCACAGCATCACTCAGCACCACCACAGCATCACTCAGTGCCACCACAGCATCACTCAGGGTCACCACAGCATCACTCAGTGCCACCACAGCATCACTCAGCGCCACAACAATATTACTCAGCATCACTCAGCACCACCACAGCATCGCTCAGCGTCACCACAGCATCACTCAGCACCACCACAGCATCACTCAGCACCAACACTGTATCACTCAGCGCCACCACTGCATCACTCAGTACCACCACAGTATCACTTAGCGCCACCACAGCATCACTCAGCACCACCACAGCATCACTCAACACCACCACAGCATCACTCAGCACCACCACAGCGTCACTCAGCACCACCACAGCATCACTCAGTGCCACAATATCACTCAGCACCACCACAGCATCACTCAGCACCACATCAGTATCACTCAGCGCCACCACAGCATCACTCAGCGCACCCACAGCATCACTCAGCGCCACCACAGCATCACTCAGGGCCACCACAGCATCACTCAGTGCCACCGCAGCATCACTCAGGGTCACCACAGCATCACTCAGTGCCACCACAGCATCACTCAGAGCGCCACCACAATATCACTCAGCACCACCACAGCATCACTCAGCACCACCACAGCATCACTCAGCACCACCACGGCATCACTCAGGGCCACCACAGAATCACTCAGCGCCAACACAGCATCACTCAGCGCTACCACAGCATCACTCAGCGTCACCACAGCCTCACTCAGCACCACCACAGCATCACTCAGCACCACTGCAGCATCACTCTGCGTCACCGCAGCATCACTCAGCGCTACCACAGCATCACTCAGGGCCACCACAGCATCACTCAGCACCACCACAGCATCACTCAGGGCCACCACAGCATCACTCAGCGCCACAACAATATTACTCAGCATCCCTCAGCACCACCACAGCATCGCTCAGCGTCACCACAGCATCACTCAGCACCACCACAGCATCACTCAGCACCAACACTGTATCACTCAGCGCCACCACAGCGTCACTCAGCACCACCACAGCATCACTCAGTGCCACAATATCACTCAGCACCACCACAGCATCACTCAGCACCACATCAGTATCACTCAGCATCGCCTTTGCACTAGAACACCACCACATCATCATCACTCAGCAAGACCTGAGTATCATTCAACATCACCTCAGCATCGTCTGCGCACCAGTCACCACCACCACCACCACCACTACCACCTCAGCATCACTCAGCACCACCTCAGCCTGCTCTCGGAATCTGGCATCTGTTGATTCTCCCCTAGCGTCTGGCCGCTGCTAGTGTTATAATACAGGTACTAGTTCCCAACCTTCACCCTCCGATTGTTTATGCCGCCTCAAAAAAAAGCTTTAACAAACAACCATTGGAATAGGCAGAAACAAGTTGCCAGCATTGCAAGAACAAAAGAAAACTGAGGAAATTTTTTATTGTAAATACTTTTTTTAATATGGTCATTCAGTTGTACATAATGCCTTCTTGGTCATATATAAGGTAACAAAAATGCTTCTGATACTTTTTTATTATAATTTTTCAACATACTGCACAGCAGCCACACTTCTCTACAGCACAGCTTGAAGACATTGGCAAAGTCATTAGCTCTGGCTAAACACTTATAAGGCCCCAAAGGCGAGACCTATTGGCTAAGCCAATGCTTGTTATTTCAAAGTCACATTGACTGTTTGTTGGATATACCACACAGTGCAGATTGTTGGCGGTGTCTCAATATGTTTTGAATAAAATAATAGTAACTGACTTGTATGGCTGTGTGTGGGTACATTTTAAGATAGTTAGAATCATGGATGGTTCACAATCTATTATTTTATGTGAGGAGTAGTTGTTTGTTTTTATTTTGATGTGGATTAGTAGTTTGTAGTAAGTGCTACATTGTTCATCAGGTAGTAGGGCATATATGAATGGTATATTAGTGTTTTGATATTCACCGTGTATGGTGTATATCTGAGTGAATGGTTTGGGTCTCATCTATGTTCGACACTGGCTTACTTCTAATAAGTTATCTGAAGTAGAAAATATTAGATACATTTTTCATTGTTAAGGTTATCATGTATAAGTACTGGTTCCTTATTATGTGTGGTTGTTGAGTGTTCAGGCATTTGAATATCTTGGTATCTTCTGGAGGCAGGAGGGATATCACAGGTGTCTTTTTTTTGTTTGTGCAAATAAGTGTAAATATATGGATATAGCTAGTCCGTGATGTGTTCGGTGACTTTAGGGAGTATATCTTTTAGTATTTTAATTGTGGGCTCTTGGGGGCTAGTTCTTGCCTCTCTTAAATCTTGTAATACATGCCTTACTTCAATCTTAGTGACATTTGGGGGTGTTTGTGTTCGCTCACATTAGTTGCAACATCTTTTGAGTGACCCCTCCATAGAAATATATAATATTTGGTACATTTTCAATTGATAGTTTCCGAGCTTGTAATTTATTTGCTGTAATTGTAGGCCATGTGGGATAATAATTGTTTCCCGTTCTGTGATGTAGCTTGCTCTTTCTGTCATTGTGTCTGCAAATAGTTTAATAATATAAAGAGTTATATTTTTAAAATGCATAATACTTTTTTTATTGACTTACAAAATTAGGTTTTCCTTTGGAAGTATTGCAGTGTAGATCTGGTGGTTTCTTCTCTGTTGGGAAAAAAGTGCATTAGTTTAATTTTAAGCATTTGTTTTTTGGTTGTTATTTGGGGTCTGAGGGAGTTAGTTTGTATTTTTAACTGCATTAGGGTGAGTTGCTGTTTACTAATATCTTTAATGTACTTATTTTGTCCCAAGAACATATGAGGAAATGTGCCCCTTGCAGCGGCAGTGCCTCCATTGGAGTGGAGGGGCATCACCCCCCTACCCCCACTGACAGTTCAACAAGCATGAAAATAAAATGGTAATGAAGAGATTTCATTGCCATTTTATTTTTCAGTTCAGCTGAGCTGAATGGCAGTGCTGGACGGGGCCATTGCTTCTGATGGGCAGCAGGGAGCAGTGGCAATTGCTGCTCCAGTTTAAAGTGCGCATGCCACTTTGGCCGGCTGTCTTGCGACGACCAGCCTGACGCGCACATTTTAAACCCCTCCACCTGGCTGTCTTAGACAATGTGGAGAGCAGGCACCCAGTGCCTCAGGGACTATTGAGGCAACCCGCTCCTGCCAATACTGGTGCTCCTCTCATGTTGGGCAATATTAGCAGTAGCATGAGAGCAGCATCAGGATTGGAGCCTCGCAACCTCTAGTAACAAGTTGGCGCTCCCGCTTCAGTTTTGGATGCTAATTAGCGGAGCCACAGGTGCTTCAGTTAATCCCCTGAAATGCTGTCGAAGGTCGTTAGGGAGTGGGAGGAAGCTGCCTTTGGCCCCAGAGCAGAGCACTGTAGGAGTCTTTCAAGACACAACACACAGGTTTGAAATACTGTGTATGTGTGCACTGCGCCAAACATTTGCCTCACCATTTTAGAAAGCAAGTGGCCGCTACTGGCCCCTTATTAGATTAAAGTCGTTGACAAATCATGTTGCATTGTAAATAAACAGAGTCTTCTTTTGTTTGAATACATTTAAAAACCATGAAAGTTTATTAAAATGTATGATCATTACAGATGGCAAAAATATGATTAATCATTCAAGAGTACACAGGAAATTAGCATTAAGCTCTAAACTCTCCCTAAGAATCGGGCAAAGCAAGTTTGGCTCACCTTCAGAATGAGCCCTCTAGCAAAATGCACAGTTAAAATCTTGCAGTCCGCATAAGGTGAGCAAAATGATACATAGACTTCTCATAATACAGAATACAATGCGACAATACCTACTTTCATCCCCTAAATCAATAATAATCAGTCCCCTAATGTCATCGGATGTGACAGTACAAATCTTGTTGCACATATAACAATGACAGAGTTATGAAATGAATGAGCTCACTGAGTTTCACCAGGAAAAACCATGAACTGTAACATGTGAGAGGACAGGCTCTTCCAGAGGTTACCAAGAACAGCATCTCATTTAAGGAAAATGGCAGAATCACACACAAAAAACACTTTTCAGTGCACATTTTGGTGTATGTAGAGTCCTCAAGAATGAAAACATGGTTACGTTTTGAATCCCAAAATGGAGTCAGGGCCTAGTCTGGCCAATCTTAGGAAGAGACACTTCTGCAGTTTGCAGCGAGCTGGTTACAAAAGCAAATCCGTCATGGTAATATTTAATATGTAGAAATATCATCCTCATTGCCCGTGAGATAGCGTGTCTGAGAGCATGCAGTCATCTGGTACCGTTCACTTGCATGAGTGTAGGGGCAGAGGCAGGTTCTGAAGGATTGGGCGACATTGCTAGGAGCGATTTATTACCCTGAACAAGGATGTGCTAATTCCCGCAATGAGTCTATTCAGTACTGGGCGCTAATCGAGTCACCCCCTCACTGCCCACCCCTGCCTCGGTCTCCGGAAGCTTCCAGAGAGTGATGAATTGTCATGCAGTTATGTCACCTTTGCAGTCTACGTGGTGGCTAATGTTTGCGACCCGCTTAAGTGCGCCCCAGACACCGTTTGACTGTGTAGGGCCCCTTTGGGTGCATGATAAAGGGTCTGTTTCCCCGCACCTTTCAGTGTTTGTCCAAACAATAAAACACACTGCCAGCATTGACACGCCACATACAAATCGCTTCTCATTAAGGCAGTCGGCGCTGCGCTCCCTGTCACAAAACCCGGTGGTAGATGTTCGAGGGTTCACTAAAAGCGAAATGAACGTTTAGCGCGAGAGAGGGGCTTCTTTTCCCTGCCCTGAAATCCATTAGAATGGAGAACATTTTGCGGAGAGGAAGCAGATGAATTTATCATTTCTGGACACTTAATCAATCCGTCGCCCCTAAAGGGGGGAGGTGGAGTTGACAACTCTGGTGAAAGCACTTTTATCAGCCGATGCGCATCTCCCCTTTGTCCTTGATTAATAAAGAAACTCGCTTGAAATGTTTCATGTAAGCAGCACGTGGAACTACGGGCGCGCGCCACTCGTAGGAGCCCAGCCTCGTCGAAGACAATCAGGTTTTGCAGGGCCTGTCAAGACCTCATATTGATTGTAGACACACATCCAGGCGGACAAACCCCACAGTATTCCGAAGAGTGACGTGTTAAACCCACAGTCGGCGCTGTGATTCGCTATAGCTTCAGTGTCAGCGGTTTACAGTGAACTGTGTATCATAAAGAAAGTAGGACATTGGGGGTTAAAGTCTGTAAACATGACCCACGTCTGCATCACTGTCTAGAAAAAAATACCTGGAAAAGTGTGTGTGGCAAAACCCCCTGTGGCAGCTCACTAAAATAAAAGGGATAGCTACCACACCACAACTGAAGCTAGGAGAAGCAAACCAGGGGCAGGGGCGAAATAAGACAACAGATGCAAATAACAAGGTATATTTAATTCACCAAAACAGAGTGCAGCAGACCAAGCTGGACAAAGACAGGTATAAGTGTTTGAAAAACGGGCACAAGAATGGTTAAATAGCGTTTTTACTTGGAAAAAACAAGCAAAAATAAATATATAAATGGCTTTGCAGACTTGTGATTCACTATATGCGATACTGGAGCACAATAAACTGGGGAAACTCCACCATCGGGTGGCACACGTTTCAGGGAGGTCTGTCCCACCAGGATTTTGATAGTTGGGCCCAACAGGATAGCTCTACTGAAGACATAGGGACCGAGTTTATTGTTGGCTGTATGTGTCAACATAAAGGTCTCCTGCCCTATTTAAATTTGGGCGGAACTTTGGTTTTTCTACAGCGGGGACTACTCTGTCACGCCATAGCCAAACCTCTGCAACGGCCCGACCGAGGAAGAGTCCTTGGAGAAATGGCTACAGAGCTACACGCCCAATCAGGATGGGTGGACATGGAACCATTTATGTTTACTGTTTGTCACAGCCAGGCATGACTCTCATGGCAAGTCGTGGATTACTTTTTGTAAATACTTTTTTATTTCCAAAAAGCAAAATCCCGTTTTGGGATTTTATTTTTGAAAATAAGTAAGGAATACTGTTTGGTCCAGTGTTGCACCATGCTGAAATAGCCCTACACCAAACAGCAGATTGCATTTTCAGGAACCGCTGTGACAGCGGTTACAGCCAGTGCTTTACAAACAACGGCCAGCTTGGCGGTCATTTATACATTCGAATGTTGAGACCTCCACCAGGGCAACGAGGACCGCCAAGAAATAAATCGGGTCCATAACTTCCTAGTCCCAACTTCGATCAGTCTTTGAACTCTGATATGACTTCACTCTCCACAAATCTACATTTTTTGATGTCTCCAGTTGTGACACACCATTGCCCCTTACCTAAAAGACATCACTGACTTTAGCTGAAAGTGGCACTCACAATGAACTCTCTCAAGCATGACAAAAAGTCTTGGTTATACCGAGCTTTTGTTATGTACCCCCCTGAAACCTTTTCCAAATTACGAAAGGCTTAGCGAGGGGAGATGGGATACCTGATGACTGAAGACTGGAATGATGCACTTATGCCCCTCACAAAGAAACACTTACACAAGGTCCTTTGCTCCCAGGACAGGCTATGGGGTACAGAGAAGGAATGCTCCCCAACATTGAGATGCAAATTCAGGGAGGACACAATCTTTCTTACAGTTAAGGAAACCGGTCATTCAAATATTCTGGGACAATATTTTGTAATCTTTCTTGAAAGTTCTGGGCTGGCCAATCTGTCCCTTTCCATCACTGCACATGTTAGACAGCGTTGATGCCAACCATTATTTCAAAGACTTTGTGAAACTTTGATTAGTATTAACCCAGAAAGATATCAGCCAACATTGGAGAGTTAGTAGTGCCCTCGTCTTAAATGTGTAGTACATGAGTAAATGTGTTACTAAAAAACAGCTTTGGGCTACATAGATGTGCCCAGAAGTACTGAAGATCTGGGAGCTGTGGCAAGAACATTTTCAGCTAAACCTGGCTAGACCAGGGCACTTATTATTTTCTCCGGGATTGAATGTGCTGAACTTATAGAGTCGATCTTTACTACACACCTTGTCACTAAGGCTCACTTGCTTTCTTGCTTGTAAACAGAACTGCTGTTGACTTTCTTAAATATATTTAATTGCATATGCCTGATAAACTATGAAATACCGTTTAAAAGATGTATTTAATAAAATGGTCTTGCAAGAAAAAGAGCTACCATTACTTATAAATACAACCAACTCATAAGAATACAGAAGTACATCTTCCACATTTCTAATACTTAGGACTCTAGTCCATTAGATTCAATCAATCAATCAATCAATCAATCAATCAATTGGGTTGATAGAGCGCAGCTACTCGCTCGAGAGGGTCTCAAGGCAATGCGGGGTGGGGGCACAGCTCCAAGAAGTTCATGGTGATTCGTCGAAGAGCCAGTTCGTGAGGTCCTTCATGAACTTGGAGAGTGTTGGTATCTATCGGAGGTGGAGAGCAAGGGTCCATGCCTTGGCTGCGAGTAGGGATAAGGAACGACCTCCTGTTCTTGTCTTCTGATGCTCGGCACTGTTGTAATGGAGAGCTGGGCTGAGTGGAGGGATCTTTGGGGTGCTTGGAACAGGAGGCGGTGGTAGAGGTAGGCAGGTCCAGTGTTGTGGAGGGCTTTGTGGGCGTGGGTGAGAAGTTTGAAGGTGATTATCTTTTCAACGGGAAGCCAATGTAGTGTCCGCTGGTGTTGGGTGATGTGGGAGTGGCGCGGTAGGTTGAGGACTAGTCTGGCAGAGGCGTAGGAGACGGAGTTTGTGGAAACAGGAGGAGGAGATGGCGTTGATTTGGTGGTCCATTTTGAGTCCGGCATCCAGGGTGGTTCCGAGGTTGCATGCGTGGTCAATCAGGGAGGTAAACATCCTTTACCCCGCATTTTTTACTCCGCATGTCTTTAACCCCCATTTCTTAACTCCGCAAAAACGTTTACAACGCAGGGCTTTACACCGCAAACAGTTACAACGCATTACCAAAACTAACGTCCCTCTGGAGTTAGAATAGTAATTGCGTCGTAATGGGGAATGCATTGTAACGGAGTGCGTTGAAAAGCCCTGCGTTGTAAAAGATTTTCCAGTGTGAAAACAGCTAGGTAAAAGCATGCGGGTAAATGCATACAGGGTAATGTCATACAACTGTGGGGGATGGTGGGTTGCCGAGGGCGGAGGGCCACCAGGTGTCATTCCAGGCATCGGGGTGTGGGCCCATGATGAGAACTTTGGTTTTGTCTGTATTGAGTTGTAGGCAGCTGTTCTTTATCCACCTGCCGATGGCTTCCATTCCTTCTTGAAAGTTATGTTTGGAGATGTGGGGTTCATTGGAAAGGAAGAAGATGAGTTGAGTGTCGTCAGCGTAGGATACAATGTTGAGTCTGTGAGATCTGACGATGAGTCGGGCCATGTAGATGTTGAACAGGGTGGGGCTGATGGAGGATCCTTGGGGGACTCCGCAGGTGGTCAGTGTGGGATCCGAGAGGAAGGGTGGGAATATGACACGCTGCGTTCTGCCGGATAGGAATGAGCGGAACCAGTCGAGAGCCTTGTTTCGGATTCCTGTGTCGTGAAGTCTGTGGGCTAGGGTACAGTGACAGACTGTGTCAAAGGCTGCTGAGAGGTCCAGGAGGATGAGGGCCACAGACTCTCCTCTGTCTAGAAGGGAACAGAAGTCATCAGTCGCGGCGAGAAGGGCGGTTTTGGTGCTGTGGTTTTTCCTGAAACCGGATTGGGAGGAGTCAAAGGATGTTGTTTTCTTCTATGAAGGAGGCAAGCTGGCTGTTGACGGCCTCTTCGATGACTTTCATTGGGTACAAGAGTAAGGAGATTGGTCTGAAGATTTTGAGGTCGGTGGGTTCCGCCAATGGTTTTTTCAGGGAATGGTTGATATTGGCGTGTTTCGAGTCGTCCGGGAAGGAGGTGGTCTCGAAGAAGCGGTTGATGATTCGTCGAAGCTTGGGGGCCATGATGTCAGTGGCTCTGTGGTAGATATGGTGGGGGCAGCGGTCCGTGGGGGCCCCGGAGTGGGTTAACTTCATACTCTTGAGGGTGTCTACGTTGGTGAGGGCTGTCCAGCTGTCAAGTGTATGCTGCGTGGTGTGGGGAATGGTGGGTGTAGGTTCCTCCTGTAGTTTGTTGTCAAAGTTGTCATAGATGGTCTTGATCGTGTGTTGGAAGGAGGCACTGAGTCTGTCGCAGAGGTCCTGTGAGCGGGATGTCAGTTGTCTCGCTGTTGGGTTAGGTGAACTCTTTGATGATGTCGAAGAGTTCCTTGCTGTTGTGTGCTTGAGCGGAGATTCTGCCCTAGAGTGCTTTCTTCCTTGTGTATCTGATGAGCTTGTGGTGGGCGGCTGTGGCTGCTTTGAAGATGTCAAGGTCAGTTGTGGTTTTGGAGTTCCTCCGTATCATTTTGAGGCGTCTGCAGGTTTGTATTGATTCTCTGAGTTCGGTGGTGAGCCAGCTAACTCTCTTGGTGTGTGGGTTGGTAGTTTTCTTGAGGGGGCGATGGTGTTTGTGCAGGCCGTGATCCAGTTGTGCTTGGTTAGGGTGGAGGTGGTTGGGTCGTTGCCTGTAGTGGTGGAAGCGGAGCTCCTGAGAGAGGCGGTGAGGTGGTTGTCGTAGATCTTGCTCCAATGCCTGCACTGGAGCTGGTGTGGGCGTTTGCAGGTGATGTTCATTTTGGCGGGAGTTTTTGTTTCTTTTGGCTTTAAATGGGAATCCTTTTCGTTGATACCGGTTGAACCTTTACAGCTACCATGCTGTGATTCGCCATTCACCGCCAAGATATCTAATTACATTTTGCATTTGGTTCTGTTGCAATAAACTCTTGTTATATTGGTTATTCATCATTGCTATTACAAGGCTGCATATTGATTAGCTATAGGAATAAATCTCTTTCTTTATTGCACTTCTCTTTTTTGGATGAAACGTTGCTTTCTTGTGGATGATATGAACCGTTGTTGGGTTATTTTACCCTTCAGTTGAATAGATTGTTACTATTTCCTTGACGCGGTACATTGTGCCCTTTGTGACCTTGCTAAACTGCATCTTTTTGGACTTCTTCTCATTGCCTATTGGCCAACTATATGTAAAGCCCTGACGAAGTCCTGCTTGGAACGAAACGCGTTGGCTGTGTGTTGTTCGTGTTAAAAATTATCAGAATAAAGAAAGAATTATTTTATTTCTTGGACTACCTGATTCTGTGTTTGATTTCAACGAGTGCACCTTCCTCCTTTTGATGATACATGTGTTTTGGTTGAGCTGGACCCTGGTCGGTTGTCCTGTTCTTTTTTGACTGATGTTCATTTTGTAGGTGAAGTGGACACAACGGTGCTCCGTCCATGGGAGTTCGGAGGTGTGGCTGAAGTTGAAGGAGTTTCCTGCTGTGAAGATGGGGTTGAGGGTGTGTCCTGCTGAGTGCGTGGGGTCTGGTACGATCTGGTTGAGCCTGATGTTGAGAAAGGTGTCCAGGAGGGAGGAGGAGGTTGTCGAGGTGGAAGTTGAGGTCTCCCAGCAAGGTGTAGTCATTGGAGGTGATGGCTTGTGGGGTGATGATGATGTCGGTGATGATGTCAGAGAAAGGTGTGTGGGGGCTGGGGGGGTATGTAGCTGAGGGCACCTCAGAAGGTGGTGGTCGGGTTGGTCTGTATCTTGAAGTGAAGGTGTTCCATCAGGTCTATGGGTCTGTCGGTGTGGGTGCTCAGTCGGAGGTTGGATTTGTGAGTGATGACGATGCCTCCTTCGGGGAGGTTGGGGCAGTCCTTCTGGGTGATCTTGTAGCCTTCGGGGATGGCAATCACGATGTCAGGTCCCGAGGCAGCGTTCGTCCAGGTTTCCGTGAGGAAGGCAATGTCAGGGGAGGTGCTGTTGAGGAGGTCCCAGATTTCCGTGGTGTGTTTGTGGAGGCAGCAGATGTTGAGGAGGATGCATTGCAGGGTTTGGGGTTCGGTGGACTTGTGGCGGGTGGGTTGAGGTGGGTGCTGGTACTCAGTGGAGGCGAAGGAGTGGCGACAGTGGTGGCAGGAGAAAGGTCCGTGGGTGTCGGTTGGTGAAGAACGCTTGCAGTTATTGTCCTGGCCGGAGTTGAGTGCGTAGAGGGCCATGGAGCTGTAGTGCTGGCAGGTATGAGGACTTTGGTCCCTGGCGCTGGTCATGGTTGGGTCACAGACGGGTGAGTATGAAAATGGAAGTAAAAAAGGAAAAAGAAAAGAGTAGTTAGGAAAGGAAATAAGGAAAAGAAAGAGGAACAGGTAAAGGAACAGGTAAAGGAAGGGCAGCAACAGCAGTAGCAAAAAAATTGGCAAAAACCAGAGCGCAGTGAGGAGGATCACGCAAGCAGGGAGGGGGCAGGGCATGAGCAGGAGGCAGCAGTCTCAAACCTACCTGGGCAGCACTGGGGGCAGACACTCTTTGGTGGAGCTGCATATATCACTGGTTTAATGCATTCCGAACAACATGGATCCCAAAAAGCTGAGCTTACTTATTAAGCTTCCTTGCAGAAAGGCCATTTTGCTTCTTTTAACTATATTCTTCACATTGCTATCAAAGTAGCTTATTTACATAGAAAATGCTCAAGAGAATGAGGTAGTAATTGCATATTGTCTGCATAACGAACAATTCTGTAAAAACCTTAATCCCAGCTCAGAAGATAAAGAAATGTCAAGGTATTCATGAATCAGGCCCTAAATTTATCTCCAATAAGCATATATATATAACCTTCTGGCAGTAGGTAGTTATATTTAGAACCATGTTTCCATGGGAAAAGCTATTTTTGACGTGCCTAAATCTTTGGCGCAGGTTGAAGAATCTTCAAGAAACGTTCCCCCAAAAAGTGCCCTGGTTATTCCTGTTGTGCATGCGAAGTTTTGGGGCGACCCGTCAAGCAGGAACCGCGAAAAGGGGGTGGGGGTCAAAAAGAGTGTTTTTCCAATGTTAATTCCCATACAGAGTTTAGTCATGACTACAGCCCAAACCGCTGGATGGAATTTCATCAGATATGGCAGAAAGGTAGCTCTTGGTCCACAAAGAACCCTTTTTTTGTTATTTGCTGTATATCCGTTCAGAGGTTTTTGAGATAGAAAAAAAATAATTCATATATATAGGGATGCATATCCTCTGAGGATCCAACAGTCCTGTGCTGAAATCTTATTGGTTGCCAACACTTCAACCAGGAAGTGTTGGCAGCCACCTTGGGACCCGGCTTCAAAAACTATCAAAAGAAAAGAAAAGGGGGCATGGTAGGAAAACCCTGACCTTTGAGCTCTGGTCATGGGGTCGCAGGGGGTCCTGACTGGCCAAAAAGCGCTTTAAAAAAAATTGCAGCTAAAACATGACAGAGCGGTGAATCTGCGGCAAAAAGGAAACAAGCATGGGTTCCTGCGTTTGTTTTGAATACAGCCCCCGGGTGTGCCAGATCCCGTAGGCATTTTTCTTTTTAAATGGAGGGGGCGCATGGGGCCCTCCTTTTGAGGCTCATTGACCCCGGGGACCACCACCTCGCTGGGGCTTTATTGGTTAAAATGGAGGGAGGTGCATTGGGGCTCCCGTTCATGGGCTGTCAAAGCCCCGGGGACCACCACCTTCCTGGGGCTAATGTAACATTGAAGGGGAGGTCATGCCCTGGGACTGCCACCTCCCCAGGGCTAAAAAACACCTAATGGGGAGCCCCACGGGCCCTCTCAAAGCAATGTATGCCTCCAGGAGGGGGGGGGCACACCCCCGTGGAAGTGGTGGTCCCCAGAGCCAAATATTTATTCAAAAAATGGAAGAAGCCACATAGAGCCCCGGGGGCCACCACCTCCCCGGGGCCATACATCCCCATCCTGGAGCCATACATTGCCTTAGAGACCACCACCCCTCAGGGCCAGCTCCTGCCATATCCTGGGGGCCCATCCCCGGGACATAGCTGTTTGCTTTCACTTTGCGGGAGCTGACAGCTCCCGCCAAGTGGGATCAAACACTCCCGTTCCAGCGAGCAGGAGCTGTCAAAGTGCTCCCACCCACTAGAAGTGGAGGTTTCATCTCTTTCCCTGCCTGCAGACATGCGGTTAGGGAAAGGGATGAAACAGATTGCTCCTGTATGATGGGAGCTGCCTTTAACAGCAATGACAGCTACTGCAGGAGGCCGGAAGCCGTTTGGGACAGTGGGGCCTTGAGGCTCCTGCCACGTCCCTGGGGAAAAGAGGCAACATAAAGGACAGAAATTAGCAGAAAATGGCAGAATAAAAGTCAGAAACAAATATAAGGAGGCAGAATAAAGGTTAGCAAAGAGCAGAAAGAGGCAAAATAAAGGTGAGTAATGAGTAGAAAGAGCAAAATAAAGGTGAGAAATAAACAGAAAGAGGCAGAACAAAGGTCAGCAATGAGCAGAAAAGTCAAAATAATGATCAGCAATGAGTAGAGAGAGGCAAAATAAAGATGAGAAAGAGGCAAAATAAGGGTCAGAAATGAGCAGAAAGAGGCAAAATAGAGGTCAGAAACCAGCAGCAGGAGGCAAAATAAAGGTGAGAAACAAGCAGAGAGAGGCAAAATAAAGTTCCGCAATGAACAGAAAGAGGCAGAATAAAGTTCAGAAGGGAGCAGAAAGAGAAAGAATAAAGGTCAAAATCCGAGCAGAAAAAAGGCAAAATAAAGAACAGAAGCAAGAGGCAAAATAAAGGTGAGAAACGAGCAGAAAGAGGCAAAATAAAGGTGAGCAACAAGCAGAAAGAGGCAAAGCAGTGGGCAGAAAAACAAACACGAAAGGCAATGCAGAGGCAGAAAAACAAGCTGGAAAGGTAAAACAGAGGGCAGAAAAACAAGCAGAAAAGGCAAAACAGAGCAGAAGAAGGCAAAACAGGGAGCACTCAGACACTCACAAACCCACTTACAGACCCACTCAAACACTCTCACACCGACTCACGGACCCCCTCATAGACTCACAAACACCTACTCACAGACTTACTGAGACACTCATGCACTCACTCACACACTCACTGTCAAAGAGTAGTGGTTACATTTAGGAAATAAAATTCAAAAAAGTAGTAGTAATTCGCTTATAAAAAACAAAAGTTACGGGGATGTTATAGTCAGGAAAGAACATTAAAAAAACTTAGAAATTTACTGAAAAAAAATCAATGGTTACAGGGACGTTATAGTTAGGAAATAGAATTTTTTTCAAAATTAGAAATTCACTGAAAAAAACAAAGGTTACAGGGACATTATCTTTAGACTCAGATTTCACGCTTACAAAACCAGTGAAATTGAGATAACTAAATCGTATGCCTCCGCAATGCACTGCTTATGACCTCACATATTTCAGCGCACATGACATGATCAGGGCCGTGCTTGGCGGGGGTTGCCTGAATATATGGTAATTAAAAATTACTTTACGTTAAAATAAAAGCTAGATATTCACTAAAAAGTTGAACAATTAAAGTATTGTTATAGCTAGGTGTGATTGAAAGATCTGTTTTCGTTTTTTTTTAAATCTTAGAAATTCACTGAAAAAAATAAAAATTAAAGTAGTGTCACAGTTAGGTGAATATGTCATTGATAATATTAGAGTTTTGAAAAAAAAACACTGATTTTCAACAGTTATAGTTAGCACCGCTAACTATAACTTGCACCCCTGTCATGCTCTGCTTATGACCTCACATAAAGCACTCATGGCATGTTCTATTACATAATTTGTAACATCACTGATGACATCTCAAATGACATCATTGGTAATGTCACTGATGACATCATCCAGTGACTGTGCTAGTTTGTTTCATAGTTTACATAGTGGTGGGTACCATATTACTTGTCTACCTAATTTTGTACAGCATGGGTCCTGCTAATGGGTGTAAGCATTTACAAAACACATCTGCTCCTAATGCATTATCAGTGTGCAGAGGTATTAAACACGTTATATATCTTTGTATTCAAGAGTAACTCTTTGTGCAGGTGACAGTTAATGACATGTGTTCATTATGTTCTATGCACATTTTTAGTACTGCAGAAAAAGGTTTCAACAGGAGTAAGATTCTACCTAGTAGATAGGAAATTTTTTAAGCAGCCTTGAGTTCAGGGGAAAACGTTTGGGGTGTTTGGGGTGTTACTCCCCCTTAATAATGTATTCTACAGTAAATAATTGGGTACAGGTGCTTTCAGTCGGGTATAGTGAGGTGACTGTTGGATTTCATCTGAGATATTTACATGCTCACACTAATAAAAACACACAGACACCCACTCTCTCTGATCTGTTTTGAAGACCCTAAAACTTGGTTAGTTTGAAAAAGATTGCGTTTTAAGTACCCTTAGCTTCATGTCCTACTTCTCACATAATGTATTATCACAAGATATGCAAGCGTGAATGTTGGGAAATCTGAAGCTCATACCCTCCCCAATCTTGCTCACCAAGCTACGCCCCTTTATGAGTTATTAGACAGAATTGTGTCCTCGTATCGATTTCTGCATAACTTAGTAGAGTGTGTGCACCAGGTTCTTACCTATGTACATGTGCTTGTTTTGCTTGAGACAATGGGCTATCTGCAAAGTTTTTACGGCACTATAAAGGGTGCAGGTAATAGCATGTTTACCACCTTCAGATCTTGGTTATTTTTAGCAAATAGTGTCTTTTTTACAACGGTTGCATAGAGTATTGTAGTAATCCTCTTCATACAGGAATATATTATAAAAGTAGTTTATTGTTCGCAGCACAGCACCAGTGGACCTCATCAGGCAAATCCTCTGGAGAGACTCATTTACATCAGAACTTAGAACATGCTGCATATTTTAAAGACAATGGAACAAGTATGCACTGTTCTTAGTAGATATTTTTAATACTCTGTGGTATGTTTCTTATGAATTTTTCACTGTTTGCAAACAGTATGGTATAAAGTAAACTTATAAACCACTCTATCCATAGAGTAAGTACTGTTTCCAGTATCCAGTTCTCTACTGATATCAACTTCATTTCTAATGTAGGTTTGGTGAGTTCCAGGTTTTTGATACAGATACAAGATGCCCTTAGCAGGTCATTTGTCATGGAACTGACATTCACTATTTTTAGGAACTTGCCTTTCTCTGAACAGCTGTATATAGTTTGAACACTTTATTCAATGAGGGTTTCCCATATATCTGTGGTTAATATTAATTATGCTAGCTGTATAGTGTATAGGGTCAATGCTGCACATAATGCATGCTTTCTACACCTAAGGGAGTTGTATCTGTGTTGGCAGTAATGATAGCTGATATTGTACTGAGATATTTTGTACTTACTGTCAGGCCTCTAAGTCCATAGTAATTTATAGACCAATATGTGGGAAAATGAAGGTTGGATGATGTCATCAGTGATGTAATTTGAGATGTCATCAGTGATATCATAAATAATATCATAAAGCATGTCATGAGTGATGTCATATGTGAGGTCTTAAGCAGTGCATGGCAAGTTATGATTAGTGCTGCTAACTATAACTGGTGAATTTCTGTGGTTTGTTTAGTTCAAAACGTCAGTGTTATCACTGACATATTCAGCTCAACTGTAGTTACTTTAACCTTTGTTTTTTCAGTGAAAATATCTATCTATCTATCTATCTATCTATCTATCTATCTATCTATCTATCTATCTATCTATCTATCTATCTATCTATCTATCTATCTATCTATCTATCTATCTATCTATCTATCTCTATATCTATCTCTATCTATCTATCTATCTATCTATCTATCTATCTATCTATCTATCTATCTATATGTCATTTGAAACACCTGCATGGTAAAGTCTTGCATTGTAAAGTACCTTAAAATGACATGCATGGTTCGTACTAGCATTGTAAAGACTGTGTGTTAAAGGTACAATGTGGTAAAGTGTGTGTGATAAAGGTAACATACCGCTGAGGCATGTAGAAAAATGTGTAATCCAAGAGAAAATAACCTCAAATTTACCAAAAAGAGTTAAAACCTTTGGCATTGATACATAAAGGCTCGGCGGCAGGGTATATTTTTCTGCACCAACTACCAGAGTTTGTTCAAAGTAGATCACAATAAATTCAATAGTGCTCCGTATAATTGCTAACAAACAATGCCCACCTCTCGAAATCAGCCACCCACTATGGTTTCAAATACAACATGAGAACACAAGAGATGAGAGAGGCATTATTGTAAAAGCAAACATTCATAGGGTTTTAATCCCACAGAGGATAAAGGACAGCAATGACAGAAATAATCGTTCTTTCACTAGGTGATGTTGTAGATCCTTTTATTCATTATTTCATAAACAACAGCCAACGCGTTTCACCCTTGTGGGCTTCTTCAGGGCTGTAAATAACAATACAAATATAATCAAAAAACAACACGATTTAAAAAGTATTATTAAATATTATTTACAGAGATATATATCAATATATACCTAGACCAATTTTTTTTGGGTGTACAAAACCAAAATCATGGTGCACATATACAATATGACCAAGAAGACATCAGTGGTGCAATAGTCAAACATGGTGTCCATTAAAATATATACATTAATTGGTTACAAAACTAACCCCACACAGGGAGACCTTTTAATCATTTAACAAAAAGATATACTTACATGTAGCAAAACAAAGGATTCACATTTTGAACATACATGAAGTAAAAATTGGTCTAGGTATATATTGATATATATCTATGTAAATAATATTTAATAATACTTTTTAAATAGTGTGGTTTTTTGATGATGTAAGCCCTGAAGAAGTCAATATTGCCTCTCTCAACTCGTGTGTTCCCTTTGGCATTGATGGGGTCCTATACTTTTCTGTAACATTTCAAGTGGTAAAAGTAACCCAGAATGAAGTCCAGCTGTTTTGCATTTTAATGAGAATCAGCGGGTTAATAAAGGTACAGGCCGATACTACAGACGTTTGTAATGTTCCTACACAGAAACCACAAAAAGACAGGTGGCCAGGCCCCAGCCTCAGACAGGGCATGGAGCTTGCTGTCTCTAATGGCCATATCATTTGTTATGAAGAAACAGGATCACATTATCCCAGCCTTGAAATAGTGCCGCAAACGTCATGCAGATGAAAGACGTTAATGAAAATTCCTGTGGTGAGTCTACAAAGTAATTTTTGAACAAGACAACTGTTCTACAGACACAGGCACCAAAATACAGCTCGTTTTACTAGAGGCTTAGGCACCTGTAGAGATGAGTCAAGTTGGCAGCGTCTAAAAAGGTTCATATCGGCATTATCTACATTACAAGTTACATTCACTGAAGACACTTTTCAAGGGAATTTTTTGTAAAGGTAGAGGGAATGACGATTTAACAGCGTGAGTGAGAGAAGGAGAGGCAATACAGTGGCTACATTGTAAAACATCTCCCTCTTGTTCATAAATAACGCCTGCTCTTTTCACGGGAACCTCTTGGGCGCTTTATTGACATTGCCTACTGTTTTTCAGACATTTGATGTTCACACTGAGACAGTACTGCAAAAAGAAGAAAGACATATTTATGGCTGGTATGAGGACTTTTGTAGAGGTGACAAAATGCAGTAAATGAAAGAGTAAACACCTCCCGAGAAGCAAAAATGTGTGTTTTCTAGCAGAAGCGGATTGATTTTTGTTGCAGACCACTCTCACTGACTTGTGGTAGGAAATTTGGAACAACACTGCCAATAGAATGGTGCATTTATTAACAAACATTGACAAAGGCAGTAGGCCGGGCTTTTGTTATATTTATGCACAGAAGCCACACCACAGGCACAGGTAAAGAAAAGGCATACAGTCACAAATGCCAACATCACAGGCTCACATGCAAACCCAATAAATATACTGACACTTCTAGGCGCGGCTCATCAGTGAAGAAGGTGACTCCAGGCGTAATGTAGCTGTCCTGAGGTAGCTGCGTTGAGTCATTGAAGGAGTTAGTACTTGCTGCCCCCTGGCCCTGGTGGTGTCCAGTGTTCCTGTCAGGGCTGTGCTGGGGCCCCGATGCTGGTGTGCACGGTCACCACTGCTGAGCCTGACTCCTTGGCAAGGGCGGGCTCTCTGTCAACAGCCTCTTTTGATAGGGACTACGCCGTGGATTAATACTAATGTAGACATTTAAAAACATGTAACAAAAATTGTATTTACTTTCTTTAAAAAAATGCAATTTGTTTTCTAAAACCTAAATAAAAAACGGTCTTCACTGGCCTCACTTAGTGATAAATTATACTTTTAGTTATTGTTGGCAGGAACCCGAAATATCATAATTAGAATATCGACTTACACAAATATTGTGTCCTAAATATATTTTGCCCAATTGAAGTTAATAAAATACATTTTACAGCTAGTGGGACGCATTTTTTGTAAATGTTGTTTAGAACACAATATGTTTTTTCCAGATTAAAGTTTTCCCAATGATTTTTTGACATATAACCGAAACATCTTTGTCAGCAACAAAGTAGGAGCACTAGAAATATAGTAAACGTGCTGTAAAAAAAGGGTTCACTGAGAGGTCGCGTCAAACCCTAATGTTTGCTTAAGGTAGTGCCGGCTGGAGACGCCCCCTCCTTCACACCACCCTTATGTGTTCAGTGGCTACTAAAAATGGAATAAACATGTTTAGCCTAAAACTGCCAGCCCAGCTGATTCTAAATGTTATGATTACTACAAAGCCATCTGTGTCATGCCTTTTCATATTGTTTACTTTTCTTTGAGCAGCTTTTTCTAGCGATAAGAATAGTCTCTGCGCGGCGCTGCTTCCTTCCTTGGCAAGGAATGCGAGCCTTCCTCTGCACGTGTTTTCCGGCGCTCTCGTGTCATCACTCTCTGGGATCAATCGACCAGAGCTGGATGGGGGCTGGCTTTTAAGTTGTGTTTTTTGGAGGCATGTGACCATCCCACCAGTGGGGATTTGGAGCCTTGTGGGCCAGTAAGAGAAGTTCTGAAGGCACCAGACTGTGAGGGACTGCATAAGTCAGTCTTGGTATGTGCAGCCGAAGACACTTTCCATATAGGGACTCGTAGTTAAGGAAATGGGACTGACAGTCCCAAAATGGGCGTTGCTGTTGACATGGTACAGAGTAGCAGTGAATTAATGCTCTAGTGTTATTGCACCTGGCAGTTGAGCACTTTATTCAGACTGTTTTCAGCAGTGCGTGATGGACAATGTATGCAATGACGCTCACAAGGTGCGACGTGCACAAACGGCCTTACCCTGTGCAAACGGCTGCCATTTGCTCCCATCAAAATTGCATTGCAGCTGCCCCCCGTATGCGAATATTGTTTCTGTCTGTGAGTGTACCGGAGATCAAGCAAAGCATTATGGCAAACTAATAAACCGACATTTATATGGCTGCATGAACCTTTCAGGTCTCGGTCCTTGCAATCCCATTTGTTGAGGATCAAAACATTGCCTGGGGCACTCTGAAGCCCCTCCAAACACCCATGAGTAAGTCACTTACGGAGCTCTTTGGCCCAAAACATGCTGCCCTACAGAATCTTTGCAGAAAGACTCATGGTTCCCTCATTTGTACAGCAGTGCCACCTTCTAAATGTGTCCCACTGACAGAGCTGTCACTCATTAGCAATCATAGGAATGCCCCTGCAGCCCCTTCTGTAATGTGATATGTATGTAAGTATGTATGTATCTATTGCATTTATATAGCATGACCCTATCCCTGAGACAGAGTACTGTTCATGGGACGGTTTACATTGGAGTAGGAGCCCGGAGAGTGAAGAGCAGAGGTTGTTTAGAAGATCAGGTGGAACTCTGTCCCAGAAGGGTGCAGAATGTATGGATGAAGAGGAGAATGATGGAAGGTTAATGAATGGAAGGTCAGGGAAGTGCGACTGGTGCGGCCGCACTGGGCGGTGACCTGTGGAGGGGCTACTGACCTCAGGGGGGACACAGTGTTTAGTAATAACTTATGATTTAAAAACACCTGCAATAGAGTTACTTGTGAGTCAAGCTTTCAGGCAGCATTAAAAATGTCAAGATAACTCTTGTGATACTGTTCCTGCTAGAGAGAGCGATCAGACCTTTGTCTAGAGGAAGTTTTCACTTGCCATAAAGTAGCACAGAGGGTTATTATGCCTGCTGCAAAGAACTCTTACCCTGCAGATCACAGATCTGTATTTTAGGTGGATAGCTGATTGGATTATGGCTTTTGCAACAGAGATCCTTTTGTCACCGCAGTCCGTTCATGAGATACAACCCTAATATAGAACAGTGACTGTTATGAATTGTAATCAAAGAGCTGCATGTAAACTACTTAAAATAGGCTAGGACGTTACTTTTCCCCCAGTGTTTCATTATCTATTCCTAATGTTGCTGAAAAGGGTTTGTTTGGGTAGATATACATTCTTATTATTAAAGTCAGCCTTTACCAGTGCTTTAAAGCAAATTGAGGACAGTGAGAGAATTCTATATAGAGATGAGGGGTACTTTTGCCCAGTGGTCATGAGGGAATCCGAGGAGGAGGTCATGAGGGTGGGCGCCAAAAATGATTGTCGCACAGGGCGCCAAGACTGCTAAAGTCGGCCCTGTGGAAGGTGATGGATGGTTGTATTTCAGAGGAGTGGATGTTAGGGGCTCTGAAGTGACAAAAGTGAGGTTTGAACAGAGAGGAGACTTCACCTCATCCCAGACCTGGAGAACGGCATTGGTGTTTTAGATTCTAGGTGCATAGCAGGAGAGATATGCTATGCAGTCTTTTCTTTTTTAAACTTCTGTTAGAAACTGGGTTTCTGGATGGCAAAGGTATGCACTCTGTCTGAGCAGGAACCACCATCCTAGTCAGGGTAAGCCAGATACACACCATAAATTAATTTGTGCTCACCCTCTGGCAGCTTCGCACAGATCAGGCAGGCTTAACTTAAGAGGTAATGTGTAAAGTATTTGTGCAACACTTCAAACAGTAAAACAGTGAAAACACAACAAAAAATAAAAAATGATCAAAATGACAAACGTCCAATAAATAGAAGTCGAGATGTGAATTTTAATTTTTAAAGATTGAAAGGGAAAAATAGCGCTTAGAAGCAATGCTTCTTAGTAGCACTGGACTTGGGCAAAATCAATAGTTCAGGCCAACTGT
The DNA here is from genome assembly GCF_964204655.1 of Triturus cristatus. Classification (NCBI taxonomy): domain Eukaryota; kingdom Metazoa; phylum Chordata; class Amphibia; order Caudata; family Salamandridae; genus Triturus; species Triturus cristatus. The sequence continues at coordinate 788,236,352 of NC_140584.1, read as the reverse complement.
AATGGAGCGTGGGCCGGATACAGGAGCCACGCAAGGCATGCTGAACAAAAGTACCATGATCCTGGTCACAAAAGTGAGATGCGGGGTGCAGATGAGCAGTGTGTCTGTGTCGAACCCACGGTCAAGATGATGTGTCAATTTTCTCCACACAGCGATAGCAAAGCGCTGGTTGAGAAGACGAACTGCCGGTTCTGAGATGCGTTGTTTCCGAAGCCGATGTGCTGGGTTTCTCCAAGCAGTCAAGGGGATGCGTTGATCGTCTCTCTGCAGTGGCAGTGATGTGGAGGTACCGATGCGTTGGTTTAGAGGGCAATGTGCTGGTCTCAAGTGCAATACGAAGGTTCTGTTCCAACAACAGCGGCCATGCATCGATTCTGCTTCATGCAGCAGAGGATGTTTCGGGTCCACAGGAGCAAGCACCTGGATCCACTTCCAATAGACCAGGGACAGGAGCAGGGGGTAAGACTTTGATATCCCGGAGTCTTAAAACACTAGGCAAGTCAGCATGCCCTTGGAGCTCTCCCTCGGTTCAGGTTCTTCAGCAGGGCAGAGGGTAGCAGGCAGAAGGTCAACACTGCAGAAAAGCAGTTCTTCCAGATCAGCAGTCCAGCAGAGTGGCAGTCCTTGTAGCAGCACCACAGCAGTACTTCCTCCTGGCAGAGCTTCTTCACAGGTCAAGTAGTGTCTTATTTGGTGGAGTCAGAGACCCAGTACTTATACCCAGCTGTGCCTTTGAAGTTGAGGTGACTTCAAAGTGGGGCTTTGAAGAGCATAGAGGTCCTCCTTCCCAACTCTGGCTCCAGACTCTCTGCAGCGGGCTATGCAGCACTTTGTTTGAGGACAGGACACAGCTTATTCATGTATACATGTTAGCTCATCCCTCCCTTCCTCCTCAGGACGGCCCATCAGGATATGAATGGCCACTCAGTCACACCTAAGATCCCTTTGTGGGTGGCTGTCTAGAGGGAATGCAGAAATGCCATCTATCACCTACCCCCAGACAGGTATTGGAAACAGGCTGCAGGCACACAGGGCTAAGAGCAGAAAAGTGCAATCTTTCTAAAAGTAAAAAGAACAATTGATGGACAGAATGCAGAACAATGTCATACATTCACCCCAGTACAGAGTTCTGGGCCTAAATCCATCGTTTTTTTGCTTGCCATTCCAGTTTGAACCCAGCCACATGCAAATCAGTCTTGACCCTGCGCCCAATGAGAACAGTCCAGCCCGAACTGCCATGCCAGGTCCTCCCTGGACTTGAAACAAGCATCCTAGGACTGTTTTCGGGGTTTCACCCTCATCAGCCAGGATAGCTTGACTCCAGTGGCATAGACAGCACGGGACCCACGTCTGGGCATACCCGTCCCACTCGGAGTGACAAATGCAAAAAGAACAATTGATGGATAGTGTGCATAACAATGTCATACATTCACCCCAGTATAGAGATCTGGGCCTAAATCCTTAGTTTTTTGCTCACCATGCCATTCCAGTTTGAACCTAGCCATATTCAAATCAGTCTTGACCCTGCGCCCAATGGGAACAGTCCAGCCCAAACTGCCAGGCCAGGTCCTTCCTGGACTTTAAACAAGCATCCTAGAACTGGTTTTGGGGTTTCACACCTCATCAGCCAGGATACCTTGACTCTAGTGGCATAGAGAGCATGGGACCCACATCTGGGCATACCCGTCACAATCGGGGTGACAAATGCAAAAAGAACAATTGATGGACAGAATGCAGAACAATGTCATACATTCACCCCAGTACATATATCTGGGCCTAAATCCATAGTTTTTTTGCTCACCATGCCATTCCAGTTTGAACCTAGCCATTTGCAAATCGGTCTTGATCCTGTGCCCACTGGGAACAGTTTCCGGTCCAGCGAGGACCTGGCTTGGCAGTTCAGGCTGGACTTTTCCCATGATGCACAGGGTCGTGACTGATTTGCATATGGCTGGGTCCAAACTTGGGTGGCGTGGTGAGTAAAAAGATGATGGATTAAACCCAGATCAGTGTGACTGGGGGTGAATGTTTGCATTGTTCAGCATTTCGTCCATCAGGTGTTCCTTTTGCATTTGTCACCCTAAGTGGGAAGGGTATGTTCAGACGTGGGTTCCATGCTCACTGCACCACTGGATTCAAGCTAACCTGGCTGATGAGGGGTGATGCCTCGCAACCGGTCCCAGGATGCTTGTTTCCAGTCCAGGGTCGACCTGGATTGGCAGTTCGGGTTGGACTGTTCCCATGAGGCACAGGGTCATGACTGATTTGCATATGGCTGTGTCCAAGCTGTGGTGGGGTGGTAAGCAAAAGAATGATGGATTAAACCCAGATCTTTGTGACTGGGGGTTAATGTTTGCATTGTTCAGCATCCCGTCCACCATTTGTTCCTTTTGCATGTGTCACCCTAAGTAGAAAGGGTATGCCCAGACATGGGTCCCGTGCTCACTGCGCCTCTGGATTCAAGATAGCCTGGCTGATGAGGGGTGATGGCCCGAAACTGGTCCCAGAATGCTTGTTTCCAGTCCAGGGAGGGCCTGGGTTGGCAGTTTGGGCTGGACTGTTCCTATGAGGCACAGGGTCATGACTGATTTGCATATGGCTGGGTCCAAACTGGGGTGGTGTGGTGAGCAAAAGTACAATGAATTAAACCCAAATCTTTGTTACTGGAGGTGAATGTTTGCCTAGTTCAGCATTCCATCCATCATTTGTTCCTTTTGCATCTTTCTAAAAGTGGCATTTTTTTAATGGTGATGATAAATTCGACTTTACCAGTAAAGATGATTTATCATGACCCTTCCAATGATATGACACATGACAGATGTACCCCTTCTTAGTCAGGAATTATAGCTTATAAGTGCAATTAGGAATTCCCACTGCTAACCTATGAGAGAAGTAGGGCTCACAGTAGTGAAAAATGAATTTGAGTGTTGTTCACTATCAGGCATTCAAAACTTAAAAGCATATGGCTACCCTTTGATTACACAGCACCCTGCCCTATGGATTACCTACGGCCTACCGTAGAGGTGACTTATATGTAATAAATGGGGAGTTCAAGGATTGACTAGGGTTTTGAAATGCCATGAAGTTCACTGAACCACTGGGTGAGTGCAGTTGATTCCAGTGTTTCAAATACTGATGCTACTTCATGTATGCAGCCCGTTTTAGACCTTCATTTTAGAGCCGTCACTAATGGATAATTGCTAGTTATCTAGCGGAATCCTCAAGGGATCGCCCACATGATGAGGTAGGTGCCTCGCATGTTTGGAATTAACCCGCATGTTAGGTTGCCAACCACTTGTGTTGGATGTTTGATTTTTGATGGCTATCTTGAGCAATTTACAATTCTTTTTAAATCACAGATTGAGATGTGGAAGACTTTATTAATCGTATTTCTGATCAAGAGGTAAGGGTGTATAGTGAAGGAACACCTTCCCCAACATGCAGTGTGGCTGTACTGCTGTGAGGTCAGTACTTCTCTGTACTAATGGCGATGCAATTTTTTTTAATGGGACCCACTTTAGAATTAATTCAGTGTGTCTTTTTTTAGGTTGTCCTATGTAAACCACCCCACTCTATACCGTCCTAGTGAAGAACCGCATGCAAGGGCCTAATTTACCTCATGCAACAGTCGGGTCAAAAGGTCGACAACTTGACCATCCAAGCCTGGATTGACCATATATATATATATATATACCTTTGAGGGGTGTGGTTTTGATTGAGTCACCACCCATTTTAGAACAAAGAGAAAAAAATATTAGTGTATAAATCTCTCAGACAGGCTTCTCGGCCTTGGCTAACTTTAGTTTCTCATAGCCATGGATGTTGAACTATGATTACTGTGTGAACAGTTATTAATTCCTTTTACTTTCCTATCTGATCACTGCGCAAATGAGCACTTCTATAAACACTCTATTTGGAGCAACCACTGTAGAATAATCTCTAGGAGTATTGTATAGAACATGAATGATTTTATATATAAAATTTGGTGTGATTTTTCGACTCAGTATTAAGTGTGATTTATTTATAATCTTGTTTTTTTGCTTGCCTACGTTGCAAATTAAATATTACATTTCTCTTGAATTACGTGACAATAGGACTACATTGGTTTATATAGCACACAGGAACTGCAGTGGCAGGTATGAGACATGGTAAAGGGGCTACTTAAGTGGGTGGCACACTCAGTGCTGCAGGCCCCGTAGTAGTATTCAAATTACAGGCCTTGGCACATGTCGTGCACTTTACTAGGAACTTGTAAGTAAACTAAATATGCCAGTTAGGTATGAACCAATGTTGCCATGTTTAAAGGAGAGAGCACATGCACTTTAGCACTGGTCAGCAGTGGTAAAGGGCTCTGAATCCTAAAGCCAACAAAAACAACGTCAGAAAAAGAGGAGGAGGAAGGCCAAAAGCATGGGGAGACCCTTCAGAAAGGGCCATTTTCCAACAACTTCCTTTTGTGTCGGAGATGTTGCAGATGGTGCTGCTGTGTGTTTTCTGTGTTTTGCCTGGGTGTCTTGATCTTGGTTGCAAGGAATGGCGGTATGTTGATGTTGAGAACTTTGTAGGTGGTTTGAGTGTGATGGCTGCTATCAGGAATAGCCAATGTTGTTCAGGGGTGTGAAATTCCAGGACATATTCTTTAAGATCAAAGACAAGTTTTTATGTTTATTTTGTCCACTGCTCAAGTAGGCTGTCACGTGCAGCACAAATCATTTAGCTGTCAATTTACTATTTCACAGAATGGATCTGTGAAGGAGGATTGCCTGCCACTAAAAGAAAGATTTGAATTCATATGTATACGTTGCTCAAATTTTCATAAATGACTCTTTAATACTAAAGTTTCTACTATAGTTTAGGCACTCTAAGTGAGTGGAGTGAGTTGTGAACTCAGCTTGCATTACTGACAGCGATTCTGATGTAAAAACATGTATTCATGTTTGCAAAATGTAACAATTTGAGTTTGTTTATAATGCTCACTGATCAAGGGAGTAGCCAGAAAATTCCAATAGCCCCCACTTTGAACCAAACCGAGCGACCTAAGAAAGCAAGCCTGGTCCTTCCTATATTTTATTGCTTCGCCCTTGCATCCACTCATCTGTCCATCCATCCTGCCACTCTCCCACCCATCCATCAACATTTTACCTTTCCATCTGTTGTTTCATTATTCGAACCAGCTACTGAAATTACATCACTTTGTTCACATATTCATCAATACTTTCACCCATCCATCCACCTTTTGACCTGTCCATCCATCTAGCCATCACTCCAGCCAATCAATGACCATTCACTTAATGGAAGATCTGCCATCCTTTCACTCTTCTTTCCTTCATTCTTTCACTATTCTGTCCCCCTTTCTATCCACTTAGCCATCTCTCTAGAATGTACCATTCTGCAAAATTATGCACTGTTTCTGAGGCATGATCTTTCTTTATCAGTCCAGCTACTTTTTCTTTTAATTACCTGTTGAGCCTGCATCTTTTTCTTCTTTGTCACACTCAACATTGCATGCTGGCTCGCTTTCACATTTATGTCATACATACTCATCTTTATTGTGATGTTCAGTTTGTGCACTCCTTCCTGTTCATTCACAGAGTCCTGGAAAGGCCGAGAAGAACGGCTATCCATATACTGATCTGGCTTTTTAATTTTTTCATTGTCTCTCAAATTGTATCCAACCCTGCTGAACTCCTGCTGTGGAGGAGATCCAGCCCTGGATTTCTGTTTAACTTTCTACTTTTTCTTTGTTTCCAGTACTTTTTATTTACCAAATCCCTCAGACTCATTTATTGTTTTCAGTTGCAGTTTTGAGGTATAAGTACCTAAAGTGTCTCCGGATACATTTTGGAATGTTAGATTCACAGTCTTGAAAGGAAGTGACAACCAAATGGTGGTGCACTACCAGGACCACTGCCTTCCCCCAAATTTTACCGAGAACTATTGAAGAGACAGTTTCAAAATTACCTACCTATTTCATTCTTAAATCAACAGCCAGAGCAGCTCATTTTGTTTTTGATTTAACACCTCCATATCACTGCCATGAAGTACACTCCTTTACCAATACCATATCAAGTGGCACACGCAAAGTTAACATTCTATGTCTGTCTTGCAGTGTAGTGTGAGGACAGACCGCTTCCAAATGATGCATTTTGCAAGAAGTCCAAAACAGAAACTCATCTTGCTATGTGGGTGCTTTGTCCGTGATTGCATTATTAGTCTGTGGAGGTACCGTCTGCAAAGCAGCATATGGTTGTGCAGCAGCAGGGTTCAAAACACCAGTCTGTTGAACCTACTGTCGATGTTGTCTGCAGATAGTCACTACTGATTTACTAGCTGTCTTATTTCCAGGACAGCTTAGTTGGCTGTATCTGGATGCAGAGTACAGTCAGTCAACATGGGCAAAGTAGCTTCTTAATTCCCTAAGGGGCTCTTTCAGACATAATGCACTAAATGAAGTAAATGTCCACAAAACCAAGCTTGATGTTCCTGGTGGTCTATCAAGATTACTAGCTTTTGATGGGTTCATATTCAGCTTATTTTATTCATATATATTCATATTCAGAAGGTGGCTTGTGTTTGAATCTACAGGATCAAATTACAACAATTAGTAAAATACTTCAAAGAGTGATACATTATGTGGATTTATGAAAAAATGATCCAAACCCAGAAATCTTTTTCTTGTGAGGTGTTTCTCTAAAGTTTACCTTTTACTACTCAAAAACCTAACCAAACCTTCAGCAGAGAGGGTGCTCCTGTCTGAACTGAGGGAGGAAACCAACATTACAACAGACGTCTTCGCAATTGCTAATTGTTGGTAAAGGTTTAGCGCCTAGATACTCATTTGGGAGTGATTTGTTTTGCCCTCTATAAATCTTTTTTTACTAAGTCGTTTGTGTTCCACATTAGGGGTACTCAAAGCTTCACTCCATGTTGAGTGTTATGATATGTTTCTTGCAATGTCTGCAAAGTAATGCTCAGTTTTAGGCCACTTATGTTCTCTGGCTAAAGACCAGGCTCAAAGCCATCTTATCAACTCAAGCCAGAGAACTGGACTGTAGCCCAAAAAACACCTGTGTATTACATGAGTATGGTGCATTCTGAGCAATGACTAGTACTGTGAAGCATGCAGCACTAGGTATTTGTTAGTGACTGCCGAAACTCATTTCACCATGGATGGACACACACAGAAAATCCACGCTCTATATTTTTAAGATTTATTCAAAGTAACGTTCTAATCTAGTGCAGATAATATGAATGAACCTATCTATAGGAACAAACTCACTTGTAGCAATGAAAACAATTAGCAAGGAGAATGTTGAAAAGAAATGCAACATTGTGACAATGTTTCAGAAATTCTTTTAATTGAATAATGGAACCAGCCTTTGTTAGACCCTTTAGTCCCTAGCAAAACTGTCTTAGCACCAAAAGTACCAGCCGTAGTTTCTTGAGGTGGCCTCTAGTACATATACCTTAGCTAAGTAACAACCCTGTTGTTACGATCTCTGAGAAGGAACGCTCTTTGTCTCGGTCTTAATTTTGGTGCTTCACCGAGCTGATACGGTCAAGCTAGCCCTGAGGGGCTAATGGCCTTCACTTTGGATGTTTGCAGCTCATTTCCCATGATCTTCCAGTGTGCCGGGGAAGGAAAGCTGAACATTCCTATCTGCTAAATAACTGTGTGTACCAGGCTCAGATATAGTTTGCAGATTATTCTGAAAATGGCAGGCATCATGATGAATGATGTAAAATGCAAGAAATAGCATATTAACCTCGTTGCTCTTTCAGTAAATTCTATCCTACACAATAATTCACATGTATACATATATATATATGTATGAATAATTGATGCTCTATCAAACTAAAATCAAGCAAATGTTATCTGTTCTACATGTGCAATCAAACTAAATACACCACACATTTGTACCTGAAAAATATGAAATCAGCTACATGAATATATATTATGCACTGCGGTATTTAAGTAGAAAACACGAATATTATATCAGGGATACGAATTAGCGCATTTTTGTTTGGCTCAATGTTTGGTTATGCTATCTAGTATACAAACAAGGGTACGAAGTTCCTCTGTGTTAAAGGTAGGAGTGGTGGAGGGACTGGGGTGTGGTGTGTCAATAGAGACCACTATGTGTATGCCAGTAAGGGGAGCTCCCCTTGTCGGATCTAGGGCTCTCACACACCTAGCAAGCTAGGTGTCGTGCTTCATCATATGAGCCTGCCCCTCGTCAGGTCGGCGCTGCAATACCTGACGGGCACCCAAACCGGGGCTCTTTAACAGGGATCTTTTGTTCCTGCCGGTGGATGCAGTGGGGGTGAGGGGCCTAGTAAGTGTAGATGTGAAGTGAGTGGGTCTAAAATAGGTCAGTTAGTCCTTAACAACCCTATATTGGGAAGGTAAACTGCCTAGTTTAAAAGAGTGAGAGGGGCACAGCACTAGTAACAGGTGGCCCGATTCACAGAACTAACTTAAGACAAAATCCTAAACTTACTACCATTTTGGTATTCACAGAAGGCGCTTACTCATTTTGGTATTCACAGAAGGCACTTACTCATTTCGGTATTCACAGAAGTTAGGAGTCCTAACTTTAGGACTCCTAAATGCCTTCTGTGAATACCGAAAGTCTTAAATTAGGATTTTTCTCAGTTTAGTAGTAGTATAGTTAGGACTCCTAACTTTAGGACTCCTAAATGCCTTCTGTGAATACCGAAAGTCTTAAAATTAGGATTTTTCTCAATTTAGTAGTAGTAAAGTTAGGACTCCTAACTTTAGGGCTCCTAAATGCCTTCTGTGAATACCGAAAGCCTTAAAATTAGGATTTTAATCAGTTTAGTAGTAGTAAAGTTAGGAGTCCTAACTTTAGGACTCCTAAACTGAGAAAAATCCTAATTTTAAGACTTTCGGTATTCACAGAAGGCATTTAGGAGTCCTAAAGTTAGGACTTCTAACTTCTGTGAATACCGAAGTGAGTAAGTGTCCTCTGTGAATACCAAAATGAGTAAGTGCCTTCTGTGAATACAAAAATGGTAGTAAGTTTAGGATTTTGTCCTAAATTAGTTCTGTGAATCGGGCCCAATGTGTCTAGTTGTGGATGCCCTACTCTCAAGTGATCAACATGTTTTGTGCCGTCGGAGTCATACAGATCAGGGCACTTCCCCACGATCAAGTGTAACGCTATCTACACTACGAAGGTAAGTGAACTCTACATACCCAAATCACAGGTTGTTGACCTAAGGGTAAAGCAAAGAGAAATGTGACATATTAACACATGATGTGTGCAGGCATACTGTGTCCATACTACTCATGCCTGAAAATTATGCTATTTTAAGGGCCAGACGTATTGGTGAGCACTCGATGTAGTCACGCTGTGTGGGACAGTGAACTATGTACCAAAATCATGTGCTCAATGGGAAGGGTCTCAGAACTATACAATTTAAAACAAGGATAATGGCGTGTAGGTAACGGACATAGTCCGGACAGTGATGTAACTCACCTGGGCTGCAAATAAGTTATACTTGCAACAGTGAGTTGGCGGTTTAAAAGGACACCGATTGGGTCCTAGGAAAAAGAAATTAAATATATGTTATGGGAGTAAAGGCAGGCTTAATGGCTCATGGACCAATTGTCTGCGGCAGTCTCAATTAAACTCCCGGTGTGCAGGTAGAGCACTGAAGGAACGGTGTGGCAGCAGTCCCGGACGATCGCCGGTGGCCTGAAACCTCTGAGGGACCCCACCAGTGGTGTAGAAAGAGGCGGGCACCCCCCATGCCGCGCGGGTCCCCACGGATCACGGGGAGCCCCGATGAGCCAGGGAACACCGCGGGACAAGGGAGGATAGGCACAACCCCCAGGGCCACACACAACTGACCGGAGTCACTACAAGAGGATCTGGGAACGAGGATGCGGTCGCGGCAGCATACACTCACCTCCGATAGCGATCGTGACAGCCGTGGGGAGTGGGAGAAAGTAAGGATTCACTCACCCGCGTATGAACGCTCCTTGCTCTAGACCTACCCTGCCGCCGACACTGGGATGGTAGCCGGCGGCGGGCAGGAAGTGAGATCACGTGGCACAGTAGTAGCGCTTGATAGCCAGCTACAGCGTATTACAGGCTGGTGAAAATGCTAGTCAGTGTGGCGGCCATATTGGAATGTACCAGGATTGTATCAGGATTGAGGCAACTACATGAGGAGATCCGCTTGTTGGTACTAGTAGTAAAAGCGGTGAGGGGAATAAACGTGCTGTGACGAAAAGTGGAGGACATTGATGGTTATACTGAATCATGTACTCGAGTTGTAATGCTGCATAGCAGCCTTCTCATAATGTGGGCACACATCAGTTAGAGTCATTGGTAACAATAAATGCTAATAGGCCAGGTGATCATTGGCTGTGTCTCATCATAGTGAATGTCCACCAATCATTCTGCATGATATAACCATGTATACAATGGTGACTATAATCGTTGTAATGGCCAAATAACCACCCCCACAATCAATCAGCATAGTGGCAGTCAGTGGAGTTACTGGTATCACTGGCACAACTACATCATGTGGACAAGGTAAGCAAGGCTCCTAATATTGGTGATTCAAGTCAGTGAGCCCCATGGTATATCGTCATTGAGTCCAGTGGTGTGTGTGGAGAGTCTATGGACCCATCTTTGCTCAGCTTTGAACAATGCAGTCTTGGTAATCTGTGGGTAGGTTTCTAACACTATCCAGCGTAGTGTTTCTGTGGTATGTTGTGCTTCCTTGAAGTGTGTGTACAGTTTCGTAGTGACCCTTTGGCACCGAATGTTGCTTTTATGTTCGGTTATTCGGACCTTCACAGGTCACATGGTCATGCCTATGTATTTAAGACCACGAGGGCAGATTAACAAATAAATGCATTGTTTGGTGTTACAATTCGTGTGTATCTACCACCAAAACCATGCTCTCAGAGACGGGATGACCCCTCTCAACATAGGTTAGTTTCGGCAACGCACTCATTTCAGAATCGGCTTCCAGGAACAGGGCTTGGCTTCTCCCGAACAGTTTATCCTACAGTGCAGGTCCTCTCCTCCCTTCTCTGTGGAAGCAATCAGGCTTGTAGGCCCTAGGTACTCTCACAGGTTCTCCAGTAAGTTGTTCCGGTAACATCCAATCACCTGTTATGTTATTTCGATTTGTTTGATATACATTTCACTCAGGAGAGTATCCTGGCACCTGTGAAGGAGGGTAGCTGACCTGTCTGGGGACCCATTGGAGCCAGGTTTTTACTTTATTCCGGAATTGAAGGATGGAGCAGGCAGCTATGATGATGGGGAGTTCGTTCCAGGCTTTGGGGGCAAGGTAGGAGAATGTTCGGCCTCCGACTTTGACCGAGCGGATGTGCGGGACGTGGGCGAGGAACAGGCTGGCCCAACGAAGGTGTCTTGCTGAGGTGTGTAAGAGGTTGTAGCTACTGAGCTATGCTGGAACTTGGTTGTGTCGTGCTTTGCAGGTGTGTGTGAGAAGTTTGGAAACAGTACATTTGTTGATTGTGAGCCAGTGGGGGTCTTTGGGGTGTTTGAATATGTGTGTATGGTGTGTGAGTTTGAGTGTTAGTCTTGCTACTGCATTCAGTGCATCATGGATCCTTTAGGTTAGTTGAGCAGTAAAACCAGTGTAGAGGGCGTCCCATAGTTGAGCCTCTGAGAAATTAGCTGTCATGCATACACTGCAAAGTACTCCTGCCCTTGGTTAAGAAGAACTTGTAACTGGGACAAAGTGAGATGGTTTGGGTCGCACTTTAATGCTTAATTTATAGCCAGGGGATGTTGATCCACTGTCTAAGGTCCTAGAATGGTTTGGGATCGTTTTCATGTTGATCTGCTGTCTCAGGTCCTGGAACTGATCTGTAGTGGTTTCTGTTCTAATGGCATTTTCCTACTGTAGTTCAGACACAGACTTTGTGAAAGGTGATGACTCTCACAGCGTGAGGATGCTGGCTTGAAGTAGAAATATCCAAAACATAGTCACAATGAAGTGTGAGGACTCTGCGCCTGACTGTCATCAGCCTTCCTTTAGTAGGATTCAGGTATGGAGAAAAGAGCAGGCCCATCATTTACAACAGAATCTGCTGATTCTTCCCCTCTACCCTCCCATCCACCAGATGGCAGTGTTCAGCAAAGTCTAATCAGCAATCTCTTGTTAGAAGGTCCTTCTAGAGTTTCTATGGCTAGCTCTGTCTCCATCCTCTCTCACTTCAGCGTCTGAATCTCCTCCCTCCAGCTAGTGGAATGCAAACAATACACTTCTCTTGTCTGGAGAAGCTGTATCTTTTCTCCAACTTGTGCTGTACTATCCCAGTGACCAATCAAAATGGATTTCACTTGCGCCATCAAACATACTCACATTGCACACAGAGTCTTGGCGTCACATATGGCTCACACATGGACAATGGATGCACACACTCGACATGCTGAAAGTCAGTGCAAGGGGCTGTGGGATAGATTGCAGCAAAACTTTTACCTGGGTGGGGAAGGTAGGACACACTCCTCTCTCGCACAGAAAAAAGATCTGGCCAGTGCTATGAATTTGCAAACATCGTGTTGTGCCACCACTGCTTCAAGTCACCAACCCAGGATACGAACACTAGTCCCATGTTGAAAAGGAGGGCATCCTGGGTGCGAACTCCAGGCCACAGAGACATTTCTGGACCTTAGCATTATCATGGACAGGTGCAGACATAAGCACACATGCTAGATAAGGGTGTTTGATGGACCAGGAAAGGGTAAGGCTACCAGTTTTAGATGCAGTTCGGTCACTCAGGCAGGGGTACGCACCTGTATACTATGCCGGGGACGTTCCAGTAACGTAGCTCTCATTACATTTCCAAACAGCTGTCAGAATTGGAATCATCTGAAAAATATTGATCCTTCCAATACAGTCAATGGCATGCTGATCTGCCAGCCAGTGACTGATGGCATAAATGGTGTAATTCTGGTAATTTCCTGTAACAAAACGTACGCATAATTAGAGATTATGCATTTGGCCGCATTACATCATTTCAGGGAGAATTTTTAACATAATATGTACCGTTTGGGTGGATTTTAAGTGCAGAACTACAAATCTGAATGTGAGCAGCAGTGTTTTGAACACGAGAGAACGGAAATCAACCTGAAATTACATTTTTAAGTTGAATTACCAGATTAATTTTGCTTAATCGTGGGCAATCTCATGGTAATTTCGCATAAATATACTATAGAAAATTACATGAGTTTTGCACATCCCTCAGGCTTTATCCAAAATAGTTCACTGATTGGCACAAATAGCTTATCCTGTAGATACTGTTTGGAACCCGACTCAATAACTGTAAAATCCCTAACCTTCATGTTAGACTCGAAACTCAAACTTGACACTTTCATTAGATCCATAGCTAAATGCGAACTATCTACTAAGAGTCCTACGAAACAGCAAATATTTTCACCCCCTTTAGGGGATTTGTTCTAAACTGTGGTCATCTTACAATTGAACCTGGTGGTATATTAACTACTGGCCTCCATTTGATCAAACTTGCCCCCCGCAAAGCCGTCCTAGACTCAGTTGCTGGGCTAACCTCCAGAATCAAGGCTTTTTATTAGGTCTCGCCTGAGCCAGCTCATGCGTTGCCCTGCGAGACATTTATTTAGTGGATTTTTAAAGTGCTACCAGAGGCTTTTCCTGGCCTCAAGCATGCGTTCACGAGCACGTGCACGCGCGCAGCCGCCATCTGTCTTTCCTACGTCTAGCCGTCATGGCTCATAAAGCCTTACAGCGCTCTCCCAAGCGCCTCGCTCTGCCCCTCCCCCACCACAGAGCGCGTCCCTGCGATCACTTTCGCAGACGCGTGCCGGCTCACTTTTATTTTCTTTCTTGTTCTTCGTCTTTTCTTTCATTTTTGTTTGTCTTTTCTCTCCATCTTCTCTTCTCTTGCAACAGAAACTTTCCTGATCCCTCCTAAGCAAAGCTTCCAAGTCAGTGGGTAGCCTGGGCCGCTGGTTACAAGTCAGAATGACGGCGCTAGAATTAAATGGTCTGTGGGCTTTCAGAAAGGCATTGTTAACTAAACAACAACTTACTACGCAAGGCAGAGATATTGGCTTTGTAAATTCTTGATTATAGCGCAAACTCGACCAGAAGGTATCAGGTCGCATTATGAGCACCAGTTACATTATGAACAGACACAATCATTTTTAGGCATGGGGAGATTGAGTGATGTGCCCAGAGTCACCAGCTTCAAGGTCGGCCTTGGATCAGAAGGATTCCGCTATCCGCTTACGCTATAACATACTACTTTTGATCGCTGTGTGCCAGTCCCTCCCCATTCTACCCTTCATGGAGCCCAAGAGAAGGCGCTATCTTTCAGTTATATCATTCACTTCCAGGGACGTGCTCCTGTGGCATGTTGCACTCCCGGAACGCCGTTCCCCTGCATGCTACATGAACTCGCATGCACAGTTCCAGCCCCGCGAGCTGCCGCTGCCTCTGTCTTGCCCCAGACGCCTTTAACACAACAGACCGGGCTTTGTAGTCCCCGACCACCCACGGCAGACCGAGTTAAACACCGCCATGCCACAATTCAGGACACAGATTTTTGGCGTCTCAAAGAGACTGGACAAGAAGTTTATATTTAGTTTACTGGGATGTAAATGTGATTTAGTGGTTAAATCAGTAATTGTGGAACTCGAGGCCTGTGGCGGTAACCCTGTGTTACCCTCTGACTCAAACAATATAATCACGGGACAACTCAAGCACTTCTCTCCGTGACGCCAGGTCCATTCTGTGCCGACCTGGGGGCGCTCAGTGATACGTGCACAGCGCGACAGTCACTGTGACCTCTAGGTGGGTCACTAAGCAGCTGACATTGTACCTCACACTTTACCAGCAAGATGTCTCAAGGCGCTGATTAATTATCCCATTGCCTTCATTAGGGGCTTTAGCACTTGACACCTGCGTTCATTGATGGAACCAAGAAGAGGGTACTGGAGTAGTTCACTCAGCCTGCTATGATTCCTGTCTTTGCATTCTTCTGTCATGTTGCAATTATAACAGGAGAAAGGGAAGTGTATGTACATGCCTGTCACGGGATGTACCACTTCCATACAATTCACGGGGCAGCGTGAGATCTTTGGACCGACATAGATGTGCATCCGATTCCCGCTCTGCACCAGGCGTCTAAAGAAAGCAGGAGGCAGGGCTTAAAGTGGGATGAAAAAACTGGGAAGAGGGGTCTCTCAAAGGGGCGTGGCCAATGTAATTAGGGGCGTGGCTTAAAACACATAAATTAAAAATCTGTTTTTACCATAGTGTGCCATCCGACTTGTATTTTGCGGTTTCTGTCATTGCATTCAGATATGTGATACAGCAACATCATACAAGAAGGCAGGATTATAGGCTTTGTCAATGGTTGTTAGTTGCATAAGACAAATATGCAGCAACTATCAGCGTAGGATTGGTAATGCAATTGCCCGAGGGGCCGGTGTCCAGTTTCAGCTGTGGGCTGCTTTTTTTAGCAGTCTGGGGGCCGATTTGGCGGTTTCTATGTTGTTCGATGCCGCAAGCAACCCAGTGGGTGCCTGAGTGGCCTTTACGGAAGCAGATGGGCGGAGGTATCACCCCCTTTCTCTCACTGGGCCGGCCCATTAGTGTATGCATATTGTCGCGGGGGAGGGGGCCTGAGCAAAAGTGGCCTCACATGTTTTCAGGTGTGTTGCACCAGTATAAACTAATCTGTGCATTTTATTTAAGCCCCGCTTTTTTTTTTTAATAAAGTTTTGCAGAAACAGTGTTTTGCAGAAAGGCAATATGCAAATGAGGGCCACTTTTTTTTAGCGTGCTCGGGACGATTTTTAATCCCAATCCAACCCTGGCAACTATGGCTTGTTGTATATATTATTGAAAAAGCTTCCACTTAAAGCCCTGCTGACACCATGAAGATGTTGCTGCTCCTGAGTTTCAAAAAGAGAATGGAAATCCAGAGAGAAAATGACTCTCTTTAAAGGATTTCCCTTCTCCTACAAAGCTCACCTTGCATGACGTCATGCCTCATGCCGTAACTTCTCCACTAGTGAGAAGTGAGCAGTGTGAGCAGCACACATCGATGTGCCTGCAGTCCGGAAAAAAACGGACTGCCTGTGCCAAGGCACAAAACAGAGACCCGTTTCGAGGCCCCCTTAAAACAAGCATTGGCATAGCCAATAGGTCTCGTCTGTGGGACCTTATAAGTGTTTAGCCATGCAACAGTTAATGTTGTTGCAGTAAGGATATTGTGCTGCATAACTAAATACTTATAAGGCCCCAAAGGCGAGACCTATTGGCTATGCCAATACTTGTCTAGAGTCTGTGGTGGTTTAATTGCAGAAGTTTGGGCATGCGTACAGCCCGTTTATTGACCTACCTACAGTTTATGGAATTTCTCAGGTTTCCTAAATCTACACTCTCGGTTAGTTGTTTCTTCACGTAAACTGGCAACATTTGCTCTTGAGTGCCAAAATGTTTATACAAGAGCTGAACTGGATGCACCGTTTTCATGCCAGCGAACTTTAAAATTGTTTTCATATTAAAAATGTAAACAAAAACATTTGTATTTGTAAAGGGCACGTTCACACAAAGGCTATCTTGGTGCTGAATAACAGCTGTTTTATATTGTTTATATTGACTTTGAAGCTAGATAAATGTTTGCAGCTTATTTTTCTCTAAACAATTTGGGAGGGATGGGAAAGCCCTGTTTTTACTGTTCAAACCCACAAGCAGGAAAACCAGCAAATTGTGAATAGCAATAGTAGATTTTGCTAGAAGTACAGGGAATTGACTGAACATAAACTTTAAATCTTGACACACCCTTAATTTTACATTATAGGAGTGCTGGCCTCATTGAACTGGCACAGGGGCATGCAGCACCTACAAGACTATCTGCATCTTCTATAAAGCCAAACACTTGAGCAACCTAGAATATTTGGTTCAAAAACCTACTGTCTCTGGGACAAAGAGTGCTTTCGAGGTAAATCTCGAATGAAGCTTGAAATCTCCTCATTCTAACATAGAGCACTTCTGCACAGGTAATGTTAATAAAAGTTAAAACCTTGGTATATGTATGCAGACATTTTGGGCCCGATTACGACTTTGGTGCAGTCGTGTCAGATCGCTGCTGGCGCGCTGTGCCAAAGCTGCGCGAGGACCGCCTGCCACATAATTACTTTTTTCGTCATTGGCAGGTATTTCCTATGCTGTTCCCACTGCGGTGCCTATAAAATAGGCACCGCAGTGGGAATGTCAAAGGAAGTTCCATCACGGCATGGACTGAAAAGTCCAGGCAGTGATGGAAATTCTATGCATGCACACAGGGGGGCCACATGTGTGCCCCCCTGTGTGCATCCACAAGGAATGAGGCACAAGGGGGCTCCTTCAATGACAACAAAATACTGTCCCACACTGACAACACGGAAAGGTCCTTTAAACTTAGAGAGACCACCCCTAATTCTTCAGGACTTCAATTTGACCCAATCGCCAACTGAGATTCTAGAGAAAGAAACATCAAAAACAGGCTCCTCACCAGAAGGTTCCCAATTTTTGAGCCAAGATGGGACAAGACGTGAACCAGAAAGACGCCCCCTCATAACAAAGAAAGGAGACTTCAAGGTAACACTGTGAGGAGTGGTACAATAAGCCCACAACATGTCTTGGACAAGACGCTTGGGAGCCAAACCATTAACTAGGGCAAGTTGTATAGTACCTTTAATAAGTCTGTTCGACCTTTCTACAATACCATTCCCCATGGGATTGTAAAGAGAAGTACATGAATGCCTCACACCACACTTCTCAAGAAAATAACGCATCTCACCAGAAGTGAGTTGAGTCCCATTGTCAGTAAGTAGGACTTGTGGAATACCCTCACGCAAAATCAAAGCCTCCAACACCGCAATCGTGAACATAGAGGTAATATCTTTCAGAAATTCAAGATGCAACCACCTCGAGTGCACATCTATAATAACAGCTGCAAACCTCATATCTAAAGGCAACTCAGAAAGAGGACCAATAAAATCAAGGCAAATAGTATGCCACGGTTTCCCAGGATCTTCAATGTGACCCATCGAACTCTGAGAGCCAACTTTCAATCTCTTCTCAGTCTCTTTACAGAGAGTACAGTCAACAACCCAGTGCCTAATTTGATCATCCATAGCAGGCAACCAGAATTCCTGTTTGATGCAACTGATAGTCATACCTTGGCCCAAGTGACACTCAAGCGTAAGTTTGAAAATATGGAGCCTGAGATCAACCAGAGGCCCAAATCTCTCACCTCTCATGATAACATCCTTACCACTCAGAGACAATTCATCCAATAAATTCCAATACGGCCTCACAGGTGTTAAGACCAAACTCTCACGAGGTGAACCATTCTTGATGAGCATAATAACATCCTGCAAAACATAATCATTAATCATGGCCTCAGACCACTGTGACTTAGAGAAAGAACCCAAATTGCATTCAGATACATCAAACACAAAGGCAACAGCTTCTTCACTTTCCAGTTTCTTGACTACTTCCTTGTCCATTGTTTCCCAATCAAGTGACATGCGTGACAAGCAATCAGCTTGTAAGTTTCTCCAGCCATGAATACATTCAACATCATAAAGGTACTCTTGTAACCTCGCAGCAAATCAACCTTTCCCAGCACCCCCTGACAACAAAATTTTCATTAAGGGCTTGTAAACCTCTCTTTTTTAACACAAACCTAGATCCCCACAAATATACACTGAAATACTCCACTCCCCATGCTGCAGCAAGAGCCTCACGCTCTATCACTGAATAATTTCTTTTAGCTTGGGTAAGAGTTCTCGATGCAAATGCAATTGTCCTCTCAGTGCCTCTCTGAAGTTGGGAAAGTACCACACCAATAGCAGTCAAACTAGCATCAACTGTAATAAATGATTTGCAGGAAACACTGAAAGGCGCAAGAATGCCTGCATTGCAAATTTGCTCTTTTATTCTAGAAAAGGCATTAGACTCAATACTGCCCCAATCAAATTTGCAACCTTTACGAAGAAGTTTCCTTAGAGGTTCAGATAAATCAGCAAATCCTCGCACAAATTTTGCATAATATTCGACAAGCCCCAGAAATGACCTGAGTTGGTCCTTGTCCCTTGGAAACGGAGCGCTTCTAATGGCTTCCAGCAAATTCTTTTTGGTAGAAATGCCACCACTTGAGATAGAATACCCCAAGTAATCAACTTGATTGGTGAGGAAATGACATTTATCTTTCTTGACTGTGAGACCCTGTTGTTCAAGCTTCCACAAAACTTGTCTAAGAGATGCATTGTGTTCTTGAATGATTTTCCCTGAAACTAAAATGTCATCTTGGAAATAAACTACACCAGACAAGCCTTTGAGCATATTCGACATCATTCTTTGTAAGACACTCGCAGCCGAAGCTAACCCAAAGGGCATACGGGTGAACTGAAAGATGCCTTCTGTTGTGATGAATGCTGTAAAAGGCTCAGAGTCTGGGTGCAATTTAATCTGGTGGTAAGCACTTCGCAGATCAATTTTGGAAAAGTACTCACCACCCCCAACAGACTGCAGCAACTCATTAATATTAGGCAGTGGAAAAGTGTCAGTCACAATGTCTCTATTTAGGGACCTTATATCAATGCAAAAATGGAGTCGACCATCTGACTTAAGCATCAAAACTACCAGAGAAATCCAAGAAGACGCCTCTACAGGTTCAATGACTCCAGATTTCAACAAATCATCCAAAAGATCCTTGAGACCTTGCCTCACAGATAGAGGAACTTTCCTCAACTTGTGTTGTACCGGGGATGCATCAGGCTTAAGAATGATTTCGTGCTGATATCCTTTGACACAACCAAGCCTATCCTCGAACACTCTGTGAGAATCTGTAAGAATGTCATGAACTTGTATGTCATCTTATACAACCATTATTTGGTTTGGAGCTCAGGGATTAATGACAATATGAAGATCATATTGGTGCATCCAACCCAAGATTGGGGGGGCTCTCCTTAGCCACATAGACTTTGCCCAGGATGGTATGTGAACCAAATGAAATTTGACCGGACATGTACCCCAGAACATCTATAGATTGACCCTGATAGCCAACTGGGTTGATATCCTTGTCTAACAAAGAGACATTCTCCCAAGTAGATCGAAACAAAGACTCATGATTGTGAACATGGAACCTGAATCCACCATCAAGGTTACATCTTTGCCACAAACATTAAATACAGCAGTAGGTCTATTCAATCTAGGAGAGTCTTGAGTAACTCCCACCAAAGTTTGATCGCACATCTCTCCTACCACTAAGACCCTATTTGTAGTTGTCTTAACATCATTACTCAGTTGAACAACATTCACTTTGGACTTAGACTTTTCAGAGACATCAGGTTGCCTACACATCCTAGAGTAGTATCCTTTCTTCCCACACTTGTGGCAAGTCTGATCAATTGCAAAACACTTCTTAAAATCAGCTAAATGGTAATGACTGCCACACCGCAAACATTCTCTGGTCTTAGACTTAGATGTGCTCCCCAAAACTTTGGTAGATTTAAAACTTTTTTTTGATACAGCATTAACATCAAAGCAATCATCTTTTGATTCAACATCTGCTACTTCTTGTGACACTTTATCCTTCCTGCTCAATTCTTTTATGCATTTTTGAGATTCTTCAATGACTTTGGCCATATCAATAGCTTCTTTCAAAGAAGGATCTTTAGCAGCCCACTGTTTCCAGGGGTGCCACGGATGAAGAAGGTTGTTCTGGAGTAATGTATATGCCAGATAAGGTTAGTCGGCATGATTCTCAGCCCAGAGTGGTGAGAGATCTTTCATGTTCCAATGATTTGTCTTCTTCTTCCCGAGGTATTAGGGAGGAAGATCAGGAGGGTTTGTCTAACTCTTCTGATGTTGAGTTGCCAGTTAGGAGTCATAGACCTCCTGTTTATCTTCAGGATTATGTTAGATCTTGACTCCTGTTTATCCTCATGATAATGTTAGATCTTGAGGATAAACAGGAGCTTGGACGCTCCAAACAAGGTAAGAGCTAATAAGTATGTGTAAGCATCACATAAACATTAAGACATCACATCACGGTCCCTGGGTGGCACAACCACTAAGATCATAATGTGGCAGTTCCAAGACCTCCACCGCCGTGCCACCATGAGTCTGGCGGTCTTGGACCACCAGACTCGTAATCAGGCCCTTTGTTTTTGCAAATCCTGTAATTTGCAAAATCACAAGGCTTGCGGGCAAAAAAGGGCTTTTTTCCATTTACTGAACGCATTCTGTGTGTCAGAAATGCCTTTCCTGCTTGCAATATGGGATTTGTGATCAATTCTGAATCCCAGTTAGGAAGAAGTGTGAAAGGGACGTCCCTTCCTAGTAAGCATCAAAGGTTTGTGACTGCCATTGATCAGTTACTGACACCTTAAAGTAGATAACAATTGATTTGCAAAACTTAAGTTGTCCTTTTGGGACAGCTTTCCTTTAGTAAGTCTTACTGGGCCACCACGAGGAGAGCAAGTAGTGGTCTATAAGACCGCAACCTGCTTGCCCCAGTGTACTCGCAAACAAATTATTTTTTTAAACCACTTGGTTACTAAGCCTTTTCCCCCTAGAATGCTGAGCACTTTTTGAAATGTGGAGCTCTTGACACGTATGCTGTCACATCTCATTTTCAATAAAAGACATTGCAGCCAAATTTGCATCCTTTTTCCCCACATCTTCGAGATTCTAAAGGTATCCAAATTTCGTAAATTCCCCTGAAGGGAACGGAGAACATAGCCAAAATATAGCAGAATTTAATTTTTATGTTGGAAAAATGGGGAAAAGTGCTTTGCAAGAAAGTATATATTTTTCTTCTAAAATTGGCATCAATTAAATATTTGCTGTGCTAAGATCATCATCTTTCCAGCTTGCAGAAACAAGCGGTATTGAAAAATAAACCCAATTTTGTTTCTTCCACGTTTTGCAAGAAGTAGTCTATTTTGCTAATTACTGTAGTTTCATCTTACAGTTTGTGATGGAAAAAGATGTGAAATGCATGGGTGATCCAGGAAAACTGTAGATTTCTGAAACCCAGACAAAATTCCAATTCAACAAAGGGCGAGTTGTACAGATTGCTCATGGTTTTCATAAACAAACTAATTGTTGAAGTACAAACAAATTATGAAAATAAGTTGAAAAAAGCATTTGATGATAATGTTTTCATTTAGAACCTGATGGCCGATTTATAAAAGTAACATACCAATTTGTCTGTCAGACCCTTCTGGTCGCAGGAATATATAGTGTTTGTTGGTTGTTCAAAAACATGGAATACCTAGAGACAAAAACTGAGCTGCACCTTATAATGATTTTTAAATGTGGACCGATTAACAATTCATATGGTAAAATCAGATTAATGAAAAATGGGTATGAAGGAAACCTATGTATTTTTTAAATGTGCACGAGATAGCAATAATGATTATGAATTTGCGTTTACTGCCATGATTCAGAGGGCGTTTTGAAAAATTTGTTTCTTCCAGCATATTGGCTCATAAGTAAAGTGAGGCACCATTCCTTCCATGGAACCCTAGAATAAACCATCCTACAATATATACATTTTTTGTTATATTAAAAAATGAAAAAAGCTACCAAGAACTAAAAAAGGAAGTTAAAAATATTCTTATCTTAACCAGAAAAGAGAAATGGGTATCCGTGACCAAAGGAATCCATGTACAGACCAAATTAATTAAGATTATTAAAAATGAAGACTAAAAAAAATAAACAATGAAGCTGTAAAAAAATGGCTGCTAAATTAGCATAAAAAAGACCCACTACATGCTGCCCAACGCAACCAAATCTTCCTTATGTTTCTGCGGACAGCCACGTGCCTGATACACTGCAATCTCTGCCACCATGCAGCGGTCCATGATTTTCTTCCACCTACCTATGGGCAGTGGGAAGTCACCTTCCAAGATTGGGCAATATCCTGCTGGGCCAGTGTGAGGCCCACAAATAATAGGTGTTGCTTATACTGGTTCCCCCCAATCCTTTCTGTGCAGTAGAAATAATTTGGGTTCAAGTGTCAGCTTCAAGGACAGGACTCGCTCCAGACAGGAGGATACCTTACGCCAGAAAGGCTGCAGTGCCCCGTATGTCCAGACTGTATGGAGGAAGGTCCCCTCTGCTTCGTCACATCTCAAAACACCCATCCGCCAAAGGCAAGAGTGTGTATAATAATCCCAATGAAGGTATTTAAATTGGATTAGGCAGTACTGCGTGGCAATGGTGACTGGCTAAGGATTCAGTCCAGTTGTCATCTGTGAGGTCCAGAATGTCAGCCTCCCATGCAGCTAGTGTTATTTAGTGTAGTTTGGGTGTGGGTGAACAATGTTCGGTACATTTGTCGGATTTTGTGGGCACCAAGGTCACTCATCAATAGCCGTCTCCCGAGAGGGTGGAATTCTGGCAAATCCTTGACAGAGCGGCTCAGGGGGGTCAGTGCATGTCGTAGTTGAAGCTATCCATAGAATTGTGTGCGGTGCAGATGATATTCTGTTTGCAACTGTTGGAAAGATGTTAGGGTAGACCCATGCACTATATCTCCTAACGTTGAGATTCCAATGAGATCTCATGACTAGAAACCTGGGAGCGCAGCGACTAATTGGAGATAGTTTCCGTGCCACAGGAGAGTTGTCTGTGTCAGGCCCCCCTCCCAGCGCATTTTCTTCACCATGTGACGCCAGAGTTGTCTTACAACTCGACACGCTGGGGGTAGACATTCCAGGTTTGTGCGGCTATATAGAAAACCCAAGAGGGGTGTGCTACCCATCGCAAGTCATTCCACTGCGTACGCTGGGTGTGTGTATGAGCTATACCATTACTCATTTATATTCAACAGGTGGGATGCTGCATAATATGAGTATATATTGGCCACCGCCATCCCACCACAATATGTCGATAGGGAGCAGTTGGGAAGTGCGTTTACCTGGGCAAACCATGTCCGTGGAATGGTATATGGAAAATTTTGGTGCCCGTAGAGAATACGAGGCAGAGAGACCATTTTAAAGATTGCTCACTGCCCAAACAGAGACAAAGGCAGGGGCGACCATCCCCTCGTCTCTTCCTGGAGACGGGATAGGAGTGGGTTGATATTACGCAACCAGGATATCGTTGAGTTTGGTGAAATGTATAGCCCAAGGTATTAGAAACCCTCATACGCATGGGCCAGTTGTGATGCCCTTGAACCATGCCCCTGGTCGCAGCATACTGGGAACAACACCGACTTTGCTGGGTTAGTTCCAAGGCTAGGCGTTTCCCCAAATACGTGGAGTATTTGGAGTATTTTTGGACCGGAGAATCTGGGATCAGTTAGGAAGAACACATCATCTGCGTACAACACAATCCTGTTAGACCTATCTGCTGCCCAATATTATCTCCTTATCAAAGGATCTCGCCTCACCCACGTTGCCAGTGGCTCTATTGCTAGCGCAAATAATAGTGGGGAAAGTGGGCATCCTTGTCTCGTACCCCGACGGATTGGGAAGTGCACCAAGCGTGTCCCCGCCACCCGTACCGATGCCGAAAGTTCTGCATATAATAACCGTATGTAGGACAGAAAGCGAGGACCAAAGTTAATGGCTCGGAGGAGCTGGAATAAATAAGTCCAACTTAAGGAGTTGAACGCCTTGTCTATGTTGGCCAACAGAAGGGCCGCAGGACGGCCCAATTCTGGGGCTTTTGCAATGGCAATATTGACTCACCGGATATTATGATGCGTGGAGCGGTGTAGCATTAAGCCGGCCTGGTCAAGGTGGACAAGCTCCTGAATGTATTTGCGAAGATGGTCAGTTAGAACTTTGCCCAGCAATTTAGATTCAAGTTCAAGAGTAAGATTGGGCGATAGGATGACGGCTC
The DNA here is from genome assembly GCF_964204655.1 of Triturus cristatus. Taxonomy (NCBI): domain Eukaryota; kingdom Metazoa; phylum Chordata; class Amphibia; order Caudata; family Salamandridae; genus Triturus; species Triturus cristatus. Next base: position 788,211,437 of record NC_140584.1, on the reverse strand, counting down.
TTCCAGTGGGCGTCCCGGCTTAAGGAACACTACGATTTCGGTGTGACGCCAGTCGATAGGTAGAATGTGCTATTTTAAGGCTTTGTTGAGTGCCACCAGAAGGTACTGACCTAATTGGGACATGTGAAAACGTAAAAATTCACTAGGACTGGGTGCGGTACCAGGGTGTATGTTTGACAATGCTGTGCTGAGCTCTTCTATTGTTATAGAGGCATCTAACTGCTTGTGCATATGGTCAGGTATCTTTTGGGGTGGTACATGTTTTAGGAATTCTCCTATTAACTCACTCGATATGAGTTCCTTCTGGGCATATAGGGATGTAGAATAGGAAGCAAACGCCTGGCCCACTGTGTGAGGGGTAGTGCATAGGACCACTTCTGCGTTTTGGAGCACAGGCACCGGGGCGGGGGATAGTGTAGCTTGACAAAGACGTTGTAGCATATTACTCGACTTATCCTCCATTGATAAATTCTGAGTTGAGTTGCTAACCATATCTCCCGGGCCTGGTTAGTAAGGTGTTGGTGTAGCTGCTGCTGTGTTTGGAGGAGGCAGCGCTGTGAGGCAGGGCCTTGACCCTCCATCACTGCAGCCTCCAGAGCCTGCTGGCGATTTGCAAGTGCCACCACTTGGGCTAGACGATGGCGTTTTTCGCCTGTCTGATGACAGATATATACACCACGAATTATGGGTTTGAGGGCTTCCCACAATATTATACTGGAAGGGGCAGTTTCTACTTTTGATGTCAAATAATCCATATTCGCCTGCTGGAGGGTAGTTTGATATGCAGGGTCATGTAAGTGCCAGGGTGACATTGGCCATCTGAAGTGGGGTAGGACCATAGTTTGGACATAGTGTAAGTAATCCTCCGGTGTATAAGGATGGCTGTTCCACGTGATCCACAAGCAAACCCTGAGTGGTATACTTTGTCGTAGCCGAATTGGGCCAGACATGGAGCTTTGTTTCCCAGCAGGTGGATTTCCTGCATTAGGAGAATGTCGGCCTTGAGTTGTTTGCCCCTTTTTATTTTATCAAGCACCCCCGGAGATTGCAAGTCATAATGTTGAGTCCTCCAGGCAGGGAATTAATATTAGTCATAGCCGTCTATCACTTATGGAGGATGCCAGTTAAAGTGGACATGTGGGAATGCAATGAAGTCACCGTGCCTGTACCTGAACTGAGAGAACTCTTGCATTAACGTGCCAAGTACCCCCACACCTTCCCACACCCATACTTCCACAAACAGGGAGTATCTGTCGCGGTTAGAGGATGCCTAGGCCAATGGTACCCTAACTTCCCAAGGTATTTAACCATGAGTGTACAAGGCGTGCAGTGGGTACTGACCCTGGGTACCCAAGCCAACGTTGCACTTCAGACAAACCATAATCATCACCTACAGTGAATGTCTGAGTTCAAAGCTGTGCATGGGAGAGCGGCGATGTCCCAACCACTTTACTACTCATCACCCTGCATCTGGGCGCACCTGTTAGATCTCGATCTGTGTCGCCTTTTTGTTGAAATTCTGTTTATTGAAGTCAAGCAAATTGTACTTACATATTGCTGCCGTGATAACAATAAAGGATCAGCACAAAGTAGGGTGAAGAGTATACCAGAGGGGCATGAATCTACCCATCAAAACAACCCCTTCCCCATCAAACCTGGTGAGGTAACATAGGGCATGATACAGAGTTCTTCCGGGGAACTAGCAACAAGGCCGAAGGGCCGGAGTCTGAGGAGGGCTCGTGTGCAGCGGACACATTACACGCCCATCCTGCACAACTTCCTCCCATTTTATTCTTTTCCCATGCACCAGACAAAAATAAAAATTATAGTCTAGGTAGCACGAGGAAATATCTTTCCCCCTTTTTAACACACTGATTCACTGGACCCGAGCACTTCATCCTATATTTTTTATCTCTGATCACTACTGAAAATATCCAGTGGTTCCCTCCGGGTGGAGGAAGCATAAACTAAACCCAATGATGATGCTGTCACGTTATTTAGGCGGAGAATCAAGATATACCGCCATCCAAACCATCTAAACGTGAATGAGGGTTTTTTAAGGAACAGTTGAAAAACCATATAACCCAGGATAACAGGTACAAGTGATCCATTCTATTTTGATTACAAACTACTGACTGGAAGGTGAATGGATCACGTTTCCTTCTATCTCCCTCACAATTGATTGACTACAGCCTAAAATGTTAAACAAATCATGCAATTAACAATTTAATATTAACATATAAACATAGTGTTCACCCATAAAACAACAAACAACAACAAATATTAATTCTTAATAAAATATTATTTCTACCTAACTAAAATTAAACACACTGAAACAAGGGTTTAATCTTACAAAGCAATAAATAAAATACTTCAACTCCACCCTTAAGCGCATTACAAAAAATAGAAAATATAAGAAGGTATATACATTTACTATTTCCTCTCTAATCTAAACCACATTGGGAAAGCGTTAGATTTTGAGGGGTAGATTTACTATTCTTTGTCCAATCTAAAAGGCACACTGGGGAAAGTGTTGAAACGTTAAGGGGAGGGGAATTTACTATTGCCACTCCAATCTAAGCCATGTTGGTGAAAGCATTGGACTTTGAGGAGAATAGACTTCCTGTTCCCACTCCTATCTAATCCACGTTGAGGAAAGAATAGGACTTCAAGTGGGGTATTACCCCCAGGTCCCTCCTGTCTTAGTCCTATTCATGACAAGTTGAGATAATCATCTCCAGACAGAAAAAAAGAACAGAGGAATGCTGGACACTAACCCCACCCCCTCCCACTGGCAGTACTTACCCAGCATTCTGCCTGTTCTTTTTTCTGTCTGTTGACAGAATTGGGATGGGGTGCTGGTGCAGCTCTGGTGGGCTGGAGTGGCATTTCTTCTTCGACTCCCCCTCCAGCTGCCTGGCTGTTCAGTCGGAGTGTCTGCTGGTCTGTCTCCCGGCTTGCTGAGCTTGCTGGGAGGCTTGGATGTTCCCGGACTGTTATTGCATGCCACCTGGCCCTTTGCGGCTGGTGCGCCGGCCTCCCGGTTTCTTCGGGGTTGCTGGGCACATCTTCCTGTGGCCTGGCGGAAGATGTGCCGTGTTAGCTGGTTCCCCTGCTTTCCTGCTTCCTTCTGCTCTGGCGTGGAGATGGTAAGGCACTTTGGGCTGGCTGTTGGAGGAGGGGGAGAATTTTTCCTGTTTCCCGGGACCCCCCCAGATGAGTCCCATGTAGCGGTAAGTGTTTTCTTCCTTTCTGTCTTTGTAGGGACACGGGTACGATGCTTTCCTGGTCTGCATACCGGTCGAGCACTGCAGTGCACGGCAAGTTCGCACCGGAGTCCTTGCCGAGTGTCGTCGCTGCTGCAATGCCTGGAGGCATTAGGGCTCCGTGCTGTGTTGTAGCAGCATGCCTGTGGTGCTGTTTCCTCCTGCCGTGCTGTGGATCCAGGGAGTGTGCCTTGGGCTGGCTGGGGGGGCTAGGTCCGGTCTCCCGGCCCCCACCGATGGAGTGCCGCATAGTGGTGTCTGTGTCCTCCTTTTGTGCTATATTCTGGCTGCTGCTCTGTGCTGTTACTCCTCTCCCGCGTACTAGTACTGTTTTCTCCGTGTGCTTGCAGATTGTTTGCCCTCCTATTACTCTGGATGTCTCTTCGTGAATGTCTGGGTGCATCGGACACTTCTGATCCCTTGCCTTCCCTGCCCTGGCGTGGATCCTGGTGGTGCGCCTTGGGCTGCCTGATGGGAGGCCTTGTTGCTGTCTCAGTCCCTCCCCCTGGGTGTGTACCACAAAGGGGTGTCTTTTTTCCACCTTTGACTGGCTTGCTCAGTGTGCTGTTTGCTGTAAGCATCGCTGGCCCATACTGCCTCTCATGTTTCATTGTAGGGCTCATTGTACGCACGCTCTGTTTTTCATCTCTTTTTGTGAGGGAATGCTTGTTCGGAGTCTGCTGGCCTGCCCCCCTCTGGGAGCATGCCACGTTGAGGTTTTGGCTGTCCTGGTTGGTTGGGCTGCTGCCTGCCTGGGCTGTGTGTTGTGGTGGTTTGCGTCTTCTATCTTACCATTGGGGCTGGCGTTTTGGATTCCTGGATGGTCCTCTTGTGTGTCTGGGCTCCTCACCTGGTCGCTTCCCTTGCCCCTCTTGTGTGTGGTCCTTTCGCCTGGTTGCTCTTATGGTTTTGTTGGTCCTTCCTCCGTGGGTGCGTCTGCCCTTTGCTTGTTCTAGCCTGGTTGGTCCCTGGGTGGGTACCTGCCTGGGTTGCTGTTGCTGTGGGGTTGGGCCTTGCTCTTGCCTGTCGCAATTGTGTTCCCGTTGGCTGCCTGGGGCTGGTGCTCTCTGGTGGGTCCTGCGTGGTTGGCAGGTGGTGTTGTTCTGGGGCACCCGTCTAAGGGGCTGTTGGTCTGTTCTTGGGTCTCTGGCCCCTCTTTTGTCTGGCTTTCCCACCCTTGGTTCTTGCCTGGTTTTTGGGTGTTGTACTGGGTTGGGTCTGGTCCTTCCCTGTTTGTGTGTTCGCCTGGGGTTGCCACAAGCTGTGGGGTTTGTCCCTCCTGTGGTAGCGCCTTTGGGTGTGTTTTTCTTCATTGAGCCCTCCCTGCCTCTGCCTGGGTTTTCTTTGTTGGGTCCTGGTCTGCTCTGGTCTCTGCCCTTTTGTGTGAGTCGGGCCTGGTTGATGTCCTGCTTGTGCCGGCCTGGGTGGTCTGGGGGCTCTGGGCTTCTGCTGCCAGCTGGTCTCCTCTGCTCTCTAGCGTTCAGTGGGGTCAGGCCTTGTTGTTTTCTGGTTGGGAGTTTCCCGGTCCTGCAGCAGTGCTGCATTGTCTCCTTGCTCTCCTCTTCTCATTTTGAACTTCTGGCCCGGCTGTGGTCTCTGGCTGCAGTGGTCTCCACCTGTGTCAGGCTGTTCCCTCGGCGGTCGTGTCCTGGTGCTTGCGGGGGTGGGGTGGACCTGTCCCTTGTGGCCTCGACCCCCTTTCTGGCTGCGCTGGTCTTTTGCCTGGGCAGCCACTCCTGTCTTCCCTGCGTGCCCCCCCTTTTGGGCCCACTCTCATTGGCGGTGTCTGTCGTTCTGTGTCCCCCCTCCAACAGTCGGGGGTGTGCTCACAGGGTGTTTGTCTTCCCCTTGGGTGCCTGGCTGCTGGTTTCCAGGGGCTTCCTGCTGTGGTTTGGAGGGGCATGGGGGGCTTGTGCCTCTGGCTTCTCTAGCCCTCCCTGGTCCTTGCCTATGCTCTGCTCCAGCCTTCTCCAGTTTGGGCCTTCCCCAGGTGTGGTTTGGGCCGCCGGATCCTTCTGTTTGGGTGGGTTGCTTGGATTCGGCCTGGCTTCCCATCTGCTTGGTGCTCTGTTGCCTTGACTCTGCCCTGGGGGTTTCTCCTCTGCTTCTGCCCTCCCTTGGTGCATGCTGGGCGATGGTGTTTGTGGGCCTGGGCGGTCTGCTTGGCTTCCGCCTTGGCTTCTGTTGCATCTCTGGCTTGTATGGTTTTGGGGGTTCCTTTTCCCTCCTCTCGGTGGTTGGGGTTTCTCGGGCTGTGGCTGTTGGCCCTGTCCCTCTCCTTTCGGGCCTCTGTTGGTCCGTGTTGTTGGCCCCCGGTCTTTGCTGACCTGTCTGTTGTTGGTCGGCGGTCTGCCTGGTCTCTTTCGGGATGTCTCTGGCTGGCCTGTACATTCGACCGTTTCTGGTCTTGGCTCGTCTGCTGCTGGTGTTGGGGCTCCCTTGGGGTTTCCCTTGCTGTGGTCTTGGGTTCTCCGGTTCGCTTGGTTGACTGGCAGTTCTGTTGTGGGGCCCGTTGAGCCTCTTCTCTAGTGGTCTGTTGGTCTGTGTGTGCCTTCTCCGGGGCTGAGGCTTCATGCTCCGGTCACCCCAGGTTTGCTGTTTGGGTTTTCTGTTGGGACTGTGTTGTTTGGGCCCCCCCTGGTTCCTGTTGTACATAATTCTCAAGTTATAGTTCTAGTCTTTTGTAGAATCCTAAAACATGCCATACTTCTAATGGAACGTACTTATTTGTTTGTTCTAAGTTTGCTCTGGACTGGGGATTCGCTTCCAAGGCAGTTAGAGATTAGCTCCTGCCTGGAAGAGTCCGTTCTTGTATCTTCCTCTGTTCTTATATTAAAGGACTTCAACTTCATCAGTGGCGTCTGCTGGTTAACTTCTATTACAACTTGGCAACAATCCTAGTTCAACCCCGTGTGCTGAACAGCCACTCGTCTCCACTGATCTCTGCACTTTAATCAAACCAGCACTGCACCAAGTCAAGGATCAGAGTGACCCATCCGGTTCTGAAGACAAGAGCGGACAAGTGCTACTGAATTTTCAGCTCTTCCCAGCATGCCGTATTTTAGAAAAAGTCTGGAACATCTATGAAGCACTGGCCAAACCACGACAGTTGACGCCTCTCCATAGCCAACGCGGTCCTGGTATCCACGAGCCGTTTCCTACCAACCAGATGACGCCTCTTCTTTGACGCGCTCCTTCTCACCTCGTCACTAGAATGGTCAGAGCGACTCCTTCAACACGCATGACATAGGCGTCCTCACGTCTGCGTCCTCGCGTCGGCGGCCATCTTTATCTACAGGCTTCGTTACCAAGGTAACCAACGCGATGCCAGGAAGCTGAGTACATCGCTGATGCTGCCAGTTTGCAGCCACCGGTGGAAAGAGGTTGTTTCTCGGTGACCTACACGCCCAATGTGTGTTTGTATTTTCGCCATGCAGGTATTTAAAAGTTTGTTCTTCACTGTGCCTCGGCGATATACAAGCCTATATATTGTTCTTCTAAACTTGTTTGTTCTGCTCTCCTTCTCGGAGATATACACGCCTGTATATCGTTCTGCTACTTCAAATTTGCTCCATTTTCACCTTGGGCGATATTCACGCCCGTATATCGTTCTGCACAAATAAGACCTTTTATCAGTAATATACACGCCTCATTTTCGGTTCTCATTTAGAACTAATCCACCATTTTAAATTTAAAGACACGCTGTGTATACTTTACATTGTTTTGTGTAAACAATCTGTCTGATATTATTTATTTTACTTTACGGTTGTTCCGCCACCCAATTTTTTAGGACAGCCAGGACAGCCAAGCATCCCCTGGGAGGATTGGATCCTCATGTTTGAGAACTACCTGGATGCCTTAGATGGTCAAGATTTCACAGCGAAAAGGAAAAAGGCTCTACTGTTGAGCACATTAGGGAAGGAGGGACAACATGTATTTCGCTATGTCCCTCAAACACTCCAGGCAAACGGTCAAGCTTTACCAGATGATTACAAAGAAGCCCTCTGCAGACTTGAAGTAAGGTACGCTAAAGAGGAAAACCTAGTCATGAACAGATTCAAATTTTACACTCAACATCAAAAATCTGGAGAGTCCATTGATGAATTCATTTCTCATCTTAGAGAAATGTCATTCAAGTGCAAATTTGGTACTATGACTGACGAACTGATTAGAGATCAACTCATCGTCCAGTGCAATAATAAAAAAATCCAGGAACGTCTCTGGGCAGCAAAAAACCCTAACCTAAAGACAGCAATAGATTTAGCCAAAGTTGTAGAACAGTCAGAAGGCTGCATGAAGGAACTTGAAAAGAGCGCTCACACCATTGATGTGAATGAAATCTCAACCCGAGAGTTACAAGAATTTGATCCCGGCGATAATGACTCAACAGTTATTGCAGCTATCAAAAATAGAAAGTTTCAGAAGAGACCATACATTCCCAGAGCTTCAAGTAACTCTAAGTCTAGCAGTCTCAAAATGTGCAACAGATGTGGAAGTACAGCGCACTCTTCAGACTTTAAGTTTTGCTTTGCTTCTAAACAAGAGTGCTTAAAATGTGGTTGTATGGGACATTATGCCCGAGCCTGCAGGAGCAAATTCCGCGCAACTGTGGCCATCATACACAATACTGTAGTAGATGATGATGAAAGAGATAAGATTTTAGTCATGGATTCTAGTCAATCCTCTGTTGAAGAAGATAAGAGGAAAAACAGACCTAAAGCCATGCTCATTATTAATGATCAAGAAGTTAGTCTGATGGTAGATACGGGCTCAAAATACACTATTCTTCCAAAATGCCTTTTCTATGAAAAATGGGGTTCAACACAACTTCTTCCCAAAGACATTTCCCCTGGAGGGTATCAAGAAGAATCACTAGATATCCTGGGGTATTTTGAAGCACACATCACATTTTCCCATAGACACATTCAAGGTAAAGTTTATGTTTCTGTACATGGTCCAGCCATGCTTGGGTGGGTCCATCAATATGACTTACACATCAACCCAGGGCACCCCAGCACCCATGGAAGTCATGGTCTGAGGAAATTCGATTTTCGAGTTTTTTGTGCTGATCTCACTGCGACATGTCAAAATAACTTCCTGCCTCTGTTTACGAGACTGATGTCAGGGACTGGCTGAGTCCACTAATCCCCGTCTGGTCCGACTGATCCCTGTTTCAACTATCTGTTGATTTGCACCATTCTTTCCTGACTTCATCTTATCTTCTGGCCTTCGCTATTCTCTACTTGTATTCTCTCATTTCACAACTGTCCTCCAAAGCATACAAATGTGTCCTGCCACCTGCAAGTTGAGTTGTAGACACTACCACTGATTAACTTGTGGGGAGGGGTGACAAAAACAGTTGTAAGAGAGGTTTATTTGGGTTACTTGATATCTTGTTTTCAAACTTTTCTCATTGGTTATATCTTGTTTTCAAACTCTTCTCATTGGCTAACCATGTATGCATTGGGAGTGTTCTTGGTGAATCTATGTGCTATAAAAGATTGTGCGCCATGGAGTAAAGTGGCAGTCTCCTAAGAACATACCGGGTGTACTTCTGGGACAACTGTACTTAGCTGCAGCTAATAAACCTGATCTTCTACGCTCAACAGAGTGTCCTGTGTCTCTGTTCAACAAAGCAGGTGAACTCAGAAGATTAAGGCGTACCCTGCGCCGCCAGGCCCATAAGGCCCTGGTTCTTCAATTGGTGCCCTCTGTGAGGCGGCTTCAGAGGAAGCGGTTTTGCCTGAAGGTCGTGAGGAACCCCGCAAGAAAATTCTGGAGGAATCGCGAACCACGTCAAGCGACCCCTGTATGTCAAAGTGGTCCGAAGGTCTTTTTCAGCGCGGTTTCTCCTTCCTGACGGCTGCTCAGGACTGCTGCCCTGACTGTCGCCTTGCTTTGGCCCCCTTTTTGGTGATGTTAGGTATCGCGAGACGTTAGACGGGCCTCTGTTGGCGTAAGAAGACCCTTAGTTAAGTATTGGTGGGTAGCTCCCACTATTTTGTTTGATTTGGGTCTTTGATTCGGCTATTGCAAAAGCCGAAGCCGAGGGGTGAGTACATTTGTGCTGTGTTATTTGATTTAACCCCTTGATGTTTGTGAACAGTCCAGTGAAATAACGATGCCTGGTCTGAGTAAGTTTAGAAAGTTTTGTTGTTTTGGTTGTGATAGGGATTCCCGGCTGGAGGACTCTTGTCCAATTCCTCCGGTTGGAACTCCCACTTATGAGCTTTATTCTAAACATGGTGTTGGCCCCATTGCCTTTAATGAGGCATGGATCCGATACACGAAGAACGATGATGTGCTGCAGTGGCCACAGAATGGTAGCTTTGAGCCTAACATATTAGATAATTTGGAAGCAATTTTGTTTAAAAGAAAAGCCCGGCCGGCAATGTTTGACTCTTTCCGCCTCTGGCGCAAGGAAGCCAAACTGAGAGAAATTAAACAGGCAAAAAGAGATAAGAAAACACAAAGTATGACGATTATACAGGCTGCCCAGCAGTTTAAAGATAATGAGATTAATCAAGAAATGGAAATTTCAGAGAGACAGCATCGTATGGCGATAGATAAATGCTATCCGGTGTTGCCTATTTCCCCTTCTGATAAAAGTAAGGATCCGGAGGAAGATCTTTTGATGTCTCACTTATTGAGATTGCCTCCTCCCTATGTACAAGGTGCTAATGCACCCCCATTGTTACAACCAGTTCAGCCATTAGTTGCGCCTCCGCCTGCTCCGGCTCTTCCGCATTTGCCCCTCCCGGTAGTGCCACCACCACCTCTTCCGCTACCGACTTCTTTGCCTTCGTCTCCTGAACCTCAATCTCCTTTGCCTTCGGCTCCCCTTATAACTGTTAATTCTTCTGTTAGTTCACCTAAGACCTTGTCCCCTGTCCTTATGTCTAATTCTCCTACTGTGCGCAAACGAATCACAGATACTGTCTCTGATTTACTGTCTCCTTTCTTTGAGACTCCTAATATGTCTCTGGTTTTTCCCCGAAGACAGTCTCGTAGTCAGCTTCTAGCTTCTGACGAACGGGTAATGTTGGACTCTCTCGCTCGCAAATGGATCGAGAAGGGTTCCCAGTATAGTGTGAATGATATCATGGCCACCTTTCACCAGTGGGAAGCGCCCACGCAGAGATATGTTTTTAATGTTATGTGTGACACTCTTGTTAAAGGATGGGAGGATATGGATTTGGGTTCAGTTCCTCAGGGTTTGTTAGATGTTCAGGCTAATTTTGATAAGGGACTCATTATGGGTTCTAAGGTTAAGGACGCCGTAAAGACACTTGTCACCTTTAGGTCCCTATTTTCCTCGCAGACTTTCCTCAATTCCGATCCTGCTGTTAGACTGACATCAAAACATTATCCCATGAGAGAGGTTCCTCCAGTGTGGAGAGAAGCGGTTGCAGCAGCAGGTGCTAATCCAGCTGTTCCCGCGCACTTCCAGTGTATATGGGTACATGTCCCCTGAAAAAGATCTGAAGTTTTAGCTCTTAAACAGTCTCTACCGGATCCCCGTAAAAACCCTGCTGGTTATTATAAAGAGTTGTCCCAGACTGTTGATGCCTGTATTATGAATTTAGCCGATATTGATATGTTGATGGGAAATGTAGTCCCACAAGCATTATGGGCTTGGATTCGTAGAGAGGATCACGCCCAAGCATTAGGTTGTGATTGGGCTGCTATAATTGCCGCGGATAGAGCTCAAGTGGGTGGTGCTAAGCCTGATGTTTTGATTTCAGAACTCCCTGGTAGGATTATTACTTTAATGAAAACGATGATGCCCGCCTTGTGAGTTAATTGGGATAAACTAACTGCGTGTAAGCAGAAGAAAGAGGAGAGTGTCTCTGATTTCTTCACTCGTTTTGAGGAGACGTTTATTGATCACAGTGGTCAGGATATGACTACGGAGGGTGGACAGCGATTATTTGTAGATAAATTCGTATTTAATTTGCTTCCTGAGCTGTCACATAAGTTGAAAGACTCTGAAAGTTCATGGGCTGTTTCCTCTTCTGCTCAGATATTGGCTACTTCTCAATATTATGAGAACAGGGATAAAGAGGAAAAAGACAAGCAAGAGGAAAAGACTAAAGAATTAAAAACGAAGGTTCTTCTGCAACAGGCTTATCCTCCTCGTCCTGCTCAGCGCCAGTTTCAACAGCCTCCACAGTTTCAGAGGGTGTATCAAACGCCTGAGCCTTTTATTCCGTGACCTTTATTAGGTCCTAACCAATGTGCCTATTGTAGAGAGGAGGGTCATTTTAAGAATAGTTGCCCGGTTTTATTACAGCGTAGTGGAGGACTATATGCTCCACGAGGTCGTGGTATTTATCAATTAGCGCCCAGGGGTAGAGGTCGAGGTGCGTTGACCCAAGAACAGTGTTCCCTTCCCCCTCCAAATTCCACAAACTACTTTGATCAACAAAATACTCAGTCTACCCAGTATTACAATGATGATTATCATGTTGAAGGTGAAAATGAAAGCCTTCACGCTAACTAGGACAGCCATAGACAAAGTGAGGGAGTTGTATCGATTCCAGTAGATCAGAGTGGACCTTATGTTAATGTCACTACAATGGGTGCTTCAGAGCCATTTCTTTAAGATACTGGTGCGATGAGAAGTTCTATCATTCACTCTAAACTCCCTGGGGCACCTTTGTCTGGCTCAACGAATGTCTCAGTAGGATTTTCTGGCGCCCCAGTTCGTAACCCGGTCTCTAGCCCTCTGCCTATTTCAATTGGCCCTTATGATTTGGAAGCTCCTCTTCTTTTAACAACTGGTTGCGGCGAGAATCTGTTGGGTTTGGATTTATTGAAAAGATTGCATGCAACAATATATTGTTCTCCTTCTGGTGTGCATCTTACTTTAGGGCAAAAATTGACTTCTTCAATGTATTTGTCTAAAGGTCAATTCCCACCTGAATTGCTCTCTCTTCCTGCAACGCTCTGGGCTACGGGTCCAAATGATGTTGATTGTCTTGAGATCCCGCCTTATGTTATTACTCTCAAGCCCAATTCTAAATTGCCACGCATTCCTCAATACAGAATTTCCAATGAAGGTGAAAGAGCGCTTTTGGATATCATTTATGATTTGATTCAGAAGGGTGTAATTGAGGAAACAATAGGAAATGTATGCAATAGTCCTATTCTTCCTGTTCTTAAACGCACTGATCCTTCTCAACCTCCTGTTTATCGTTTTGTGATTGATCTTCGGGAAGTCAATAAAATTGTTGTACCACAGTTTCCTGTTGTTCCAGATATCACTGCCCTGTTAACTATGATACCTGCCTCAGCGGCTTGGTTTTCTGTTATTGATCTGAAAAATGCTTTCTTCAGCATACCCATTGCCGAAGAGAGTAGGGATATTTTTGGTTTCTCTCTAGGAGGCCGAAGTTTCCGGTTCAAGCGCGCACCCCAAGGCTATTGTGAAAGCCCCTCCATTTATAGTCAAGCTCTGAAATGTCAGCTTGGTGCTTTTCCTTTGCCCCCAGGTGCTACTCTTATTCAATATATGGATGATTTGTTGATTGCTGCTGATTCAGAGGATGTCTGTAAAAATGTGACTGTTGCACTGTTACGTCACTTGTCTGATCTTAATCATAAGGTTTCGCCTTCTAAACTACAATATGTCCATCGAGAGGTTACCTATTTGGGTCACCTCTTATCAAAGGAGGGAAGGCGATTAACCCAAGAACGAATTCAAGCAATTGCGCAAATGTCTGTGCCATCCACACATAGAGAGGTGCGTGCCTTTCTGGGCATTACCTCTTATTGTAGGCAATGGATTCCAAATTTTTCTTTGTTGGCCAAGCCTTTGTTAGCACTCACTTTAAAAGACACACCCCAACCCCTTCCTTGGACTGACGAATGTCAGAAGAGTTTTACTGATTTACGCGCTGCTCTGTGTTCTGCTCCTGTGTTGGGTACTCCAGATTACAGTAAGCCCTTCATGCTCTATGTCCATGAAAGAGAGGGTTGTGCGTTGTCAGTCTTAACACAACGATTTGGAGACAAACAGCAGCCATGTGCCTATTTTTCAGATACATTAGACCCAGTAGCCAAGGCATTGCCTAGTTGTCTTAAAGCTACAGCAGCAGCAGCGATTTCTATTCGTCAGTCTGCTGGAGTGGTGCTAGATAATACTCTCATTGTTATGGTACCACATGCAGTGGATACCTTGCTAAATAGGACGAAAACACAACATCTTACAAGTGCTCGATTGTCTGGATATGAGCTGACACTCTTGGCTAGTCATGTGCACATCAAACGATGTAATATTTTAAACCCAGCCACACTGTTACCTCTTCCAGAAGAGAAAGGAATTCAGGAACAACATGATTGTTTTCTCCGTACTGAGGAGGAGACAAAAGGAAGGATTGATTTGAAAGATTCGCCGTTAGTGGATCCAGATGGGATCCTATGGGTGGATGGGTCTTGTTTCAAACTCCCAAATGGCGAGACAACTTCAGCTTATGCTGTTACCACCTTGTATACAATTGTGGAGACAGCACGCATCAGACATAATTCAGCTCAGGCGGCTGAACTGATAGCTTTGACCAGAGCGTGTGTGTTATCTAAAGGAAAGAGAGTGAATGTGTATACCGACAGCCAGTATGCGTTCGGTGTGGCGCATAGCTTCGGTCGTTTGTGGAAGGAAAGTAGATTCCTTACCTCCCACGGTACTAAAATACAGCATGGTCAATTGGTAACTGATCTTCTTGAGTCACTTGCTTTGCCTACCCAGATAGCAATTGTGAAATGTAGTGCGCATAAGAAGATTACTGATGATGTTGGTCGCGGAAATGCTTTTCCGGACTAGGTAGCAAAAAGGACAGCCAGAGATGCTACAAGTCGCATGTATGTTGCGGGCCCTGCGAATTGGGTCAGGGAAAGAGGGATGTGTGAGGACACAATAGAAAGTGTGAGATCGATTCAGAGAGATGCTACAGAGAAAGAGTTGAAAAAGTGGAAAGAGAGCACAGGAATGTTAGACGCAACAGGATGTTGGATAGAATTGTCAGAACATCAGCGTTGGTTGTTACCAGATGCCTATGTACTGCCTGTAGTTACTATGGCGCATGGTCCAGCCCACATCAGTGCGAAAGGAATATGTAAACTTCTGGTTCCAGTGTGGCTGAATGAAGGGATTCCAAAATGTGCAGATAATGTGGTGAAGCATTGTATCATTTGCTTGATATACAATCCGGGAAAGGGAACCCCAACTCCGGCAGGTCATTTTGCTCCCCCAACATATCCTTTTGAGGTGTTGCAAATCGACTATATTCACATGGAGCGATGCAACAATCTCAAATATGTCCTGGTGGTGGTGTGTGCCTTTTCCAGATGGATAGAAGCGTACCCCCTGAAGGACAACACTGCTTTGTCCACTGCTAAAGTTCTTTTGAAAGAATTCTTCCCTAGGTTTGGTTTGCCGCGCATTGTCCGGAGTGACAATGGAAGTGAATTTGTAGGCCAAATTATGCAAAAGGTGTGTACCGGTCTTGGTATAAGACAAAAGTTCCATGCGGCAAATCATCCTCAGTCAGCAGGTTTGGTAGAGTGCTATAACGGCACTCTCAAACTTAAGCTTGCAAAAGTACAAGCCAGCACAGGTCTTAGTTGGCCCGATGCTTTACCTTTGGCTCTCCTGTCCACTAGAACAGCGGTACATTCTCGTTTGGGACTCAGCCCATACAAGGTTGTTTTCGGGCACCCAGCTAATGTATGGGGAGTCCCTCGCCCTAAAAAGTACTCTGACATACAGTATCCAATGCTGATTGACTATTTACATGACCTCACCACTAAATTACGTGTTCTTCACCAACAGGTTCAAAACGCTTTACCAGAAGCCTCCACAGACCCAGGTCATTCCATCCAACCTGGTTACTGGGTCTGTGTGAAAATTTTTCAGAGGATGAAGAATTTGGAACCTCGCTGCAGGCCACCTCGACAACTCCTCCTGACAACTCGCACAGCAGTAAAAGTCGAAGGGAAAAAGAACTGGATCCACGGCGTGCACTGCAAGAAAGTGCCCTTGCCCTTGCCTTTTGATCAGTGGGTTCGTAAGGGTATAGGTGATTCTGAAGGAGAACAAGTCCCCCGATTCATACCTTTCAGTAGTGCACACCTGGATGGAACTCGATCGGAGAAAGAAGATGACGACATTCTACAAGAAGCCGTACCTTCCCATCTCCGATTAAACACTACAGAGCCACAGACCCTATTTCAAGACCAAACTGTACCAACAAGGACTAGATACAATTTAAGACCTAGATTAATCAAAGACACCAGAGATTTCCATCTCTTCTGCTACATTTATCATCTGTCCAGGTTGCAGGGTCACGGTAGGAGTCTTGGTTTGTGACCTGTATAGTGGCTAGGCCCCCAGGACTTGCAGTGTCATAGGACGGCTAATAATCACAGCCAAGTGAGTAAGGAAGATTGCCGTGAGCAACAATTTTAGAGGATGGATGTTAAATTAGGAAAGAAGGATAATAAGGAAGAGATGAGAAAGAAATATTGTAAAATATTATACAGTCGATGTGGCGTAACATTGTGTGTTTTTATGTTTTTGTGTATCTTATTGGCTTGTGTAGGTTGGGTTATTCATGCTATGCAGCAAAAAGTTGTCCCTAATTCTATCTCCTTGCCTCTTCATTCTACTATCTCCCCACATAAATTATATACACTTCCCCAACATGAACTAATTAGGAGAACAGAATACTTTAATAATTCATTTATCCAATTGTTGCACCAACACCAATTGGTAGTCAACACAACTGACTGTTGGGTGTGTGGACTTATGCCTCATACCACAGATAAAGGAATGCCATATTTAGTCCTTCCATTTTCTTATGAAGGTTCCGCTTGGGCCTATTTTGTAATATTTTCAAATGCATATCAGAGCCGATTTAGATGTCCAGTTGGTTCCTATGGTAGTAAGCCAGATTTTAGTCATAATTCTCTGATAAAGGGAATGGTGGCTGTGACTAAAATTGTGGAGAATAATAGGGTTCCTGTTGATGAGAGACAATCATATACTAATTGGAACATGACTCGTTATGTTACTAGCCTTGCAGATAAAACTAAACAGGGAAAATCTCCACCAATTTGGACTGTCCCTCATCAAGGTAATTTCTGTTTACAAATGAATGGCCAGACTACTGACACTGGACAAAGAAAAAGCTTTTTTTCCCATACATACATCTACACGTCTCAGAATTCACCGCCGTTAGTGCCATCCCAGGGCACATATTTTATCTGCCACGATAAAGCTTACACATGGCTACCAACGGATCTTTCAGGAACATGCTATATAGCTTTTCTTCTCCCTCCTACATACACTGCTCCTTCAGGCCTTCATAGAAACAGATATGGCAGAGGGAGTATTGATTCTAAAGGCACGGCAGGACAAGAGGGAAGTGATTTCCTCAAAGGATTTCTTCCATTTTGGGGCCCAATGGCCAACAGCTGAAACATGAGACAGCTGGTTCGTATTGTTGAGACTACCATAGATGTCACTGTGGGAGCCTTGAGTAATCTCACAGCTGAACTTCAGGCGGACCATCTCATGACTTTACAGAACCGGATTGCACTAGATGTTGTTCTTGCAGATCGTGGTGGAGTCTGTAAATTGATTGGATCTAGCTGTTGTATTTATATACTTGACGATGCCCCTACGGTATACCAAGCCATCTCCAAATTACATATGATCTCCGAATCGATCCATCAAGACGAAGGAGATTGGTCTTTATTGGGATGGTTTTGGGTTTACTGTCTAAATGGGGATGGAAGGCACTAACCTTCCTTGGAGTGGTTTTGGCCATCATTTTTTCCTGTTGTCACTGTATGCAGTGTGGCCCCGCCATCTGCGGTCTTTGTGCCACTCTGTGTGTCCCAAGACCTGAGTCACAGAAAAAAGAGAACATTAAAATGATGTTGCAGCAACAGCTTGACGACCTCATGGCTATTGACATTGACTCAGATTAACATGAGTCTGTGTGTTTTGCCTGAGTTATTGCAAAAGGAGGGTCTGAGGAAATTCGATTTTCGATCTCGCTTGTATTTAGCCAACATTTTGTGTCCCACCGCCATTTTGTGTTGCCCTCACTCAGGCAGCACAATGAACGAAGTTTTTTCTGCTGATCTCACTGCGATGTGTCAAAATAACCTCCTGCCTCTGTTTACGAGACTGATGTCAGGGACTGGCTGAGTCCACTAATCACCGTCTGGTCCGACTGATCCCTGTTTCAACTATCTGTTGGTTTGCACCATTCTTTCCTGACTTTATCTTATCTTCTGGCCTTCGCTATTCTCTACTTGTATTCTCTCATTTCACAACTGTCCTCCAAAGCATACAAATGTGTCCTGCCACCTGCAAGTTGAGTTGTAGACACTACCACTGATTAACTTGTGAGGAGGGGTGACAAAAACAGTTGTCAGAGAGGTTTATTTGGGTTACTTGATATCTTGTTTTCAAACTTTTCTCATTGGTTATATCTTGTTTTCAAACTCTTCTCATTGGCTAACCATGTATGCATTGGGAGTGTTCTTGGTGAATCTATGTGCTATAAAAGATTGTGCACCATGGAGTAAAGTGGCAGTCTCCTAAGAACATACCGGGTGTACTTCTGGGACAACTGTACTTAGCTGCAGCTAATAAACCTGATCTTCTACGCTCAACAGAGTGTCCTGTGTCTCTGTTCAACAAAGCAGGTGAACTCAGGAGATTAAGGCGTACCCTGCGCCGCCAGGCCCATAAGGCCCTGGTTCTTCAGGTCATTGAAGAAGAGGGCTTCGACAAAATTCTCAGTGAAGCTAAAAGTGTCTTCTGAGGAGAGCTTGGCCAGCTCAAAGGTTATGTATATCAGATACTCATTAAGAAAGACGCTGTCCCCATCCAGCATAAAGTTAGGCGAGTGCCCATAGTAGTCAAGGAGGAGATGAAGGCCCTTATCAAAGATATGCTCGCAGGAGTTATCGAGCCAGTAGAAGCTTCCCCATGGATTTCTTCCATTGTCATTACAAAAAAAGCCGATGGAAAGCTCAGATTCTGTATTGACCTCAGATCCCTCAACCAATGCGTGATTGCTGACACGTTTTCCCTCCCGATTATCACTGAATTAGTCACCACTTTGAAGGGTGCCAGAGTTTTCTCAAAACTCGGTCTCAGAAGTGCGTACCACCAAATTAACTTACACAAAGATTCCAAACATCTCACCGCCTTCATCACCCCAGAGGGCACTTATCAGTTTACATGCATTCCTTTTGGCCTTAACTCGGCTGCCAGCGTTTTCCAACGTATGGTTACCAATATCTTCAAGGGAGTAGGAAATACTATCTATTTCCAAGATGACATTTTAGTCTATGGTCAGTCAGTTGAGCAACACAACACCACACTCAAAATTGTTTTAGAAAGATTAGTTGAAGCAGGTCTTACCCTTCGTAAAGAATAGTGCAAGTTCTTTGTTGATCAGATTGATTACCTGGGTTACACCATTGATGCTTCTGGAATTAAGCCCAAAAGAGATTTATGTATTGCCATAATCAGGCCCCACCCCCCACTGGCAAAGATTAATTACGCTCATTTATAGGTCTCATAGAGTATTACTCTAAGTTTGTAAAACATTTCTCAGACAAAACTGCCTGTCTATGTTCCCTACTGAAGAGGGGTGTGGGTTTCGCTTGGACCATACAACACCAACAGTGTTTTAATCTCATCAAGAAAGAGATTTGCGAAACCAATGTCCTGGCTCCTTTTGATGTCAACAAAAAATCGATATTGACTGTAGATGCCAGTTCTACAGGCTTGGGTGGCATTCTTTCACAATCAAAAAACGGGATAGAACGTACCATAGCGTTTGCCTCAAGAACCTTAACTGATGCCGAAAAGAACTATTCGGTCATCGAAAGAGAAGCACTGGCTGCATCCTGGGCTGTAGAATATTTTTGCACATATTTGTGGGGCACCACATTTTTATTGAGAACGGACCATAAACCCCTGGTCAAAGTACTTTCTCCTGGGGGCACTGGAAAAGGATCCGCTAGACTTTCAAACCTTGCTTCTAAACTTCAAGAAATTCAGTACCTGGTAGATTACATTCAGGGCTGGAAGAATGTCCAGGCTGACTGCCTCTCCAGAATGTCTCTCGATTGGCAGACTGTCCTTGATTCTTCCACCTCCGAACATGATGATGACATTGCTGTAGCCTCCACTCATTCATAACACCGTCTTTGTGGGTGAGGGTGTCTTTAACGCCAGTGACTGCGAGCGTGAAATGATGAACGATCACACTCTTCAAGAAGTGACCAAACAAGTAAAATAAAGTCTGGCCCAAAGAGAGAAAGTTGTCTTCCTGTCTCTGTTCGTCCCTATGTTAAAGTCATTGATGAACTTTCTTTTCACAGCCATAATGTCCTTCTTAAAGGAGAGAAATGTGTTCCTCCATTTGGCATCAGGAGGAAACTCCTAGCTTTAGCACATGAAGGTCACATTGGTCATACTCTTACTCAACGACGCCTTAAGAATCATTTCTGGTGGCTTGGCCTTGATGCTCAAGTCGTGGAGTGGATTGAAAATTGCACAGTATGTAAAGAAGGTGAAAAGCGTCTTAAAGTGGGCAGCAAGTCCAATAATGCTCACATTCATAATCCAGGCTTACCCTGGCGCAGCATTTGTCTAGACTTCATAGGCCCCATGGGCGAACTGCATGAAAAGAACAGATTTGTTATTGTAGTAGTCGATGTATTTTCAAAGTGGTTGGTTGTCCAGTTTTCAAATGACATCACTACCGAAAGTACCATTAAGTTCTTGGGGAGATTATTTAAAGATGAAGGTATTCCCTCTGTCCTCATTACGGACAATGGCACTCAACTAGTCTCAAAAGAGATGCAGGCTTTTTTGAAATAGTGTGGGGTCTCTCACCACCGTACTTCTCTCTATAATCCTCAAGGTAATGGTCTATGTGAGAGGGCCAAAAAAGTGGTCTAAGGGATCATTCAAATGACCTCTGCCAATGGTCAGTTGTGCGCAAAATGGTCAATGAAATACTCTGGACCTACCGAACCACTCCCCTTGCTGACGGTGACTCATCTCCGTTCAAACTAATGATGGGCAGGACCACGGCCTCAAAGCTTGTTCCTTCTTGGATGAAACAGTTAGTCACCCTCCAAGGGGGGGGGCTAATTTTTCTGGAGGCAACTGATTTTCCATGTCGCTTCAAGGTGGGTGATCAAGTCAAGATAAAGAGTGGCAGGGTGGGGAGAGGTCTCTCAAAGTTCAAAGGTCCTTTTACTGTTAAAAAAGTTCTTAATCATTGTGTCATTTTAAACAATGAAGAGTGCTGAAATTTCTGACAAGTTGCTCTATATCGAAGAAATTTTGGAAACTCCAATGTATGTCAACCGGTCAGTTTTTCCTGTAACAGCGGCTATGTTTTGGCTCAGAATCATGAGGAAGTCTCTCCCTCTAGGTTGCCATTTATGACTCTTGGTGAGGGTGACTCCCTCTTACCTGAACATTCCGTCCATTGTAAACACTCAGAGCCCCAGTTTGGATGGGCTTGGTCACTCTTGCCCTCTCAGATGCCATAGGCCAACAGTGTATCTCAAAGATTTTGTTTCTTAATTTTTTCTTGTTTTTCTGAGTTTCTTCTTTCTCTTTTCGTTCTGCTTTGCTTTCTGGTTCTTTATCTTCCTGGTTTCTCTTCTTTCAGTTTTTTTTTCTTTCTCTTTTTGCCTTTGGAACGGAAGAAGATGTGTTGTACATAATTCTCAAGTTATAGTTCTAGTCTTTTCTAGAATGCTAAAACATGCCATGCTTCTAATGGAACATACTTACTTGTTTGTCCTAAGTTTGCTCTTGACTGGGGAATCGATTCCAAGGCAGTTAGGGGCATATTATCAAGCCAGGCGACAAAATTATCGCCGCTTTAGCGGCAGAAAACTGCCGCTAAAACGGCGATAATGGGCTTGATAATATGCTCTATGGAATTCCAATTGAAGCCCATGTTAGATGTGAAGGACATCTAACATGGGCTTCAATTGGAATTCCATAGAGCTTATTATCAAGCCCATTATCGCCGTTTTAGCGGCAGTTTTCTGCCGCTAAAGCGGCGATAATTTTATTGCCTGGCTTGATAATATGCCCCTTAGAGATTTCTCCTGCTCTTGTTGTCCTTGGGGGTTAACCTCGTCGGCTCTTGCTGCTCAGGCTTTTCCTGTCGGGCCCTGTTTTTGTTTGGGGCCTTGCTCTGTGGGCAGTATTTGGACCTCCTGAGGCTCTGGTCTCTGCCGGGTCTACTCCCTTCTGGCTCTTGGGGCCTTGTGCGGCGGCATTCCGGGGGTTGTTTTCGTGTTTCCCCATTTTTTGTGTGGGTGCCTTGGTCTTCCCTCTTTTGTTGTCCATGGGCCCTGTCTACACCTCCCGGGCTGGGTGCTTAGTGGTTGTCATCTGTCGGCTCTGCTGGTTGGTGTTGCCCATTCTTTCCTGGGGCCTGGTGCTCTTCTGAGGGGTTTCGGGGCTTGTCCTCTGGGCTCTCTGGGGCTGGGTCGTTCTGGTTGGGGGAGGTGCTTGTGCCTGGCCGATGTTTCCCCCCCTTTTCTGGTTTGGTCCGGGTGGTCCTGCCCTTGGTTGGTTCTTTGGGTTTATGCCTTTCACCTGTTGGCTGGCCCTGTCTTCTTTCCTTTTTGGGTTCGTCTTCTCTGGCCCGCTGCGGTCTGGGGTGTTGGTTGCTTTGGCACCTGTTTCCCTTCTGCGGCTTTGCCTTTGGGGTCTCTTTGGGGTGCCTCCTTTTCGGCTTCCTTTTTTTTGGAATGGTCGCCTTTTCTGGCTTGCTCCCCTCCGCCTGGCGGTTTGGGGTTTCCCTTTTATTGACCTGGGTGCTCTGTTTCTCGTTTTTCTGGGTGGCTGCTTCCTTGCTGTTGCCTTCTATTTTCCTTGGTTCCGGTTTCCGGTCCATGGTTGGGTCCCTGCTGGCCAGTTCTGGCTTGCTTGCCCGTTGGGCCGCTGGGGGTCTTCTTTGGGTGGCCTCCTCGCTGTCCTTTGTTGTTGGCAGCCTCGGTTGTTTTTTTTTTTTTGGGGTGTTCTCCCCCTTCCTTGTTTGTTCGGGGGTGCTCCTGGTGTGTGCTGAATGACCTCTGTGGGTTGTCTGCCACTTCGTCTTGGTCGTCTCCCGTTGTTTTGGTGGGTGCGTCCCTGCATTGGTGGAGCGCTCTCCTGTCTGGGTGCTCTGCCTGGTGTTTTCTGCAGTTCTTCCTTTTGCTTCCCTTGGGTTTCTGCCTGTGGTGTGGTTTCCTGTGTGTGCTAGGGAGTTTTGGAAGGCTGGGTTTCTGCTTTGATATTCTCCACTTGTCATGAATGGGACGAGGACAGGAGGGACCTGGGGGTAATGCTTTATTACTTACCGGTAATCTTCATGAACCCAGTTCCTGTTGTCCTCGTTCCATTCATTACGCCCTGCACTCCCTCCCGGCTGGCCTTCCTGTTGGGGGCTTGGTAGTTCAGGTGGAATGCTGGGTAAGTACTGCTTGTTTACTCCCAGTGGGAGGGGCTAGGGTTAGGGTCCAGCATTCCTCTTTTTTTCTGTTGGGAAATGATTATCTCCACTTGTCAGGATTGGGACGAGGACAACGGGACCCAGAGTAATGAAGATTACCGGTAAGAAATAGAGCATTTCCACTCCAACCTAAACCACAGTGAGAAAACCATTAGATATTGAGGGGGGTACATTTACTATTCCCTCACCAATCTAAACCACATTCAGGAAAACATTGAACTTCAGGGTAGTAGATATACTATTCCCACTCCAATCTAGCCATATTGGGGTAAACACTGGACTTTGAATGAAATAGATTTACTATACTCACTCCAATCCAAGCCACATTAGGGAAAACAAACGTTGGACTTTGAGGAAGGTAGATTTACTATTCCCACTCCAATCTCAGCTATATCGAGAACAGTATACAATTCCCACTCCAATCTAATGTACATTGAGAAAAGCGTTGGACTTTGAGGGGAGATATATTTACTATTCCTACTTCAATCTGAGCAACATTGGGAAATACATTGGATTTTGAGGGGAACAGATTTACTATTATCACTCCAATTAAAAGCACGTTGGGGAAAGAATTAGATTTTGATGGAGTTTAAGTCACTACTCCCACTGTAATGTAAACAGTATCGTTAACATAGAAAAACCTTACAAATAGAGCTAAAATGAACAACTAAAAAAAATATCTAACTTTAAAAGGAAACACTTCAATTTGTAAGTTAATTTTAAGAAATAAAAAATTACACTAGGCTCTTAATTACTTGATAAATGAATAAAACCAAATATAAAATAGGAAATCAGCAACTTGCAAAAACACGTAAAAACATGATGCCATTGTTTTTATTTAAAACTATAAATTAAAATGATACAATTACAAAAAACAAATGGTTTAAAAGTAAAATTAGCAAAGATATTAGTGCAATAATATTCATGTCCCACAATATTTTTCATGCAATATTTTCGCAGAAAACTCCCCATGTAATTTATGTATAAATGATCTATATTTCAAATCTATATAGCGTGCTGGCACACTGATGAGCAACAAAACCAAACTATATGAAAACAGATAAATAACCTGACATAATGACAAGCCACTATACTAGCAGAATGCAGAGACATAGATATAGTCTGATCTTTTAAATTGAATATAGGACAGCATTTTCAGTGAAGGGTACTTCTATTCATTTCTGCTAAGCTTTATCTGACCACCTTGTATTTCAGAAACATTGACATTACAGTCATGCACAGGTTGCAGTTTACATTTTTTAAATATGTCTTTTAGGTACAAGTGGGATTGAGGAAGGTGAACAGGCCATAGCACTGTTTTGAAATTATTTAATCACTAGCTGTGTAGGTCAGCCTTCTGGCTGCAGCCCTGGCACTGAGTAAATGAATGAATGGATAAATGAATGAATAGGCTTTTGTGTGATTACTTAAAACCATTACAATATACAAAATTAAAACATGTAGCAAAAGGATTGGAGTAATAAAAAGTGAAAGTTAAAAAGTCCTAGTGTTTAGAACCAGGCCATCAAGCAGATGTGTGGACAGCCACCATTAACATGATAACATGATAAAAATCATAAATACAAAATTGATGCTCGATGCAGCTGCTTGATCAAATCGACTGTTCAGGAATGAATAGAACCCTCCCTGGGTTCATCAGGCTGTTTGTCAGTCTCTGCCTGAGCCAACTTGTCTTTCAAAAGTGTCTGAGTATGATGTACAAATTTACCAAAGTTGCCCATATTCTTCACTAGGCCTGGGCAAAAATTTCGTTCCGTTCGCGGAAATTGCGATAATTTGACATTTTTGCGTTCCGCGGAGAGCGCGAAAATGTCAAAAATTCCGGTTTCCGCAGCTTGGCGATAATTTGTTTCTTGCTCGCGCTGTAAAATGATACATTCTCGCGCGCGCGCGATCGCCTTACCTGAATCCCTGCGTTCGCCGACAAGTTTTCTTGATCCGGTCGCGTTCTCCATGAGATGTTGTATTGTTTTTAGCCATTTGCGCTGTCTCGCGACCGCAGTGACGTCATGCGTCGCGCGATCACGTCTTTCTTCTCGCGATCATGCACCGCGAGAACAACTCAAAACAAGATGGCCGCGCCCGCAAGCAACCACATGGGTAAGTTGGCGACCCGCAACCATGCAGAAAATCTCGCGAACATGCCGGAAAAAAACTTCCGCATCTTCGCGATATTTCTGCTTGTTTGCGATAATTTTAAACATTCTCGCGATAATTTGCGAAGGTTAATTCCGCAAATTCCGCCCACCCCTATTCTTCACAATGTCCAAGGAGAAGAGCAGGCAAACGGCCTCCTTTGCATTGCGGGTGCCCAGTTGGAGTAGGATGGGTCTGAGGTAGATTGAACGGGCTTGCCGGAAGGCCGGGCAACATATTAAATATGTACCAAGGACTCCCTTTTGTAGTTACAGAGATGACATTCTGTATTAGTCGACAGAGCTTTCCAAGATGGGTATAGTTCTTTTAACCCCTTCGCTGCGGCGGGAATTCCGCCGCAGCGCTGGGGGGTGTGGGGGGGCAGCGCGGTGGCGCTGTGCTCATGACGGAGCCACTCCATCATGTGCCACGGCTGATCTGTGCTCATGACGGAGTGGTTCCGTCATGACTCCGCCCAGTTGCATTGACCGCCTGCACAGGCGGGGAAACAGCGCCGCGTGGGCGGAGCGGCCGCCAACGGCCGCGGCATGACGGAACCGCTCCGTCATGAGCACACGGCAACCGTGGCTCATGACGGAGTGGCTCCGTCATGAGCGCTGAAGGAGTTAAAGGGAGCGGGTGTAGTCTTGGCACTATTTACAAGCATTTGATCACTGACTGCAAAGGTCAATTTCCTAACCGCAGCCCTGGCACTATTCTACAAGTAGTAGGTGTGTATTTTTGTAGATCAACTTCCTGACTGCGGACTAAGAACTGCTCCACAAGCATTTGGACGCTGGCTGTGCAGGCCAGGATCCTGCCCGCGGCCCTTTCACTGTTCTGTGAGCATTGGATCGCTAGCTATGCACGCCCCCTCCTGACCACTGCCCTTCCACTTGTTGACAACCATTTGCTCCCTAGCTGTGAGGATCAGCTTCCTGGCTGCACCCAGTGATTGCGCGTACTGATTCTTGAAATGGATGTTGGCATCTCATCTGGTGGTATACCTGCCTGGCCTCGAATCTACCACAATAACATGCTCCTGGAACCCACAAAACTGCAATAATAAATGTGTCACACCTGGAAAACGAATAGGCTTAGCCCTCAGACGAGATGGGCATAGCTAGGTGCATCCCTCCCAAAGGAGCCCCTCTGCTGGTGGGGCCTCCATGGCAGAGTTAGGAGGGGACTAAACCGCAGATGAAAAAGCATGCCAGTGCCCCTGTGTTCTCCGTAAAGTTCTATTTCTAGTGTACAATAAAAACAGTCGCCCCACCCACTTCTGATCACAAAATATATCATTTTTAATTTCACTGCTGGCACAACTGAAGGCAGTACAGAATCTGCCTTCCTGAGCTCCCAAACCAGAAGAGTGCATGTGTCCCAATAGCAGCCAGTGGGCAGCAGCTGTAGTGGAATTTAGCAAATGCCTTCCACTTGCCTTGTAATGTCTCTCTACAGCAGAGATATTCTTTATTGCTCTGGGCTCCTTTCTCCTCTATCTTCTGCGTGCAGTGTCATAGCGTTTGCTAGAAATCAATTATGAGTAGTTCAGAGCACAGTACCAATGCACGTGTGAAGAATTAGAGAGCATTTTTGAAATGGTTCTCGTATGTACGTGTACAGATATTGACAGACGCAGATTTGCCGCCTGGAAGGTGGGGGCAGGCCTGGGTCTTCCTTGCTGTGACCCAGTGTTGGTTGTGTCAGCCCTGAAGGCAGATAGTTACATGGCTGAGAAATAGGCAATTCCTCTGACAATGTTGATGGCATCAAATGACGCTGTAATGGCGCGCGCGCATCATGTTTGAAGATGCTTGCTAATGGGGATATTATTGTGGTAGTATATTACTGGAATTGCACCTCGTAGTAATTGAAATACAATTGCATCCCGTTCATCACTCGGAGTAGGGCTTGGCGTGGGGGTTTCGCGCATCTCTCTCTCATAGCTATGTTGTCTTTGAGGCAGGGGTGAATGCCGTGTTCCAGACCCGTAAACCAGAGCCTCGGTGGTTCGGTTCCCCATCCTTCTTCAACCACATTTACTGGAGGAAGCCATCTCAGTGAATAATTAAAAATGTCTGTCACTCATTGTACAGTTCAGGAGACGGCAGAGGGGATTGCCATACATTAAAGCTCAGTTCCCGGTTCAGCAGGTGCTTACTCTGTCTGTTATGTTATGCTAAAAGCCTTATGTAAAGTGCGCGCACACTCTTAGGAGTTTCATGTTGCTGTGGAACTCGAGCCACTGAAGGCGTGAGCTGCACTGTTCGGGCATGTTGGGAGAAGGGCCAGTCTTTGATACATTGTCAAAAAGATAAAGGGGCCAGGTCAGACATGTGCGAACTCGGAGATCTCTACGCAACTAGATTTACATTACATCTACACATGAGGTGAATCTCTCCACCGAGGTGCAATTCAGTAACTCTGGCAGCTATGTGCACCTCGAAGCAGGAGTATGTGTCCATACAGGCGAGGGCACGACATGTACAACTCAAAAATATGTCGGTAAAGTTACTACTTGTAACTTCAACATTGTATTTTATAAATCTCCACGTACACTATGTAGAATTACAAATGTAAAGCATTACGGAATCGGGCATCACTTAAGGAAAATGCTAACAGCGGATAATCATCACAGTTGGAAACACAGAATACAGCCCACAATCTGACCTCTGCCCTTTGCCCTTGTTCTGCCAGACACCAGCTACAGTAGTATCGTATGTCACGTGTGTTATGCAGTGTGTTATGCTGCGTCTATGAGTTGTGTATTCTATAATTCATTGACAACTTATATATTTGTAATTTTCAATGTATGTGTGTCTCTGATGTTAACTTTTTTACATTCTGCCATTTAAACCTATATGACCATTTGTAACTTATTTTCTTTCATTTATTTTTTAATAAGTGTTATGTCTACAAACGGATTTGTATAGGTGTCTGCTATGTCTAAAGCAGGCTTCTCCAATGAGTTGCTCCTGAGCTGCTGGTAGCTCTCCAGCTACCTATAATTAGCTCTCCTGTGTGTAGCCACGCCTACCAACTCAGAAGCTTTTGCTTATTTAACTTAATATATGCATACCAAAACTAGATTATGTTTGAAGAAAAATTGATGAATTTCCAATATATTTCGAAGCTAACATTTGAGTAACAATCATGTACCGTTGGAGACTTTGCGGCAGATTTACAACCAAGTAACGCAGCACAGTGCAGCAAGTCATTTTGCTGCGCCGTGCTGCGTTAGTTTGAAAAGCACAGAGATGCGACATATTTACAAGAAAATGTCGCATATCTGTGTTTCACGTGTTGCACAAACTGCAGCCATGCGCTGGCGCAGGCACCCTTGCACCATGGTGCAAGGGTGCCTGCGTCGTGGGGAGATTGTTTTTATGCAGGAAGGGACACCTTCCTGCACAAATACAATCACAAGAGGCTTGTTCCTCTATCAATGCGTGCTGTAAAAAGCAGCATGCATTGAAAGTGGAAAAAACGAGGAGAAATGAAAACATTTCTCCTCGTTGCGCCTCGCTACGCCACCTCTAGGGTGGCATAGCATTCACACTCATCTCCAGATTTACGATTTCTTGTAAATCTGGAGATGTGTCTTGTTCCATGGGTGTTGCGTGGGAACACCCATGGAACGCCCCTTCCATGCACAATGCTGCGTGTGAAGGGGCCATATTTACGAGGAGAGGAAAAGTCACGCAGGGTGGCTTTTCCTCTCCTTGTAAATATGGAGGAGCCCCCTGCGCCACCAGTACGTCATGAAAAGTGACGTAGTAGTGACGCAATGGGCTTGTAAATCTGCCCCTTAGTACTCATATTATTACCTTGATTCCTGGAGCATTGCAGCTTTGACTGTCATGTGCTATCCCTGTAAAGGCATTCCGAATTGATACAGCACTTTTAAATAGGGGTGGGTGGAACTCGCTGAGTTTCAGTCCTGGGAATTCTGCAGTCACATGGAAACTCAGTGAAGTTCCGCAGAGTTACGCTAACTGACTTAAATCGGCACGTCGCGCTGCTTGCACTGATTTCAGGCACTGGGAGCTTGTTTTCAGTGTGAACGCATCATGCGGCATGCCGGAGGGCACTGTGCCTCGAGTTGGTTTTGCTGCCACTTGAGTAGATTGTCTACTTGAGCAGCAGCTTTCTCACCATGAATGGTCGCGACCACCCACATTGGGAATATCTTGCTGGGTGCCCTCCTAGCACCTGAAACTCATGTTAGGATACACCAATTCTCACTGGCCAACTTACTGTTGAGGAGACACGTACAAGAAAAAAACTCTGCCATGCAGCGGTTGGCGGAATTTGGCAGGGGCTCTGCCTTACTTCTTTTAGTCACCAGAACTCTGCCAACTTTACTGGCAGAGTGGAATTTATCATCCACCCCTACATTTTACATTTTTACTGGCAGTCCTTCCTGATGCACTGAGATAGTCCCTGCTGAGAATCTTGCAGGGGTGGCCACCAGTGCTTACATTGTGAGGCTGTATGCAGTTGGGGCCCTCTGACTCACATTTTTGTCTACCAGTAGTTGTTTTTACTCAACAGACTTTGACCTAGAGCAGACAGAGAAAAACACAACAGGGGGAAAGAATGAGAAAGAGAAAGATGGGAAAACAGTGACAAAGGGAGAGCACATGGAGGAAAAAGAACCCACAAGGATGAGATAAGGGGACAGGCAGGATCAGGTGATGGATTAAAAAGGCAAGAGGTGGAATCAAGACTATGAAGCCTTGGTGTTTGGTTCCTTAAACATTGATAGTGCGCACTGTGTGCTTCGGTGCAAAACCTTTGGCCCAGCACTTATTCTATTACAACTTAAGCACTGGTAGCCACTAACTAAATCTTGTCTCATGTGGTCATTATTACAACACTAATAATATTAGTAACTCAAGTGATTTCCATTTAACATAAGTATCTCTTATTACAGAAAAGGTTGAAGATGCCTGTGTAAGCAGCCTGCTCAGCACCTGCGGTGGACAGACTATTGGAGCTTACATGTAACCAAACAAGCTTGCTAATTCTAATGTATATGGAGTTTTCTCTTTAGGAAAGGTTGCCCCTCACTGCACATTATCTGCACAGAGCAAGCATGGGATGATGTTATATTCACGCCATTGTACACATGTGCCTTCCAGTGCCACCACGGATGACCCCAGGATGGTGCAGAATTGCATTCAATGGCTTAATAATACCTTGTTGGGAGGGTAAAGGGAATGACCACAGGACAAAATATTTCTCTTGCTACACTGCAAATCCTTGTCACTCTCTGGACACCTAGCCAATAGGTCTCCATTTAAAGTACCAAAGCATGCAAATAGCAATTTGCAGATGAGTGTGTTTGCATGTGTTACGCTGAAGCCAGACCACTGGCTTTGCCAATCCTTACTTGAAGCTCAAATCAGCTATACTGAATTGACTACGATGGACATGATATAATGCCTTGAAAGAAATCTTGGCTTCTACTAGCGCCATTACAAAAACCGAAGCTGAAGGATGATGTGACAGCAATAAATATGCCCAATGTTACTATGGCTGCCACATTTTGAATGGATTGGAGTTCTTTTAATGCTCTGATGATTTACTGGTAATCCCATTATTCTGATTCTACTTTCTCATAAATCATGATGTGAGTCCACTCCATGGAGACAGGCTCTCTTCCCCCCACCCACAGGAAAAGAAAACGGTGTCCCCGTCTCGGTATCCATATAAAGGAATCCCTCTGCTCTGAAACCTCTTGAGTTGATGTCCAAAGAAGCCCAGCAGACTTTGATTGGAGCCAACCACACTGCAGGGATGGCGTGGATGAAGGTAATAGGTAAAAAGCAGGAGAGCATACCTTGCATAGAAAAGTTACAGAAAAAAGTGTAGCACAATATTTCGAGCTGACAATGCCTCTCATGGAGATATTTGCGTCTCAAACCAATCATGCAAAATGTCACGTTATGCGCTGTTGGAAAACGAGGCAGCATCTGTGAGGCCTGCACAAATAACCTGACTACATTTGTCCTTCACTGGGAACCAAACACCCAATTGTAGCGCCTGACTCTCAGAGGGTAGCGTTGCAGAGCAGTCTGAGGCTTACTCAAGGGAGGTGGTGTGGGCTAGTAATCGCCATTTGCAGGTGCACAAAAATAACACTCAATAATTGATTGTCCAGTCTGTACTTTGCCTTATAAAAGTAAGAGTACATTTATTAAACACACACACTACTCAATACTATGCACCAATTTACAAATATACATAAGCTGTTGGAATTACTTTGTGACATTGCATAACATCTTCACCCCTTCCACAAAGGGGGGGTGGGGTCTAGTACCGTCACTCCCATGTATGCACATCAACTTGCCCCCAATGCAGATAGTTGAACTTAAACTGGAGCGAGGGCCCTGCGCACTGGCACCATCCCAGTGGTGACCCACCCCATAACCTCAACAAGCATTAAAAATGGGTAAACCTGCCTTGGTGACACATGACCCTGACTGAGCATCTCATACTGACCATAAAGTATGCACCTCTATATCTTAAGGGCTAGCAGTCTGAGGACTTCACCTAAGCGCAGCAGCAAGAATCCATGTTTACGCACACTTTAGAATGACAGTACTCATCACCTTGGTTGATCATTTGAATGCATTGCAATTACAGCCCCAAAAGGCATCACAGATGAAATCACAGGATTGCGCATATACAGCCAGACACCCTAGCAGGACTGTCTGGCAACATAGCCCCACTTGGCTTATGACATCTCCTTACACATGTGACTTACAGTCCCTTCAAAAGAAGTACTCCTGGCAACTACACTTCTCCTGCAGTGCGCCTCTTCACTTTAAAAGGAATCACAGGTAAAAGCATGGGATTACGTAAATACAGCCAGACCCCCTAGCAGGAAGGTCCAGCAACATAACTCCATTTAGCTTAACATCACCTTACACATGTGACTTACAGTCCCTTCAAAAGAAGTACTCCTGGCAACTACACTTCTCCTGCAGTGCGCCTCTTCACTTTAAAAGGAATCACAGGTAAAAGCATGGGATTACATAAATACAGCCAGACCCCATAGCAGGAAGGTCCAGCAACATAACTCCATTTAGCTTAACATCACCTTACACAGGTACTTCACTTTACACATGTGACTTTCAGTCCACCTAAAATGAAATAACCAATAGTAAATGCATTTCGGTGCAATTACACCACTTCACCTCCAGGGGATGCCCTTCTCCAGACATCCCCAACTCAGCCCTTCACTCCATGATGCACTTCATAGTACATCCTCAGCTGTAGAACAAAAGTTCCAGCCTAGAAGGTGTTAAAGGCTGGCTGAGCCCTTGAGGGGTTATTCTTTTAGATGCCCCGTGAAACTTATGGGTGGACTGTTCTTCTTTATGCTGGGGGAGGCTGCGGTGCTCCTGCAGCCCCCCTGCACCCCTTTTCACACATGAGGGTGACCCCCTCCTCTGGGGCCACCAGGCGCCAAAACAGCAGATTTCTTCGTGCTGGGGGGAGAAGACTGCGCTTCTCCAGCAGCTACCCCAGCACCTTTTCACAAGTGAGGGTGACCCCCCCTCCTCTGGAGGCCACAAAGCACCAAAATGGCAGATTTCCAAATGCCTGGTGAGGCATTATGGGGCGCTTCATGCTCTTCTTTACCAGCCCCAGCCACTGGGAACACTCTCCTCCACCCTCGGGGTCTCTGATTCAGCAGGGTGCTGTCTTCACTGGCTCCCTGCGCCAGCCTTTCGCCTTGCTCTTCTCCGTGGCCTCTCTTCTCCCTGCGCAGAGGCCACTGCTCCTGTGCACTGGTCCTGGGCTCTTCTTCTGGTGCTGTTAGGGTCCCGGGAGCAGTCAGGGGGTCTCTCCTTCCAACTGCCCATTGCACCAGGCTCGAGCACCTTCAGCCTCAGCAGACCACCCCACCACAACTTTATCTTCAGACCCCGAAGACAACCCACCCAACGACAATTACCACCTTACCACCACCCCACTTCTTAACATCACCAATTCACTCCCCATCCCCCCACTCCCTGCACTTTCACACCCCCCCCTGCCCCTCACCGCTACGCCCAACACCTCCCGTCATTGCAACAACCCCAACATTACCCCCTCGGTCCCCAGCACTGACACCCCACTACCCACTCCCACCGCTTTCCTTATAGCACCCTCCCCCCTCTCCTCTTCTCCCGGCGCCTCTCATCAGCTTATCAGCCCCATTATCACTCACTTAAACCCCAGTAAGGACTCCCCCCTCACCCCCCACACCATCTGAACCTCTCACCTGGCTCTCCATATCTCACCCCCCCCGCTCCACTTATTCTTACAGCTCCTCCCCTGGACACATAAACCCTACACTTACTCCCACGGCTCTTGACACAGCCATATCTAATGAAACTACTTCACCGTACACTCCCTTGGTCCCCCCATCCTTTAACGAATCCATCTTGCCTGATACGAGACTTGACCTGATATTATCAACCCTTCAACAAGTCAAATCAGACATTGGAGCCCTTCAAGACCTTATCCTACACCAACCTAAGTCCACTTGTACTAAACAAAAATACAGCCCGTCCCCACACCCTAAGATCTTTAACCACATCCAACATCATCCTGCAAACTCCCAAACACATGGCTCTCCACGCTGGATCACAGTCCCACTCCCTAATGCCACATACCGCCCGGTCAGGGGGTTAAACCCTCTATCTGACTTAGACCTAATGGCCCTCCTCCAATCCTACGATCTAGCTTACCCTTTTCTCGACACGGAACCTCCAGTCTGCCCGCAATCTGACTCCCAAATTCATTCCATTCCGATCAATACACACAGAGCCCAGAGACTCAACTCCAGAGGCATTGTTGAAAATAACCTCACTAGAATGCCCATCACAGTTGAACCTACCACTGTAAGCACCCAGCCACGTCTAAGATGTATACTCCTCAACTGCAGGTCCGCCTCCAGACACGCAGCTGATATTGCCGACTTACTCATCACGAACGAACCAGACATTTTGATCTTGACAGAAACATGGCTAAATGAAACTTCTACTCCGATCATGGACATCTTGTTACCTCCTAACTATGGGCCCGATTCACAGAACTAACTTAAGACAAAATCCTAAACTTACTACTTATGGTATTCACAGAAGTTAGGATTTTGTCCTAAGTTTGACTTAAGACAAACTTAAGACAGACTTAAGACAAACTTAAGACAAACTTAAGACAAACTTAAGACAAACTTAAGACAGACTTAAGACAGACTTTAGACAGACTTAAGACAAACTTAACACAAACTTAAGACAAAATCCTAACTTCTGTGAATACCAAAAGTAGTAAGTTTAGGATTTTGCCTTAAGTTAGTTCTGTGAATCGGGCCCTATGACATCACCAGACTTGACAGAACTGACAGGCCAGGCGGTGGGATAGCTTGCATACACCAGACCAACCTAACTGTGACCAATTCCTATGCCCCTGCTACACCATCCTGCGAATACCTATGCTTAAACATCACCAACAACAACAAACAAATCTGTTCTCTCCACACCTTCTACCATCCTCCGGGAGATAACCTCAACTTCATAGAACACTTCATGGACATATTAGCCTCTAATGACAATCAACATGTTAAACAAATTTTCTTAGGGGACTTTAACCTTCACTGGGATGACCAGAACGACCCTGCGGTTAACAGTCTCAAAGCCTTCCTCACAGACCTCAATCTCACTCAAATTTGCAACAGCCCTACACACGACAAGGGTGCAACGCTCGACCTAATTATCTCCAAAGCGGATTCCACACAGCTAGACTCGATACACCCATGCGACTGGTCTGACCATCATATCATTACTTTCCAAATCCTTGAATCTTTTAAACGACGCCCAACACAACCCCTGAGAACTAAGATTTGGAAGAGAAACCTGAAAAACATCGGATCTGACCTCTCATCCTTAGATAACGCAAACCCTCTCCGTCCCCCGGAAGACATGAATGATGTACAGGAGCTGACAAATCACTACTTTCACTCCATGAACAACCTGCTTGACAAAATGGCCACATTACAACTGAAAAGAACCTCCTCAAAAGATTCTAAACCATGGTACGATGGGAGGCTAAATGATGACAGACGCTCACTTAGATTAATTGAACGCCGATGGAGAGATACTCCCTCAACGGACCTCCTCCAAACTCTGAGAACATCCAGAAACGCCTGTTTTAGAAAGATCAAAAAATCTAAAAGTGATTTCTTCGGGTCTCAATTAGACCTTGCCAAGAACCGCCCGAAAAAGCTATTCGACCTTATCAAAACCCAAACTAAAAGCCTACCTAATGCCCTCAATGCCAGCCCACTCTCTCTACCCAACTGTGAGGAGTTTGCTTCCTTCTTCGCCTCCAAGACAGAATCCATTAAATCGGACCTACTCAAGGACCTTAGATCCTTATCAGATTTGACTAAGAGCCCTTCACTCCCCCTTGATGGTGCTTTAGCTAATATCCGCCCATTATTTAAACTAAAAAACAATGCAACTTGGTTCCATTTTGACATTTACTCTGAAGTCTCCATATTAAAAACACTCAACACTCTGAAGCCCTCCAATCACTTCACTGACCCGTTCCCTGCGAACTACCTAAAAGACTTCATTCCTCTCATACTACCCAGCTGGACCAAGATCATTAACACTTCCCTCCTTCAAGGCTTCATCCCTGACATCCTGAAAACTGGGCAGGTCTCACCTATTCTTAAAAAAACCACAGCGGACCCCTCAGACCCCAACAACTATCGTCCGATATCTAATATCCCTACGTTAGCCAAACTCCTGGAAAAATGTGTTAACTTACAGCTGAACAGTCACATTGATCGATACAACTTGCTGAACCAATTTCAATCAGGCTTCAGAGCAGGTCACAGCACCGAATCAGCCATGGCTCATGTTGTAGAGTAGACGACGCGATCAAAATCCTAGACCAAAATGAAGCTTGTCTACTAATCCTACTCGACCTGTCATCAGCTTTTGACACCGTCAAACACGACAACCTACTTGACCTCCTAAAACACAGAATGGGAATATCTGGAAATGTATTGAACTGGTTCACCTCCTTCCTCCAAAATAGATCCCAAAGATTCAAGGTCAACCAATCCCTGTCCAACCCTATGCCAGTCACATTAGGAGTCCCTCAAGGCTCCTCTCTCTCACCCACCTTGTTCAACCTCTTCATGGAACCTCTCACAGATCTCCTAAGCCTTACCAAGATACACTTCCACATGTACGCAGATGACACACAAATATACATCAAGATTCACTCACTAGAGGACATCAAATCGCTCAACACCACACTTCAAAAAACCCAAACATGGTTGGCAGAAAACCATCTGAAACTTAATTCTCTCAAAACGGAATTCCTTTTAATCGCCCTCCCTAACAAAACCCACACTATCCTGGACTGGATGAAGCACCTAACAGCTCTAAATGGTCACACGCTCATGGTCGACTCAGCGAAATCTCTGGGGATAAGGCTAGACAGTAACTTAAAGATGCAGAAACACATTAGCACCGCAACTAAAGGAGCTAACTTCCAACTAAAGACCCTGCGAAAACTGAAACCCTTTCTGCCTGCACACGATTTCAAACAAGCAGTTCAAGCCCTAGTAATTCCCCGAGTGGAATACGGAGCAGTTACCCTATGCAGCCTCCCAAGATCCTCAACAGCACCGTTAAGAGCCACGATCAATTCAGCTGCGAGACTCATCACAGGATCAAAAAGAAACGCTCACATCTCCCCTGACTTGAGAGCCATCAACTGGCTTCCATTTGAAGCCAGATTTCACCTAAAAATTGCCTGCATGACGCACAAGGCCCTCTACCACAAAACCCCACAATACCTAGCACAGAAACTGGTTCTCTCTGCGGGCAACAGAGCCTCTAGGAGTGCCAAAACCCTTCTCCTACAACCTCAACGATTTGCCAAGAAAAAAACTTATAACCGTTCCTTCTCGGGTATGGCTCCGAAGATTTGGAACGCTTTGCCCAGTGAAACAAGAATGAACCCTTCCACTTCATCCTTCAAAAGAGAAGTGAAAGCTATCCTCATGGCTAAATTCACTTGAACTCTATATCTACTCATTGTTATTTTTCTTATTGTCTGTTGTCTATGTATACTATACTTTGCCTCCTTCCATCCTATAAAGCGCTCTGATACTCGCAAGAGTCTTGTTCGCGCTATATAAAACCTTCAAAATAAATAAAACAAAATAAAAATAGAGAGAGCTTCTCTTCCTGTGCAAGCACTTTTTAAAATTTGAGTAGGGGGCTGGCAGGAAGTCTCTGTTGGTCCTATCAAACAGCGACACATCATGTCCCTGCCCCTGCTCCCTCCTTCTTGTCCAGCCTCTGGGTTTGTTAAAAATGGCGTCGTCCAGTATCTCTGGCCACATGGCCTCTGAAACCCAACTCCTTCCCTCCTTGGTGCAGCCTGGCACCTAGTGATGGATGAGTCTGTAGCCCCACCCATCATCTCTTCATGGAGAGGAGACCCTCGCTTGTGGAAGAAAGGTTATCAATCCATCCAGCTGAGGTCAGCCCTCAGCCTGGGTCTGGTCATGGCTGGCTCAGAGAAATATGACAGTTCTGGACGACCCAAAAGCAGTACAAATATGACTTTGGACTCTGCAGAATACTTATTTTCACATTCGCTACATTGGACTTAAGTGCGTGTCTGGAATCTGTAGGCCTAACGGAAGTTAATCTAGCCATGGGCCCCACATCCCCATAGGGGAATAATGAAGTGAAAACACAGTAAAACACACTGACTTTCCCTGGAATGTTTCTTTCCAGCGTATAAAGCCTATTCCATGTCACCACCCAATACTGCATAAGTTCTCCCACACCATTCACTTTGTAGCTGCTCCTGGACTGCGCACACTAGAAATCTCCCCTGCGCAGCCCGTACACGTGTGCACACGCATGTACACACGTGTCTGCATGTAACCAGCCCGGTGTCCCTTACTCCAGCTGCTGCGCAGTGGCCTGGTCAAGCCAGGGGAACACCAGTAAAATCCCCATGCAGTCTCTTACATCCTGAGTTCACTGTTGGTGAGTCCCAACTTATGAGGCTCCCCCACAGTAAAAGCTCAACAATTAGGTGCTCAAAAAGCGAAAAATCCGGGCAGCCCATAGTGTCAGAACCACCTTCTAACATGCGCATTTCAGATAACTCTAGACCCTCACTCTATATAGACATTTTAAGGCCACATAACCTCAAGAGTGAGACGGAGAGACTGGAGGCGTTGGGAGGTGGAAGAAAGAGGCAAGAGATAGATTCAAAACTAGGGAGTCTTCCACAGCATCTGCTGTGGGCTCCTAAGAAAACCTGGGGGCTCCTGCTCTAATTGTTTTACAATTTCCCTCACTGCTGTAGTAACAGAGGACTGATCTTTCATTCAATCACATGACCAGCCAGAGGCAAAGAGCTTTGTATATATCACTATTAGGTGTACATGCCTAACGTTAAGCTCTCGGTTTCCTTGTCACTACTTAGCTTAGTGTGTACAGGAGGTACATCTTCTCAAGAAACAGGACTTTGGTACAACAGAAATATTTTTTGTCTTTTTCAAATCAGAAGTCAGACAGAAAATGAGAGAGTAGCAAAAATCACTCAGTCGTAACCTCCTCTTCTTAATCAAATCTTCAATTAATTTATCAACAATGCACACATAACCTTTTCAGGGTGCTGCCAAAATATCAAGGGATAAACAATGGTTTATGTATAAAAGCATGCACTAAACCAATGTTATTGGTCATTAACTAACATATGATTCCCTCTTAGCTGTTTGTAACTGAAACTGTATTGCACTATCAACTAATGTATTAAAGCCACCACAATTTGAATACAGCGGGGAACCAAATGAGTCCTACTTTATGATTTTATATTCCCGTACAAATATAAGAGATAAAGTACCCCCTTCTATGCATAATAAGGATAGTACAAGTCACAGAGGGGATCCATAACCATATTCCTTTGTAAGGTTATGGAACTCTGAGGTGACTTGCAATATCCTTATCATATACGCCTGGAGGTATTTTATCCCCCAAAAAACAGGGTCACACCATCACCTTTCCCACAAACCACTTAAAACCATGGTGTATAGCTCTTTCACATGAAGGAACAAGCATGTTTGCAAACATGAATAAAAATAAAATCTCTAGTGCAAGAACCTGTTAGATATTTGTTGCAAACTGATATTAGAAAATGTTCACTACAAGTCAGGTTTTTTTTAAAAGAAAAAAAATCTGCAGTATCTCAGAAAGTGTTGAAGCATGCAGAAAGATTCTAGATTTTCTAAGGAGTGAATAAAATAACATTTTCTCTCTGCTTGTCATTTTAAGCTAGAAAAATAGAGAAGAAGACAGAAAAGCAATGTTCTGTTTTATTTGCTTTGAACAGCTGCTTCAATTATGCTCTGTGACCTGACCGGCCTTTCACCTCTGCTCCTGGCTCTTACAGCAGGTCTTGTGATGTCAGAACTTGACTGTAATAACTGTAATAACTTATAATAGTTGAGTTTAGAAGTCTTTTCACTATAATTGGCGCCGGGGTGCATCACAAGTCGCCGATTATATAAGGGATAAAGTCCACCTTGTCATACATGATAAGGATATTGCAAGCCACCTAGGATTTCCATAACCATATAGAGGAACAAGGCCAAAGGCTGAGTTCCTTTATATGGTTATGGAACTCAGAGGTGACTTGCAATATCCTTATCATGTACAGCAGGGGGTACTTTATTCCATATAATACATGGTCACAGCATCACCTTTCCCTCAAACCATGTAAACCCTTGGTGCATAGTTTTTTCATATGAACGAGTGAGTATGTTTGCAAACATAAAGAATAAAAATAAAACCTCTAATGCAAAATTAAGCACATCAAAAACCTGTTTTTTAAAAAAAATGTTGCGGTAGCTCGTAATTTGGAAACATGCAGAAAGATTCTAGCTTTCCTCTAAGAGTGCAAAAAATAAACATATTCTCTCTGCTTGTCATTGTAAGCTATTAAAATAGAGCAGAAGAAAGAAAAACAACATTCTGTTTTACAGCTGCTTTAATTATGCTCTGTGACCTGACCTGCCTTTCCCCTGCTGCTTGCTCTGACAGCAGGCATTGTGAAGTCAGAACTCGACTGTAATAACTTATAATAGTCGAGTTCTGATGTCTTTATATCCGGTGACTCGTCACAAGTCCCTGATAATAAAGAAATGACTCATCACAAGTCGCCGATAATAAAGAAATCAGAGACTACCTTTTATACAGGGATTACAAAATCCTATGATTTATAAAGAAATTAGAGACTGAAGTTTAAACAGGGATTACAGAATTCCATGGATTGTTCAAATAAAAAGAACAAAGTATTAAATGAGAGATGTTGTAATGGCAATCAGTGGTGGCACGAAACATGAGGGGGGCTCAGTGCAAAGTGCATGCAGGGGGCCCCTGATGCTCGCGGTCCAATTCGGAGTTCTCAGGGCAGGGACCTGCAAGTGGACCTCGGGGGCCACATGCACCGTGGGGGCTGCGGGGGCTTTTGGTAAGCCACTGATGGCAAATAATATGCACTGTTATTTTTTACATATAAATTCTCCTCTCAATAAATAAGCAAATCAAATAATGCTTATGAGTCATTTACAAAAAGTAGTGATTTAAGGGAAGCATGATATAATGGACAGCAACCTGTAAATGAGAAATATGCAGCGTGAAATTTGCTGCTATTATTTCACTCCTCCTAACCTAAGGAGTGATCTTAAATTACATCTACAGCATACTGAAGTGAACAACTTATACAAGTAGTAAATGGAATGAAGTAGAACATAATTGAGTGAATATCGTAAAGTAGAACCATTTCTGGTACATAATAAAAATGTTAATACGACTGAAATAAAGTGAAGGGCTGAAGTAAGACATATTTATAGAACTTCTGTAATAAAGGTGTATGTTTTTGGAACGTAACAAAATTAAGGTTGTAAAATCAAGCCGTTTCTAGATCGTAAAGAAGGAAACGGAGTAGTTCAGAAATTGTTTTATTGTGTAATGCAATAAAGAATGTAAACTAGAGAGGGTTCTCAGAGTGCTCTAGCAAAGAGATGCAAAATAGAAGTGTCTCCGGGGCATGATGGAGTAAAAAGTGGATAACAGAATGTTTTCATAATGCAATGTAACATATGACATGAATTATATTTTTTCCAGTTACACTTACTTTTATATTAATAAGTATTGTTATAAAGGGCTTGTCCATAGCGAGAAAACATTGTGCTTAATAAAGAAACAATACAGGTATGTGCGAGGCATCCCTAACATGGAATCAGTACATAATAATATAAAGTAAAATAGCAAAGAGCAGTCTGAGGACATCATATTCTTCTTCTAGCAACTAAGGGTGAGTGCAGTTATCACAGGGAGTGAAAGAAGCACACCAGCAGAAGAGGGTCGATATTCATTATGATAGAGAGAAGTGCCCACTAGCGTAACAGAGAGGACAAGAAAGATCCCCGGGTGAAAATCGATTGGCGGGCGAGATGGGAGTAAGGTATACAAAGTGGCATTATAGTGATGTAGAAAATAATTTGCAGAATTTTTATAGGGAAGTAGGCCAAAGTGAAGGCTGAATTAGGTAAGCAGTGGTGAGCAGGTAGGGATGGGCAGGCATTCTCTGAACCCCATAAAGGCGATCTAATTCCAAGTGAACTACATCAGCAGGTGAACACTGGAGCTGATAATAGTTGTTTTTTGGAATCTTTCTTTATTGGTTTTCAGTATAACAGGACCAACTCAACAGTCAGGTCTACTAAGTCCAGGTGTACATTAAGCTGGATCTAAAGAACAAAACATGTCTTCTTAGCGTTTTAAAGAATAAAGCAATACATTAATACATACATTAACACATAGGAGCAGTGTCATGTTAGTGCATATCAATAAATACTGCACTATCCCTGTCCCTCCACCACCTGCCAGTGATCTATACCTGCCTGTGTTGGAGGGTCTTGCTCTTCCCCCAGTCTAGACATGCTTCAAGCACCCAGTTGGTGAGGTGAGGACCAGCAATGTCATATTGTCCGGTTGATACATTGCCCAACTACGCCTGTCCGTTCAGTCCCTCCCAACAGGTAAACCTGCCAGGTCAGAGTTCATGGCCCATGTCTGTGTGTATAGAGAGAGTCCCATTTGAGAGTGTGGGATCATATTGTCTAGCTGTCTACACAATGAGAAGGCTTGCAGGAGTCTGCCAGTATTAGGAATGGGCCCCTCACACATTTTCAAACTGAGAAAGGTTATCCTGAACTTTGTAAATTATTCTCTTATACATGGCCAGCCGAAAGAGTTCAGCCAATAATTCTTGGTGTGTAGGTAAAATACAGATTTTCGTGACCATCCGATCCGTCACCCTTCACCAGCTCCAATGAGAGGTGCTGTCCTCTGTCTGAAACATCATGTAAAATGGCTAATTTGGCTTATTCAGTAAAATTGTAAAGGTTGGTGTTATGTACTGTGTGCTATACAGCCGCACAGTACTGAGTCAAATTCAGGCAGATCCATAGGAAAAGTATCAGGTCCCATTCACGTTCCGCACATCTCCAACAGTTGGCATGTGACGGGAGATGGCCCTTTTTCAGTTTATATGGAGTCCAAAACCAGTCAACACAGCAGCTTAAAATAAGAGTACATCAACCAGACCTCCCATTAAGTTCTGTCATGATAGTTCAGCATGTCCACCCAGTCTTTGCCTTAGTATCCACGTTTATTCTGACCTGCCAAGATGTCCAATTCTCCTGTCTAGAGTATTTTTTTAATGTAGGGAATCAATGGTTATCTGATAGAGGTTGGAGACTGCACCACTAAAAGTCTATGTATTTGTGATGTGGTACTTTGAAATTTGGGACCGCGTAGGAGGCAGGGCCCTACCCCTGTCTATTCGGGTATTAGTGAACCACGAATGGCCAATGCGTTATGTACAAGTGCTTTTCATTACATTTCATCGATAAATACACTATGTATACGATATTATACATTGACTTCATGGGTTCCATCTTAGAGCGGTGGCCATCTTATGGTTGCCCTCACATAGGCTACACATTACAAACAAGTACGGGCCTTTAGAACACTTTCTGTTTGACTTCTCTTTGACCTGTGCAGCTTGGCTCCGCTGCCCCAGGTCAGTCTGGTCTCACGAGCTCCCCGTCCTACGGCCACCTGTGATTAGCATCAGGGTTTGACACACCATAAAGCCTTTTCATCCCACACAAGCCTCCGGCTAATCTCTTTCACATCTGACTCTGTTTCCTACTTTATGGCTTGTTTTACGAGCAGGAGGTGCCCGTTTTATTGGGGTCTGCTGATATCTGATGAGGGTTCTGAGCCTTGCTGGGTTAAAAGATTGTGGGCTGAACGAACTGGAATGTGGGATTGTCATCATGACTCTGCCTTTTCTTTGAAGCCAAAATATGTGAATGACCACTTGTGAAACAGGGGCGGTGTTGCCCAAAGCGTAATATTCTGTATAAAAGAGAAGACTGGTTTTTGTTCTGGAGACTGCCTCATTCAGTTGCTAAGGCTTCTGTGCGACGTAGTCTCACTCATTTGAGTTTAATAAAGATGTCTTTTTCATATTTCAGCTTCTTTTGCCAAGTTCTTTGTTACATTACCATGAGAGTGGAATTTTATAATACTACGCCAACAGAGAAAACAAAGTCATAGGGTGCTACCCCTGGCACCGCTGGGGTCCTAAAATCCCCGGTA
Organism: Triturus cristatus; assembly: GCF_964204655.1. Taxonomy (NCBI): domain Eukaryota; kingdom Metazoa; phylum Chordata; class Amphibia; order Caudata; family Salamandridae; genus Triturus; species Triturus cristatus. The sequence continues at coordinate 788,167,676 of NC_140584.1, read as the reverse complement.
CTTCAGTAGGCGCCCGACAGCGCGGCATCAATACAAGTGACTATCTGGAGGAGCGATCTTGTCAGAGGACAGAAATCTACTGGGAAGAACAGGACAGAAATCCACTAAGCAGGTACTCTGAGCACCGAGGTTCTGGGGGATTCTTTGTCTCTGCAGCCTAGTATATCTCTGATCTTTCTGAATTTGACTCTCCAAAAGATGTCACTCCCGATTAGAACCCTTTTTGATGTGAGTATTATAAAAGACGTTTGGTTACGTAGAACTTGACAGTTAGAATTTGGATAACCTTTTGATTAGTAAAAATAAGAATTAAGTATAAGTGCTTTGGTTCTTTGTCTTTTATTTGGTTATCACAATTACCAAAGCCGAGGGGTTGGTTTCTTGGTTTGTTGATTTGGTCATTGCAATTACCATACCCAAGGGTCTCGCATATTTGCGAGTGTATTGGTAGAGATAAACCCTTGAAGTTTTGAAGCTAGATTAGTGAGCTATAAGATGCCTGATCTTAGCAAGTTTGAAATGTAGCTTTAGAACTGTGAAATTTGTGTTGGCCATCTTTTGGTTTGTATAGGTTTGGATATGCGAATTGCAATTTGTGTAGGCAGGTAATGAGGTTTAGTTGAACGGTGCACGTACGAAAAATACCTTAAGCACCATTTTGATTATAATACTTGCGTTTTCCGCAGTATTTTTGACATGCCTGTTTGTAAGCTCACATGGAAAAATGTGTTGCTTTTTTGGAAGGTACCATAGTTAAAAACGGTTAGATTTGAAAACATATTTCTTCCTTGGTGATTTTGTACCCCCAGGGAATTAAAATATGACATAATACAAAACAAGGATCCTTCGTTCTGCGCAGTTTTATGAATAGAGATATGCAGAACGATTTTGTGTGGTGTTCTGCTAGGCAAAGCTAGTGAATTGAGCGCATTCACTACTTCTTGGACATACATCTGTCTGTTGGGCTGTTTATGCAGCCTTTTGGAATACTATTGAGAAGCCTTTCTTGTAAATATGACTTACAACTAGTATTTGCAAATGGTTTGGTTCAAGTATAGTCTGTGAGCTGTTCTTTCTTTCTGTCATGCGCATTGATTTGTAAGTCAACTGTGTGTTTAAATGTCTATGTGGTTTTCTCATTAGTGCAACTTCTGTAAGTAAATTGCGACGGCGCTCTTTATGAAAAATGGCTGTATTGTCTGTTTGACCCCCTTTCCGTTTATGTCTGAAATGAGCTCAATGTGTGTTTGTGGGTCTTCTGATGTTTTCAGTCTGTGAAGTAAATTGCTGGTTAATTAATATCAAGTAGAAACTTAGAAAAGAAATCCAGAAATGAACCATGTGATGTGCTAAAATAGCTATATGGTGCTCTTTAATTTATAGAATGAGCGTTTGTTAACATATACAAAACTGCCGTTAAATGCTTAAAGGATAAAATTAGAAACACATTCAGTAGATATAAATAAGGCCCCAAAAACGAAATTATCTATTTTGCAAAAATAAAATAAATTTACAGCATTTTCCTTAGATGCATTGTATTAGATGTTCACAGGCAAACTTTTCAGCTGCAGTATATTTGATAGAAATGTTCATTCAGCCAGCACCTTCCCAGTTGAACACGGGTGGAATTTTGCATAACCGTCCTTTTAAATGAAAGTGGCGCAAAAATGTGACGCGTTTCAAGTTGGGCTTATGCGCTTAGGCTTGTGAGGTAATGTGTTCAAAATGATAGGCAAGAGATGCAGCTTGCTTGTTATACATGGAATTATCACAAAAACGAATAATTGGGATTTTTTTTAAAAGAAAATTATTAATCATTGAAAAATTATTTTAAAAAAAATAAGTGCTTTTCAAAATCGTTTTTTGATATTTATAAAGCTTAATACTCATACTATGACCTCCTAGCATTCAAATTTGATTTAAGTTGTGTTGCATCACTAAAATGACAAGCATTCGCGTGTACAATTTTCCCTTGGCGCAGGCGCAAACAAGCTCATTTTTATAAAGTATAAGTTATTATTTCCAATGCCTGACTCATGTGTTATGTAATAGACATTCTGGTAATGCATATTATGCAAGAAAATTGTGCGATATTCATTTTTTAATGCCTGAAATATCAAAGTCGAATTTGGGTAAAAACATTGTTTAAACTGCATTTTCTTTCATTCAGAGTACTTTTTAAAGTGTCTCAGGCTTCAGTAAATACATACATTTAGGTTTGATATATATTTACAGGTTGTGCATTCTTATGATTCAATGAGTCAATGTGCCAGTACAACGGCTTGTTTCAATATCAGGGTTGAAGGTTCTAACTTCAACTGGGCCTACTGAGAAGTTCATTAATTTGAGGTTGATGAAAATGTGTACCATTGCATAAGATTACAACGAGCATTCATTCTAAAAACTGGTATGGGTGTTATTACGTTTTGTGAATTATTCACAGTACATGTAGTTTAATAATCTGGGAATAGAGATAATTTTTTAGCGCCTAAAAAGGAGAAATTATTTTACAAAATAGAGTGAATTATTGCAAGGTAGGAGGAATTAGGAAGGCCTTCTGGCTTTGACAAATTCAGAGTGGCAGAAGCTGGGGGCTAAGGAGAGCTGCAGAGGCTGGCTCAAGTTACGCTGCTGAGATGCTATCTTTAGTTTTCCCGTAAACAATGGAGTAGGCTGCCACGTTGACATTTATGACCGTTTAAATTAGGGCCTTGCCTCTGTGGAATGCAGAATGACCTTGCTACACGGGCCTCTAAAGGTGGGGTTTCTGGTTTCTCCATAACAACATCACTAAAACTAAAGAACTTAATTCCAAAGGGAAAATATAGAAAAAGGGGTTTTCTTTGAAAGCCCAAACATCATGTTAAATGCTTTGCAGAACAGATACATTTGTGTTATTTAACAGATCATGCCTAAGTGAGAACGTATCGCCAATTAAGACTTCTTTTTCACAGTGGAAACTGTAGGTGCCAAATTAATATGGAGTGTCATGTAACGATTTTTACTTTCAGAAAGGTAAAACTACGGTGGCTTGATGTTGCCAGGTAACTGACAAGAGGGTAACAGTTAAGTAATGGAAATTTATTTTTGTGTATTTGGTCCTATCATGAATTGTTCTTGCTGGTCCTGTACGTTAGAAGAGAAACAGTAAAGTTATATTTGACAGCAGATTTCCATTGCCTGGTGATCTGCTGTCAAAAGGAGGGTAAAGATTTTAAACCTGACAAATTAAACAGGCCCGTATATTGGGGGTTGGGCTGCAGGTTTACAGTGCATAAAAGTACATGACATGGTATTGTGTGTCACCGCTTATTTACATATGCTATTGTTTTGTCTATGCTTTTTGTGCTTGATATACAGCAAGTATATCTGATGGCTTGACGTTTTGTGCATTTTTATTATTTTTTGCATGTTTTCGTTGTTTTTGTTGCTGTTTTTGATACTATTACAAGTTTACCTGTGTTGTGAGGGGATGGTCATGACGATGCCCATCGCTACGCAACAGTTGGTTGAACTTGTTCTGGTTACTAAATTCCACAGCTAATGATATTTCATGCTGTGAACATGAGAGACAACACTTTACCAGTGCATGTCTATTTGGCTATAATGGTAAGGAAAATAAAAGAGATATACAGGATCGAAGTGTGTCACCTGTAGTTAGTCACGTTACTGCCCCTTCCCTTAAAGGAACAGGCAGCCCTACGTTTATGTATCCTTGATTGGACCCAAGGATGAAATTATAGATCTGTGACTCAAGGTGGCCTAATTTATATATTACATTAGTTAATGATGTTTTGCTTCCTAATTAGCCTATGGCTTTTGTTCCTTAAAAGAAAACTAGGTTTTCATTTTTCCCTGAAGAAGGAACTGGAACATTACCTAAGATTACCGTATATGGTGTAGCCGCCAGCAGTAGAGTTAAAATGTATGTAACGTTGGCCTTTGTGTATCACCCGTACTCTTGGTGTTGTCACATGCCTGACTATCACCCAAATAATTTTTGGTCTTCCTATAGATTTTTTTTTCCCTTTTATTACTTCTCCCCTGACCAATGTCGCATCATGCTTAGTTATTGTGGATTTTAGTTGTGTCCTAGTTCCAATTCCCTTTTCCGTATTCCTTTCACCAGTCAGCCCATTTATTATTGTAGGTGTATTGTTCAGGTACACACTTCCAGACTGCAGTGATGCACCAGGAACCTCCATATTATGTATAATCCCCTCTTGTATGACCAGACTGGTTTTCAAGAATTGTCCTTAGGCCTGCTTCAATGTTTTCCAGCCTGACTGTCAAGTATATTATATTATAGTAAGACAAGTTTTCCATCCCAATAGGAGATAACTTACGTTTTTTTTTTTTTAACATGACGAATTTTCAATGTCTATTTTTTAATGTGGTTTTTACCCTTTTGTCCCTGCTGCTTTAATTTTTGGTGGGATCAGATGTGTTCTAATCATGCAAATATCAGGACCCTCTAGTTCTTGTCTTTTGTTTGCATATTTGACTACTAGCCTGTGTATTGCATATTGCGCCTGATGTGAAAGTTTTCTACATGCCCATGATAATTTGTACCATGTGATTTCTCTATTGAGATGTTCTGGATAAGGAATTTAGGAACACCTAGATGTAATCATTCAGAAAAGAAATGTGTTTGCCCCGTTAGACAATGCCACCATATGTGAAGACATCCATTTAGATAGAATCCTCGCGTAGTTATCTACCTTTAGATGATGGAGGCTCTCACACGGAAACCAAATTGAAAAGATTAGAGACACTGTTTTGCCTACTGTCTTTATATTTGTATTGCTTTTTGAGAATGACAGTATATTCTAGAACAAAATTGTCCCATGGCGTGTGGCCACTCCTTTGAAACTCGCAGACCACCTGTTTGCAGTTCCCTTGTTAAAGCATCGCACTTGCTTCATCAGAAGGCGTTCAACATCAGAAAAGAGGGAGGAGCTGGTTTTGCCACAGAACCAGAATTTCAGTGCACAAGAGCGCCTGTCATGTGCTGGTAACCTCTGACAGTGTGCAGTCCCTTGAGCCCCTTGGCCTGAGTTTTTGGCCACATACACCCCCTCTTTTCCTTTGCTCCAATGGAAGTGCAGTGCACCGGCGGATCCAAGATTGACAAAAGGCACTAATTCTAGGGCCCATGAAAGAGCAGCCTGAGCGTCCTCTGACACCGAATGATGAGTGTTGGATCCTGAGAATGGTCCCGGGTCTGCACAAGATGATCTGTGCCCATGACCAATGAAGAGCATATTATTTGTAGTGTCTGCAGCAGAGGAAAGACACAGGTGCACTGCCTTGAGACATTGAGACTCTCGAGTGAGCTGTGGGTGTTTGCCAGGAGGGCACTCCAACTAAGCAGTACTTTTCTCATGTAAGGCTTGAATGAAGAGGCCCATGCAAAAGAAAACAACAGAAGAAGATTTGATGGACGATAGAAGCCTGCCAGAGAGGCTTTTTGAACGGACTCTGGGCATAGGTGGTTCCACAAGAGGTTTCCGTGTGATTGTATAGAGTAGGTGTTAAGGAGACTGATTGTTTTGCTGGCATTGTTTTAAAGTACTATTCTGTTTAGTAAAAGCAGAATAAAGTCCATTTTCTGTGGAAAGAGTATTTTCACCTCAGAGCATTGATGAGGGTCACCACTGTTTCACCTGAACATATAAAATGCATAGGAGCCCTAAAGGTGTTACTAGATAATTTTAGGACTTGCTTTCTGCTTAGGGTTGTGAAAAATTATTATTTCATTTTTAATAGTGGTCACTATTTTCTCCCGTTGTCTATATGTTCTTAATAACGTGTTCTCTAGTGTGGTTTTTAAACATGACGTTGTCATTTATGGGTGGGATTGTTTTACTCTACCCAATTGACTTCTGCACCCGCTTCCCAACCTATGTCCTTTCCTACTACTGCTTCTTTGCATTCTTTTCACCCTTTTCCTGAACATGGGCAGGTTAAAAGATTAGAATTCGTAAGCAATTCTTTTGTACAGCTTCTGCATCAACACTAGTTAGTAGTGAACATCACTAATTGTTGGGTGTCTGATCTTATGCCACCCACTACAGATAGAGGTATTCCTTATTTTTTTCCTGCCATATGAGGCCTATGTGCTACTACATGTGTAAGGAGACGTGTCCCGAGAGAGAGTTGCTAAGTAATAGGATGATGCTACAGCAACATCTTCATGACTTTATGAATATAGACCTGGACTGAGATTAGTATGAGAATAGTTATTGCCTATGTAAGGGCAAAAGGAGGGTCTGTGGTACTTTGAAATTTGGGACCGCGTAGGAGGCAGGGCCCTACCCCTGTCTATTCGGGTATTAGTGAACCACGAATGGCCAATGCGTTATGTACAAGTGCTTTTCATTACATTTCATCGATAAATGCACTATGTATACGATATTATACATTGACTTCATGGGTTCCATTTTAGAGCAGTGGCCATCTTATGGTTGCCCTCACATAGGCTACACATTACAAACAAGTACGGGCCTTTAGAACACATGTACTTTCTGTTTGACTTCTCTTTGACCTGTGCAGCTTGGCTCCGCTGCCCCAGGTCAGTCCGGTCTCACGAGCTCCCCGTCCTACGGCCACCTGTGATTAGCATCAGGGTTTGACACACCATAAAGCCTTTTCATCCCACACAAGCCTCCGGCTAATCTCTTTCACATCTGACTCTGTTTCCTACTTTATGGCTTGTTTTACGAGCAGGAGGTGCCCGTTTTATTGGGGTCTGCTGATATCTGATGAGGGTTCTGAGCCTTGCTGGGTTAAAAGATTGTGGGCTGAACGAACTGGAATGTGGGATTGTCATCATGACTCTGCCTTTTCTTTGAAGCCAAAATATGTGAATGACCACTTGTGAAACAGGGGCGGTGTTGCCCAAAGCGTAATATTCTGTATAAAAGAGAAGACTGGTTTTTGTTCTGGAGACTGCCTCATTCAGTTGCTAAGGCTTCTGTGCGACGTAGTCTCACTCATTTGAGTTTAATAAAGATGTCGTTTTCATATTTCAGCTTCTTTTGCCAAGTTCTTTGTTACATTACCATGAGAGTGGAATTTTATAATACTACGCCAACAGAGAAAACAAAGTCATAGGGTGCTACCCCTGGCACCGCTGGGGTCCTAAAATCCCCGGTACTTCAGTGATGGGCCAATCAGGGAAGATGAGTGGGTCCAGACCTAGTTTGCTCACCAAACAGTGTCTCAGTGACGATAATACGAGTACTGTCTTGGAGTTTCTCTAGTAAAGTAATCCATCTCCATCAGTTGAGCTGTATGTAAACCATCTGGGAATTGAACAGTGGCTGGAGAAGACTTGCTCAACTGCCTCTGCATTGTTTATTACCTAGTGCATTCTACTCTGCCCTTGCTGCTCTAAATGTAATTTATGTGTCAGGAAGGGCAGAACAATTTCAGAACATATAATATTGCACTAGTTCTGCAACCTCTTCTGGCCTTCTGATCTTAAATGCCTTGGATGAAGTGTCATGATGGGCACCTTGAATGTCTCCATTGAAAGTTTGACTATTGTCTATCTTTTCTGTACTTCTAATTATGCAGTTCTCTGTTCCTCACAGGCAAAATTAAACCAGGCATGTTCTTACACACTGAACCAGAGGAACAAGTTTCCTCCTTGGTTAAGCATTCAATTTTGCGATATTCCTTCTACATGCATAAACACCAATTGCAAATTACATTTGGCCACTACTCAAGTTTTGGCAGCATATTACCCCATGAAATCTTACAACATGGGGACACTATAGATATCCTAAGCTTTACGCTCTCAATTACCAGTTGTTGTTTATCTTTGAGAGCAACATAGAGACAATCTTAGAAGCCCCCGATTAAGAATGTGATCTTGTGATTTATGCAAGGAGACCTGTGGAAAACACCTGGGGAGATAGTCAGGAAGAAGGAGGACCTATTAAACCTAGGGAGCTAGGAGGAAAATACACCCCACACGTTAATGCAATAGATATTCCTTGTGTGCATTCATACCGTCATTGTAATCTACGGATCCTGACCGGAGCCCAAATGTAACAAAAATCATATCTGTTTTAAATGAAGTATAAACCACAATAGCAAGTAAAGTATATTGACCCCTCAAAACTCTCAAGGGCGACCGAGTGATTACTTCTGGCCAAATAAGTCTCTAGTTGTTTCCAAAGTAATGTCAACAAGATTTAAACATTTCCTGGAATCCAATAGCATTCTACTCATATACACAGTAACAGCTACAAGTTGACTCTTCTGAGAGCATGTCTTCTAAGAGCATGTCTTTCACATGAGACTGACAGGTGACTAGTTATAAGGATTCCGCTGATGTCATCTTCGGTCCAAAGAGAGACTTCCTACCGATTGCCCTCCACATTCAGCTTCAACAACAGGCTACAAGGTGCCAAGCTAGTGGGCCCAACATGACATGCTCCTGTGTCAAAAAGGAGAATAAAAGAGAGAATACAGTGCAATATTACCCTTCAATGTTCTTTGGAAAGCAGGAGTGTGGTGCGAAGGATTGGAGGGGTATTGTCTGAGTGGTGTTTTATTTGGTGGTTTATTGTATAATATTAAATATTATATAGCATGCTAGATATCATTAAGAATTAAACTAGTTGTGAGCCTTGCACTGAAAACCCCTAAGCATCACCAGTCTCTAAATTACTCTCTATAAATTAGGGGCCTGTAAGAACCCTAGAGCAAAGAGTTTGGTGTCTTCATACAATTTAGCAAAGTCTTTAGCGCCTTGATGCCCTCAGGTATTTGGCGCTGTTACATATTTGTCTCATTTTTTTTTCAGTCTCTAAATTAACCTTCGTATTCGATCACATAAAAAGCAGTGGAAAGATCCAGAAGGATGTGTACTCTACATCCAGTATGTATAGTGTGTTCCCCGTTATCTTGAGTGAGACGGTTTCAGCTCTGCAGCATAGTGGCAGCCGCGGCCCATGGAGGTAAGAGCGGTGGGGCCGGGTGAGGGAGATTTCAACAGACGACGATGAGGGAAAATTGAATAGTCTGTTGATTTCCCACCCCCCACCGGGCCCTACTGCTCTTACCTGCATGGCCCGCGGCTGATAGTGGAAACCTGATGTCCTGGAGGCACTGGGCTTTTGTCTTTAATGTAATTGACAAGTTGGCTACATATTTCTAAATGGCTTTTCCTTTAAAATGGAAATATGACATAATGCAGATGTTGTTAAGTTATAACGAGGTGACCCACGTTAAACTACCGATATGGGTCATAATACAGTACAATGAAAAGGCGGTCGCGGTAGCAATAGTTTAAGAAAAAGAATACATTCTCCACTTTTGCTTATCTGTAATGCTCAAATCTAATTTAATTCCAAAATTGAGAAGCATCAAATGCAATTTCAAGTCAAAGCATTACTTATTGGCAACACAGTTGCTCCACAAAAGTTTGTAGTGCTATAAATATTTACAGTGCTCTTTGTGTAAAGGGAAAAAGAGGTATTTGTTATTTGGTGAATGTATTATTTTTCTTAAGCTATTGCTACCGCGACTGCTTTTTCATTGTACTATAATGCAGATATTGGCGATGATATCAGAGTCAAGTTGAGTTTTTTGATAAATGGGGTCGGTGCTTGACATTTTAGAGAGGCCTCGAACAAGCCTTGTGCTATTATTATTTTGAGCCGTGCTTCAGTCAGGAAAGCCAAATATTTGTCCATTGTGGGTGGTAAAGGGATCCCGGACATTAATAACATTAAACCCATTACCAACACATTAGCATCGAAAATTCCCCAGTAAATATGAACATTAAAAAAATCTAATACACAATCCTCAAAATCGCCTTCCTGGACCATTGAAGCGCAAAAGACTTAACAGGATGCGTTTATCAGGGAGATATGTTAGGCCCACTATGTCTTTTATGTGAGGGATGACATCAAAGTACGTCAAGAGATGACTGAGGTCTTGTAAAATATTACTGGATTTAAGGTTAGCAGTAATTTTTGGAAGGACATCTGTCGAGACTGATAAGAATGTTGACCGTTCATGTTTGAATTTGGAATAAAATGATTCAGGATTGGAGGTTTTTTCTGTGACATTAGTCTTTGGTATGATGCAGTTAATTTTACCATTGACTAATGTTCAAAACTGGGTGTAGTTTTGAAAGTGACTTGAGGAGGATAGTTGATTTCCGGCTTGACAATGTCCCTGATTATTTTGAATCATGCCCTGAGGTTTTGGAGTTTTGCAACAGGGAGAGCATTTGGGAAGTTTTGAATTGCCACTGGCGCTCAAATCTTCTCATAACAATGTGCTACTTTTACAGGCTCTCGGTGATTGTTAGGAAGGCGATTTTGTAGATTGTGTATTAGGTTTTTATTAATGTGTTCATTTACTGGGGAATTTTCGATCGTAATGTGTTGGGAATGGGTAATGTTATTAAGAGCCGGAAGTGTTTGGGCCTCTAGAACTTCTCCTGAGTATATTTTATAAAATGTATTTTCCATATTTTTAGAGGATAAGGCTGAGGAACACAGTTTAGGAGAGATGGTTTAAGGTGGCTGGTGGAAGCTATGGAATGGACCATTAGAGCATGATGGACTTTGAACACGATACATTTATCAGGCAGATATGATAGGTCTATGATTTCTTGTATGTGAAAAAAGGGGGGTTGAATAAAATCAAAACACTACAGATCAAGGTTCTGTCAAATCTAATTTCCTGATGGGTTGCCCATGACCAGGATGAAGATAATTAGGTCTAGTATTTAACCAGCCTTGTGTGTGGTTAAGAGGTAAAGTTAAAAACTGGTTCATGAGATCATCAAAGTCCTGGAATACCTGCTAAGTCTAGTTATTCGTTGGAGCTGGGGAAAAAGTCATGGTGGTGTCACGCAGGAGTCATCTTTCTGTTATGCTGTGTGACTCTCTGGTACACCAGCCAAACCCACAGAACTTGTTGACTCACCTGTGGGGATGTAGCTGCGTTTAACGTGGATTTTAAAAGATTCAGACTTGTTATAATAAATAGAATAATTTATACGTGACAGTTGGCTCTCCATGCAAAATCACAACTGCAAATTATAGTACTCAGTAGAAAATAATTACAATGGATCTATAATATATACAACAATGTTTTCTTCTTAGCCTCAGACTTTAATGAACACAATACTCTTATTTTAGGAATATTAAATTCTGCGCCCTAAAAAGTAAATTTCTCCACAAGACCACCCGTCTGATTGCATCTATAGTTATAGGACAACCCTGTCACTCATTTTGAGGAGAGATAATTCAAAGTGATAGATAAAATGCTTAATTAATCCCAGCCAAAATGAATTACTCTGGGGCCCATTGCATTCCATTGATTTTACGCTTATTGTGCCATTACAGATAGAGGTCATGTGCAAATCATTCTTAATCACAGCAAAAAAAGGAGCCTGACGTGTTAGGCTATGTCCCTTCTCAACCAGAACAGAAACACCCTCAAACTTGCTGCAGTCATGTTGGGCCTTATTGAGTCACAGCATGAGTCCCCTATGACACAACAAGCTATGAAACGAATATTGCATAAGTGAGTCATTGACACAAATTGAAAGTGACGGACAGAATGCATGAATTAGTCTTAACCACTGGTAATGGCTTTGAGACCAACCCTATGCATGTTGGGCTTAACCATCCCTCTGGAGGTGTGGCCAAAACTGATCTACACATGGTTGGCCGTCGTCTATAATGGTACAGTTTGAAAAGAAAACATAACATAAACTGTGGCCAAAGTAATGTCAGGTGGCTGAAATTTATTCACCACTTCCTTCTGTTATTTTTTGCTTTTCCCACTCTCCTCGGACCGGCTAGTGTCCTATCTAAGACTATGTGCATAAGCGAATGGGACATTTTTCCTTACAGCACACAGCAGGAGTGCAGGTAATGGGGTTGGGGGTTGGTTTATGACACAAGGCTCTCTGTGTCCTAGAAGTTGATAGTAAATGCTGTATTCATTGAGAACCAAGAATTAACGAGGTCCTGTGCGACCTAAGGATTATCTTCATCTCACCAGAAGCAGCACCTTTCTTGTAATTCTTGTATTGCATACAGATGTGTTTCTTGTTTTACTTATGGAATCGTTGTCCTCTGGGAGGAGGCTGTGATGAAAAACAAGGTGCTGGCACAAAGATGAGGTATGTGTCCAAAGAAAGGCTAAACAAAGTTATTTTAATGGTAGAAGAGCTACTCGAGTAAAAGGATGATTCTTCTATCTCAACTCTCAGTATCCTAGATGTCGGGTCCCGGGTCAGTCCAGAAGCATGTTAGGCTAGGAGTATCTGGAAGAGATACCATTTGGAGGCGGCACAATCCTGACTATTGGATCGGTGAGAGAAGTTGGCCTGGTATATGCTGTCCACTAATTAAAGTGGGCACCTTGCACCAGTCCAAACAACCCTTATGATGATTTAAGAGGTCAAAGATAACCTTAGAAAGCTATCCAAGTGGTAGCTGTGGAGAGCAGCCTTCAGGCTTAGTCTTGAAGGAATGTCAAGCAGCTTCTTTTACCAGAATGCAATCTTATAGTATTGGTTAAATAAAAGGAGAACTACACAGTAGTTATAAAAATATGTATTTATTAATATAACACTCTCTAGTATGACACAGTATGTCCTACATGGAGATAATCACAAAGCACACAATACTTGGGCACAGAAATGACAGTAAAAAGCACTAATACACAGTGGGCCCATATACTAAAATAGTCGTATAAGAACCACGACTCCATGTCAAGACAGTGTTGAGAGAATGTAGAATCGCTGGGACCCTAAGGACCCACCCAAGGTGAGTAAGTAGGGACCCCATGGAGGACGGGTGCAGTGTGGGAACACGACCGAGTGCTCCGTACAATTCTATGGGAAAGTCGTGGTTGAAGTTTTAGAGTTTAAGGACCCTTTCCAGTATGCTGGCTGCATAGGTCTGAAGTGGCGTCAGATACCGCCGTCGAACCCAATGGAGGACATCGAAGAAGAGCCGCTGCTGGAAGCAAGAAAAGTGCACATTGGAATCCAAAGGTGGATTCTTGTCAAAGACTACCTGAAAGCAGAGGGGACAGAGTCTGGGTCACTTAGGAGTGACCAAGCGCTTGGTAAACAAATGCCCACCGATGTCGGTGTTCTTGACTCTGCAGCTACGGGGTCCAGGAGATGTCAAAGCTGACCAGGAGCCGGATACGAGCTGTCCCCCAAAGGATGTTGAGTGCTAAGGGGTCGTGTCCGGCATGAGCACCAACAAGCCTTGGCAGCGGCAACCCATGCAGGAGGTCAAGGATGTGTACGGTTCAGACCAGCAAGGTCCAGGAGACTCACCAAACACAGCGGACTCAGGGCAAGCCTGGAGCAACCAGGGGAGGCCAAGAAAAGCAGATATGACCCTCAATTGGACCCACATGCCGGAGGAACAGTGGTCGCGAGAGGACCTTGTGCAATTCACCAAACAACAGCCCTCGGAGCACTCGGTGCGAGGAGGTCAAAGATCTTGGTAGGAAATGGTGCCAGAGGTTGGAGCTACTCGGAGCCTAGTGGACTTGTTCGGGAAACACCAACAAGCATATGCACTTGCAAATGTACGCGGTGCACAGGGGCTCAGATATTGCAGCCCCCACAAAGGGATTCTGACCTCAAACTTGGTGAGAGGGCAGATTGGAGCTTCAGGGACACAGAAACCTACCTGCTGTGTTGAGAAAGCCTTTGGAATCCATAGGAGCTCAGGATCAGCAGAACAGACCACAGTGTTGCGGTGCCTGCAAATGCAGGGAAGTGACTCCTTCACTCCAAGGTAGATATCTTTGGTTTTCCTTGATGCTCCACAGGTCCTGCACAGAGGCTGTATGGTGCACAGGCACAGACGATGCTTCAGACTGAGAGGGAGACGAAGTCGAGCCCAAACAAAGTCCAGCGAAGTCCAGAGTGTCCAGACCGTTGAAGCTTAGTGGTTTCTGGTTCAAAATCCTGTCCACGTAGAGTCTAGGGTCCTACAGCAAGGTAAGCCCCTTTGTACCCACAGGAGAGGGTTGGACAGATTCAGGGGACCCTCCCAGGAGAGGGGCTGGACAGTGGGGAGGTTACTCCCATGTGCTTAGTCCAGTTTCGCACCAGAGCAGGAGCCAACGGCTCCCAGGACTAGTTTGAGCTGGACTATGCACAGGGACACCAAATGTGCCCCTCATGTAAACTTTTGTCGCTGGCAAGTGCACCCACCCAGCCCTAATACACTAAATCCTGTCTGGGAGGTTGTCACGCCTCCCTGTGACAGGATGCCTATTGTTCTGCCTTCCAATGCTAAAACTTGGCTCAGCAGCAGGAGGTCAGAAATGTGTCTCTGGTTGGCAGCAACCATTTCGTGCAGCCCATGACTAGAAGGCTGGTACCGGGAACACCAGGGACCCAACGAAGCTCGCATCTGAGGGGTGGAATCACACCTCCCACACCGGTTACTGGTGGAGGAGGTATGATTCTAACATGTTAGACACCAAACACAATAGTGTTTTTTACAGCCGTTTTAGAGTTGGTCATCACACGGTCGCATAATGCTACTCCATATTTCGTAAATATCCACTTCACTGACAACCCGGTAGAATGGACTCCTTAGGCTGCAGGGGTGTTCTGCTCATGCAGTGGCAGCCTCTCACTTACAAACAAGCACCCTGCCTTCAGGATTGTATAGGCCTTCTAGAGGGGTGACTTATAAGTTTTAAGTGCAGTGAACCTTAGATATAGCAAACCCATATCTTAAGCTAGTGATGCATGACCCATCTCACACAGGCTGCAATGGCAGGCCTGTAGTTCCATTTTGCATGGCCTCTCATGGGTGGCATAATACATGCTTCAGTCGCCCATGGGAGGCCTCTGGGGTACCTATGGCCTGGGTACATGGGTACAAAATACTAGGGACTGACAAGGGTACCCCAGTATACAATCTGAAGTATACCCAAGTACATAGCATCACAGTTTAAGGAGAAAGCAGACAGACTGTGGTCCTGATTAACAGGATCCCAGTCAGACTAGTCAAAAACAGTATCACATTTAGCAAAAAGTGGGGGTAACCATAAGAAGCAGATCCTACTTTCCTAAAATTGGCCGTTCGGAGCACACAGAGCACCAAAGAGAGATCATGGCACTAAATTAATTTAGGACAGCTGTGTATTTCCTATAATTTAGACAAGTTTTGAGGTCCAAATCCTGGCCAAAAAAGTATGCTGTGAAGGAGAAGGGTCATGAAATACCCTCCTCCGAAGACAAGTTGGTATGTATTTCAATGAACAATGGCTGCAGAAGGGCCCTCACCCCCCACTGAGGCTGAGTCTTGTGGGGGTTTTCAGTCATTCTTCATGCTTTGCATGTACACCTGCGCATAAATACAAAGCGACAGGCTTAACACTGTTTTTTTCAATTTTATGGTTATTGGCAATGTTGTACAGTCAAGTTGAGTTCAACTTCCCATTCTGTCAAAGGCCACAAAGCACCACAGTGCCAACGGGTCTCTTTGTCTGTGTATGGTGCTGCAGATTCGTCTCACAAGAGTTTGAGTCTATCAAGAAGCCTTTACCAAGGCCTTGGCATAAGGTTCTAATTGCTCCAGAGACTCTGGATGCTTGTCCTAGGCAGTCTAGCTCAACTCCTCTTGAGGGAAATGTGTGTCGCAGTCCAAGTTTGATGGGAATGGCACCTTCTCATACTGCTCCTTGACGATTAAAAGGGGAGCTCGTCCAAGTCAGCATGCCATTAGCATCGATGCACGAAGAAGCACAGAGGTTAGGCCTATGCTATTGCTTCAACCCTCCCTGTTCATAAACTCAAATCTTTGTCCTCTTTATTGCTTTTTTCTTCTGAGCTCTTCTTTCTATCCTCCAAGTCCATGGCTACCCCTCTCACCACTTCTCCCTCTCTTTCATGTCTGATGTACTCTTTCTTCCTCTTTATTACGCTCTCTTAATCTCTTTCTGTCTGTCTTCTATGCACAAAAGAGACTGTAATATTTTAAATGTTCACATATGTCAAACTGATTACAACATTAAAAATAAACAATTGCATTAACAATTGCATCAACTGAAGAACAGATCAAGCATGTTCAGTTTTTAAGTGAACCTCACAAAAGTCATACCATTTAAATGTAAAGTTTGCATTTAACCATAACCACTAGAGTACAATGCTGATAGTACAATACGTGATGTACCAGGATGTTTTGAATCACTGACCTTGAAGTTTGATGAAATGAGAAACTAGTGTTCAAAGATGCTTTGTTAGAACTAAAACCACCTCTGGTCTCTGCTTAAATTTGAACCCTTCAAACCAATCCGTAAACCAATCCGTATTTAATCAGCCAAGTTCAACCAATTTGATTGAGTTCTCTTATTGACAAGTTGTATGATGGGTGCTTGATTTTCAATAGAGATACTAGCAAAGCACTTATGATTTGCATTCTTCACTACATAGACACTAGTGAATGAATAGATGATTTTGACTTAGGGCCTGATTATGACTTTTGTGGAAACTTGTCCACCATGCCGCCGCCCCGCTCCCACCCCCCCAAAGCTGCGTGAGCACTGCCCGCCAGATTACAAGTTTTCTCATGTCTTGTGGGCATTTCTTTGGCGGTCCCATTGCGTTGCGTCTGAAAATGGGCACCACAATGGGAGCACCAAAGGCATTTTCGGCACGTCATGGACTCTGCAGTCCATGCTGAGGAGGAACTGGGGGTGCATGCACACAGGTGAGCACAGCATGTGCCCCCCTAAATGCACCAACATGCATGGGGCAAAGGGATCCCTGAAGAGCCCCCTTTGTTTCATGACCGCCAGCAGTTTCATGCATTAAGAACCTCCATGAAACTGCTGGCGGTCTTTGAACTCGTAATATTCATGGCGTTGCCACAGCAGCACTGCCAGCATATTGTGAGCCCCTGACTGCAACGCCACCACCAGGGAATGCAGTTCCCTGGCAGTTACGGCAGTCCAAAGGTGGTCCAACCACCAAAGTTGTAATAGGGGGCCGCACCACTGGTGCGGCGGTGGCCACACTGCCACCGCTGCGCCACCGTGAGTTTAGCGGTCCTCGGAGCGCCAAACTCATATTTAGGCCCTTGGTGTTGTCTGTAAGGTCGTTTGACTTGGATGACAGATCCTCCAGAGTGATTTATCCATGGAAAGAAAACTTTCCCTCTATGGTATGCCTCACAGAAAGAAGGGTCAGCTAGGAAGGCAGCACAGAATATGAAAAGATATCTCCGAATGAAACCTTTTTATTTAGTTAAAAGGTAATTAACCCTGACACATCATCAGGAGGTACACTCAGAAACATCCTCCTTAGCTCAAATCCTGACAGGACTCCCTTCTAGAATTCGTATCCCACCAGATTCTATATGACAAAGATGTGACATAGCTGTACAGTGTCCTAGAAGGAACACTAGTCATAAACAACATCATGACACAGTTCCTTCTTTTTGATAACGTCAACACAATATAGTTCGATTAATTACGATTGAAATGCAAAAATACTACAGTAGCTATATAGAAGATTACAACTATTACACTATGCAAATAGGAGAACAAAATAACATTACATAAACAATAATAAGGGCAATTTGGCAAAATAAATTTTGCAGTTTACAATATTTCATTTAATTAGTCATCCATATAATTATTCAGTTTCCTTGGTTTGATCACAGTTCAACCAAACTTACTCATTATGTTACCCATTCCAGTATCTGGTTCCTGTCGTTCAATCTTTCTAGGGAGTCATCAAGGACTTTTCCATCTACCATTGTATCCTCATGTGCTTCCTGATTTAACTGATTATTTAACTGTTTATGCTCTTTGCCGTGAAATAATCAATCAAATCTCCTCCTTGTAAGTTCCTGGACATTATCTGGTACAGTGTACTGCTATTAACTTTACATCCTATCCTCCCCTTTAAACAGAGAGATAGAAGTGAGATGCCACACCTTGCCATTACTCAACAGCACTGCATTTTAAAAACTTATTTTTACTACTAATGTTTGTGAAAATATACTTTGATCTTTCTTCAACAACCAACTTTGTTTTTACTCTTACCCCGTCTCCCGCTTTGATGTAAACTGTCTTACACTTGTTTTATGTCATAATACTTCTTGTTCACTGGCTAAGCTTGTGACAACCTTTCCCTCACTGCTTCAGGTGACCGATTAACCTTTTTAGACATTATCATCCAGCCTAAATTATCTTTGGAAAATGGTGTTCTTCCTTTCATTAGTTCAAAAGTATAACTATTGTGGCACACAGAGTAATCCTGTATGCCCACATTGTGAGAAAAAAATATTTCCTCCATTCCAGCTTATTGTTGCTACCTAGTTGGGTGGTTCCTTTAATATCACTGTTGAACCATTCTACAGCACCATTAACTGCAGGAGATACAACGAGGTAGTTTATGTGTGATTCCATTCCTACGCAAAAAGGACCTGAACATTTCTGAAGTAAACTGTGGATCATGGTCACTATGTATATATTTAGGTAATCCTGCCTTTAAAAATACTTTAGGAAACGGACAATAACAATAGAATATGCCTTATGCACAATTTCAATTTCAGGCCACTTAGTAAATGATCAACTACAAAAATGAAATACCTTTGCCATTTTCCGAGATGGGATCCATGATATGTATTCCTATTCCTTCCTACGGCATCTTTGGGCTACAGATAGGAT
The DNA here is from genome assembly GCF_964204655.1 of Triturus cristatus. Lineage (NCBI taxonomy): Eukaryota > Metazoa > Chordata > Amphibia > Caudata > Salamandridae > Triturus > Triturus cristatus. The sequence continues at coordinate 788,148,971 of NC_140584.1, read as the reverse complement.
ATAAGGGTGGTTTGAATGTAGTATGGATCTTGTCTGAGTTCTCACATTGAATGCAATTTCTTACCTTCCTCTCTATTTCCAAATCTAATCCTGGGCATCAATACAAAATCTTCACTCTGCATTTAGTCTTTCTAATAAAATGCCCTTGATGAAAAAATTCCAATACCTTTAGTCTCAGATTTCTTAGAGGAATGACCTTGCCATTCCTCATAATCAGCCCTCCTTCAAAGAATAAATCATGCCTTAATTCCCAATATGCTAATAAACACTTCTCCAAATGGACTTTTTCCGGCCAACCTTCAATAATCATTTGCCTACTTCTACAAGCATTCCACCCTTCTCTGGGCATGTGGCCAGTCCTCACCAGTAATACCAGGAATGTTATTATTAGTAATGTTTGTGACACAAATCTCATCCAAATCCTTCTCCCTTGCATCTCTCAAAGGTAATGGCATATGGTTGAAAAAATCAACAACAACATTTTTCACACCAGGCATACTGTGCTTCATAATTGTAGTCTTGTAACCTGACAGACATACAAGCAAGGGAGGTAATGCTTTATATAAACTGTTAGCGGTTAAGACCTTTGTGAGTGGTTTGTGGTCACTACGCAAGGTGACTTTTTCCCCCCAAAATATATTGTCAGAAATGTTCAAGTCCCACACACAAGCAAGTGTCTCTCGTTCAATGACAGAATAGATGTGACATAGATGTACAGTGTTCTAGAAGGAACACCAAATATAAACAACATCATAACAGCATACATGGTCTGTTTTATTCTTGATTGAACACAAAGAAGGATGCACGGATTTTCTTAGCTTTGCATTATTGAGAGGCTAGGGCTGGATAATTCACTGAATGAACACAAACACTTTGAAAATATCGAATTTTTACAAGCATTGAATTGCACTGCTTTGGTATTTATACAGTCCTTTGCATACAACTTGTGAGGTCGAAAGAGATTTCTAAATTGTTCAGTAAGGAACGTCCCCATATGTATAATTGAAATAGTGCTTTATGTACATGGACAGGTTGCGGAACCGCTACAATGTTTATCAGCTTCCCTGGCACCCGTCATGTGTATGGTTGATGATGTCCTGGTTGTAGATTGGCCTATGTAGACAATGTTGGGTGCATTGCTTGATGTTTGGAGTCTGGGTGGTGATTATTGGTCTAGTCAGGCTTCTCCAATGAGTTGCCCCTGAGTTGCTGGTAGCTCTCCAGCTACCTATAATTAGTTCTCCTGCGTGTAGCCACGCCTACTAAATCAGAAGCTTTTGCTTATTTAACTTAATATATGCATACCAAAACTAGATTATGTTTGAAGAAAAATGTATGAATTTCCAGTAATATATTATAAAGCTAACATTTGAGTGACAATCATGTACCGTTGGAGACTTATTACTCATATCATTACCTTGGCTCCAGGGGCATTGCAGCTACGGCTGTTATTTGTTATCCATGTAGAGGCATTCCAAATTGATATGGCACTTTCATTAGGGGTGGGTGGAACTCAGAGAGTTTTACTCTAGGTAATTCTGAAGTTACATGAAAACCTCAGCAAGATCCCGCAGAGTTCCGCTAACTAACTTAAATCGGCACAACGCGCTGCTTGCACTGATTTCAGGCACTGGGAGCTTGTTTTCAGCGTGAACGCATCATGCGGCATGCCGGAGGGCACTGTGCCTCGAGTTGGTTTTGCTGCCACTTGACTAGATTGTCTACTTGAGCAACAGCTTTCTCATCGTGAATGGTCGCGACCACCCACATTGGGAATATCTTGCTGGGAGCCCTCCTAGCGCCCCAAAATCCCGCTAGGGGGGCCAGTTCTCACTAGCCAACTTACAGTTGCTGAGCCAGGCGTGAGAAAAACTCCACCACACAGTAGATGGTTGAATTTGGCCAGAACTTTGTGTTACTTCATGTAGTCCCCAAAACTCTGCCAGCTCGGCCGGCAGAGTGGAATTTATCGCCCACCCCTACTTTTTACATTGCTACTGACTGCCCTGCCTGATGCACTGAGGTAGTCACTGCTGACAGTCTTGCAGGTGTAGCCACCAGTGCTTAAATTGTGCGGCTGGATGCAGGCGGGGCCCACCGGAAACGCATCTCTGCTGACCAGTGGTTATTTTTTCTCAACAGACTTTGACCTAGAGCAGAAATAGAAAAACACAACAGGAGGAAAAAAGGAGGAAGAGAAAGATGGAAAACAGTGACAAAGGGAGAGCACATGGATGAAAAAGAACCCACAAGGATGAGATAAGGGGACAGGCAGGATCAGGTGATGGACGAAAAAGACACGAGGTGGAATCAAGACCATAAAGTCTTGGTATTCGATGCCTCAAACTTCAATAGTACGCGCCGTGTGCTTCTGAGCAAAACATTTGGCCCAGCACTTATTTTTTACAACTTTAGCTCTGGCCACTAATTCTCGTCTTATGTGGTCATTATTACAACACCAATAATATCAGTAGCTCAGGGTGATTTCCATTAAACATAAGTAGCTCTTGTTGCAGAAAAGGTTGGAGACCCCTGTTCTACACCAATCGGACCCTGCATTAGGTCTCGAGACCATTGCACCCGTTTTATGAAAGAGGCCCACCAGTTGTGATAGGCCAGCCGAGCCCACGCCGAGTCAGAAAGAGATAAAAATAATCATGGATGAAAAATCCCCCTGCGGAGCAGTAGCAGTAATCTGAAACATGGCCTTGCTGCCTTTGGCATTTATGCGGAGGGCAGAGGTCACAAATGACTCACTCGCATGCTGCCCAGAATATTCTCGCGATGAGCTCCTGTCATTTTCCCACCAGTTTCGCTTGGCCTCAGCTGTGCGCCGCTTCATCAGCCTGCAGCGTTTACAATTCTCTCTTGATTAGCTTCACACAAATCCTCGCCAGTACCTGGCAGGCCGAGGGTCCAGGCAGCCAGCGCATCGCAAGCACAGAAAGGAGCACATTGTGGATAGACACAGAGGCGGACCCGAGAGACAGCTCGTTGCATTGATGTAACTTACGGGTGTAAAAACGTTATGTATTTTACGCACTAAAACACTTCTGTACCTTCGTTACACATTTGCATTGTATCCCAGACACTAGATTCTAAAAATAAATCTGTCATAATGTTAGCACTAAACACACGGACAGTTGAAGGACAGTGTCGCGCCAGTGGACTGTCATTCTCGTTTCACGTTTCTGACATCTTATTTGGCAAGGAAGGGGGGTGCGTTTACCCGAGACAACTAGGGGCTACATAACATAAGCCCCCCACACCCGGGATGTAAAAAACTGAAGAGCAATCTCTGGAGAACTGGGAAATATTCGGATACTGTGGAATTCTCTAATTTAATATGCACCAAGGAAGGCAATAAACCTGTCTTCCTTACTGTGATTTTATGAGCCTGATTTCTGTCACGTGCTCAGCTCAGCCTGTCTCTCAGTGTGGAAACGCACTTTTTTTTTATTGTGGGATTAGGGTAGAACATATATATATATATATATGTATGAACACAGCGCTATTTCTGACATGTTTATAGCAGGTGTTCACGCAAACTGTAAAAACTCCCGTTTCTTATCATGGGCATCGCCTAGAGGAAAATGCCACATCGTTTTCTCCAAAACAGCTACGACTTCGGTAGTGTGTTTATTTAGTTATGTATGTGATTCAGCGTTGCTGTGTGTTTTCTGTTTATTTCAGAGCGCTGTGTGCGAGAAAAAGTCTAGATGTCCTGCTGATGGGGAAATAAGAGTCCGGTCGGGGAGGGAATAGCTCCTGTCTGATACTCATCGATCACTCTCCCCATGAGCCTCGCTTCATTGCAGGCGACACCGAACAGCCACCACTTTAGGTCCTTTCTGAGGCGGGTGTAATTTGGCTCCGAAACAGACTTCCACAATATGGAGCCCTAAACTTACTGGGTCCTTCTTTCGTGTTTCTGTCGTTCGAAGGTTCGTTGGGTAACAAGATGTATTGTGTTGTATTGTAATTGCAGTTATATAGTGCTTACTACTCCTGACGAGGCGTCGAAGCGCTTTTTCGGCGAGTAGCACGCTACTCCGGAACCCATAAAATATTAGTGTTGAATTAGAATAGTGAAATATGAAAGTAATTTGAGTGGTGGATAGGTTAGTCAGTTATTTGGATTGAGAAGGATAGCGGAGGGATAGAAGAGGGAAAAAGGTTTGCATTTATATAGCGCTAGTTACCCCTGATTGGATGTTGAAGTGCTTTTTTTGGCGAGTAGCACGGTACTCCGGAACCCATAACGGATTAGTGTTGAATTAGTATAGTGAAATATGAAAGTAATTTGAGTGGTGGATAAGTTAGTTATTTTGATAGAGAAGGGTAGAGGAGGGAGAGAAGAAGGAAAAAAGGTTTACATTTATATAGTGCTTGCTACCCCTGATGAGGTGTTGAAGTGCTTTTTCTGTGAATAGTGCTGTACTCTGGAACCCATAAAGGATTATTGGTGAATTAGAATAGTGAAATTTGAAAAGTTGACATGTTAGGCTGTTATTTTGATTGCAAATGATAGTGGAGGGAAAGAAGAGTGAAGGATTTAAACTTTTTTTTTGGAGGGCATAGCAGTAGGAGGAGACTTGGGATGAGTAGAAGGGAATGTGAAGTGAAGAGGGAAGAGTTTAGAAAGGCTTGTTTTGGGGGATTGGTATAGTAAAAGAGGTACCAGATGATGCAAGAAAGAGTAGAGTCGGAGAGAGTCTAAAAAGGGTTATTTTGGGTATCATAGTAGTGGTTTGGGGTTTAGGATGAATGAGAGAGTGCATGTAGAGGATAAATTGCCTTTTCTGAAAATAATGTTTTGTTAGGCGTATAGGGCACTGTTCACTTTATTAGGTATGTACTAGGCAGGTTCTTTACCCTCAAAGACCCTGGACAATGCAAAAGACTTTGAACTCGATCCACTGAGAGCTAGTGAAAAAATTAGAGACCCACAGATTTACACATAATGGCCCAATTCACAAAGGTAACTTACACTTTTGAGTAAAGTTACACTTTTGAAGTTTAGTACTTATTGGCATTCACAATCTCCAAGTGTAAGTAGGAGTCAAACCACTGACCTCCTGGTCAGAGACCAGCTCTACCCCGAAGCTCCGCTGACAAGTGCCACCTTTCCGGCACTGTGCTCCGGGTGCTGCTGCTCCGGTTGGTGTTGAGGCCCTCCTCCACCCGCAGGCTCCTGCCTGCGCCTCACCCCTGGTGGTCCAGTGGGATTGCCTTGCTCTTCTGCTGGCCGCTGTTGTCTCTGTCTGTCTTTGCACTGTTTCTCTTTCCTTTGTGCCCGTTCTCTGTCTTCCTTCTAGCCTCCTCACTCTATCTCTGTTGTGTCTTTTATTGTGCCAGTAATTGTACCTGTGTTCTCTCTGTGTTAGCCCTTTTTCCATCTCTGTGCCGTTTTGCCCTCTGGGCTCCTCCCACCGCTATCGCACCTGCGGCTCCTCCCCCCCCTGCCGGTTCCCACTTCCCGCCTCCCAGCTGGGCTTCCCTCCCCCTCTGCTGTTTAATGGCGGCAGCGTGCAGCGGGTGTGCTGAAGGCGTGCCAAAGGCATGTCCGTCTGCGTCCGTCCGCGACCCAACCGCAGCCAGTTCCAGGAACCCTGTATCTACGACCTCCCACCACTACAACTCCGCTGATCTCTTCTCAGTCAATATTTTAACAACAAAGAACTGGCAACCGAGGGCACCCTTCACTTTATTCAGGACTGGGAAGAGGAAAGACAATTTTATCAAAAACCTCCAGCATCTATATAATATCTTAGTGTAACCCAATCCAACGTGCCACATATGTTAAAAATTCAAGAAGACAGAAAGAAATAAAGAGGGAACAGTCAGTACTCCGACACATTTTTATTTTTATTTTACTTTACACACACCCCCTTTCACTATAAATGTGTAAAAAATGTGTAAAGAAAGAGAAAGTATCTCACGTGCGCACCACCAGAGGAGCTATTGTTAGGTTCTCACCAGCTTGCCCACGATTGTTTCATCATTGATAACTTTCTCGCAAAAAAGTAATGTGTCCAGTGAGGAAAAAAGAAATTTGAAATAAAGAAAGATTTATGTCCCCCGTGAAAAACAGAGACCCAAGAGGTCTCGAAGTCAGAAAGTAAAAAAGGAGTAGACTCACAGATACTATCTTCCTTTATTTCAATTAAGGAGTCTATCCCACGATTAAAAACACAGCATGTTGTATACCATTTTGATGACGGCCAACATGTTTCATTGCCAATTTATTTGTGGCAAATTCATCAGGGCTAACGAGGTCAACAATCACCTCCCTGGACAGACAACAATAAAAAAAAGAGATTGACAGACACAGGTTTAGTTCAAACAAGGGATGTCCACATACAGGCTCTCTTCAATGTAATTTGAAGAAATCATCGTAAATCCTATGATTTCATCATATAGTATTTACCTAGTGGGAGCTATGGGCCCACATACCAGCTCCCAACAAGTCGACAGGACGTGTACAATATACAATTTATCGTCCCTTACAAAAAGCACTGTCGTTGCTAGTGCTTGCGTCTGTGGAAAAAACCATAAAATATAGTCAGCCGTCAACCACATCACTAGCAGGCTTCCAAATCCTACTCATTCTCACTCTACATGGGGGACTCACACATCAACCCCTCTTTATTGTCCTGAATGTTGCCCACACAGTGTATTATCTCAGGGGACCTCCCAATTCCCCCACAACAACTCAATACACTACAGACAGCGGACCATTGTAAAACAGATCTGTCCACACGGCACAGTCCCTTTATTGACACTCATTCCTATTGTACTCATGTTGTGCACACTGGCACCAGACTGATCATTAATACACCTTAGTGTGTTACGCATAGATGTCCAACGGGACAATTCAGCCCCCATGACGGCATACATAACTCCTTCACTAATCACAGATATTCACTCGACACTCAATTATATAAACACAGACTCACTTCATGCACGGTTTGTCTAGTGATTCACCTCGTAATCCCGACAGCCTCAACAAATATACGCTTACCACACTCCTTCACACACGGGCGGTAACTCAACCCAGCATCAACTTGCCTCATCGCCGCGTCCCTATTTCAAACACCGGCAATCTTGTCTCGCGAGATTACGTAGCCGCCGAGTGCATACTCGACCTTTGTAACAAAAGTTGCGGCCATCTTAACAAGGTGCGCAAATACACCAACACCTTCATGCAACACAGCTATTTTTAACTGCAAGTCAGTGTTGTCACGACCAGTTCTAATACGGTTCATACTATCTTGCCAAACACAACAATCCTGATCATATCAGCATAGTTATGTTTCTAAAAACAATTTTCATTATTATGCTCAATCAATGAATTTTTATTATTCTGTTTATTTTAGTGCGCCCACACATGTATAAAAGCTCTACGAGATGGGCAACAGTCTACATAGCGACATTTCAAATTAGACCAAGGCAGATCTATGCCTCCTCTTTTCAAAAGAGGTGGTGATAAAACCCTCCTTCAGTTATATCCATATTTGGTCAGAGTCTATAGAATTTTACAACTCAATCAGGTCTGGCACCCCCCATGTATTACCATTCTCATCGCAAACAAGGCTCAAGATTTTAAGAGACACACATATATTAACCACTTCCTGTAAATCATATATAATATCTCAGGTTAGCGGTCCATAAAACCCACGTTAAGTGTGCTATCTATAAAGTTCATCCTTCCTCGGTACATAAACATAAGTGCATAGCCACAGGAACTCCCCATTTCTGCCACTACTCAGAGAACCCCGGCTTACACTGTATGTCCAAGGAGATCAAGCCAAAGACCTCATCATGGGCAAGTCATGGCAGGCACATTGGAGTCAAAACAATAGTCAATCATCTACTGACTCTATTCCATTCAATCTGATCATTAAGGCCGAGTGTATCCGCCTTTTCTGTGTAGATCCAGCGTGCTTCCTTCACAGCAAGTCTTTTCTCCATACCACCTGCATCACCCACTACTTTCTCCACAACCACCCACTTTAATGATTTAGAATTATGTGGATGATCTCTGTAGTGTTGTACCAAGCGTGTTGTGAGTTTGGCTGCTCTGATTGTGCTGAGATGTTCTTGTATTCGCACTTTCACCTTTCTAGACGTCAGGCCGATACCCACAGGGGCAAGTCAATCTGTAAATCACGTTAGATGTATTACAGTTGCTGAATTGGTGGAGAAACCATGTTCTCCCACTTCGTAGGCTGATTTCGGTTGTCTTCTCCGTTAATTCACAGACCGAGCACCCACCGCACGGGTAATGACCCGGGGGGATAGTAGTATTCATATTGCTATGTGCCGGTCTAGCATGGACTAGTCTATCCTTCAAATTCTGCGTTCGTTTGAACGCGAATCTCGGTTGCGGCATTTGAAAATCACTTGTAGACAACAATGACCAATGCTTCCTTATTATCTGCCTGATCTTGGTGGACAATGGATCAAAAGTGAGAACCACTGGCAAACTCTCCCTCGATTCCTTATTATTTCTTTCAAGGAGTGCTTCTCTGGGGGTGTTATGATCCCTTTTACGTGCTCTAGTAACAATTTTCTTGGGATAAGCTCGCTGGGCCAATCTCTCGCTCAAGACCTCAGATTGTCGCAAATACTCGGATGTAGAAGAGCAATTCCTGCGGTACCTCAAAAAGTGGCCCACCTGGAGATTATCCCTCAACGCCCTAGGGTGAAATGACTGATAAAGCAGCAAAGAATTCTTATCAGTTGGTTTTTGATGCACTGTAGTGCTAAGTTTGTTATTCATCACACCAATGTCAAGATCAAGATAAGTAGCAGTATCGCTACTTATCTGCCATGTGAACTTCAAACAAGCATCCAAGGTATTCAACCAGTCTAGAAATTCACAAAGCAATTGGTGTGAACCAGACCAGATACACAAAACGTCATCGATATATCTCTTCCAGAGGCAAATATGCCTCTGGAAGGGATTCGAGAGCTGATACAGATGGTGTTCCTCAAACTGGCCTACATAAATGCAGGCCAGACTCGGCGCAAAAGTTGCGCCCATAGACGTACCCGAGATTTGCAAAAAAAGATCATCTTTATAGCAAAAATAGTTACGGGTCATAGCTAACTCAACACATTGCATCACAAAGGACTGTGGAGTGTCATAAAACCATTCTTGAGCCCCAAGAGCGCGAGCTGCTGCCACCAGCGTCGCGTCCTGGGGTATGCTGGTGTACAATGACTCAATATCAATGGTCACAAGAAACTTCTGGGAAGAGTCAAAATCCATATCATTAATGATATTCAAAATATCTGTGGTATCCTGGATGTACGACAACTGACTAATCACCGATTCTCTCAGGAAAAAATCGGCGAACTGTGAAAGAGGTTCAAGTACTGATGAAATGCCCGACACTATTGGGCGCCCTGGCGGAGGCCGCTGGGCCTTATGAATTTTGGGCAGAATGTAAAACGCTGGTGTTCTGGGTTTGACATTAATGAGAAAATCTGCCTCTTTGGCAGTTATCCATTTATTCTCTCGTGCCTGTGCAACAATAGTTGTAATTGTCTGAAGCAATTCAGCAGTAGGGTCCCTCGCAAGTGGTTGATAGTTTTTCTTATCACGTAGCAACCTTAAGACTTCAGCCTCGTAATCACAAGTGTTCATAAGGACCACAGCCCCGCCCTTATCGGCAGACTTAATGGTTAAAGCAGCATTGTCTTGTAAAGACTTCACTGCATTCCAATCAGTTTTACTCATGTTATTGAAGGTATTTTGATGATAAGACTCCTCCAACAACTTAATCTCATTCAATACCTTATGTTCAAAGACCACAACCTCTGGGCCCACTGAGGATGACGGAGGACAAAATTGAGAAGGGCGATGTAAATTAGTAGAAAAAACAGAGGAAAGAACTGGTTCCTTGTTAGCAATTTAATTTTTTATTTTTATCTTTCGCATGTTATGTTAAGTTATGAGAAAGATAAACATTAAAAAAAAATTTGCTAACACGGAACCAGTTCTTTCCTCTGTTTTTTCTACTAATTTACATCGCCCTTCTCAATGTTGTCCTCCGTCATCCTCAGTGGGCCCAGAGGTTGTGGTCTTTGAACATAAGGTATTGAATGAGATTAAGTTGTTGGAGGAGTCTTATCATCAAAATACCTTCAATAACATGAGTAAAACTGATTGGAATGCAGTGAAGTCTTTACAAGACAATGCTGCTTTAACCATTAAGTCTGCCGATAAGGGCTGGGCCGTGGTCCTTATGAACACTTGTGATTACGAGGCTGAAGTCTTAAGGTTGCTACGTGATAAGAAAAACTCTGTTATGTTATGTTATGTTATTAGAACTTTTATAGCGCACATCTACCCTAGGGTGTCCCGGCGCTTGCTGTTGGTCTCCCAACACCCGCAACAAGAGAATCAAAACAACCAAGTTTTGAGCGCGTTCCTAAAGGAAAGAAGATCCTTTGAATTCCTCAAATCAAAAGGAAGCTCATTCCAGGCCCTGGCCGCCCCTGCTACAAAACTTCTCCCGCCCCATCTGGCTTTCCTTATGATGGGAAGGATGATACGTTTTGCTCCCAAGGAGCGCAATGATCTAGCTGGAACATACCAGCGAAATTGTTGTCTCAGATGTAGAGAGCCTGTATCCTGCAAAGCGCGAAAGACTAAACAAAGAGCTTAGAATAGGATGCGCTTTTTTACAGGCAGCCAGTGGAAGTTTCTTATAGCGTCAGAAATAGGGGTAGACCTCGAAGTTCCCGTAAGCAGCCTAGCTGCTGAGTTCTGGAGCATCTGGAGTTTACGAAGGTTACCCTCCTGCATATTCAAATAAAGACTATTGCAGTAGTCAAGGCGAGACAAAATCAACGCTGTAACCACGGTGAATTTACACTCCGAAGGTAGAAGCGGGAGCACTTTCCTCAGGCTCCTAAGAGTGTAAGAGGTGGTGGAAACTACTGCATTGACATGGGCTTGCATGGAGAGGCAATCATCCAATACTACACCCAGATTTTTTACTTTTCTCGAGGGGACTTGAAGAGTACCCATAGTCTCAGGCCACCAACTAGGAGTCCAGATATTGACATTATTGCCAATTAGCATCACCTCCGTCTTACTTGCATTGAGCTTTAAGCAATTTTGTGACATCCAATCTCCTACCGCCCCCATGCAGTCATGTAGCCTTTCTATCAACCACTTGCGAGGGACCCTACTGCTGAATTGCTTCAGATAATTACAACTATTGTTGCACAGGCACGAGAGAATAAGTGGATTACTGCCAAAGAGGCAGATTTTCTCATTAATGTCAAACCCAGAACACCGATGTTTTACATTCTGCCCAAAATTCATAAGGCCCAGCGGCCTCCGCCAGGGCGCCCAATAGTGTGGGGCATTTCATCAGTACTTGAACCTCTTTCACAGTTCGACGATTTTTTCCTGAGAGAATCGGTGATTAGTCAGTTGTCGTACGTCCAGGATACCACAGATATTTTGAATATCATTAATGATATGGATTTTGATTCTTCCCAGCAGTTTCTTGTGACCATTGATATTGAGTCATTGTACACCAGCATACCCTAGGACGCAACGCTGGTGGCAGCAGCTCGCGCTCTTGGGGCTCAAGAATGGTTTTATGACACTCCACAGTCCTTTGTGATGCAATGTGTTGAGTTAGCTTTGACCCGTAACTATTTTTGCTATAAAGATGATCTGTTTTTGCAAATCTCGGGTACGTCTATTGTCGCAACTTTTGCGCCGAGTCTGGCCTGCATTTATGTAGGCCAGTTTGAGGAACACCATCTGTATCAGCTCTCGAATCCCTTCCAGAGGAATATTTGCCTCTGGAAGAGATATATCGATGACGTTTTGTGTATCTGGTCTCGTTCACACCAATTGCTTTGTGAATTTCTAGACTGGTTGAATACCTTGGAGGCTTGTTTGAAGTTCACATGGCAGATAAGTAGCGATACTGCTACTTACCTTGATCTTGACATTGGTGTGATGAATAACAAACTTAGCACTACAGTGCATCAAAAACCAACTGATAAGAATTCTTTGCTGCATTATCAGTCATTTCACCCTCGGGCGTTGAGGGATAATCTCCTGGTGGGCCAATTTTTGAGGTACCGCAGGAATTGCTCTTCTACATCCGAGTATTTGCGACAATCTGAGGTCTTGAGCGAGAGATTGGCCCAGCGAGCTTATCCCAAGAAAATTGTTACTAGAGCACGTAAAAGGGATCATAACACCCCCAGAGAAGCACTCCTTGAAAGAAATAATAAGGAATCGAGGGAGAGTTTGCCAGTGGTTCTCACTTTTGATCCATTGTCCAGCAAGATCAGGCGGATAATAAGGAAGCATTTGTCATTGTTGTCTACGAGTGATTTTCAAATGCCGCAACCGAGATTCGCGTTCAAATGAACGCAGAATTTGAAGGATAGACTAGTCCATACTAGACCGGCACATAGCAATATGAATACAACTATCCCCCCGGGCCATTACCCATGCGGTGGGTGCTCGGTCTGTGAATTAACGGAGAAGACAACCGAAATCAGCCTGCGAAGTGGGAGAACATGGTTTCTCCACCAATTCAGCAACTGTAATACATCTAACGTGATTTACAGATTGACTTGCCCCTGTGGGTTACATTATATCGGCCTGACGTCTAGAAAGGTGAAAGTGCGAATACAAGAACATCTCAGCACAATCAGAGCAGGCAAACTCACAACACACTTGGTACAACACTACAGAGATCATCCACATAATTCTAAATCATTAAAGTGGGTGGTTGTGGAGAAGGTAGTGGGTGATGCAGGTGGTATGGAGAAAAGACTTGCTGTGAAGAAAGCACGCTGGATCTACTCAGAAAAGGCGGATACACTCGGCCTTAATGATCAGATTGAATGGAATAGAGTCAGTAGATGATTGACTATTGTTTTGACTCCAATGTGCCTGCCATGACTTGCCCATGATGAGGTCTTTGGCTTCATCTCCTTGGACATACAGTGTAAGCCGGGGTTCTCTGAGTAGTGGCAGAAATGGGGAGTTCCTGTGGCTATGCACTTATGTTTATGTACCGAGGAAGGATGAACTTTATAGATAGCACGCTTAACGTGGGTTTTATGGACCGCTTACCTGAGATATTATATATGATTTACAGGAAGTGGTTAATATATGTGTGTCTCTTAAAATCTTCAGCCTTGTTTGCGATGAGAATGGTAATACATGGGGGGGGTGCCAGACCTGATTGAGTTGTAAAATTCTATAGACTCTGACCAAATATGGATATAACTGAAGGAGGGTTTTATCACCACCTCTTTTGAAAAGAGGAGGCATAGATCTGCCTCGGTCTAATTTGAAATGTTGCTATGTAGACTGTTGCCCATCTCGTAGCGCTTTTATACATGTGTGGGCGCACTAAAGATAAACAGAATAATAAAAATTCACTGATTGAGCATAATAATGAAAATTGTTTTTAGTAAAATAACTATGCTGATATGATCAGGATTGTTGTGTTTGGCAAGATAGTATGAACCGTATTAGAACTGGTCGTGACAACACTGTCTTGCAGTTAAAAATAGCTGTGTTGGGGCGTGGCCAGGCACCGTACGAAATGGCCGCCTGATCCCTGAGCTCCGCCGGGACCGTTGGTGTCCTTCTACATCCGACCCGAATCCGCGCTGGAGGGATCGCCCGGAGACCCCCCCAGCTTCCTCAGGCCCAGTGCTCTGCCGGAGCGGCTTCGCGGACGCCGGAAACCTGCTGACGCTTCCGCACGGCGGCCGCGACGGGTGGCGACGGCTCGGCCCCTCGTCCATGGAACCCCACGGCCGCTCCCTAATCTAATTGAGGCCCTGGCTTTCGGCCTGCGGCGCGCTGCGCCCGGAGCGACGGCGGCAGTCGGGGGCGGCGCCTCGCAGGTAGCGCCGAGGCGCCGCATGACTCTGGCTTCAAAGCAGCACTGCTGGAAGACCCTGACGCACGAAGGATCGGCGAGCTGCCGGGGAGGCTGCGCCCGACTGCGACCAGCTGACGGCCTCTCCCGGGGAGGGGGACGGCCGGTTTCTCTCTGCTGCCGCCGGAGTGAGGACGGAGGATCGGCTGGGGGCTGCTTCTGTGGAGTGCCGCGTGTCGCCGGCCGGGTGGGGGCCCGAGTTCTTGACCGCTGGACGGGCTGGACATAAGAGAGCCGGCGGCGTGGTGGCTGAGGTCATTGACCCCGGATCGTGACGGCTTGACCACACGGGGGGCCCCCCGCCCCGAACTATACCTGACAAGTGCCGGTGGGGCGGCGGCCACACCCGGACTTCAAACCCCGGGGATCGGAGCTGGTGCGGACTCGCGGGCGCCCAGGCACAGAGGCGGGCGGAGGCACACCAGGCGCCAGTGGCACCGAAGCGATCATGCGGCCCAAAGGGGGCACCGCGACCCAGACCAACAAGCTGGACCAATACACTATAGCCAAAACGACGCCACAGCCGGGAGGGGCTACGAAGGAGGCCGCGGGGCAGGCGGAACCCTCCCTGATGTCTATAATGGCCGCGATCCAAACCCTTGGGACGAACCTGGAGACGAAAATGGACAAGATCACTATAGAGGTGAACCTGCTCCGGGCCGACTTGGGCAAAACCACGGCCCGGTCCAAAACCAACGAAATGGACATAAAAGCCCTGCAGGAATCGGAAAAGCGGCTCGAGGGCAGGGTCAACGAGCTCGTGCACCAACATCGGCTGATGGCCCTACGGCTCGAAGACCAGGAAGGCAGGGCCAGGAGGAGCAACATACGGGTGGTGGGTGTGACGGAAGGACTCGAAGGGGACAGTGTGGAGCTCTTTCTGGAGGACCTGATTCTCCGCCAACTCAAACCCAAGAGGCTCTCCAAGCTCTTCACGATCGAGCGAGCTCACAGGGCCCCGATCCCTAAACCCAAACCAGGGGCCCTACCACGAACAATTATTGCTAAAGTGCTGAACTACCGCGACCGCAACGCAATTCTCCAGGTGGCTAGACAACACGGCGACCTACACTACGAGGGGGCCACGGTTCGCTTCTTCCCGGACTTCACGCTCCAGGTCCAACAGGAAAGGCGCTCCTTTCAAGGGGTCAAGGCGGCACTGCGAGATCGTGGGCTTCGGTACATGATGTTCTTTCCCGCCAAACTGAAGATCATCGCTGGCGGTAAATCCCTCTTCTTCACCTCGCCGGCGGCGGTGCAAGAGTGGCTGGACGCGACCGCAACGGCAGAGGCCCCCCGGCGGGACGGTGCACAATGGCGTGGCTCGGGGCACCCCTTCCCGGGATCAACGGCAGGACGAGTGAAAGGTGGTGAGCAGAGCCAGAGGTCCTGGCGTTCACGATCGAACAGTCCCCGCTGGGACTCACCCAGAGACGACGCAGCGCGATGAGGCCACTGGAACTTGACAAGAAGCCGTCGGACAGTAACGTATGAAAGTTCTTGACTGTTAGTCTTACTGCTCCGGGGGGCAGGGTGAGGGCCTGCCCAAATCCTCTGAGCCAGGCTCACTGTTGGATGATGCACTGCTGGCCTGAGGGCTGAACGAACTGGGCACCACGGACAGGCGGTCAGGAGGGGGCTGGCCCACGAACTTCCCACGTAGAGTACCTCGGTGGGCTCCACCGGGGCAGGGTTGGGCGACAGGCGCTCTGCTAATTGGGGTGGTGGGTAGTTCAGAACCCACGGAGCAGGGGGCAGGGAGGGGGGGTTTGTTTTGGCACGGGGGGCAGGGATGTTGGGGACAGACGGGGGGGGAAGTGGGTGGCACGCATGGGTTGCCAGTTCTTTGACTCTCAGCCTTACAAGCACGTGCGGGGAGGGAACCAGGGAGGGGTGGGGAGTTGGGGAATTTCTATGGTCACACGGAATAGGTTGTCACATAGTAAGCCGTACTACCTGGGTGGTGGGACGAGGCACCCTCACGAGCTACAGTTATGGCTAGGAGATGGGAAAAAAGTTTGAAGGTCCTCAGCTGGAATGTCAACGGACTAGGGGACAGACTCAAGCGCACCATAGTCCTGCAATTCCTCAAGCGGCACCAGCCGGACGTAGTGCTACTGCAAGAAACGCATATGCTGGGGAATGTCTGTCAGGCCCTCAATAGATATGGCTACACTCTGGCAGCTCACTCTGGCTTCACCTCTGGCTCGAGAGGGGTGGGGGTACTCCTGCGGCGCGCGCTGCCCCTCCATATAGACCTGGTCAGGACAGACCCACAGGGCCGCTTCTCTGCAGTGTCTGGGCGCTGGGAGGGCCGCACGCTTAATCTACTGTCTGTTTACATCCCGCCTGGCCTCCAAACCCGGGCCTTCCCAGACCTGGGCACTTTTCTCCTTTCCCTTCCCGAGGGTCAGTTGGTGCTGGGAGGGGATTTCAATGCAGTTGTGTCAGGCACCCGGGATAGACAGCCCCCCAGAGACCTGCCCCAGGGGCAGGAGTGGTTGGCGGACTTTCTGGAGGCCTTTGGGCTTACGGACGTCTGGCGCCTGCTCCACCCAACGGACAGCCAATTTACCTTCTTTTCGGGGTCGCATCACTCCTTCTCGCGATTAGATTACATCCTTACTCTGCTACAACAAGACATGACAGTACTGGAGGCGGCGCTTCTGCCTAGAGGCATTTCGGACCACTCACCAGTCCACACGCACATCACATTTGGGAATAAACGGGAGGGTTGCATAGCACCAATAAACGCATGGCACTTGAAACACGAGGACACCAAAAAACAGATATCCCACTCAATCTCTCGATACTTCGAGGACAATCTTGGCTCGGTAAAATCCCCCGTCACTTTGTGGGAGGCATTTAAGCCCTTGATTAGGGGAGAGGCGCTTTCGGCCATATCGGCTAGGCGGCGGGAGCGGTGCGGGCAGGTCGCCACACTAGAGGCGGAATTGGAGGTCCTGGAGAGGGAGGCTCCGGAGGCAGGGGACAGGGAGGTCAGGCACAAGCTGCAGTTGAAGGCGGCGGAATATAAAGAAATGGTTACCCAAGAGGCCCAGACTGTGGCTCGTCACAAGCTAGGTAGAATATACGACCAGGGCGATAAAGCTGGGAAACTTATTGCCTGGCTGGCGAAAAAACAACAAGCCAGTAAGGTGGTGCCAGAAATACGTACCGAGGGCGGGACTGTAGTTACTGAGCCTCGGGAAATAGTGGAACAGTTTGCGAGACACTACAAGCAGGTCTACCGGCGTGGGTCGGACCGGCCGGAGGAGGACTCCATGGACCTCCTAACGGACATTCGAATGCCCTCCCTAACGGATAAAGATCGTGAGGCTATGGACAGCCCACTCACTGAGGCTGAACTTCAGCAGCAATAGGAGAATTGCGCCCTGGTAAGGCGCTCGGTCCCAACGGCCTCCCAATTGAGCTCTACAAGCTCCAGCCGGACGCCATTAGCAAGCATTTGAAACACATGTTCGAGCATAGTAGGAAGAGGGGGGTGCTGCCCCGTGATCAGCGTATGGCGCCCATAGTGGCAATACCGAAAGAAGAGAAACCCAGAGATTCATGTGCGTCATACAGACCAATTTCGCTCCTAAACGCGGAGCCCAAAATACTGGCGAAGACGCTGGCCAATAGGCTCCGATCGGTGCTTCCCTCGTTGGTCCACCCGGACCAGTCGGGGTTCATGCCACACCGTAACACGGCCCTCAACATTAGAAGGCTAAACGGCGTGCTGGGGCAATGCCACAGACTACAGGAGGACGCAGTGGTGGTTTCCTTGGACGCCACCATGGCCTTCGACACCTTAGAGTGGGTGTACATGTTCGCGGTCCTGCGCAAACTGGGCTTCGGACCTCACTTTATAGCGTGGGTGCGTCTACTATATGCTAAGCCCCTGGCGCGGGTGCTGGTGAACAACAAGCTGTCCGATGTTTTCACGCTTGAAATAGGGACCAGGCAGGGCTGCCCACTCTCGCCCCTTCTTTTCGCTCTCTCCCACGAACCACTCGCGGCCTGGATAAGGCAGGCTGTCGACCTAAAAGGTATATCTTGGGCGGAGGGGTGGGAGGATAGAATCTCCCTCTATGCCGATGACATACTCCTGTACCTTAGTGAGCCGCGCAGGTCGATAATTGTGGCGCTCGACATACTTGCGAGTTTCGGGCGTAACTCGGGCTTCCGGGTCAACTGGGCCAAATCACACCTTTATGTCTTACGTGGTGAACCTCCGCGGCTCCCGGACGCCTGCCCTATCAATGTGGTAGAGGACGGGTTTAAGTACCTGGGAGTGTACATCACCACTAACAAGGCTCTGTCATACGAGCACAACCTCAAGCCGCCGCTGTTGCGGCTCCAGAGAGAGGCCAAATCCTGGCAGCACCTGCCACCGTCTCTGCTGGGCCGGGCGGCCCTATTTAAGATGCTAGCGCTACCACGGTTTCTATATGCACTACAGAATTATCCAGACCTAGTCCCCAACGGCTACTTTGTGTCGATCGAGGCCGCACTTCGCGACCTCCTTTGGGCCGGGTCACCCCGAATCTCCTTGACCAAATTCACACTGAGGTGGTACGACGGCAGTATAGCCCTCCCTGACATCCGCAAATACTACTAGGCGGCCCACCTATCCGCGATAAACCAGGGTACGTATGGAGATGGGAATGATCCCGCCTATGGCATGGACAGATGGCTGCTTCCCGGGGGAAACTATGAGATAGCACTCTACTCCAGACGGGGTATACGCCAACTCACCGGACCCACACTTCACTCGGTACAGATATGGCACATTGCCCAGAGGAAGCTCGGATGGGCTGGAGTTCTTACTATGGCCACGCCACTTTGGGCCTCCGACAAATTAGGCAACCTGGGCCGCACCAAGGGGTTCCGCAACTGGGACCTGATTGGTATCTCCCAAATCAAGGATATCCTGGGTCCTACGGGGATTCGTACGTTCGCCCAACTGCGAGAAACATATGAGCTGGCGCACACCGAATACTTTCGATACTTACAGGTGCGACACTCCCTGCAGGCTAATATCCCACCGGAGACCAAGCTACCACAAACCTCCCCGCTAGAAGATAGGTTACTGGATGGGCACCTCACGGAACACGCCATATCACTCACTTACAAAAAGCTAATCAATAACCCCCCCGACATGCTCCTACCCCTTAGAGAGAAATGGGCCGCTGATGGGCTGGAGATAGACGACGAAGAGTGGCTATACACCCTGGCTTCCCCCCGCGAGGTCGCGATATCGGCCCGGCTACGATTTATCCAACTTAAGATCTTGCACAGAGTGTATATCTCCTGCACTAGGTTACGCATGATGGGGAGGGCGGACTCAGTGCACTGTAGGAGGGGATGTGGTGGAACGGGTACCTTCTTCCATGTGTTGTGGGATTGCCCTAAGATTCAGCGGTACTGGAGAAGGGTGGTGCATTGTATGGAGGAGGTATGGGAGGTGGGAATTCGCCCGGAGGCCAAGAGGTGCCTCTTCAATATATGGGAACCTACGGACCTGTCACCGAAAGGGAGGCTCTGGGTGACGCTCGGACAAATGGTGGCAAACTGGAACATTGCCAGGCTATGGGGCAGTCCTCTCCCGCCCAAACTGTCGGATTGGCACAGCGACATGGACTGGTGTATGCTGCAGGAAAAGACTGTGTATATAGCGAGAGGGTGCCCCCGGAAGTGGATTGAAGTATGGTCCAACTGGAATGATTTCAGAGGGGGCATCTGCGAGCCTCCTCCCGTCGGGCAGGAGGGCGCAGGAGATCTGTAAAACCCCACCGTAATTTGGCCCGGGGTGCTCAAGAGTGTGATGCGGAGGTCGCACCACCGGTACGGAGGCAATTTATGGTGTTGAACGTGATGACCCTGTTTCGTTAACTGAGGGGGGGGGAGGAGGGGGGAAGTTCGACTGTTAGGCGCCTTTACGACGCTTTGGCACTATGCTTATGTTTTTATGGTTTAAAAAGAGGAAAACGAGTCCTGCATTATCCATCTGTACACAGTGAGACACTGGTACCCTCTACCGCTGCCGTACCCCCGGGTTGACGGCACAGGGCTGTGTGATTTACGACTGAAGGCAGTGTATATTTTCCGCGGCCGGCCCGAGGGGTTGTAGGCTGGAAGCTGTGTAATATGTAAGTCTGCAATAAAGGTCTTGGGGAAAAAAAAAAAAATAGCTGTGTTGCACGAAGGTGTTGGTATATTTGCGCACCTTGTTATGATGGCTGCCACTTTTGTTACAAAGGTCGAGTATGCACTCGGTGGCTACGTAATCTCGCGAGACGAGATTGCCGGTGTTTGAAATAGGGACGCGGCGATCGGGCAAGTTGATGCTGGGTTGAGTTACCGCCCGTGTGTGAAAGAGTGCAGTAAGCGTATATTTGTTGAGGCTGTCGGGATTACGAGGTGAATCACTAGACAAACCGTGCATGAAGTGAGTCCGTGTTTATATAATTGAGTGTCAAGTGAATGTCTGTGATGGCGATTAGTGAAGGAGTTATGTATGCCGTCATGGGGGCTGAATTGTCCCGTTGGGCATCTATGCGTAACACACTAAGGTGTATTAATGATCAGTCTGGTGCCGGTGTGCACAACATGAGTACAATAGGAAGGAGTGTCAATAAAGGGACTGTGCCGTGTGGACAGATCCGTTTTACAATGGTCCGCTGTCTGTAGTGTATTGAGTTGTTGTGGGGGAATTGGGAGGTCCCCTGAGATAATGCACTGTGTGGGCAACATTCAGGACAATAAAGAGGGGTTTATGTGTGAGTCCCTCATGTAGAGTGAGAATGAGTAGGATTTGGAAGCCTGCTAGTGATGTGGTTGACGGCTGACTATATTTTATGGTTTTTTCCACAGACGCAAGCACTAGCAACGACAGTGCTTTTTGTAAGGGACGATAAATTGTATATTGTACACGTCCTGTCGACTTGTTGAGAGCTGATATGTGGGCCCATAGCTCCCACTAGGTAAATACTATATGATGAAATCATAGGATTTATGATGATTTCTTCTAATTACATTGAAGAGAGCCTGTATGTGGACATCCCTTGTTTGAACTAAACCTGTCTGTTTTCTTTGTGTCTGTCAGTCTCTTTTTTTTATTGTTGTCTGTCCAGGGAGGTGATTGTTGACCTCGTTAGCCCTGATGAATTTGCCACAAATAAATTGGCAAAGAAACATGTTGGCCGTCATCAAAATGGTATACAACATGCTGTGTTTTTAATCGTAGGATAGACTCCTTAATTGGAATAAAGGAAGATAATATCTGTGAGTCTACTCCTTTTTTACTTCCTGACTTCGAGACCTCTTGGGTCTCTGTTTTTCACGGGGGACACAAATCTTTCTTTATTTCAAATTTCTTTTTTCCTCACTGGACACATTACTTTTTTGCGAGAAAGTTATCAATGATGAAACAATCGTGGGCAAGCTGGTGAGTACCTACCAGTAGCTCCTCTGGTGGTGCGCACGTGAGATACTTTCTCTTTCTTTACACATTTTTTACACATTTATAGTGAAAGGGGGTGTGTGTAAAGTGAAATAAAAAAAATTTTTTGTTGGAGTACTGACTGTTTACTCTTTCTTTCTTTCTGTCTTCTTGAATTTTTAACATATGTGGCACGTTGGATTGGGTTACACTAAGATATTATATAGATGCTGGAGATTTTTGATAAAATTGTCTTTCCTCTTCCCAGTCCTGAATAAATTGAAGGGTGCCCGCGGTTGCCAGCTCTTTGTTGTTAAAATATTGATTGAGTGGAGGGTGTTCTGGCACGTTTTCCCTCTGGAGCTCCTTTTTTGAATTACTCTTCTCAGTCAACCCTGGAAGGAACAACAGATGTCAGCGAGCGACGCCGAACACCACCCATGGCCAGTTCTCCTGCCGACACTGCCGACAATCCTCCACCGTCAACAGGGCCCCCATGACTGCTGTACCCACGCCAGACTCCCGTACCACCGAAGCCCTGACGTGCATCCTCCTCAACATGCGCTCCTTACACAGACACGCCGTAGAGATCTGGGACGTGCTCGACACCCTATCGCCAGACTGGGTGTATGGGTTCATGAGTGCATCAGCGAGAGACTGTATGGGTGAGTGGGTGTGTGTACGGCTTTGTTGGTGAGCGTATGGATATCTCAGTTGTATATGGGTGAGTAACTGTTTATGTGAAAGGCAGTATATGTGAGTGTTGGAGTATATAAGTGACTGTATGTATGAGTGAGTGAGTGTAAGAGTTGCTATATGAGTGAGTGTGTGCTTGTTTCAGTTATTGTAGAAGAGAGTAAGTATGTGTTACCATCTGTATGAGTAGGTGAGGTGGTGTGTGTATAACTGTAGAGAGTAAATGGCAGTGTGATTTACTGTTTGGGTGACTTACTACATGTGTGAGAAAGTATATATATTACCTACTGGAGGTAACTATAATGTCCCTATAACCTATATACATATATATATATATATGTGAAGAAGCCCTCCTGTCTCCCAACAGCAAGGTAAGAGTCGCACTCAGGTTTGCAGGTAGAGAAAGATATTTATTGACTGACGCGTTTCAACCTCACGGTCTTTGTCAAAGCCACTTTAAAGGCAGGAAGTGGATACTAATATATGCATTTACAAACAGGTATGACCAAGCAAATTTAAAAATAAACATAGAAAAAAGAGTCATTAAGGTATAAGAAAAAAGACTCTCTCCACATTCAAGCCAGCATTAGTAAAATGTGATTTTCATACACAAATAAATGTACATGCCCCTCTTGTAGTCGCTTAATGTGGAAAGTACAATAAATTAGAATAACATAAAATAACAAAGGAAAGCACAGCCCATCATTATAGCGCAAACTGAACCCGCTATATGATGAGAAAAGTCCCACTCAATGTGTGCCAAGATTTAAATTAGATGCACTTCTCAGATTGGTGACACCGCCAAGTGGCACTGTGGCAACAGATAGATTATCTTTAATGAGTTTTAAAACCCAACCAACGACAGTCAAAATCGGTCAGGCCTATCAATATGAATGCTCTACAGGGTACAACAACCCTGAGTGAGCGCTAAACGGCCATGCTTCGGATATGAGAAGAAAATTTAAAACAACAACATAAAAGAGAAAAAATTATAAAAAATCTCACAATCAGTGTGTCAGAAGGATCTGAAAGAAAAACTAGGATCATACTAGGAAAAAAAAACCACCCCCGTGTATTTATAAAAATCAGTACGCGGTGGCAATGCAAATTAAATGACCAAGCAGCCCCTTGGAAGAAGTTGCGGCCAGAAATTATTATATAGGGAAGAGTAAGAGAGACTTAAACTCTTCTACGCTGAAACTGTATTGCGGCGGAGTGAGAGGAGAAAGAGGAAGGGAAGAGGGAAGAATTACAGGCGGGCCAAAAGTGGGGACCAGAGTATATATCTACAGTGTCCAAGATGTTGGTGCATCACAGCTAAATGATAACTCTTCATCCTAGATGAACATGAAGGTCTTCCTCTCGATTGAGGCCTCCAGGGGCCTTACTCTGTAGGCGAATGATGTATTCGGATTCCAAACGTCGCAAGCGGCGTTCTCGATCACTCCCACGTGGATGCAATGCCACCCTGTCAATTACCAAAAATGAAATTTTAGAGCTGACATCAGTTACCTCTCCATGTTCTAGCGCACAATGCTTGGCAATAGTATAGGTAAAATCCCTATTTCTGGTAGCTCGAAGATGCTTAAGAATACGCTTCTTAACAGGGAACACAGTGCTGCCAACATAGCGCAAGCCACAAATGCTTGTCACAACATAAACAACATATTCAGTGTTGCTATTGATAAAAGACAGTAGTTTTTCATCCCTTCCAATTGGTAACCGGTAGCTTTTCACATTGTGGCTGCTGGCGCAGGCCTTGCACCGGACACATTTATGAAAGCCGGGGAGTTCCTTTAACCATGTGCCTGTCGCTTTGGCCTGTTGCGTGAAGTGACTGTGAACCAGTGTGTCCTGTAGAGATTTACTTCTGCGGTATGTTATATGTGGTTAGGGCTGACCAACTTGCCTATTACTGAATCCTGCCTGACCAGATACCAGTGTTTACTTATAATCTTGTGCAGTGCCTGGGATGCTTTGGAGAAGGTGGTAATAAGCCTAACTTCCTGTTTGCCCTCACCTCGTATTTTAGGGATATGGAGACCTTCCCTGTTCTTGGTTGACTATTTTTCAATGGCAGCTCTAATAGTTTTACCTGAATAGCCCCGTGTCTTGAAACGGCTGACTATATTGATCTGTTCCTTAGACCAAGCCTGCAGGGTACTGCAATTACGCTTTGCTCTAAGGAGCTCCCCATAAAGGATGCTCCTTTTCAGGCCTTCTGGGTGATGACTACGCATGTGTAAGATGCTGTTCCCGGCAGTAGCCTTTCTGAACAGGCTTGTTTGTACAGTGTCATCAATAATTTCCACTAGGACATCTAAGAATTCGATAGTGGTGGTGTGAATCTTACTGGTAAACCTAAGATTTAGGATATTGGTGTAAAGTCCAGCAATAAAATCCTGTAGTAAATCCTGTGGACCATCCCAAATCAGAAAAATATCGTCAATGTAGCGGGTCCACAGGATAACACACATTGTCCTGATGCCAGAGATGCTCCGCCTCCCACCATCCCATAAAAATTCAGGCATAACTAGGTGCGAAGCAACTTCCCATCGCAGTACCTGTGTACTGCTTGTACCAAGTGTCCCCAAATAAAAAACAGTTGTTATGTAGGCAAAAGTGTTACATGTCCATCAATAACACAGTGTGATCAAAACTGGAGATGGGTCTATCACACATAAAATATTTACAGGCTACAAGGCCTAGATCATGTTCGATGCAGGTGTAAAATGACACCACATCAATGGTGGCGAGTACATATGAGGCTTTCCATGGGATGCCCTGTATTTTTTAGAGGAAGCCCATAGTGTCCCTACAATAGGATGGTAAATTAAAAACATAGTCACAGAGAAAAAAGTCAAGATATATGGAAGAGTTTTCCAGTAGGCTTTGATTGGCCGCAATGATGGGTCTCCCAGGTGGATTGACCAGATTTTTATGCACCTTGGGGAGCATATAAAACACCGGGGTAGCTGGTTTCTTGGTTATCAGAAAAAGGAATTTGTTACGTCTCAGGGTCCCTTGCCCCAGCGAGATCTCTAACAGTTGGTGATATTGGACAATAGTTTTCTTATACTCAGCTTGGCTAGATCTTAGATAGCTACCTGAGAATTCCAGCTGCCGTTTTGCTTCAGTTTTATACTTATTGATGTCCCACAACACAACGTTGCGCCCCTTGTCCGAGGGCTTGATGATAAACGATTTGTCATTCTGCAGGGATTCAACACCCACATTCTGTTCAGGTGTAAGATCGCTACCAAATGAATTATTCTGTTTCTCCCATAATTGCATTAGTTCCGATAGAATCGTTTCATGATGCGTATCGATTCCATCATGTAGGGTCACTGGGTTGAATCTTGATTTGGGCTTAAAATCATTCCTTGATTTATGGTCAACAGTGATACCCATACTAATCAAAAGATCCCGATCTGAAACCCAGTCTTTACTACCTAACTCAATTTCTCTTGCCACAGCCAAGAGACCAATATCTTGTATAATCAAAAGGTCAAGGGCAGGGCTCTGAGTATTAGGTGGTAGAACTGATGCAGAAGCAGACCCACTTTGTTTCAGAGTATGGACTGTGAGCAGTTTTAATTTTCTAATAAACAGAAAAATGTCAATACGTGCCCTTGGAAAGTTAAAGTTCGCAGTAGGGCAGAAGGATAAGCCAAGTTCTAACACTGCACGTTCCCCATCTGTAAGGTTGTGGGAGGAGATATTAATAATGGAAGGATTATTAATATTAGCTTGCTCACCCATCACTTGTTGCGCTTGGAACGCCGTTCTCCTTTCCCATAGGGCGTCTCGCTGTCTTTGGCCTTCGCCTCCTCTCCTGGTTTGTCTTTTTCTTGACCGTTATTTCCGCCTTTTCCTCTTCCCCTGGGTGGTTTCTTTCTTCCACCCAGGCTTTCCCGTAAAAACGGTATTCGGTAAGAGAAGGAAAGGGACCTCTCACTGGTGCCGATGCGCCAGGTGTTTCTTCCAGATCTGATGGAACATCCGAACTAGACTCAGAGGTTCCTGGTTCCACAGTGCGTGCCATCTCTGATTGCGCTAAATTTCTTCTTGCTGAATCATGTTTGCGACCAAAGGTTAGTATGCGGCCTTGGGCATAGTCATTATGATCCTTTATGAATTTCCAGCGCTTCTTGGATTTGATGCCCTTCTTATACTTGAGAAGCCTGGCATCCATATCTTTTAGGACAGAAAGTATCTCACTCTGAGACTCATGTTTATCCAGCATCTCACGGAGCGTTTTGATTTCTGCACTGGACAGGGTCGAGTGTGTCACAATATATTTGTTTCCTTATTTTTTGGCCTGTTCCTGGGGCCCACTTGCTGCCTATTTTGTACCTGATTTTTAATCTACACTGTAGTTGGATTCGTGCTGGATTTGAAGTTCTGGAAGTTCTATGCTGGCTCATGTTTTTTTGATACTGTGCTTTTCAGCAGCAGCATTAATTCATCATCTGCAAAAAACGAATTACCAAGATTGACAAGGAGGTTTTATTCTGCCCTGTGAGGTTTTTTCCTGATAATTTGGACCCTTTGAAGGAGATACGTGATACCTTTCACAAATGTATTAAGTACAGTATGGCACTGTGGCTACTGGAAGGAGTGACACTTTCCTCGGCCAATCAAGAAGGAGACTTGATATGATGATAGAAGCCTCACAGGGATTCATGTTAATTGGGGAGACTTCAGTTGAGTGATGGACAGGGTTGGATTAGGATTAAAAATCGGCCCGGGCACGCAAAAATAAAGTGGCCCACATTAGCATATGGCCTTTCCGCAAAACACTGCTTTGGCAAAATTTTATAAAACGGGGGGGGGGGGGGGGTTTAAAAAAAAGCACAGATTAGTTTGCACTGGTAATACACACCTGAAAACAAGTGAGGCCACTTTTGCTCAGGCCACTGCCCTTCTCAATATGCCAATATTAATGGATCGGCCCAGTGAGTAAAAGGGAGTGACACCTCTGCTGTTGTTAACAAGCATTTACAATGCAATGGTCTCGGCCCTCTGACATCACTCGTCGCACTCTGCATTCCTGTCCTCACTCGGCTCTTTGTAACTTTCTCTGCTTGAAGTCGCATCACTCCTTTCCAGGGCGAGAGCACAGCCTGGGCTTCTGCGGGGTGATAGAGGGACTTTAAGCACGAGAAGCCGCGCAGCCTTTCAGGCACACCACCCCAGCCCCCTCCAGAGTAGTACGGTCTGGGAAGGGGGTGTCTCCCGTCGCAGCTGCCTCCAGCTATCCTCCAGCCAGCTGATTCTGGCAGTCCGGCTGGATGTTCCCAGGGCATGAGAAAAGGGCGTGCCCTCTGGCAGTCTGGGCATGAGCTGACCTGGAAGTGAGGAAGGGATGCTGACTGCTAAGGTTGCCTGTGCCGGGGCGTGCGTATGGGACGGAAGGTGATGAATGTGGCAGTCCCATGTGTGTCGCTTTTGGGAAATGAGGGAGGTGACTGATGTTGGAGTTATGTGGAGAGGGTGCTGCGAGGAAGAGATGCTGGTTGCGCCAGTCACCGTGGTGATGTGGGATTGCGTGTTGTAGAAATAGCCCCATGTTGAGATGCAGTTCTGAGGGAATGAGAAACTTGGCGCTTAATGTAACAGTATTCTGTGGAGCTGCAATCATGTGGCGGTGAGAAATTGGCGCAGATTTGGGCAGTACACAGTGTGGTCGCAGTTGCGTGTGGGGAATTGGTGCTGATTGTAGAAGTTCATTGCACCCTCTAGTGCGTAGGTGGGGGGGCTTCTGATTGTGGTAGTCACCTGTGAGAGTGAGACACGCTGACTGAGTCAGCCCCCTAGGGAGGGCGGGAGTGAGTGTGCGAGGGAGCTGAATGTTCCAGCCTCCTGGGGGAGGGGGCGGCTGGTGGTAGTCACTTGTGGAAGTGAGGCAGGCTGAATGTAGCAGTCTTCGGGAGAGGTGCAGTCTTAGGCTGCACTTCGCCTCGCACAGCGCTCGCTGCCTTCACTGCCCCCACACATTCGTCTTCCTCTTCCAGGCTGCCAAGGAGGAAGATGCGAGCTGCACAAACCTGATGCTTCTCGTCTAACCACATCCGCGGCTCCGCCGACAGGCGCTGTCTCTACATTTTTCACATTCCCTCCATTTTGAAAGAGGACCTTAGAAGTGACGGTTTCGGGGGGTTTTCTCGCTCGGAAACATGGCGTACAGCTCGTGGCAGATCCTATCGCCAGTGCAGTGGGCCAAGTGGACGTGGTCTGCTGTCGGTGGAGGCGCAGGGCAGGAAGAGCCGGAGGAGGAAGACGATGACCAACAGGCGGAGGACAAATCATTGAGGTCAGTACAGCGAGATCTGCCGGAGGTCACAAGGTTCGAGTCAACACAGCTGAGCAGAGAGGAAAACTTGGAGGGTTCGGTTCTTATAGCAGACATGCCAACCCTCCCGATTCAGGAAGGAATCGCCCTGGACACCACCGCCTTTCTCCGAGGTCAAGCAGAAATGCCTCGTAGAAAGGCAGCGGCATTTTCTTTCTCTCCTCTTGCCATTGGCTGGAATGTTTACATTCCAGAGGAGAGAAAGAAAGTAAAAAACATGCCCCCAAATCCGAAAAAGACGGGGCTTCTTTGGAGAGACAAAGCTCTTCTCCAAAGTCTGAGCAGCATTTAAGAGGCCAGCCAATGGAGAAGAGGGAGAAGAGGGGCGGGTTCAAGCCCCACTTCTCAAAGTCATTAAATATCGCGAGCGAGACTGCGCAAGCGCAGCCTACGCTAGCCGAGACCTAAAAAGGAGGTAATGAGTGCCCATCTACCTCCAGAAAGGCCACTCAGGGCCCTACTGGGCCGCTGGCGGCATCGTACAACGCAGAAACCACCCAAATCGGCCCCCCAGGCTGCTCAAAAAAGCAGCCCATAGCTGGAATTCGAATACAGGCCCTTCGGGCATTGCCCGAGTGCCCGCGTTACCAATTGAACGCTGGTGATGGATAGGAAGCTCGATAGATACAGCCAGACATTTACTAGACCTGACCCTCTTTATGAACTTCATGACAGTTTAAGGTCTTCGGGACGCATGAAGCTGGCCCCATCCACAGGAACGGGGATTGACATTTTTCTCCTTAGCACATTAGTTGTTCTGCCCCAACTATTTTTTAGTTCCATTGACTGAATCACAAAAACACACATACATGCAGACGGGCTCTGACCATACACCAATGAGTATGACAGTCAGTGAGTGGGGGAAGTGAGTCAACACCCTGGGATGTAGCCATTCAGTACTTGGTGACTGATAACCATAGAACTCAGAGTCACTACAAAGAGGGAGACAAAATAATACTTTCAGTTTAACAAGGGGTCGGTAGACTCCCCGTTTCAATATGGAAAGCACTTAAACCGGTAGTAAAAGGCAGGGGCAGAGGCTACATTGCAAATCTAAGGAAAGGAAAGGAAGCAGACACAGCTAAAGTAGAATCCAAAATGCTAGCACATTAAGAGTAGTGTAGGACGAAGGCCACAGAACCTATTTATGAGGTAGAGTCTTCCAAACTGCATTTTCACCAGCTTCTGTTTGGGGAGGCCGCAAAGCATGTATCGCCTCCTATAATAGGACAAAGCTGGCAGCCAGATAAGATCAGTGCTCTGAATTAAGAGGGGGCTTGGCGAAAGGTACCAGACCTTGTGACAATTGCTGGGGGAGCTTTCCTAGTTCTTAGGAGAACTGGATAGCCATGTGTCACGAGCAGTGGAATTGACCCTTGAGCACTTTAGCACAAACCTCCCATATAGTGGGCTCAACTAACCCGCAGCTCCAGATACCTGACATCATGGTTGTGCTATGATCTGCTAAGCCCAGAACTCTGCTGGGCAGAGGGAGGCAGAAGGAAGAAGGGATACTGCACATATAGTGCGCTCTGCTACCCCGCAGCGCATGACGTGCCCAGTTGAAGTCCAGGCCACGACGAGTACTTCTGCACTATGTGAGACCAGGCCACCCCACTTTTGTCTCGTGTTGGGTGCCTGACCCTGGATGGGGAAATGTAAGTCTGTTGCTCTCAGTAACTATTCTAAGGAGACACATAAATTCACTTGTAACAAAGCTTCTATGATGAACATTTTGACCTCTGCTGTGAGAACTCTTAACAAGGAGATTACAATGGAAGAAGGGTAATTGGGTTAGACGCACGAGCCACAGACTCTAACCTTTTTAATAAGCTTCTGAGTCAGAAGTTCTCTCACAGTAGTGGGTCAAAGCAGTCCGTGTATCAAGTTATGTACACCACCCACAAGGTAGGGAAGCAATTGTCTGTCACGGCAGATGTGCACCTTGCAGAGATCATTGAGAGGAGTCACAGTTGAATTCCAAGCCAACAGCATGCAAGCTTAAAAAGAATGAGCTGGAAATACCAACAGCTGTGACTCCTATGGCCATAAAAGCCACTCGTCGATCCGCTAAGGTTTCTAAACGAAGGCCAACAAGACCTGAGCCAGTTTTGAGCAATCACTTTTTGGACAGACTAGTTACCAGACTGGAAGGCTCCATTAAGAGCTGTTTTGATGCCTGTAATCAGAGGCTGGATGTTATCGAAAAGGCTCTTGTTCATTTGTCTGCACTGGTGAAGGTTTCCTCAGAGTCACAATACAAGGGATGATAGTTGGGCTGTAGTGCTTGGAGTGCATGGGTCCGCAGTGGCTACCACTGTGATGATTTCATCTTGTCCCCCTTGTTTAGATCAGAAGAGCCAATAAGTGTGCCCTCTAAAACCATGGCCATAGCCATGGCAATTCCGGACCATGCCGTCCCATTGAGTCTCCCCCCCCATGAAAATAGCCTCGTCTGTCGAGATGATTACAACACCTTTTCCTTGCCCCCTCTTAACCAGTCAGGTGGGTGCCCAAAGTTGGGCAACTGAAATTTTCATCACAAACTTATGGTCGTCTACCAAGCAGACACTGTTTTAAATTTGCCACCTGACGCCACTCCATATTTGGTGGTTTTGAGTAATGTTCTGTACCTGCAGGAAGGAATGCAGGAAAGTCCTCTTCAATTGAGGAACAAGATCCTGCACTGGTTCAGCAGATGCATTGGGGTGGCGGTACACATTGGTTCCCACACTAATATGGTAAAGAGGGTAAGCTGGATTGGGCCAGATCAAAAAACCTTTGTGGGGGATTGTGTAGTTTTCAATTTTTATTGCTCAGGGTGGCTGCTCATGTCTTAGCCCAGGCATCCCAGTCTCAAGGATCTTCCTCTATCATTACAATTTTACAGCTGTGCTTCTTTTATAGGTTGAGAAATATCTTGATGCACCACTCATTACCCCTGGCCTCATGCCGGCAGAGTTTTACCATCCCAAATATTCATATGTTCAATATTCACACATCTAACTTGAATGAACCTCTGAACATTTTTGGGAGCCGTGATTGACTAAGTTCTACTTCATTGGATCAACATTCTACCAACTTGGTCCTGGTGAGGAATGTCCCTGTTAATGAAACTGATGTTCTTGCTTGTATTTAATTTGTAGGTTAAAATATTGCTTGTATAAAGAAAGAAACATGACCAAATGAGACTCAATTACCTGAACAATTTGGGATGATATGTCTTTAGGGAACCTGGGATCTGACTAATACTTCCTACCTGGCTGGTATAAAATGCTTTGCTCTGCCAACCACCCCTTCATATTCTAGTAGAGCAAAATGAGAGCTGTTAACATTAAGCTCTCCCATTGGTGTAAGCTCCACATTGATTATCCAAACCTGCAGGTCTTGTTGATCAAAATTTCAAAATAAAAGAAACTATAATTGATAAATTTTTACAATGTCGTCTCAACATTGAACATGTTAGAGCATCTCCATTCCCTAAAATTGTTGGTTGGCCACAATGGGGAGAGGTGTCACCTATACACCTGGCTCATTCTACTGGGAGATTTTAATATCCACCTCTGTCCAATGTCATATGCATCCTCCCGCTTAGGCACTGGGTGTCAGAGTGACAGCGATTCCCATATGAAACATTTAAAGCAAGGGTTATTTTTTAAATACCATCGTAAAAGAATTCAGTCTTGCTGGATCTGGGCGGGGAACATGGCGGCCATTAGTTAGCACCGGTCGCGAGGTCTCCTAGGTGGACGGCAGCTGCAAGTCTTTTTTGCTTACCTATGTCTTCTAAAATGCCAAAAGTAGGGTGAGGTTTCTCCGGGGTTGTGCTGAGTGCGGCGGATAGTCGGTGGGGGTATTCAGAAAGCGAGGTTACTCAATCATCGCGGTGGCACCACACTGGATTAGCGCGGCAGGGCAGCAACGAAGGGGCCAAGAATGCTGGGAGGAGTGTGGCCGGAGGGTGCAGCGCAGCTCAGCTGGGGCTGCCGTGCTGCTGCGAGAATCGGCTTCCTGGGGAACGGGATCAGTCTGTGCTCGTTCTCGGGGAAAGCTGGCCTAGCAAAGCCTCAAAGCTGCATATTTTGTGAAAATCAGCAGTCAGGAGAGGACACCAAGGGACCCCTGATGACCATGGTAAAGAGGAGGGAGCAGGCCCCATTTCAAAGCAATATTATTACTAGCACCAGTATCGGTGCTTTTAAACAGAAATCAGCTGCTCCAGCTAAACTTGATAACAGAGCGAGATCCGGTCACAGCGAGAGTAGTGTGAACAGATACACCCTAAGAAGACGAGGTGTTTGAGGCAAAAGTGATTCTGTTATGAGCTTGTTTATGTCTAGGGAAAATCCCCCAAAGACCCTTGTGGTGTCACTGCCCCCACAAAGAGAACAAGGCAACATTACCCCCCAGACTATACGTGCTACCCGTGACTCTAAAGCTAAAAAAAGTCCGTGGACAAAGCAGGTCAGAAAATAAGTATTAAACACACTAGAAAGAAGACAGAGAGCATAAGAATAACACCCTCGCTCCGATCCTACTTTAAAGTTCAGGCACAAGGAGTTCCATTGATCTCTCAAACCATTTCTCAAACCATTGAGAGTACGCCACTTCAAAAAGGGAAAGGAGGTATAGAGACTGTAGGTTTCAAGAAAACAAAGACATGCTATACAGTTAGAAAATAGGTTTGATCCCTTAGCAGAAGAGAATCCAAAATTGGGTCCACCTAGTCTCAGCCCTAGCTTTAGCCCTAGCTCTGCACTATCAGAAAACCATTCTCAGGCCAAAAACGGATCATCCCTTGCAGGGGCTGACCAAATTTATACCCCTGAATTAGAAAAACTAATATCTACCCTGTTAGCAGAAGAGAGGGAGAAATTCACAACTTTGGAACTAAACCAGCAAAGAATTCAGGGTAATTGTGAGGCCATGGAGGATAAAATGAACAACCTAGTAGAAAGAGTTGGGGCTATGGAATTTTCATTGGAAGATCTTTCTAACAAGATAGAAATTAATCTGGAAGAGATACAGAAGCTAAAGAACAGAAAAAAAGACTTCAGAGACAAACTGGAATCCGTCGAAAATAGCGCAAGAAGGAACAATATCCAAATTTTAAATGTTCCTGAGGGCCTCGAAGGGGGATATAAAGGCCTTTGTGATACAATTTTTGAAGGAATTTAACATGTTTATTGACCAACGTAACCCTAGAAGAAGACATTGAGAGAGTTCAAAGTGTTCCATTCGTAAGTCACCCAGGGAGAAAAAATGCATGAAGGATTCTTGTAAAATTTAAATCATACTCTTTGAAGGAAAGAATTCTCTCTGAGGCCCTAAAAGCAGGAACATACAAAAAAGATCAATGATCTTTTCGCATTAGGTCTGATATCTCACGCACTACCTAGGATAGGCAATGGGAACTGGGCAAATTTATTCAGGAGTTGAGAGAGCTGGGCGTTACTGCACATATAAGATTTCCTGCATCTCTGAGGGTCATGAGAAATAATAATATGCACAATTTCAGAGACCCAAGTGATGTGAGAGACTTCATAGAGCACATCAAGACACAATCGGTATAAATCTTCACCAATGCCGGTTGCCACGCTGTAGGAGAGCTCAAATGAGGTAATCAACAGTAAACCTCTAGTTTGTAGGGAGGGTTCCCCAGGGTTAGTGGAGGGGGGTGTCACGTGTAAAAATGCAAAGTCACAAACAAAATAGAAACACACTAGGTGGGGTAGCATGTGGGAGAACATTTTTAAAAGTCCTCTCGGCAATTTTAGAATAAAATCCCTTTTTCAAACTTTCTGGTTTTCAAGATCGACTAAGTCACCTAGGTCTTTACTGGTATCCTTTTTCTTCTTTAAGTACTTTTACATTTCATGGTTGGCCCGGATAAGCCTAGACTTCTAAGGATATTATCCTGGAATGTTAATGGACTTAGGGTTCCCCTAAGAAGGAGAAAGATTCTAGAGTATCTCAGGCTTAGTGACACAGACGTTATTTTTATTCAGGAATCTTATATTGTTAAGGAGGAATGGCGGAAGGTTTTAAAAGGTCAACAGTGGATCGAACATTGTTTATGCACTTCCCAGTCCTGCAGTTAAGGGTGTTGCCCTTCTTTTAAAAAAAATCTTTTCAAGCTATATTAGGGAAGTGTGTGGTGGACCCTTCAGGTAGATGGGTAATTGCCAAAGTCAAAATTTATGGTGTTTGACCGTCATTGGTTGGATACTACGGCCCTAATCTGGACAACCCCATGCCCTTACGTACTCTATTTTTGCACTTAGTGGACACTAATGAACCGATTATTTTGGGAGGCGACTTTAATGTCTTTTTTGGACCCAGTACAAGGAACAACTTCTAATTGGGCAGTCGCCGCTGCTCCCAAAATGAGAAGGGTTTTGAAACAACTGATACCCGATACAGGTCTCATTGATATCTGAAAATTCATGAGTTCTAGGGAGGTGATTGAGGGGGGAAATTTCACTTATCATAATAAAAAGCACGCACATTGCACTAGGATCGACTTTTTTCTTGTGGACTTAGCCTTTAGTAACAACACTAGGAAAGTTACCCATATCCCCGAGCACTTATCGGACCATTCGGCGGTTTCCCTTGAGATCCTTTTTAAAGCTAATGTCCCATTACGGCGTTGGACTTTAAATCATACTTTACTTTTAGAACCCTTGGTAGTGGATAATCAGAAAACAGCAACAAATGAGTTTTTTCCTTCAACCTTGACTCAGCTCCTTTGAATAAGGTATGGGATGCATAAAAGGCTTATTTTAGAGGTATTCTATACAGTCTAAGCTCAGCACAAAATCAAAAGGTTACGGAGGAGATTAAAACCTTTGAAGCTTCTATTAAAATTCTCCAAGGTGCTTTAGCACATGCCCCTAATCCTACAACTAAAACTCGAATAGAAAGTGATTTGATTAAGGCAAAATCTAAATTAGCTGACTATTTGGAGGCCAGGGTAAAGCAAAAATGGGAAGCCAGCAGACTATCTACTGAGAATGTGGGGAAGGGCGCGGGAAACTCCTGGCTTGGAAGATTAAAGCAAATCAATCTACAAATCTTATTAAAGATTTAAAATGTCAAGTCTCAGGTAATAAAATATCCGAGGACGGTGAGATTGAAAACGCATTTGTACAGTTCTTTCAGGACCTGTACACAGAGGATATAGCCATTAATCAGGAACAGCTAGGGGTGTTCTTTCAGGATCTCGAGCTTACATCACTTAACAAGGTTCTAAAAGATAAACTGAATGGCCCTATATCTATTGAGGAAGTCCATAATGCAATAAGTAGCTTATAAAAAGGAAAAGCCGTAGGCCCGGATGCTTTCCCAAAAGAAATCTACATCTTATTAAAAGAAGAATTAGCCCCGATTTTGCTTAAACTCTTTAATTTAGCCTCCATTTCTAATCAAGAACTGCCATATTCCTGGGATTTCGCCACCATAACAATCGTTCTCAAACCCAATAAAAATCCAAGGGTGTGTGAGTTGTATAGACCTATTTCACTTCTTAATAGTGATTATAAGGTTTATACTCAGATTCTCACCAGGTGTTTAGATCAGATAGCAGGGTCTCTGATACACACTGATCAAAAGGGCTTCATAAAAGGGAGGCAATTACAGGACTTGAAGCACAAGTTACTCGGCGCTATTGACCTGGCTATAGAGTATGGTAACCCCCTGACAGTTACGACATACGATGCCGCAAAAGCCTTTGACAGGGTTAGTTGGCCCTTTCTCTATGAGGTGATCCAACGTTTTAATTTAGGAGAAACTTTTTATTTGCTGTCAAAGCTCTTTATAAAAACCCTTTAGCAAGAATGTTGGTCAATGGGAATCTGTCTAAACCATTAAATATCGGTAGGGAATTAGACAGGGAGGCCCTTTTCCCCCTTTTTTTAACCTCTACATTGAACCATTGGCCTTAATACTAAGAGCATGTAGGAATATTTTTCCTTTTGTGTGTAACGGCTGGGAAAGAAGATTGGGCTTTTTGCTGACGATCTGATGATTTTCACAGGCCATTTACATTTATCTCTGCCAGCAATTTGAGAAACTTTAGAAAGCTTTGGCAAAATATCCGGCTATGCCTTGAACCAACAGAAAACTGAGATTATGCAATGGAATACCAACTACCCCTGCAACTTAATTAGACAAAGCATAAGATATTTAGGAATCCAAGTTGTTCAATATCTGGAGAAAATAGCAAAAATGAACTTTGGTATTGTAACATCTAAAATATGGAAACAACTTCAGGCTTGGAAATCCCTTCCTTTATCTTTCTTAGGAAGATCTAATCTTTTGAAAATGTCCATCCTCCCTAAATATACCTTCTAATTTAATACAATTTCTTTAGAGTTTAGGAAGGAGTGGATCAAGAAGGTACAAGGGGATTTTACCAGTTTTATATGTTATGTTATGTTATGTTATGTTATATAGAATTTCTATAGCGCACGGCTACTCCGACAGAGTGTCCCGGCGCTTTTTACTTGCAGCTCAGCGAGAATAACATAACAACATGAAAACAAAACGGAAAAAGTCAGAAGAAAAAACCTAAAGATTAAAAAGCCAGGTCTTAAGGCTCTTCCTAAACAGAAGCAAATTAGACGTGCTCCGTAGAACCAGAGGCAGCGAGTTCCAAAGCTGGGGGGCTTTCAAACTAAAAGAACGCCCCCCAGTACGGGCTTTCCTTACACGTGGCACCAAGGCCAGGTATAGAGCTTCTGATCGTAGAGAGCGGGCTGGGCGATAAAAAGTCAACCTCCGCTGCAAGTACTTTGCCCCTGTGCCAAACAGAGCTTTATGCATCAGGGTCAAGGTTTTAAACATGATCCGTTTCCGGATAGGCAACCAATGCAGCGCCTGCACCAGCCCCGAAGCTCCCGCTCGCCTATGGAGTCCAAAAATAGCACGAGCCGCAGCGTTCTGCGCCACCTGCAGGCGCTGGACCAAGTAGTCCGGGAGCCCCAGAAAGAGGGCATTGGCGTAGTCCAGTCTAGAGCCTATTAGAGCCTGAACAGTGATCCGCCTGTGCTCCTCAGAGAGCAATGGTAGAAATTTGCGGAGCATCTTCAAAATGCCAAAACAGGTGCCGACCAAACCAAGGATATGTGATCTTAACGTAAGCTTGTTGTCCAGCTTAACTCCCAGGTTTTTGGCGACCAGAGAAGACTGAGCAGGGGGACACATATCCATAGGCCACCAGACCTGCCATTCAGGGTCGGCGGTGCATCCGAAGAACAGGATCTCTGACTTTCTGGAGTTGGCCTTAAGGCTGTTCCGCTGGAACCAGTCAAAGACCATCCCCAGACAGCCCGGAATACACTCTCCATCGAATGCCTGATCTTTCCCGCATGTGAAGAGCAGTTGAGTGTCATCTGCGTAGGATACAATCTGGGCCCCAAAAGCCTCCACCAATGCCGCCAGAGGGGCCATAAAGATATTAAAAAGAGTCGGGCTCAACACAGATCCCTGTGGAACTCCGACTCCCAATGGCGGCATCTCTGCGGTGCTTTGGGAAACCCAGACTGTTTGGCGGCGGCCCTCGAGAAAAGATGTAAACCATTTGAACACCGTCCCCCTAAGACCGATGTCATAAAGCCTGGCGAGGAGCGCCTCATGGGGGACGGTGTCAAAGGCCGCCGACAGGTCTAGCATGACAAGCATGGCCTTGCCGCCTACATCCAGCGTCTCCCGGATGACCTCCGAGACCTCCAGCAGCGCCGTCTCAGTACTTAAATTGGGACGGAACCCGGATTATGATGGATGCAGGAGATGGTTGGTTTCTAAGAAACCAGACAAGATGCCCTGGACATGCTTCTCCGTGATCTTAGCTAGGGCCGGGAGAAGGGAGATTGGCCTATAGTTGGCCAACACCTCGGCGTCTAGTCCAGGCTTCTTCAGGAGGGGGATCACCATCGCCCTCTTCCAGGCGCATGGGACCCTTCCCTCCCTCAAGGAGGCATTAAGGAGAGGATTAACCAATGGGTTCACCACCGATGCCACCCTGGCCAAAAATTTGGCCGGGCAGGGATCCAATGGCGAACCAGATTTAAGATTGGTTAGCAGCATCAGGGAAGCTTCGTTGGAGATAGCGGGGAACTCTTTCAGCACAACAGCTGGCATGGACGATGAAACAGATCCCACCCCAATGCTGCACCCCCCCTCTCCAAACCTCTCCGGAAAAGAGGCCTGGATAGCCTTGATCCTCTCAGTGAAGAAGCTAGCAAGATCACAGACCCATGTGTCAGATGACGCTGGAA
The DNA here is from genome assembly GCF_964204655.1 of Triturus cristatus. Lineage (NCBI taxonomy): Eukaryota > Metazoa > Chordata > Amphibia > Caudata > Salamandridae > Triturus > Triturus cristatus. Next base: position 788,110,247 of record NC_140584.1, on the reverse strand, counting down.
GGGGCGCGTTGGATCTCAGGGTCGTGAACTCCCTCACCACAGTGAAGATCTCCTTACAGGATTTCATAGACGCCTCTATCCTCCTGGCCAAGTATTCCTTCTTCCCACACAAGATGCCACGATGGTACACTTCACTGCCGCCCTATAGGCTAGTTTAGCCTCCTCGTCATATTGGAAGCGCCAGGCCCTCTCCGCAACCTTACACTGGCAGCGGGACAGGCGAAGCGCCTCTGTAAACCACGGCGCAGATAGTCGTTTGGCCGTGGACAGAGGGGCAACTGCAGGGGCGAGATCGTTCAGCCTTTCTGCCAGCCAGCTCTGCAGGGCCTCGGTGTCCCGCTCCAGATCGCCCGTGAGGGAGCACGGATGGTCCACCAGCGCCTGCGCCAGCATCTCAGGCATCACTTTGTGCAGTGCCCTTGAGACTGAACTAGGTTGTATAGGGGTGTCGCTATGTGGGAACACCACCTCCGGTATAGAGAACTTAATCAGCCTGTGATCAGTCCATAGCACTGGCACAGTATCGATGTCGACAAGAGAAGTCGAAGAAAACACTTGGTCCAAAGTGTGACCCCTCTCATGGGTGGAGCCCGTGACAAAGGGTGCGAGACCCAGCGGAGACGTAATGTCCATCAATCTGATTGCGTCTGAGTCGTCCTCCAGATGGAAATTAAAGTCACCCGCCAACAAGCAGTGCTGTGTGGACAGGGCCAGTTCGGAAATGGCCATCTGCAGGTCCTCGAAAAAGGGACCCACAGGACCTGGAGGCCTATATACCAGTAGCCCTTTCAGTGCTTGGTGCGGGGACAATCTAAGCGAGAAAGCAAGAGCCTCAGAACCACAGAGAGGATTCAGGGGGAGAAGAGAGCAGGAGACACTCTTCTTCACCACCACCGCTACTCCCCCTCCCCTACCCTTGACCCTATCCTGCCGGAAGATGTTATAGGCCGGAGGGATGGCGGCGAAGATGTCCGGATTAGACCCCATCACCCTACCAAGTTTCGGTCAGTAGGAGGCATAAAGGGCTATATGTGGGAACAAAGGGCCCAGAATTGCCTGGAAAAAACTCAGGGAGAAAAAAGTGGCGGTATAGTTAGTCCTGACCTTCGTCAATATCACCAGGCTTTTCATTTGAAAATTTTCAGGCAGTTGCTGAGAGATAATCCTGATTTATCACCACTCTTCCGTGCTCTCACATTTGGCCCACCAGATCAATCCAGTTTCTTTCTCTTTTAAATTTGGAGACTTCAAGTACTTCAAAAAAGTGAGACTCAAGATCCTCCAGGGTGCATGTAAGATCTGGTACCAAATAAGAACTCAGATACAGATACCATACTTTAATCATTATGCACCCATTTGGAACTCACCAGGTATGCCAGCCTGCCTGCAAGGCTCACTTGCTATACCATTGAAGGAATGCGGACTTCTTAGACGGGGTCAACTCTTTGAAGGTACGGAATAAATCTCTTGGCAAAGTATGCAGGAGATTTCTGAGGGATCGGTGTCAAAGTTCAAATATTATCAACTATTGAGTTGGGCAAAAATGCCAAGAAAAGGTGGAAAGGGTAATTCGTTTTGGGAAGCAAAGATCTATTCACGTCCCCTTTTGCGGAGAGAGGTATCAGAATGGTATTGGATGTTGATTCAGGCAATGGAAGACATACAAGCCTTGTTGATAGCGACATGGAAGAGGGAACTGCCGGGATTTGACCTTGATCCATTATGGCAAGTATCTATATCTTTCCTATGGTTGTTTGTGAAATCTGCACCACTAAGGAAAAATCACCTTTTTATCGTTCACAAGGCTTATTGGATGCCTCGGAGATTGTCCAAAATGGGGACCCAGACCGTGAAGAACTGCCCAAAGTGCGGCCAGCTCAACACAGACGAAGCACACATGTTTTGGCAGTGTCCCTCCATCCAGACTTTCTGACAGAAAGTGGGTATGACGCTATTGGGAATTTTGGGTCAAGAAATTAAGGTGAGCTTGGCACTGGTCATTTTCGGGGTCATACTGGTTGAGAAGGGTAATAAGACTTTTTCTAAAGCACATAAAGCACTCACTTATATATTAGTCTTTTTGGCACTCAGAGAACTATGCATTACATGGATTCTTCCTAACCCTCTTCTTGAAGGAGAATGGGTAAGCTCAGTATTAAGAATAGCAAATTTAGATCGAGCTACACTGAACACTAAGAGAACGAAATTTTGGAGTCTTTTGGATATCTGGTATAAAACAGCATACCCCTGATCTGGAATATTTCCTCCTTTTTCCCTTTGTGCTTCTATCTTTTTACCCTTCATGTCTGAATCTTTTTTCTTTCTTTCACTCCACTTTGTTTTTGTTAAGTTATGTTTGATTCCTGGTCCAATGATTACCTATCGGATATACAGGTTTTTTCATTTGAAGGGGATTGCTAAACTGTGATTAGCATCTCGGCCTGTGGGTCAATCCACAAGTACCTGTATAATGGAGCTAGAATTTAGGCAGTATCGTGATGGGAACCCGGGATGTCATTCAACCCTCCCATTGGGGAGTGACCAGGATTCTCTCTTCTCTAAGTCGAGGCCGCCAGAATTCGTATTTACTCATATTTACAAAAAAATGACAAATGAGGACTATTTATAAAAAAATGTAAAAAAATAATTCAGTCTTGTGCTTTCTCTTGAAAAGATTGTTCAGTTCCCTGATGGCCCTTACCTCATACTTTTATGGGCCAAGGTTGTTTTTCCGTAATCAACTTAATATTTGTTTCTGCCCCTTTATTCCACCTGAGATGAGATCTAAAGATAGACTCTCGTGGATTTAGTGATTACAACTCTGTGTGTCTCTCATTGAGGAGGGATGTGCCATTGTGCAAGGACCTGAAAAGGATAAGAAGCGGGATCAAGTCAACGACTAAGGTAGGAAAATAAGATAGTCAAAGGTGGTCCCCAAAGATTTTATGGCAGTAATGTTTAGCAATTGTATTTCTGACATTGAGACTTGTTTAAACTGAGACTTGTTAGACTGTGACATCTTCCTTGCCTTTCCTTCTATCTCCAATAAGTTCCGATGTCTTCTGACTACACCTAGCAAATCAGCTGATTTGAGGGTGCTAAAAGTTCAACTTAGAGATAAAACATCGATAGTTAGATATTGGTCTAGTTACAAATTTCAGAACAAAAGGTGGGAAAAGAAAATTAAGAGATGAAGCCTGGGATCAATTGTTGCAAGCTAGTTGCCTTTCTTGAGATCTGTGTTTTGAGAGATTATAAATCACCCCTCTTTTCTCAGTCTGATACTGGTTCAGTCTGTTGTCAAATCTCGCCTGATCATTGGGTGATATTTTGAGGGTATTCATAATGAATTCCATAACAGTTAACCACCAGAGGGAGGAGCAAGCTCAGTGCGTGGGCTACTCTGATTTTGTCTTCTCAATAGAGGAGGTAAAGGCAGGTATCCTGGGACTACCTAAAAACGAAACCCCTGAACTGGATGGGATTCCCCCAACCTTTATGTTAGTGAACCAGATGCATGGGCCCCCTTCCTCACCCAGACTGTTTAAACCACCATAACAGAAGGTCTTCCAGCATCATGGTCAACTTCAATAATTATACCCCTATTTAAAAAAGGTGATAAGAGCTCCCGCCACTGCTATTGACTGATATATTTAATAGACTTGGTGGAGAAGGTCATTTGGAAGGTTATCCTCAACAGGTTGACATCCTGGGCTGAGAACAATCTTATTCTCTCAGACTTGCAATACAGGTTTAGACCTGGTCTGGGAACAAACTATCACTGTTTGGATTCGTACTTTATCATTAATAAATGTATAGCAGCAATTCCTGGTTCCATCCATATGGCATTCATGGACTTCTCCTAGGCCTTTTAACAGAGTAACATGGCTAAATTATGGAATATTTTATGTCACTGGGGATGAATATGGACATTGTGTATTTTTAAAGAGACCTTACTGCCATGCATGTTAACATTGACGGATCTTGTACCAAGTCATTTAAGGTAAAAAGAGGTGCTTGGCAGGGGTATATCTTGGTCCCCTTCCTGTTAAATATATATATTCATATATAAATCACCTGGAAAATTCTTTTTATTATTAATATAACAAGGCATGTAACAGCAATTACATCAGAGCTCTAAAAGTCCTATATAGCAATATTCTATACAGTGGTTCACCAAATTGTAGTTTGCCCACATTTCTTCACCCTTGCCCCACGGCATTCCCTGTGAATACCGCATCTCTGAGCTTCGAAGGGACGCTTAATCCCACCAAGGGGGCCATACATTGACTACGTTGGCAAACGTTCCATTTGCCCCAGACCTGTTCCCACTTTTTGGGACAGCCCCTGCTTTCATACACTACTTTCTCCTCCATCATACACCAATCCTTGTCTTTCTTCCAGTCTGGTATTGTTGGTGCTACGGATGCTCCAGACAATTAAGCAATATTACGTTTGGCTAGTGTCACCCCCAATGTCACCCAGGTCCTCTCTTTGTTGGTGAGATCGGAAGCTTCCCACACATTTAACAGACAACACTTTGGCAATGACTCTATCTCCACTCCTGATATTTCGCTCAAGCAGTGTGTGATTGCCTCCCAGAAGTTTTGAACCGCTGGGCTGTCACATATAATGTGATAAAATTTACCCTACCCACCACACTGTCTCTGACAATTAGAGTCCAGTCCTCTATTCATCTTAGCTAGGGTTTTACAGGAGAAATAGGATCTGTGCAATATCGTGAGTTGCAACAGCCTGAATCTCGCCGATATGGCCACCTCTCTGGGGAGGCCTGTGCCTCCTGCCAATCGTCATCGTCTACTCTCCTAGGTCTACCTGCTAGTGCTCTCTGAGGTCCAATGAGAGGGCCCAATAAGTTATTAATTAATGTTTGGTAGGTCAGGGAGATCGCCCTCCGGTCCATGTAGTCTTGAATGAGTCTGTCCTCTAGTGGGGTGGCTTCCAGGAGCTCCTCTCCTCTTGGGATGGCAGCCAGGAGAGCATGTCTAATCTGTAAATATAGAAATGTTTCAGTATTTGTCAGGTCATAGTCTTGTTGCAGTCCATGAAAGGAATCATCCCCCCCCCGACAACAGGTCACCTACTCAGAAAATCCCTATAAGGTCACAGCTGTCAAAACCGGGGATCTGTGTCCCACAACGGTGTAGCCTGTGTGACCTTATTGTGCCACCTCATCTTCCTATGGACCATGTGCCAGAGCTGGACTGTGTGTTTTGTTGGACCCATGAGATGAAGGTTTTCTCGGGTTAGTGTACATCACCTTTGTTTATCCTCCTTCCCGTAGAGCGTAGCTATCCATTCGATATGCGGATTCGTCTGGTGGTCAGTGCACCCAATGATTAACTACCGCTAGTTGCGTTGCCCAGTAATATTTTTGTATGTCGGGCAGCCCTATCCCTTCGTCATACCATCCCTGTACCTATTTCTTTGTGGCTATTCTTGGGGGTTCCCGTCCCACAGCAGTTTTCTCTGTTTGCCTTCTATTGCTCCAAAGAACGATGTAGGGACCATGAACGGTGTATTTTGTAATTCATATAGGAACCGGGGAAGCGCCACCATTTTAAATAATGTAGCTCGCCCTTGTAGGGAGAGTGGCAGCGAGCTCTAGTGGCGTACATCTCCCCTCAATCACACCAGTGGGGGCAGGAGATTATGGATGTAAAACTGATCTGGGTCTGTGATAATAAATATGTTGAGGTAGCGGAAGCCACCCTTCACCATCTCGGCTTCACATTCCCAAGGAAGCGTCATGCAACATGTAAATTGTGAACATAGACCAGTTTATGGTATAACCGGAGTATTTCCCAAAGTTTGTGAATATATTCAGTATTTTACTTACTGAAGATCGTGGTGTTGCCACATACAGTAGGATGTCACCTGCATTTAAGGATATTTTATCCTTCCAATCTTCTGCCCAGTGCAGTTCCCATATCAGAGGGTCTCTCCAAAGGTTTGCCAGGGGCTCGAGAATTAGGGTGAAGATAATTGGGGGTAGGGGACAGTCCTGCCTTGTTCCTCTTCAGAGGTGGAATGACCTGGATGTAATGCTATTCACTACTACCTGTGACTTTGGCTTCTCGTATAGAAACCGCAACCAAGTCAGAAAGTTAGGTCCAAAACTCATCTTCTCCAGTACTGTGAATTAGTACGGCCATTCAACTGTGTTGAATGCCATACGGGCATCAACTGATATGACCGCCACATCTTTCTGCAATGTGTCAACTATGTCCAACACTCCCTGTAGCCAGCATAGATTGAGAGCTGTATTGCATCCCGGCATAAAGCTGGATTGGTACGGGTGCACCAGTCTCAGAATAATCTGCACGCTGCGAGTAAGTTGGCTAGAATTTTGACTTCTGTAATAAGTAGGGAGATGGGTGATAGGAGGCGCATTTGTACTTGGTTTATCCTCTTTATAGATTACGAAAATTGAACCTAGCCATTTGTCCTCGGGGAACAGCTTTCTAAGTAAAAAATGTTTAAGTGCGGGGCTACCTCATTCGCTGTCAATTTATATAATTCAATGGGAGGCCATTGGGTTCCATTGCTTTACCTGATTGGATAATGTGTATCACCTGGGCCACCTTTTTGTCTGTGATGTCGCCCCCCCCCGCATCTATGCTAGGTCGTCAGGGGTGAGGATGGGGAGGGCCATATCTGTCAACAATTCCCAAGCTTCCGCTCCCGTGGCTGTCACGGTGGAGTGTACAGGTTAGAATAGTGGGCTACAAAGGCCTCTGCAATTCCTTGCGGGTCCCTGAGCAATTCTCCTGCATCAGTGCTAATCGCTGTAACCAGCCTACTCGCTCCCTCATGCCTGTCTAGCCAGGCCACTAATTTCCTTGCCTTGTCCCCTACTCCATATATTCTATGTTGTGAGGCAAAGTGCTTTGCCTTTGCTGCCTCTATGACTAAATCTTTCTTCTTGAAGCCCAGGACCTGTCTAATTGTATCTGAGTGTCCCCCCGTTAGCTCCCTTCTAAGTCTAGGATCCCCTTCTCCAGCTTTTCCATAGCCGCGCTTCTATCTCTTTCATAACTCACCATAAGGGGAAGTACCTGTCCCCAATCACCGCCTTAAAGGCTTCCCATAGAATCTTTGCGGATTCTACTGATGCCCCATTTTCTTTGAAGTAATTCTCCTCTGTATGTGTCACCAGTCCTTCCTTAACCAGCTGGACCTTCTGGTACCAGGGGCTGAGTGAGAGTACTTTCCAGGGTCTTGGCATATCCGTAGTATAGACTGCCACAATCGGTGAGTGGTCCGAGATGCCCCTCGCTAAGTGTTGCACTTCTCTAAAGTTTACTACTTGGTCTGCCTGGGTGAGAATGTAGTCTATTCTGGAGAGACTATTGTGCGCTCCCATGTGGAACGTGTATTGTTAGGTCTGTGGGTTGTGGGTTCACCACACATTGACCAGTGCCATAGCAGTGAGGAAGTCAGGGAACCAAGAATGTTTGTGTGGTGGGCATCAGGGGGGAAGCGGTCCCTCTGTTAAGACAATACAGTGCTAAAGTCTCCTCCTATCAGGAGCATTCCCTCTGGGAAACTCAGTAACACCTCACCTAGGTCTTGGAAGTCTATGTTGTGTACTGCTGGGGGAACATATACCGTCAGGATAGGCACTGTATTTCATTCCCATGTGCCAGACACTGCTGCATATCTATTTTGTGTGTCTTCCCAGGTCCGTTCTACGTTCATGGGGAAAGGTTTCCTCAGGAGTACCCCTACCCTCTAGATCCAGTGATAAATGGGTTGACTAGTTTATAGCCCTATCTGCCTAAAGCTTTACAGGTATTGCCCACTAAATGTGTCTCCTGAAGTTGGACTACATCAGGGGATTGTCGTTTGATGTACCAGAGCACTATTCCCTGCTTTAGTTTGTTCCCCAGACCATTGACAATCCAGGAAAGCAGCTGCAATCCTGGGTCAACCTTGGAGTTAGCCATAGTCTGCCAGAGACCCCAGTTGCTCCTTCTCTCCCCCACTGATTCACTGTGTCGGGGTTGGATCCAGATTGGTGAACTCACTCTCAGCTCTAGTCTATTACCCTGTGAAGTGTAACAACTCAACTGCCACCATATCAAACTGCAAAAACAAAACTTTAATGAGGAGAAGTTTGTCCTTTTCCCTCCCCCCCTGCCTCTAATGGAATGATCCTTAGAACTGCAACTTATAACACCCCCTCCCTGCAATTCGGGTCTGAAACTACTGCCTCCCCAACTCTGCAGAGTACCTGTCGCCATTCCCCAGCCTAAATTATGGAGGACTACGACCCAAACCTACACCCACCACCCTCCCTTCTTCGTTGTGGAACCAGAACGCTTTACCAACCTATTGAATCATCAGTTCCCTGCAGCAACATTGATGACCCCATCGGCACCATCTTAGAAAGGGTCACCGCTGCCGAGGTTCATCCACGAGTCCAGCATCCACCAGGCCGAATCTTTCATAGGGTTGTCAGTCACAGGTTTGCTCCTAGTTCCCCACTGGTCTCCCCACGATCTGAGATCCTGGAGTGGGGCGCGGGGCGACCACTGTGCATCAGTCCATAAGAGGCTACTGACGATCCGTTGCTTCAGAACTGTATCGTCAGGACTCCTGGGTTCTCTGCTCATTGTCTTTTGCAGGTCTCCTTGGCTGCCTGTCTCTGTGTGTCTTGTGGCTGTTCCCCCCACCACTCTCCATCCATCTAGCCATTCCCAAGCCCTATTTCAGGCTTCGCAAAAAAAATGCCTTGCTGTCAGCCTTGATCCATAGTTTTGCTGGGAAGAGCATGGTGTAATTCACTCACTTCTCTCGCAGCACTTTTTTGACTTCCAAGAAACGTCTTCTCTCTTTTTGAACTTTCATTGTAAAGTCTGGAAAAAAGGTTATCGTGTTGTTTTTATACGATGCCGGTGGAGCGCTTTGAGCAGTTTGTAGTATGCCATCTCCATCTTGGAAATTGAATATACTAACCAGGATTGGTCTTGGTGGGACTCCGGGCTTCGGGGATCCTCTGGGCACTCGTGTGCTCTTTTGACCGAGAACATTTTTGATAAGCCATGTGGTTGCAGGTGCTGCATCACCAGCTCCTCTACGAAGAGGTCTGCTGCTGGCCCCTCTGCTGGTTCAGGGACTCCAAATATTCTTATGTTATTCCACTGCAATCTGCCCTTATACTCATTGAGTTTGACTTCCAGTAGTTGACTTGCGGCTTGCAATACAGTGACTAGTTTCTTTAGCACTTTTGAGTCAGTCTGGACGTCAGCTGTGGTGGTCTCTACTGCTTTGACTATTGCTCATATTTTGGAGGTCTGCTCTGACTAGCCTGACCTCAGTCCAATTGAGTCCATGTGAGTTTCTAACAGGGTACGCACTCCACTTATGGCTGCCATGACATCTCGAAGCGTGGGGTCTCCCCCCTCCACCGGCAGCTGGGCAAGAGATAGAGACTGTCCCAGGGAATTGACTGCCATCTCCTGACCTCTGTGCATCGTGTATTTATCCTGCTTGGTCTGGTGCGTGCCACGCATTCCTTTCCAACCTATCATCGTAGTTAATGGATTTGGCCGGTGGGAGCCAGGCCAGGGCTCTAGGCCCTCAAGGGTATTATTCATTCCATGGTTTGTTAAAACACTACATGCAGCTTGTCGGGTTGCTCCCGAGAGGTACAAGCCTTGCGCTTCCCTGTTGTAGTCCAAATAGTGCAGGGCCACAGTCTGCCTCACCACTATCTGCAAGACGTGCTCACTCCTCATGGATGCGGTGGAAGAATCCACTCTTTGATTTAGTGGTTCGCCCAGAGTGCACTCGGTGGGTGCCTCTACCCCTTGCTGTGTGAGTGTTGCCAATTAAAGTCTTGGGGAGTTCCTCCACTACTGCTGGGGGTCCGGTCCAATAATTAATGCCACTGAGCTGGTTAATCCCTATTCCATTGGGGAATCCCCCCTCTTATTTTTCAACATGGCTCACTGCTGGGTCCCCTTCAACATATCCTGTAAGTTATCAGGGCTCCCTCAGTGCATATCGCCCGCCTCTGTCATAAGGTGAGACATTTGCAACTTGTAGGATGTATACTATTCGTCCTTTTTTTGGGTTGTTTGGATTTGGATAACATCAAGTCCAGTTTGTCTCTATTTAAATTTGACTATGAGCGCTAATTATGCCAATAAGAAATAAATTAAATAAAAATTTAAATAATTTAAAAAAAACAAGCTTCCTGAATCCCCGGGAATTTACCATCATGCATCCTCACATTATTATTCAGGTGGGAGGACTCTGTCCTTTGAATTCTGCTACATCTTGAAATTGATAGCTGTAGTTAGCCGTGGAATACAAGCTTATCAACTCGAGTTTTGGGAGCCTTTATATCCTGCTTCTCGAGGTGAGTCGACATGAACTTTGATTTACTTGCTCACCCTCAACCTCCTTCTTAGACTTGACATTTTTTTTTGTTGCCACTTGACTTGTGTTTCTTCAATAGACTGGGGCTTAACAAAACAGCTTGCATTATTTTCTTAAACAACGCGAGGATTCATGATCGTGTTTCCTTGACCGTCTGCCTCAAGTGTATGGTTGGATGCATGCTGATTCTAAGTAGTAGACCTTGCTTTGGCCTCTTATTATATGTATTTTTGATTCTGGTTCATGTTTTCACTATACTATTAATGGCTCTTGGTGTGTATTGTGTTGACGTCATGATCTGCAAACTATAGGAATTATGGTTTTATATATTCTTTTTTCTTTTTCTTTTTTTCTACGAGTGTCTCTCTTACATGAATTTAAAAACATAGGACCTTTTTGATTAGAAAGAGAACCTTATGGGCCAATGGGCCATATGTATCAAAATGTTCTTTTGCGGATCTCAAATAGCAATTTTTTGCGAATCACTATTTGAGAATCAAAAAACGCAATGTATGTAGTATTTGCAAATAATTTAGTGAATCCTACATATTCCTTAATTGCGAATCACAAATTGCGATTCGCAATCAAGGAATACCTCCCCATTCATTCCTATGGGCCTATAGGCCCATAGGAATGAATGGGAAGACATTATCAATTTGCGATTCTCAATTAGAGAATTGCAAATTGAGAATGCAATTTCTAGGGTGCCAGGGTGTCAAAAGGACACCCTGTTGCACCCCTGAAATGTGCATGTGTGCACATGTGGCACACATACATGCCCTAATGGCATGTATGTGCGCCACATGGCACTTTGGAAAATACAAAAAAGTGCATTTTTCAAAGAAATCGCAAATTACCGCCAACTTGAAGTTGGTGGTAATTTTCGATTTCTTAAGGAGAAATCGCACAACTTGGGTGCTTTTTACATCGCATTTAAGGAAATGCTTTTTCTTTCGCAAAATAAGGAATCGCAAAGATTGAGATTCCCTATTTTGCGAGGGCCTTTTGGGATGATACATCCCAAAAAGCTTTTTCCCGTTTGCGAACGGGAAATGGGCTTCATACATATGCCCCTATGTTTGTTATCTTGATTCAGAAACAGGGTATCTATGCCTGCATTTTTTTACTTTTTGAAATGTTGAATTGAGAATATGTGTTTTTGTGCTGTTTTGTCTCAATCAGTGACACTTGTAAAGCGCGCTACATACCCGTAGGGTCTCAAGGCGCTGGGGGGGGGGGGCAGGGGGGGGTGCCGCTACTGCTCGAACAGCCAGGTCTTCAGCTTCTTCCTGAAGGAAAGGTGGTCTTGGGTCAGGCGCAGGTCGGTCGGGAGGGAGTTCCAGGTCTTGGCGGCCAGGTAGGAGAAGGACCTTCCTCCTGTAGTCGCTCTTCGGATGCGGGGGACGGCGGCGAGGGCGTGGTTGGCTGATCGGAGGTGGCGTTTGGGAGCGTAGAAGTTGACTCGGCTGTTGAGGTAGCTCGGGCCTTGGTCGTGTAGGGCTTTGTGTGCGTGGGTGAGGAGGCGGAAGGTGATTCTTTTGTTGACGGGGAGCCAGTGAAGGTCTCTCAGATGTCCGGAGATGTGGCTGGTTCGTGGGATGTCGAGGATGAGTCTGGCTGAGGCGTTCTGGATCCGCTGGAGTCTCTTCTGGAGCTTGGCGGTGGTACCGGCGTAGAGGGCGTTGCCGTAGTCCAGTCGGCTGGTGACGAGGGCCTGGGTGACGGTCTTCCTGGTCTCGGTGGGGATCCACCAGAAGATCTTCCGTAGCATGCGTAGGATGTTGAAGCACGCCGAGGAGACGTTGTTGACTTGCCTGGTCATGGAGAGGGAGGAGTCCAGGAGGAAGCCCAGGTTGCGTGCATGGTCTGTCGGTTTGGGTGCGGTGCCCAGGGCGGGAGGCCACCAGGAGTCGTCCCAGGCGGAGGGTGAGGAGCCCAGGATGAGGACCTCCGTCTTGTCCGAGTTCAGTTTCAGGCGGCTGGTCGTCATCCACTCGGCTACCTCTTTCATCCCTTCGTGCAGGTTGGATCTGGCGGCGGCAGGGTCGTTGGTCAGGGAGAGGATCAGTTGGGTGTCGTCGGCGTAGGAGATTATGCTGAGGTTGTGTTTGCGTACGATGGCCGCGAGGGGGCTCATGTAGACGTTGAAGAGGGTGGGGCTCAGAGATGATCCTTGAGGGACGCCGCAGGTGACTTCGGAGGCCTCTGACTTGTACGGTGGTAGGCGGACTCTCTGTGTTCTTCCGTCGAGGAAGGAGATGATCCAGTCCAGCGCCTTGTCCTGGATTCCGATGTTGCTGAGGCGCCGTACTAGGGTGCGGTGGCAGACCGTGTCGAATGCCGCAGAGAGGTCTAGGAGGATGAGGGCCGCTGTTTCTCCATTGTCCATCAGGGCTCGGATGTCATCGGTGGCGGCGATGAGGGCGGTCTCGGTGCTGTGATTGGCTCGGAAGCCGGACTGTGAGGGGTCGAGGGATCCGTTTGTCTCGAGGAAGGCGGCCATCTGCTTGTTGACGGTCTTCTCGATGACTTTGGCTGGAAACGGGAGGAGCGAGATGGGGCGGTAATTCTTGAGGTCGGTGGGGTCCGCTGTAGGTTTCTTTAGTAGGGCGCTGAGTTCGGCGTGCTTCCAGCTCTCAGGGAAGATGGTGGTGTCGAAGGAAGTGTTGATGATGTCTCGCAGGTGGGGTGCGATGACAGCGTCGGCCTTGTTGAAGACGTGGTGAGGGCAGGGGTCGGTCGGTGATCCGGAGTGGATGGAGTTCATCGTGCGGATGGTGTCTTCGGTGCTGATCGGGGTCCAGGCGTGGAGGGTGGTGGTGGGGGGTGGTTGTTCGGTCATGGTGTGCGTTGGTTGGTTGTTGAAGCTGTTATGTATGTCCACGATCTTGTTGTGGAAGTATGAAGCGAGGGAGTTGCAGAGGTCTTGCGATGGGGTGATGTCGTTGTTTCCTGCGCTGGGGTTGGAAAGCTCTTTCACGATGTTGAAGAGTTCCTTGCAGTTGTGTGCGTTGTTGTCCAACCGGTCTTTGAATGCTGTTTTCTTGGCGGCGCGGATCAGCTGGTGGTGTTTCCGGGTGGCAAGTTTGAAGGAGGTCCTGTTGTCCGGTGTCGGTTCCCTTCTCCAGACTTTCTCCAGGGCTCGGCAGTTCTTCTTGGAGCTCTTGAGTTCGTCGGTGAACCATGGGGCCTTCTTGCTGCCGGGTCTGCTAGGCGGGGTCCTCAGTGGGGCGAGTTCGTCCGCGCAGTTGCTGATCCACTTCGTGAGGTTGTCGGCGGCTTGGCTGGGGTTCGCTGAGCTGGCAGGAGGGTGCTGGTTCAGGGAGGTGGCGAGCTGGTCTGCTGTGATCTTGTTCCAGCTTCTGCGGGCTGCCTGTTGCTGGTGTTGGTGGGTCGTCGTTCTCTTGAAGGTGAAGTGGACGCAGCTGTGGTCCGTCCATTGAAGCTCTGTGGCGTGGCTGAAGTCTATGTCTGTGCTGGATGAGAAGACTGCGTCGAGTGTGTGTCCGGCGAGGTGGGTGGGGGTGGACACCAGTTGCTTGAGTCCCAGGTTGGCGAGGTTGTCGAGCAGGGTGCTGGTGTTGCGGTCGTTGTTGTTCTCCAGATGGAAGTTGAGGTCTCCCAGGAGGATGTAGTCGGCGGAGGGGAGGGCATGCGGGCTGACGAAGTCGGCGATGTCCTCGCTGAATTGTGTGCGTGGTCCAGGGGGTCGGTAGATCAGGGAGCCTCTGAGGGTGGTGTTCGGGTTGGTGTGGATCTGGAAATGCAGGTGTTCGGCGCTGGTCAGGGTGTTGTCGGTGCTGGTCGTGAGACGGATGGTGTTCCTGTGGATGATGGCGATGCCTCCTCCCATCTGGTTGGCGTTTCGGTCCCTCCGGACGACCTTGTAGCCCTCTGGGATAGCGATGGCGATGTCGGGAGCTGAAGAGGCGTTCATCCAGGTCTCCGTGAGGAAGGCGACGTCAGGGGCTGTGGCGTCTAGAAGGTTCCAGAGTTCGATGGCGTGTCTGTGGACGGAGCGGGTGTTGAGCAGGATGCACTTGAGGTGGGTGCTGCTGGTGTTCGACTTGGTGGGTGCTGGTGTGAGGCTGGTCCGGATGCAGGTGAACTTGCAGGCGTGGCAGCTGAAAGGTCCGTGGGTACGTCGTGGAGTGGCTTGATGGCATTCTGGGAGTCGGCTGGTGTTGAGAGCGGTGAGGGTGGCGGCGGAGTACGTCAGGCGGGTCGGTCGGGATCTTCGTTGGCCAGGGGTCCTGGCGCTGGGCGCGGTCCGGTCGCGGACGGGCGCAGACGGGCTTACCTTTGGCGCGCCTTCGGCGCACAATCGGCGCGCCCGCTGCGCGTGACCGCTGCGCGTTCGCACGGTCGCCATATAAGGCGAAGTGCGCGGGTGGGCGGGGCAGCTGGGAGGCGGGAGCGGGGAGGGAACAGAAAGGAAAAAGGGGCGTGGTCAGCGGTGGTGGCGGGAAGCGGGGAGCGGGGAGGGAAGGCGGAGGGCGGCGAGGTAGGCGGGCAGACAGGCAGGAGAACGCAAAGGGCTGAAACTGACTAGAAAAAATACAGGCACAAAAGTCAGACAAAAGCTGCTAACACGGGAGGAAAATGCAGTTCAAACAAGCACAAATGCTAGACAAAACAAGCAAAAACAGACGCCAGCGGCGTCAGCCGGCCGCGAGGCAGGCAGCGAGGCAGAGGGCAAGGCGAGGGGGCACACACAGCAGCTGGTGGCCGTGCGGCGCGGGGGTGTCCCACAAGTGGGTCACACTCACCTGCGTCGCACGGTCGCCATATAAGGCCAAGTGCGCGGGTGGGCGGGGCAGCTGGGAGGCGGGAGCGGGGAGGGAACAGAAAGGAAAAAGGGGCGTGGTCAGCGGTGGTGGCGGGAAGCGGGGAGCGGGGAGGGAAGGCGGAGGGCGGCGAGGTAGGCGGGCAGACAGGCAGGAGAACGCAAAGGGCTGAAACTGACTAGAAAAAATACAGGCACAAAAGTCAGACAAAAGCTGCTAACACGGGAGGAAAATGCAGTTCAAACAGGCACAAATGCTAGACAAAACAAGCAAAAACAGACGCCAACGGCGTCAGCCGGCAGCGAGGCAGGCAGCGAGGCAGAGGGCAAGGCGAGGGGGCACACACAGCAGCTGGTGGCCGTGCGGCGCGGGGGTGTCCCACAAGTGGGTCACACTCACCTGCGTCGCACGGTCGCCATATAAGGCCAAGTGCGCGGGTGGGCGGGGCAGCTGGGAGGCGGGAGCGGGGAGGGAACAGAAAGGAAAAAGGGGCGTGGTCAGCGGTGGTGGCGGGAAGCGGGGAGCGGGGAGGGAAGGCGGAGGGCGGTGAGGTAGGCGGGCAGACAGGCAGGAGAACGCAAAGGGCTGAAACTGACTAGAAAAAATACAGGCACAAAAGTCAGACAAAAGCTGCTAACACGGGAGGAAAATGCAGTTCAAACAAGCACAAATGCTAGACAAAACAAGCAAAAACAGACGCCAGCGGCGTCAGCCGGCAGCGAGGCAGGCAGCGAGGCAGAGGGCAAGGCGAGGGGGCACACACAGCAGCTGGTGGCCGTGCGGCGCGGGGGTGTCCCACAAGTGGGTCACTTTGATTGTTATATATTTTACAAGTCATGTCCATCAATTTGTCATTTGATGTCATAAAATAATTTGATAAGTCAATGTTGGATTATTGTCTTGGTTATGTGATATTGTTTTGTTATGGTTGGACTTATGTATGTTTTATGTTATTTGTTGCACCCCTGAAGAAGTTCTAATAGGCTTGTGCCTTATAAGAACGAAACGCTTTGGCTGCTTTTATGATCATTTGTGGATATTGAAATAACGGATGAAAATAAAGAAAACACAAACGGACTGAAGTGTACTTTGTTTGGTGCACCTCCTTTTGTTGAATTTGTTGACTTAATCTGTGACCAGCGGCACCAAAAGGTGACAGGTGCTGGAGATTTGTGCACGAACAACTAACTTTAAATGGACAGCAGTGTTAAGATGAGGTGCTAACCATGAAATCGTCACCCCCCCCTTTGTGCCTAGTGTTGGAAGTAGTTTACCTGGATGCTCTTCTAAGGTATGTTTAATGTAATATGATATATAATGTATTTTTAACATTTTTTGTACTGCTATGGGTAATCTTTTTAACCGGATAAAGGAATTATTGATTGATAGTCAGATGCAGTTTGGAAAGATGGCCTTCTACTACAATTCTACAAATCGAATGTAGTCAGCTAGCCCAACATATATTAGTGATGTATCTTGCCTCTTGAGAAGAAGGAATATTGCAGTTTGATATTAAGGAGGCCTTAGTCACGTTTATACCAAAATCAGGTTGACCAGCTATTGAAGCATTGTTAGGTTTTCCCTGACTGCTTTATTTTCCTTGTGGTCTGTGCGGTTGTGATGGAAAGTCTAAATGATTTTTGTTGGGTAAATAGTGTTTTATGTTTGTTTAATTAAGCTGTGCGTATTAGTTGTTTTATTTTGTGGCATTTTTATCTGCCTTAAGCATGTCTCTACGTTCCCCTTTTTTTGTGTGTATGAAAGGAAGGTATGTAGGTACACAATTGTTGTCTTTGTGCAGAATGTTCCCTTTCCCTGATTCCACTAGTGTTTGTTAAGAGGGTCAGAGCGAACCTTAAGGCTGGAAACTTCAATTGCTCCTGGTGGGTTATAATGTTACTTAAGTACTTGAATCGTATCTGTAAACTGTCCTTCCATACCCTTCCAGCAGACACTAAAGGAGTCAGGGTAAGACAACATTCTACACACATTCCATACACAAGAACACTCAGCTGGGGCAAGGGGACACACGGGGTCCTACATTCAGCTCTCAATTAATGCAACATTGTGACTTTACGTCTTGGATAGTTTTAGCCCCTTGCTAAGCCCTTGGGTACCTGCAAATGTACTTACCTTCCCACTATGCCACCTCAGTTTGGATCAAGCCATATGCAAATCAGTCTCGACCCTGCTACACTGGGAACAGTCCAGCCAGAACTGCCAAGCCAGGTCCTTCCTGAACCGGAATACATGCAACCTAGGACTGATGTCACCCTTATTATGGGCTCTTCAGCCTGGTATAGCTTGATTCCAGTGGCACAGTGAGTACGAGACCCACGTGGATGACCTGGTGTGGCAGTTCAGGCTGGACTGTTGCCAGTGGAGAAGGACCAAGAATTATTTGTATATGGTTGGGTCAAAACTGAGGTGGCGTGGTGGACAAAAAACTATGGATTGGGATGCGGCCTGAGCAGTTGCCAGTGTCTGAGATTAATTCAAGCATTCTATCCATCACCTTGTTTTTCCATTGTTGTACATCCAATGTCAATGCCAAATGTGGGTTGCATCTCTGGCATATCAGATCAGAGAATATTTGATGGGAGCTTGATCTCTGTACTACACTGTCCTACCTATGACTGCATCAGATGTCTCATATATTAACCTCCTGTCCTGCAAATATTTGAAAGGAAATGTATGCTGGTAAACGCAGTATGAACAGAACATTAATTACACAAATGTACTTAAACTGAACCATTAGCCACCACTTTTCTTATACAGTGTGAGGGGAGGGGGATTAGTCAAATCGCTTACAAAATATCTTTTAAAGTCTTGTTATGCTGCAACCAATTCAACTGGGCCCAGGCCATTTGCTGATTGTCCTAGAATCTGGAACAAAAACATGAAATTCCACTTCCTTCAAGGTTGACCATCACAATGTGCACTCAAATGCAACCTTCAACAGTGTTGAGTTCCTCCAGGGAGTGGCCATGAATAATTTTGACTCTGGCTCTAAAGCTGATTCAGCCCCCACTGTTCAAAACGTTAGCCCTCCTCACAAAGTTTGGGTCTAGTTGTGCACCTGATGGTGGTTCACCTGACTCAAAATGGAGTGGGTTGGGCGCAAGTTTTGCAGACAATGTACAATGTAATGTAATGTGATAACCCTATCGGCCAATCTTTGCATAGGGCCCACACAGGTTAAAATGCCAATTCACCTGGCTCATTCAAAGTTTCCTAGAACGTGATTATGAATGAAACTGCCTTTTTTTCACATTTTTAGTAAACCATGTTTAGTGAGTACATTTTAGTAACCTTTTAAAAATCTATAATTGATTAATTACCCTAAACGTTCTCACTGTTAATGTGTAAAATAAATAGATTTGTTTGAAGTTTTATAATGTTTGTGATCATATGCATTCTGTGTTTCTTTACTGCTTGGTTACTTTGTATTTTTGTGCATTTTTTTCTCAAAAACTTGACGTTCACGAACATTGTGAGACAGGAAGGCTGTCACCACAGGGGGTCTTTCTAAAAGGTTCCTTTTTAGGTCTGGCTTTCGAGACCGATTTAGCTGTTTCGCCACACTATGTTTTTTCCAAAATAATTAATAAATAGTACATATATATACAAAGAGGGACTTTTGGTCAACAGGCATCAGACATGAATCTGTTGAACTGTTATTCACCTATTGAATTGGACCACCACAGCATATAACCTGGGGCATTGGGTCAGCCCACTCTAGCCATTGGCTTTCTTCATTTTGAGTGACTGCGCAAATCTAGTGAACATTGTTAACATCCACTTATAATAGTTCTTTTCTCTTCTGAGACAGAGCCCTTTCAAGATGAGTTTTTATTTTTTTTATTGTTTTGTATTTATCTATCAGCTATTTATTTTGCCTGCACTTCAGATACCCATCTATACGGCGATTTATTTCCTGTCTCTTTTTTGGAATTGCTGTTACAAAGTGTTAAAGAGATATTGTGACATAGTAGCTGCCGACAATTTGAGTGTATAGTAGAAAGCATGGCACATCTAAAGAGAATGTGTTTTGTTGGATTTAGAAGTAAAACATCCACATCAGTAGATGTTTTAACACTGTTAATCCAGCATGTTTAGATGCTGGCCCCTATTTTTGTGTGGCATAAGCTTGCAATGAAATACATTAAAATACCCATGGCACCAGCATGTCAAGGTTAGACTTATTGGTCGCACACACGTGTGTGAATAATAGGTCACATACCCCGTAATAACCACATTATCTGTAAGAGATTGGATTGGGCCCTTATATGCTTCCACTAATACATACACAATGTAGTTGAAAAGATGTATTTTTTTTGGGTAATTGCTGGACTTAGTGGATCCAGTGATATGTAATGAAGCATACTAAGGATAGAAATCTGGGAGTTGATTGGGGGCATATTGATTTGGGAATTCTAGTGTGTAAGTCGTAAGTAGTGAATTGGGGCAAGTTAGAGTTACAGTGCTAACCATGACTGTTGAATTTCGAATGGTTTTCAACTGAAAATCATCACCATAACTTATTTTAAACTAAAGGGTTTTCAGTGACTTTCCTATGTTTTTATAAGCAAATTTCAGTCTCATGAGTAAAGGCAACTACACCTTTAACAAATGTTTTTTTACATGCAGATCATTATTGAGAAACTTAGGGCATCATTTTGATGCCCAATGATCAGACCGCCGACCGCTATTGCGGTGGTTAGGAGGCTGCCGCCAAGCATGCAGGAAGTCCGACCACCGATTTTGATGCGACTGCCAGGCTGGCGGTTGCAAAGTTGACGGTCTCACCAGGGTGGGATGGCTTGGCCGGGAAACAACCTTTACAACGCAGTCATTACATCGCACTACCATTACATAGCAGTCATTACATCGCAACATCCTTTACATTTCATTTCATCTGCAAAAATATTAGGAATAGAACAAGCTGATGATAAAACAAACATAGATGGAGAACAATCTGGGACCCGATGCAGGTGGCTGAGAGATCCCTAGGAGAAACGGAAACCCCAACGAGGCAGAAATGGACAGAATATCAGCGGGAATCAGAGCAGTGAAGTATGTGGACTCAGATCCTAGTGATGGTCTTTCTTTTCTGTTAGGGGGTAGGTCACTATACGTTTTTGCTCTTTTCCTGCTTTATAAGCTGGGGAAACATCTGGAATGTGAGCACATTGGTAAAGTGGGTGGTGGAGTTAAACAGATATGTTTTAATACCCTAGGTACTGTCATAGCAGTTTCTCCAATCATATGCTGCACCCGGGTATACTGAGGTTGGGGGCAGGGTGTAAGAAAGTGCCCTCTTTTTGCATGGTTGCGCCCACTTTTTGCTAAACTGCTGATGTACTTTCACTGAGTGTGCCCTGGGCTCCTGCCAAACAGGTACCCAGGGCCTATGTTCTTTCCCTAAACTGCATTGAAGACAAAACCCAATTGGCACTCTTTGGCCACAGGGCAGTCCCTTGCCAATGGTACCACAAGTACCAAGAGCACAGAGGCCAGGGAAGGCCCCTAAGGGCTGCAACACTTATTGTTACACCCTTAGATGCCCTGTACCTTTACACACCCACACTGCCTTTGCAGGCTGCGTGTTTTGGTGCAGAACAAAGTGAAGAGTCGACATGGCACACATCCATGCCTACAACACACTGCCCTGGTATAGGTCAGCCACCTCTCTAGCTGGGTGCACACTACCAGTGGTGAGAGTACAGGTGCATGGGCCCTGTACCCCTACAGTGTCTAAGCCAATTCTTAGACATTGTAAGTGCAGTAATGCCATTAAGAGTATATGATGCTGGGAGTTTGTCATTATGAACTCCACAGCACCATAATGGCTTTACTGAAAACTGGGAAGTTTGGTATCAAACCTCTCAGCACATTAAACCCACACTGATGCCAGTGTTGGATTTAATGAAAAATGCACACAGAGGGCATCTTAGAGATGCCCCCTGAAAAACGACCTAACACTAGTGTCCAGGCTGAGTGTCTGCTTGCCAGCTGCCACCACCAGATATGTTTTTGGAGCCCTGGGTCGAGAGCCTTGTGCTCTCTGCGGTCTGAAACAATGCACATCCTGGGACAAGGTGTCAAGCCTTCTCCCCCAGGATGGGCAGGGTCCACAAAGGGGAAGCTTCAAAGGCTTGCCACCTTTGTGAGCTTCCCCAGGCCCTTTGCCGCTTCCAGCAACTGGCCCCCATCGGTTCTGACCCCCCCTTTGGCAGGAGAATCAGCTGGAAAACCAAGTGTGGAAGGGAGGTGTGCACATCTTTGCCAAACCCACCCCTCAGGTGGAGGAGGCGAGATGAAGCACAACTCTCAGTCCCTGCCATCTTGCAGATGGGGGGACCCAGCCAACCAGAGTGAGGCATCTGTCCCCCTTCCACTGGAGGATAGCATAATAGGGAGTGTACCCACCCCAAAGAAGGGATCCATTGGTCCCAACCGTGTACTTGCCCGTAACGCCTCGAAATTCAGTTATTAGTGGCACCCCTGAACGTTGCCTCCTCAGACAAGAAATGACCAAGAAGAAAAGAAGAAGAAGGAGCGAACAGCCGTGCTGAAGCTAAGAAGAGGAGGACGCCCACTGAGATGGCCCCAGCCCTACCGGCCTGTCCCCACCTCAAACCTGCAGAAGCGAAACTCCGCTGTGTCCTGCAGCCAGCAACCTCAAGAACCCCGAGGATCTGCGCTGCCTTTCACAGAAATGACTTTATCTACCCTGAACACCGGATTTGTTCACCCACAGACTCTGGCTCCGGCCAAATCCGCAAGTCTGCACCGTTCTGCACACGTCGCCCATGGCCTGAGTTCGAGTGGCCCAACACCACCAGGAGGTCTCCCAGTGATCCTGACCTGAGATCTGGTGATCTCTTCCCTCCCTTGAATCTCTCAGCCCAACCGACAGTGTCCCAGCATCACTAGGCATCCCAACTTACCTCTCCAACCGGTGGTCACCTCCAGAAGATCTTCGTCCCCGAGCCTGCAGTCTTTGTTGAAACTGGAGAATCTCCATTGAAATCAACAGGGCACCTGACCCCAAACCAGCACCCTGCAGCCAGCCTTTACAGCCGGTGCACTTTGTTGCTAGTGTTAGGCCATGAGCCTAACACCAGGAGCTTTGTTCCCACAACCCAGTGGCCTGCTCGTAAGCAGCCACCAACCGGAGGCTCCCTATCCCCTATTGGATAACGTTGGGTCTCAGGACTCTGCACCTGGCCGCCCCAGTGCCGCTGAGAGTGTTTTGAGAGTGCATTCTCGACCCTGAGGGAACCCCTTGTTGTAACCCCAGAAACTCAACCCCAAACACTAAGTACTTACCTGGTAACCGATAACTTCATTTCTCTCCATAGGAATACATTGACTGTTTTTCTCGGAAAAATGTTCTAAGTGCGGAGTTGATTTGTATGGAAACCTGAAAAATTGTGCAAAACTGATTTTACTTACCTTTTCTCTAGGAAATGTCCCAGTGTGATATCTAGGCATATCACACTGAGTAGAAAAAGTAACTTAAAAAGTAATCTGAAAAGTTACTAAAAAGTAATCTGAACGGTAATTTCGATATTTTGACTTGTATTTCGATCAAACTGCATTTGAACCTGCATTCATTTGTAAACGCTGCATAAGATTTTGCAAAGCATTTATTTCACTTACCTCTGCCAGGCTTGGCTTGGTTCTAGAAATATAATAACTTAATAATATTTTTATACAAACAAAATTAGTCCGAGTACAGTCTTTGAGTGTGTGACATCATTTGCTGATTGAGTGTGTACAACTAATGCTTAACACAACCCTCTGATAAAGCCTTACTGCTCGCCCACACTACAACAAATAGAGATTAAGGTGCTATCTGCTTTTACCTCTAACTACCTTTGGCTTTCCACTAGACTGTGTGCACACTATACCTCATTTTGGTATAGTATATACAGAGCCAGCTTCCTACACAGTGGCTTATGTAAATCAGGGTTCTCTCCCAAAAAGGCAACATAATATTGTTAAGTTCTCAAGGAAAAACTGCCAAAGAATTTTTGTTGGGTAATGTATTACTCAGGATGGGCTGTGTTCAGTTCATTGCTTTTGTACCATGTTGTGTTACTGGAGTTGGGCGGAGAAAGGGGAGAGGGTTGAGGAAGTACTTGAGGAAGTCCTCCCAGCAGATCAGACTGTTCCACATTTTGAACAGGTGATGGTTTAAGTAATTCCCATGAACAGTCTCAGTCTTTCGCTCAGCCTAGGTCATTATGCCACGTTAGATACCGGACAACCACCAAAATTTTGTTACAGATCTTTTCTTTTAATATCAAAGGTCTAAATTCTTCAGCTCAAATGGATTAAATCTAGAGGTGGAAAAGGGCTGACCAACCCTCGCAGAAGACTCAGTTATATATAAAGGACAAAGGAGAATGAAACTTGGTACCTTTACTTCTGCATACTATTCTTCCACCACCTCAATACACAATCGGGTCACCATCTTTCTAAGACAAGGTTTCATGCTGCTAGTAACAGACATGAAAAATGACAAAGAAATTAGATTTTTAATATTGTGAGGCCTCCTAGGGAATCATTGCGCGATCAGACTTTATATTTCCCAAACTGAGTACAGGAGACATGTCTTTCTAATTTCTTAACAACTTCAGTGCATTTTGCCATTGATGATCATTCTTGCTGGGGATTTTAAACTGATGTGGGATGGACAGATGGATAGATCAAATTTGAGGAGGGGGCTCCGGTGAGGACCATCTCTAACAAAATTAGGAGCACACTTCACAATATGGACTTTTTGGATATTTGGTGAGAGACACTGAAGAATACATAAGTTTCTCACATGTCCATCTATCTTACTCTTGCATAGATGAACCCTAATGAAAATGCTGCTACCTCTCTGGTTGACAGTGGCATAATCAAACCATTCACACTCTTGCATTCTGCCCTATATTAGCCGGTTTGAACATGGGTTTAAAACAACATAGAGCGCCACTGTCATGGCTTGCCACAGATGATTTCTCCCACTCTCATCCATGTCTGATACTGGGCATTATTGGCCACCCCTTCCACTCTTGCTAAGTCCATTGCCACTCAAGATGTCATCCATGCTCTGTGACTGGATTCAAGCCGCCAAGGATCATGGCTGTCATATGTGTGCTGCCCATGTTGCACCTTTCTGTTGGAAAATGTTCTTGGAACAATCGCCAACTTTGACCTGCCCTGGATGACCAGTCTTTGTCTGCAGAGGTAAAGGCTACCCTCTACAGTAGCCACAAAGCCAGTAACACTAGAACATCATCTAAGCAGATGTACCTCCCAAAGGAGTCCCAGAGGAGTGGAAAGCCAACAGACAAGAAACCTCATAATTGCAGATGGATGTCGCTAGCAGATGGTATCTGAAGAAGGACCCCGAGGTGGAGGAAACACAGGCAGGAGATTCAGCACAAAAACTGCTGCAGCGCTCAACAGGATTCACTGGAACAGGAGTGAGGAACACACCTGCAGGAAAGAAGAAGTGTTGTGATGCAAGGAGCAAAAGGAAAAATGGCCTTTTATACCGGTAAAACAGGAATTGAATCACAGGATGGCATAGCTGCCATGATGGACTGGGAAGGAATACAAAAGGCAGGAGGAGCCGCCATCTTGGATTGAGTCATGTAAATACTCAGGAGGATTCTGGGAAGAAAAGGAACTTGAAACAATATGGAGATGCTCACTGTGTTCTCTAGACCACATTCCCCAAGGAGATGAATGGATTCCCGGGAGATGAAACTGGTGGGCTGGCCGTCGTGAGGTAAGAAAGAGTGAGGTGGTGGCCCACAGGCCTCTGCCCTGCTGCTGGAAGCCACATGTCTGGCTCGCTTGGAAAGAGAGCAGGCATAGCAGCTGGGAGGGATGCTGGCATGACAGTATGCTCCCCTCCTGATACAAATCTGTAATTAAATTGTTGACAAAAATTAAAAACTAGGACAGGGGCATGGACAGACGACACACCTTCCCACAAACGGTGGGAGTCACGTATTTCCTGGACTTCAAACTCATGAGTACCATCCACTAAAAGTGATGACAGTTGAGTAAAGAGGCGATGAAAGGGATCACTGCAATAAGGTTTTAATTGTGAGGAATGAAATACTAGATGAACCTTCCAGGATAGAGGTAACTGAATCTTGAAGTCAACATGATATATCATCTTCATTAGCTTGAAAGGGCCTTAATAGTGTGGTTTGAACTTATTTCGAGAAATATGATCAGGTAGAAATTTAGAGGAGAGCCCCAACTTGTCCTGTGAATGGTAAGCAGGAGAAGGACGCCGATGGGCATCCACAACAGACTTCATTTTCTGTTTAGCCCCATGTAGATTTCTTAGAATCCACTTACGAACCATCTGAAGACAGCATACAGAACTAGCAGATGCAGCAATTCCATCTCACTTACAATACATGAAAAGAGTGCTGCAAGCCTTGTTCATAAAAGAGGAGCAGTAGAAGCAAACATGCCCTTCCATCAAGTGTATTGCAAATCAGAGCTCCATGATCAACTGATAAAGGAAGGCCGATGTAAGGAACTCACTTTCTTAACCACTGCCCCATGTTCATTTTTGCTCCGTGTCCAGTCACTCGTCTTCCTCCATCACCACTCATTCAACACCCAGCAGTTTTCTGTACCTGCCCCAACCCTGTCATATTTAGGAGTTACTTCTAGCCCCAATGGTATGGTTGCGTGCTTTCTGTGCCCTTCCAGTGACGGGCTGGCTTCTGCACTCTTGCAACACTCTCAGATGACTAGTTTGTTAATTGGTGCACGCCCTGTGGAGATTGGGCTCTCTAGAGAAGACTGTTTGCCTAGATTATGTGACCCAGAATAGGCAGGAATTTTTATGATTCAAAATGACTAATTAGCATGATATTGATGTCACTGGAAACATCTTCAAATGCTTTTTGCATCACTTGTCACTCATATGAGAGCTTTCCCGCCTCAATTACCGATATGTGCCACAGGACGAATTGGCTAGTTGATGTTTAGGGTATTTATAACATGCTGCTCACCACCTACTGGTGCCTTAGAGCTTTTGGAAAACAATAAAGATGAAGATTGCAAAGCCTTGAGTGTGCATATTAACTCCAGATGTGGGGGACCAGTCTTAGGCGCCTGACCTGTCGGAGGATAAATTGAGGAAAAGGTTCCATGTGGTGGTGTTATCCGAATGCCATGGTGAAGATGAAGGTCTTTAAGGATCTCCTGGATTTGCAATGATCCGGTTCCAATCTGAGGTGAATGGGTAAAGCATTCCATAGGGAGGTACCTTGGTGGAGGAAGGTTTGACTGGCATATCTTTCTGTATTGGTGAGGTGTTAGCACGTCTGAGGGACTGGTGTGGCTGGTAGGGAACTAAGAGACTGGTGATGATATTTGATGTACGGTTATTTAAGACTTGTGGATGAGACATAGAGATCAGAGAGTAACAGATGCATGTTTGGCAAGAGTGAGAGGTGCACAAAAATTTCATGAATACATGTGCTCTGCTCTCACACACACGCTCCTGATCACAGTGAATCAAAGAGAATGTCTGCAGGGCATTAATAGTCAGTGGCCCTCACAAACAGCTCTGTCAGTGTGCCTCGAGTTGGCCTGCGGTCTTGGTAACATTGCCAGTCATTATAACTTATTTCAGTTACGTAGTTTTACATATCATTGTTTTAGATCTCCCAGCATACTTTGCAAGAATTTATGTTCAGGTTTTGCTAGTTTTTAATCTGTTTTTAAAACTGTGAAAGGCTGGTGTGAGAAACTGGCCTGGTATATGATGTCCACTTATGTAAGTGGGCACCTTGCACCAGTCCAGACAACCCTTATGGTGATTTAAGAGGTCCTAGACAACCTTAGAAAGCTCTCTAAGTGGTAGCTGTGAAGAGCAGCCATCAGGCTTAGTCCAGAAGGAGGGTAATGTAGCTTGTTCACTTTATGCTACTGTTTGCACATAGAACTGAACTGAATTGAATTTGAAGTGCTCCAGGGAGGTGGGAGCAGCTAAAAAGTTTGGGAGAATTTATTGTTCATTGTTGGCCATTTTTCTTCTTTTGGGACATCAAGAGGTGCCATTTTGAGTCGTGTGTGCTCTAGTCCCTGGCCACATGTACGTAAGCAGAGGTGCTACACAGACGTGTGCAGAGGATGCACCTAAGACAAGACCATCTCCGCCTGTCAGCATCCCTGCAGTGACCAGCACCAGCCACTCTTCCAGTTTTAAGCAGATGGCAAGCCGTAGATTACCAATACCAGTTCCACTCTGTGTAGCCTCGCCCCTAAGCAGTCTTGCACACCCCAATTTCTGCCCATTATATTCAGAAATGCCCTTGCTGCACTGTCTGCAACTGGACCCCTCAATACCCAGACATAAGTAAGTCTACCACTCGTGCGCATAAAAGTAGGATAATTGCTGACCAGCTCTTTGCGTCTCTTTTTAATGTTTGTTCCTTGCAGAAACATGAGATGCATATTTTTGAGCTAAGAGTATGAAAAGCCAGACCTCCTATTTCTAACAGAAACGTGGCTCAGAGAATTTTCTAACCCTACGCTAGCAAATGCCATTCCAATCCTCAGGAATGATAGCCAGAGGTGGATGGGTGGCCATAATCTACAAGAGTCAATAAGAGTGAACCCCGATCCCCATAGAAGAATTAGAGAGAGCGGAGAGTCTGGGTTTCTGCTGCTTGCTGTCCCCGCAGCAGTCTGTGGAGGGGGCTAATATATAAGCCCCTGGATATGCAGGCCATTTCCTGAGATCTCTAAATAATATTTTGATCCCATGGTCCTTGAAATATGCACACTTTATGGTGATAGGAGACTTCAATTTCCATTTGGACAAACCTTCAGATCCAGAGGTGACCTCCTTTACAGATATCATGTCCTCGCTTGGCTGCACACAACAGGTGTACAAACCTACCCACCAGGTCAGTCACACTTTAGATCAAATCTTCTCCAATATTAAGACTGAAATGTTTGACACTCTCCCTTTGGTTTGGTCGGATCATTACTTGACCAGCTTGAACTGGCCAAAATCTAATCTTAATCAGGCCCTTTCTGAAGTAAATAAGAACCATGAGCCTTTCATAATTTTTCGCCGGCAGATCTATGCAGTACTCTGGAAGCAGACCCCTCCTCTCTGTCTGGAGATCTGGAATTAGATGCTGAGCGCACTGAAGAGTGGATTCTCAACAATATCAATGACCTTGCACCTCTTACAGCATTGTGATCCCTTGGAAGTAAACAGTCGGCCCCTTGGTTTAATGAAAACCTGCAGTCCCGCAAAAAACATTGTAGGTGCCTTGAAAGAAATTGGCAGAAAAACTATAATATGATGGATAAAGACATATATAGATCAGCTTTAAAGAAGTACTATTTTCAGGTACGGCTAGAGAAAAAACTGTTCTTTGAAAAGAAAATTGAATAATCAGATAAAAAGTCCAAAGAAATTTTCAAGATTGTGCAATTTTTTCTGAATCCTAAGATGGCAACTAAACGTCTACACTCCTCTGTCCAATGGTGTAAACAGCTGGCAGAGTATTTCCATGATAAACTAATTACAATTCAAGCATGTTTGCTGAATACTACTCAGATAGCACAAAGCCTTGTTGAGGGGGTTCATCTTAGCAGAAGTATTCTGGAGGTGCCCACTTTACCTATCCTCCTTTATATTTCCATGAATGAATCTCTAATAGCCATTAAGAGACTTAAGTCAGGGTCCCCGTCTGATCCTTGCCCATCCAGCCTACTTGCTAAAGTTGCTTTGCTATCATTCCGGCTGTAAACAAAGTCGTGAATGAATTGCTGTCACCCGGAATGGTGCCCACTAGATGGAAACATGCTAAATTTTATGGTCGATCTCAAAGTTCAAGCCAACTCTAACTTTTTAACATTTTCAAAAATCTTAGAAAAGCATTTAAGTCACACATCTTAAGTTTCCTTGAAAACAACAACCTTCTTCACCCTAGTCAGTCGGGTTTTAGAGCCAACGGTTGCACTGAAATAGCTATTTTAGTAGTAATCAACCATTCGAAGACACGCTAGACAATGGGGGCAAGGCCATTTTGATTTTGTTAAAACTATCAACAGCTTTTGACACTGTTCCCCACGAAAGATTGTTGGCCCACCTTCAGGCTATTGGAATTGAAGGCTGACCTCCTTTCTAAACAATAGAAGTCCAGAAGTGTGGAGTCCTCCGTGCTCATCCCCAATTCTTGAACTTGCAGTAGGAGTCCATCAGGGTTTGGCACTGAGTTCTACATTATTCAGTGCATACCTTACACCCCTAGCCATGTTGGTGAAAGTAATATCATAAGGGGATGACAATCAGCTGCTTTTTACCTGTTAAAAGGGGGAGGAATTTGACGGAAGGGCCATTAAGTCCTGTCTTTCCAATGTGTTCAATTGGCTATTATCTAACCAACTAAAATACAATCCCAATAAAATGGAGATTGTGTTTTTTGGTACCTTCTCTGAGGAGGACTTGGTGGCCGCAAGACATTCCTCCCAACAGCAAAGCCTGGTAATAAAAAACCTGGGAATTAAAATTGACAGTGCCCTGTCTTTCCAACTCCAAATTCAGACGCTAGTGGGATCCTGTTTTGGGATTCTACGCTCTCTGAATTTTTTTTTGCTTTTCTGTCAGTAGTAACTAGGAAAATGGTGGTCCAAGCCTCAGTTGTAACCGGGCCCTTACATGCACAGTTGCCAAGTACCTCAGTAAACTGTAGCCACTGCCATGTCAGTTTAGGACCCTTACAAGCACGCAGGTCTTTAAATGGAAAAATAAGTACAGTTACTCTCTAAATTGAGCTGTGGACTGGGGGTGAGCTTGGGGCGGAGCTAGGGGTTGAGCTGGGTGCGGTGCTATGCAGCGGGGTTCGTGGTGAATATTTACAGGAATCTAAATTTTCTTGATGTGCTTCTGTGCATGATGATAAAGAGGCATTTCAGGTATCTCTGAAGTATTATTTTGTTTTTATATGAACAAAGGGGGCTCATTTAATATTTTCTTTCAGATTTGATATGTGTACAGAAGATCTCTGCGCATGGCACATTAAAGACATTTTGCATTGTTACATCAAGCACAGCAACACATGATGTGGGCACTTTAAGGATGAAACCTTGAAAATAATATACCAATATCTCATTCTTACATCTGTGGTTTTCCAATCTTGAGTGTATTAGGACTGCATTTCTCAGTGCCCAAAAACTTCAGACCACCACACACCGACCACACTGTTTTTAGGTAGATTACTCTAATCTGTGGTCACTACATCGGGCTTGATAAAATTAGCAAAAGGTGTGGTAATACCAATGGTCTTGTCCCTAGATTTGAACAAGGCTCTTCCCAATCAATGGTTGACCACCAACCCATTATTATGCCAGACTCACACCACCAAGGATGACCCAGGCCGCCTTTTAACATGAAAGGTAACCAGATTTAGAAAACCAGCATCTCAGAATCGCAAACTTCTGCCAATAGATGACTTTTACCACAAGTAAAAGAGTCCAGCGAACAGACTGGTTTAGCCTAACCTCTAGGGTAGGCTAAACAAAATGAGTAGTTATAAATTGATAACTGTAAAGATAAGGGGTCCCCTGCTACTAATGAGAAGTTCCTCTAGGCAGGGAAATACATACTGTGAAATTCCTAGGGCAACTTCAAAATATATTTAACTTAAACATAAATGATAAAACATGTGAAGAGAAAAAAGCTGACACTCTAAATTAGAAAGATACAAAAATACTCTTATTTTCTTATTAGTTAATGTAATATATACAATTCATAACAGAGAAGTAAATGATTAAATCACATACATGCTACATTCATCCATCTATCCATGCATACTTATCATTCAGATATATAAATTGTTCACACTGACAAGTTGTTGGAACAGAAATGTTTAAACTTCATGATACACAATGATTTGACCAAAAAGACGTTTGTCTAGGTTATAATTACACAACTGAATGTTCTGATGGAGTTTCATACGAAAGACACAACAACAAACTCAGAATGTAGTATCAGTGTCATGTGATAATTATAGTTGATGGGTTGTTTTCATATTATCTCTACGTGCGTTTCGGCAAAGAGTGACCTGCCTTCTTCAGGAATGCCACCTCCATATATCTTCTCCAAAGGATGAATGGGTCACTGCTAACAGTAAATATTCGCAGTACGAGTGTGATAGTGGGACTTGGCAATGTTCTCACTTGTTTAGAAGTCTATGTCCATATTGGAACTTGCAGCAGCGCTCACGGTGGGCTGCACCTCAAAATTACGTAATTGAAAATCTCAATCACCAGATGAATAGACGAGTATGACGTGTCACCTCCGTGATGGTGCTCCGCGCCGAAGACGCCTCCAAATCACTGTGGCATAGGTTTTGTGTGTATTCTCCCCAGCGTGGAGTCTCCAATGGCCACGAAAGATGTCAAAATATAAATTGATGCCTGTTATAACCTTCTTTCAATATCCTTGTCACCATTCCAAGTTGGTATATCCAACCCCCCCCCCCCCCCACCCTTTCCTCCTTGGTACAGTCTAAGAAGGTGACAGGAGTGCACCTTAGAATGTTGTGATTGTGGAGCTGAGGAGCGCCAGGCTAGGCAGTTTGAGATTTGTCCAATAAGCTACGCTTTTCCTTTCACCTGTGTGTGAATCTAATTTTAATAATGCCTCCACAGCATTCTTATTTGTGATGGAAACGGTGCCCCACCTTCATTGAAGCAGCTGGCGCCAGATTTGCCGAGCTGCCTTGTTTCCTTCACGGCTCCGCCTCCTGATGACGTTGTATGCATGCAATCACAGCCCGGCTTTGGAAGCTGCGCACCAACATAGCAGCTGCCTGTGAAAAGAAGGCCCCCAAATGGAGAGAATCAGCGTTACCGTTTAAAAAGAATGCAAGCACACTGGTTGCCAGTTGGCAAATGTGTCTGCAACTACCCAGGCGGCGAGGCCCTTACCATGGGTCTTATGTTGCATAACAGATGTGAGCATGTTCACTGATATGGCACTTTAAATGTCTCTGGCTTGCACAAGCTATTTTCTTTGCCTTACAATTTTTTTAGAACTGTTTGTGAGAATTCTCTATAGAGGAGAAAGGCTGTAATAACCTTTGTAAGGGCATGGCCTCTACCAACTAGGGTACTGGGATAGGTATTGAGACAGTGCAGGCTTCCCACAGAGCAAGGCAGACGCACACTGGTGAGGTCAGGATGCCCTGCAGTCAGTACAAGCTGACCCTCAGAAGTGCACTTTAGAGACAGGCTAGGCTGAGCTGGTGCAGGGCTCATGGGGCTGGAAATAATAGCACACTGGCATGGACATGCTGGCACTCACACACATTTACACTGCGGTCATTACATTTTGTTTTACAAGTGCTTACTTCCGCTGATGTTTGCTGTGCTGTACCTCGATTCCCACCCTCTCTGCCTCACTGTCAGCTATATTTCTCCCCTTACACCTCAACCTGCTTACAGAGACGTGCTGGCATACTCTGCTGTAGCACCATGTTGTCATCACCAAAACTTCCTTTAAGTCACTGGAGGCTAAACAGAGGTTCAGGGGCACTTACTGTGTGATCCTCTGCCCAGGGCCTGATTGACAGTTCTGAGTTAAAAGAAATGAGTCCCTGCTCAAATGTTCAGTAGCAGCACAGGTCAAGGGTAGGCCGGCAATGGACTGACGGAGTCGGCACAAACACTTCTCTAAGAGGCTTGATGGCAGATGATGAAAAGCATCTACAAATGCTCCTGAGCTTGCTGTGTTACTCATGTGAGTGCACACACAAAAGAAGCTACCCTGAAATATTGGTCACTTACAAAATATACCTGTATCCCTGCAAAGCACTAAGTATGTAGAGTGCTGAGCATTTCAACAAATGTTGAGGACTGTCCTCACACACCACCAGGTGTCATGCTTCATCATAGGCAGTCCTCTCGCTCTAAAAACCAGGTTTGATAGATAGAGGCCCTTCTAATAATCTAAGTGGGGGCCAGTGAAGTAGCGATTTAAAAAACAATGTATTGCCCCAAATTACATTTAATCGCAGGGTATTACTTGGTGTTAACAACTAAAATGTGGGGTTGAGGGGAACTTTTACCCCATCACCACCCTTATTGTCACCATGTTTCTGCCGTTTGCCCAGGTGGGTCCATGTCAGAAAAGGAGTGGACATCTTTAGGTGGACAGCGAGGGACGCACCTTGAGGCAAGTGTGACTACAGGGGTCCTTTACCCTCTTCCCATTGGGCAATTAGGACCCTATATTGGGGTATAAAAGAATACCAGTTTTAGTTAGAGGATGACACAGGTCACCCTAACATAGTGGTAACATCTGGAACGAAATTGATAAGATAGGAGCCCGATTTCCGTCCTACTGAATGCCGTGGACCCACCTGGGCCAACGGCAGAAGCATGTTGACGATAACGGTGGTGATGGGGCAATGGGTCCCCTCATCCCCACATTCTAGTTGTTAACGCCAAGTATACCCTGCGATTAAATGTAATTTGGGGTAATACATTGTTTTTTAAATCACTTACTCCACAGGCCCTCACTTAGATTATTAGAAGTATCTCCCTGTCTCCAGGTGTAGGCCTGCTCTCTCTCAAACCTGTTTTTTAGAGAGCGAGGACTGCCTATGATGAAGCATGACGCCTGGTAGTGTGTGAGGACAGTCCTTAACATTTTTTAGGTCTCGCCTGAGACAGCGCTTTAGCGCTGCTCTGGCGAGACTTATAGTAAGCGAGTTTTGGCAGTGCAAACAGTGGCTTTTCAGGCCTCCAAATACAGTGCATGTGCGCCGTCCGGGCGCGCGCACCATTTGGAGGCCTGAAAGCACTCGTTTGCTTTCACTTTCGCGGCCCCTTTGATGTCCCGCACCACTGTGCCCGCCCCCACTCCACCCTCCCACTCCCTCCTCGTCAACTTCAGTGCGCGCTTGTTTATACAATGCAGCCCTGCTCTCCGCTCCCCCGCCTGGAATGCGCTCCCCCCGCCCGTTTCCTCTTCCCATATATTTGTTTCTGTCTCTGCCCACCCCTCACTCTTAATCTCTGCCTAACTCTTTCTCTTTCACACTCGTGTGCTTTGCATGGATGCGGGCAGAGAACAGTGGTGCCAGTTTAAAAAATAGCGTTGGGGTTGGGGCTGTTTTTGTTGTTGTTGTTAACAACCCTTGTAAATAACATAATTACACGCAGCGGCTTATTAAATTATTTACCTCGCCTCGTGCATCTTCCCCCAAAGATAAGCAGGCGACACCGAGACAGCCTCATCACAGCTAACTCCCCACCGCGGTGCATAATTCTTTATTGAGGCATATTCAAATGTTTGTGTGCCGTTTAAGCAAAAAAGGTCTCTCCCAGACGTTCTGAGCTAAACATGCAATTTAACGCTTCAGGTAGAAGCGTTCAGCGCCGTGCATCCTTTACCAACAACAAAACAAAGCGCACATGAGTTTTACAGATGTATTCTCCGAACTCTTCTCGTGTCACATTAATTTTGACAAAGTGTGCTGCTTCCTCTGGGCTCAGTGTAGCGCGCGGTGCGAGTGTCAGTCTCCCCCTCCTTGTATTTATAAACAAAGTTTTACTTACCTTGATCAAAAAATGGGGTTAGGTTTAAACGCCTTCTGTGGTGGAACAATGTGCGTCTCTTTCAGAGCAACCTAAATGTTTTCGGAAATCGCTTTTGCCTAATTAAGGGGCTTATATAGACTGCTATAAGTTTCAGGACCGCGAATGAAGTAGCAGTACGAGAGAGGGGGGTATACATTTATTAAGTACACTTTTATTGTGCGTTTAGCTCGGTGCCTCGCTGCAGACACAGCTCTGGAAATAAAGGTGTTTAATCTCCCCTCACTGACGGAAGAAAAAATAGCCTGTAACTGATCAAACAGTCAATGGCGTTGAACCAACAGTTTATGGATTGCTGTTTGTGCTACAAAATAAAAAATAAATCACTTATAAATACGCAGATTCGTCGGAGGCGCTGAAACTGATTTGAACCACAGACCAGTTCTGCAAATACAGTACCGAGCCCAGTGCTCACCGAATATGACCCGCATGGCAGACTCTTCCATACCATTCGTCTTTTATTTTTTAATTTTTAGAGGGGGCACATGAACACCGCATGTACAGGAGCAGGGACTATGGCTAGCGCCTCCCAGAATCTCAGAGGTCGAAGGACTTGGATATTTCCTAATTTTTTTTAAAAAAATCATACTGTCAGCGACACGGCTCCAGAATGGATCCCAGCAGCATTGCCTTGCAGTGCCAGAGGGTGGCTGCGCAGCCAGGGTGACCCCCCGACACCGGCCCCTGTGAGGGGTTGTGTTCGCACTCTCCAATATTGGCAGCTGGGGTTATTGTACTTGCCAATGCATGCTACTGTAAAACCGTCATTAGTGCCCCCAACCCTCAGCGGGTCTTGTATTATTGATCACTGGCAAGGACAGGTCCACACTGGGATCAGTATTGACGAACTCGGAGTCATCATTTGCCCTGCAATAGGTTAAGCATTTATGCAAGTTTAAACTATTGCCATTGTAAATGACAATGCATTTTATTTATGTCTCAAAAACAAAAAATAAAGAAAAAGCATTGTCATTTACAATGCCAATAGCTCAAACTCACGTAAATGCGAGACCTGTTGCATTGCAAATGCTTGTTTAAATGCTCAGCACTCTACTTACTTATTGCTTTGCAAGGATACGATTATAATATGTAAGTGACCAATATTTCAGGGTAGCTTCTTTTGTGTGTGCATTTGATAGGTTTGGCGGCCAGCTCACCCTGAAAACCCCGTAGCCTCTATTTCCCTCCCTTGGATAATTCCAAGGGTTTGTGTGTCTATGTTACTCATATGAGTACCACTACTCTCCTTGGCCAAGTAGAAGTTCAGGTACTCAAGGGGTAAAAATCCAGACGTGCTGGTGCTCAGTACTGGCGGGTACCGGCCCATTTAAAGCACTTCAAGCAGGTCTGTAAGTGAACTTCCATCCAGCTCTTACAAAGGTTGCGCTTGCAGCTGACCCTGCACGTGTCTGGTGACCCGGATGCACTCAATCTGAAGACAGGCTGCAGTGCACCTTCTCTGTCAGAGATGAATCAGCGCACCCTGTCCTTCACAGCAAACCACCAGCTGCACAGAGGCGTTCTAAACCCAGAATCACTTCTCTTTTCATGCGTCTCTTCCAGCCTTCCTCTCCTCAATGACACTCATTTCTCCATCTACTCTTTACTTCCACATCCTCTCTTGTGTTACGAGTCTCCTTTCCCCATATTCCTGTTTTTCTGCCCTTCTCTCTCCATCCAGTAGGAGCCTCCTGTTAACACGAGCTCTTCTCCGGCTCCTCTTGCACTGTTGCACATTCTCCATTTCGCTCACGCAGGGTCAGAGCTCTGAAAAGTGCAGGAGATGCAGTGCAGGGGCAGAAGGGGGCCACTGAGCTGCCGTTGCAGCTGTAGTGTTTACTACCCAACCAGTAGAAGATGGTGGCCCTTTTGCTAGATTGCACCTGTGCCCATGAAATTCTTCGGCTCAGCCCTCATTTCCCGTCTCTACTTCTCCAGTCCTGTCCTCCTCAGCTGGACCTCCCTGCTCGCTGCTCTGCTTCGAGCCCTTTCACTGAATGTAGGCAGGACAGCAGTATTCCGGTGTGCTGCATGCGGATGTGGTAAATGTATCGATCAGTACAACTGGACGTGAGGCCTGCAGTGATATACACAGGGACCACGACAGGCCCCACCACCCCTCACCATCCCTTTCCACACAGCAACAGGACACCCAAATTAACTCTCACCATGCCTCGATTGCATCAGAATCTATTTTGACCTCTTAGCTAAAGAGGCAAAAAGGAAATGCTTCGGAAGGATCAAAATCTTCAAAAATTAGCTAATGTCCTACACCCCTGCTCCCCACTGACCTGACGTCAGAGCGCTACTGTGACTGGCAGCTTCTCTGCGCACATGAGCCTTCTAGAAAGCCCGAACCAGATCATTAAAAGCAAAGACCAGCCCAATACAAGCCTTGGACCAGCATCCAGGCTACCGGCGCCCTGGCATTTTGCATGTTGGCCCCACGCACTCGTCAAAGGGCCCCTCCCCAACGCGCTCACCGAGGCGCTTCCTAGAAGTAACGCATTGTTAATGCATAGACGAAGCTGCATGGCTGTAATCATTGGGGCTTATTTACAAGCCCCTTGCGCCGCCGGTGCGTCACTTTTTCCCATGTTAAAAGTGGCGCACCAGCTGCGCAACGGGCTTGTAAATAAACCCCATTGAGTGAGCAGGGACGGACGCATGAGCGGCTACACGCATGAGAGCACCCCGGCACGTTCATTTGTAACCCAGACCTATTGATTTTTCCGATGTTTCTTACCATTTTAAATTTGTTTGTGGTTTTTTTGTGCTTTTTTGTCTCAGCAAAGCACTAACGTATCCTCATACCTAATTCGCAGTTTTTGTTGTCAGATCTAGGACATATATATTCATATTGTTACGGTCTGAATAAAACAGATCAAAATCTAAATGGCCAGCACGACCCTCTGCAAACGGTTTCAGGTCCGAGGAGGCCCCTTCGGCACACAGTTGCTGTAGAGAAATTGGAGGCAACCCAGAGCCATTCATGCATGACGGTATGAAAGGCCGCAGGGGAGCCAGCCAGCAGGAGATACGCACATTTTATGGGATGGCATATATTATTAAGAGAGTTTAATTGCCCAGTTTTTGTCCACAGTATAACTCAACAATTGCCCGACGAAGCTTCGCCAATCTCTCGGCCCGGCTGCAGGGTCTTGCAGCCAAGACTGCATCATGCGGCTCGCGCCTCCGGGCACTCGAGAGAAATCTCTCTCTCTCCAGAGACGGTGTCAAAACAGCCAGCGATGGAGCGGAGATTTAGGGGACTGTAATATTCAGACATAAAAGAAAGAAACACAACTCCTCCTCCCTCCCCCCACCGACAACAGGAGGAGTGGAAAGGTCACCCCTCCAGAGAGAGCGACTAGCTCAGCAGAGGATGTGACCCGCAAGGCCAGGAGCCGCCATGTGCCACGCAGTTACCCATAGCAACCATCATCCCCATGGCAGCTGTCAGGTATTGATTCGAACGGATGATCTAGGTGCTGCCCTTTAACAAAAACACACCAGCACATTTATTTATCTATCCGAGGATATTGTGGTGAGCAATAGATTTTGATCCGAGCTGCAGAGCGCTTGGCGAATACCTGTCTTGTTCCGTGATTGCATGTTCCGTGGCTCAGCAGTCTCCCACGTTCATCAACTTTTACTCAAGAGAGCACTTCTTTTTTACGCCTGGACTGACAGTTTGCACCTTTTGGTGACTATATGTGACAGGGCTCAATTTGTAAAAAACTTAAGTGCCAGGGTTTTTGTCAAGAGGCCCCAGCAGCCTGCCACATTCCATTGTTCTTACCTGTGCTGCCAATAACGGCACCACAACAACTACTAACCATCACAACCATCACACTGCTGCAAGTATGACAATTCAGACTGTTCAGCGCCCCAAAAGGTATGAGAATGGCTTGGGTGTCAGGTATTAGTCATTTTTAATGTTCACTGAATTAATAAACAACTGTTGTGCTCGTCTCTAAATTATACAGACAGAGCAACCATGTGTCATAAGCACGGGTGTTAACACATGGAGATGATGGACGGAGGCTTGAAACTTTTCACTCACCCCCTGTCACAGATCTGGGTTGAATCCATCATCGTTCTTTAGCTCACCTCGCCACCCCAGTTCAGACCCAGCTATATGCAAATCAGTCTTGACACTGTGCCTCATTGGAACAGTCCAGACCGAACTGGACCCGAAACAAGCATCATTGGAATGGTTTTGGGGTAACACCTCTCGTCAGTCAGGCTAGTTTGAATCCTGTGACAAAGTGAGCAAGGGACCCATGTCTGGGCATACCCTGCCAACTTAGGGTGAACAAAGCAAACACAAGGAGTTAATGGACAGAGCGCTGAAACTTTTCAGACACTCACCCCCAGTCACAGATCTGGGTTCAATCCTTCATCGTTCTTCAGCTCACTTTGCCACCCCAGTTCAGACCCAGCTATTTGCAAATCAGTCTTGACACTGTGCCTAAGTGGAACAGTACAGTCCGAACTGCCAAGCCAGGTCTTCCCTAGGCCAGAAACAAGCATCCTAGGACCAGTTTCGGGGTAACACCCCTTATCAGCCAGGCTAGCTTGATCCCAGTGGCAAAGTGAGCAAGGAACCCATGTCTGACCATACCCTACCAACTTACAGCAAACAAATCAAACACAAGGATATGATGGGCGGAGTGCTGAAACTTTTCAGATACTCACCCCAAGTCACAGATCTGGGCTGAATCCATCATTGTTCTTTAGCTCACTTCGCCACCCCAGTTCAGACCCAGCTATATGCAAATCAGTCTTGACACTTTGCCTCAGGAGAACAGTCCAGCCCGAACTGCCAAGCCAGGTCATCCCTGGACCAGAAACAAGTATACTGGGACCGGTTTTGGGGCATCACCCCTCATTAGCCAGGCTAGCTTGACTCCTGTGGTATAGAGAGCACAGGACCCATGTCTGGGCATACCCGTCTCACTTGGGGTGACAAATGCAAAAAGACAAGTGATGGACAGAATGCTGATCAATATCAAACATTCACCCCAGTACAGAGATCTGGGCCTAAACCCATCTTTCTTTTGCCCCCCCATGCCATTTCAGTTTAAACCCAGTCATATGCATTTCAGTCTTGACCCTGTTCCTCATGGGAACTGCCGAGCCTGAACTGCCAGACCAGGTCCTCCCTGGACCGGAAACAAGCATCATGGGACCGGTTTTGTGGCATCACCCCTTATCAGCTGGGGTGGCGAAGTGAGCTAATGAAAGATGATGGATTCAACCCAGATCTGTGACTGGGGGTGAGTGTCTGAAAAGTTTCAGCACTCCATCCATCATCTCCTTGTGTTCCCTTTGTCAAATACAAGAGGAAGGTGTTTTATATTGTAAACACAATAACAAACACATTAGGAAGGGGCTTTACATGTTGCACTTAATGACACATGCAACAGCAGGGCATTTTCCATTGTGCATGTTCTGACAAATTCAGTAGAAAGATGTTTTGTACAAAGGTATTTTAAATTTGGCCACAGTAAATGCTTTTTTCCCCCAGAACATTCAATGTATACTTTAGATATGCATAAACTGGTTGATGAGTTTCTCTAGGCATACATCACATGGTCCTGTTTATGTTAGGGCCTTTAGTCTTATTTTATCAATTTTAAATTTTTTCACAAAGGCAGAGGGCCACTCATTTTACATTGTGAATGGCTTAACAAGGCCTGTCTGCCAAACCTTGCTGATTGTGAATAACATCAAGTGTTGCATTGCT
Source organism: Triturus cristatus (assembly GCF_964204655.1). Taxonomy (NCBI): domain Eukaryota; kingdom Metazoa; phylum Chordata; class Amphibia; order Caudata; family Salamandridae; genus Triturus; species Triturus cristatus. Next base: position 788,069,633 of record NC_140584.1, on the reverse strand, counting down.
GGTTTTTAGGGTTAGAGCCTTTTTGTGCAAGAATTGTTACCTGGTACCCTACAGCTAATGGGAAAAGGCTAGATGTACCATGTTAGTTTTCCTCTGTGATATTTGTCTGAGGTACTTGATTTACACCCTTGATTCTACAAGGCCCCTTCAGGAGGGGGTTCAATTTGCAATCCGAGCATTGGTATTTAGTTGTGTTTTCATTACAGTATTTTTCCTTTAAAAAAAAAAAAATTTGGCTGGGATTGATTTATTGTTTTAATTGTGCACCCAGAGTCATCCCGCTCCCATCATCCTCTCAGGGTGGATTTTCTTTCCCAGATGGAGGTGGAGGTCTTCAACCGAGTCTCCAGAACATACACCTTCATGCTTAGAAACTGAGCAGGGACCCTTGAGTGCCTTCTAGGAGCTTGATGATGTGGTGGATGTGTACGTATGTACCCGTTGTTCCTCCACCAGATCAATTTATTTCATGTTTTTCACTTTGTGTGCAGACCACCTGCCTGACCCACTGAAAGCGAGGCAACATGAAATTCTCAAGTGTGTGCTCCCTTTAGCGCAGGAAGGCTGTTCCATGGGAACGGTGACGCAATATCTAGCTGCCTTCAGTGCTTTCCTGTGCCTCCTGGATCAACGTCCATTTTCAAGTCCCCCATTTTTTATTGAAAGTTTTGACTAATATGTTTCCTCCCACTCCTTTTCTGATGCAGAAGTGGGATTTAAACCCGTTTCTTACTTTTTTAATGGGCGCTACATTTGAGCCCCTGCATAATGTTCTTTAAGACTTTTAACCCTCAAGACAGTTTTCTTGTTGTCATTACTTTGGCTATATGTATCAGTTACTCTGGCTATATGGGTCAGTGAGGTGCAAGCCCTGAGTGTCAGGCTTCATTTCACCACAGTTAGTCGCAGCGAGTGCACCTCAGAGCTAGAGCTGCTTTCCTCCCGATGGCGGTGACCCCTTTCTATCTTGGTCAATCAAAAACACTTCCTTCTTTCATTCCCCCACCTCACCATCCACAGGAGGAGGAAAGGCTGCATTGGCTAGATCTGAAAAGAGCAGTGAGTGTTTTATATTGTCAGCTTGAAGGACTTGCAGTGAACATGAGGAGCTCTTCATAAGTTTTGTAGGCAGGAGAAAAGGAAAAGCAGCGCAGAAAAAGACCTAATTGAGGTGGATTATTTTTAATATTTCAGATTTTTTGTGTCACGGCCCCAAAAGTTCAAAAGAACATTGCTATGTACATCACGTGGGCCAAGTCTTCAACATCAACCTAGGGGGAAGATTCTGCAGGTGACATTCGCAGAGCGGCCGCATGGTCATCCCTCCACACCCTCAATAAGCATTATTGTCTGGATTTGGAGGTGAAGAGTCATGGACGACCTTTCCCTGACCTGTGCTACAAGACCTCCAGGTGTAAGCCTCCATCAAGGCCCTCCATCCAGTAAGTGGAAGAAATGGATGGAAACCTGATGTTAGTACAATGTGGGGGCCATTTATGTGAATGGCGAAGTCACAGGGATGTTACATTTGGAATCTATCAGAGCCAGGCCCCCTGCCTCCAAGGTAGAGCTACGAAGAAAGGTTTTCCGGACCAGTCTGGCACCTGGAGGAGTATTTGAGAGGTAAAGAATCTGCAAGTAGAGTACCCACCAAAAACATGGTGGTATGTACCTTTTTCTTCTTAACCATTTTACCATGATGTCCAAGGGATGCAGAGTGAATTGTGGTTGGAAAAAAAGGTTGCATGATGGCAAAAGAAACAAAGGAACACACGAGCGTGGTTGAAAGGGAACTACTATGTTTGACCGTTTTTATGAAGAACTATTTACTGATCCCTCAGGTATTTATGGTTGCCTCAGTTAGGCGAGTGTTATCTGATGGTTGGAGATTTCAATATAATGATGGAGCTCCATATGCCAATTGCTGGTCTGTGTCTGCAGCTGCCAATGAGACCATGGTAAATGCAGTGAGTGAGTAAGGTGCCCCTTAATTAGCGGTACCACCACAGTGCAGTCTGTCAAACAGATCTGCCCCAGTGTCTGCGCCTCCTTGCCCCAGTGTCTTTCTCTGGTTTTCACTGCCCCTATGACTGCATTGTGGGAGCTCCATAGAGTGGCCAGGTATTGTGGCCTCCACAGACACACAGGAAAGAAAATCATTGTGCAATGGGCTCCTACAATTATGGGCTCTACCTCAGTTGAGTCTAGAGATCACAGCTGTGTCTCCCCATCCGATCTCTCTTACCCAGTGACTGTATCCATTTCTCGAATGCTCCACCGTACTGCTTTGTTTCATGTTTTGGTTTTGTTTTATGTGATTGTATATGGAGGTAACATGGCATATGAACGTTGCAGCCCTTTACTGTGGTGTGCTCAAATAACAGAGCGAAGAAGGTCAACCAGGTGATTTTACAAAGCAAACATAAAACATGCTGAATAAAAAATGAAAATATGCTTGTTAAAAAGAGGGAAAACATTTTTAATCATTTCAATCCCAACAAACTGTAATTTCTTCAAAAGCAGTATGATTGCAGAGTTCCTTCCACATTCGTGAACAACGATCAATGACCTATTGCAGATGTCATTGAACGAGTTGTTGTTGAAGCTCTTCCTTAAACGAATCTAGATAGGTGGCGTTGTAAAGGAAGAGAATTGCAGAATCGTCTTGCACTGCCTGACAAGGACTGTAGCATCCTATGTTCCTTTTTGAAAGCTTGGGCCTCTAAAAGAAGTTCCGTATGGCACAGAGATTGTAGTCCATCAGATACTTTAATCTTCGAAGCCAATGAATGCAGGTAGAGGCCGGTGTTCGATCTTGTAGGTAATACTTGCCATCCTATAAAGCGCGCCATCTTCTAGGGGAAAAAAACGGAAGTGTTCAGAGCACAGGAGAAATATGATCACGCGAGAAGTACTGCTTTCAGGGGGTGCAGTTTCTTTTGGGGATGCCAGTCATGACAGAGCTCTTATAGTCAATCCTTGATTGTACAATAGATTGCACCAGAGCTTTGAGTTCATGTTCTCAGATCCACTGACAAATTCGCCAAAATAGTCTTAGGTAAAAGCCTGCACTTTTAGGGAGCATACTGATTTGAGATTCAAATCAAATCAATGCAGAGCTTACATAGCACCTAAGACCCAATGGCATCAAAGCTCTCTAGAACTCTTAGGCTCTGGCTGATCACTCATACGGGTGAGTTCTTATAGTTTAGTAAATGGTAGACGCTGTTACATATGCGTAATACCATCGCAAAAAGAGTTCCATACAGAGAATGCAATAGATGGAAACCACTTCTGTCTAGTGTTTATTCTTGACGCTCTTCCATTGCTGATTGAGGGCCAGATTTGGAGTTTGACAGATGCGGACGGACCATCAGAAGTCATCAGTATACCCATCCACCGCAAGCAAGGTCCGTATGTCAGATTTAGACTATGCGATTTGACGGATGAAAGTCTGTCCATCCTACCCTAAACACGATGCAGGGAATGACAGAAAAACACTGCTCCATCGTATCTAGAGTATAATTTCCATCAACATGTGTTGGAGGAAAAAGAGCATAAATTGTCAAATCCGGTCCACAACAACCACAAAACCTACTCCATCAACCTGTCCTTGCTACTTCAAGGCCTGGGACACTATCTGGCAGTGGTGGGGGAACAGCACAATGCACAACTGAACAGAAGGCGATTCAACTTTTTAAATACAGTATGTTAACTATTAATGGCACTAAACTTTACTTTATGTATGCCAAACCATATCTAACAGAAATGTACATTGTCTCCCTGTCCATCCCAATACATTTGTACTCCCCTCCATACCTCAAATCAATATGTGAATTTAACCAAGTAGGTTTTGACAAACCTACTTGGTTAAAAAATAATGCTACCATTCCTTGTCTAAGCAGTTTTAAATGTTTAATACAATAAAGATATACTGCTACTATCTACAAACTGGAGTGTTTAAAATAAATCACACACCTGTTCTGAGGCTACCCTTCATCCCACTTTACCCGGTTATCACAAACATGATTGAATCAGGTACCACAAGTACATATTCCCACTACACATTCAATGAAATGTCACATCTTTATATCTGGCTCATACTATCAATGGCAGGACACACACTTATGCCAGACACTGCAATTATATACCTAAACTAGGTGCAACCATACACAATGTATGGCATGACTGTATGTGAGCCCCAATATCTGAATCACAAAAATAATGTAGTTAAATGTGGTCACACACACTACTACTCTGAATGCCACACACAATAGGTCTTCACAGCAACACTTCTACTTCCTCTAACAGTACTGAAAATGGAAGCAAATGGTAACGTAAGCAACATATCGGAATGCGCTGGCACCTATGGCAAACATTCTAACATTTAAAAAGACTAATTATATCTCCAAGTACAAAGAGGCACAAACGTTTGAATCATAATTTTGTATGAAATAAAAACAAAAAGGAAAAACAAAAATCAATCAAAGTAAAGTCCAAGGTTGGGTAATAGAAAATTGTGTCCTAAAGCATTCTGTAGTACTCCAGGTCTTTATCTTGCCTCCAGCTGGTGTCAGAGGAGGCACTAGCAGAGACAACTCCCCTTAAGGCAGACAGGGCATCTAGGATGTCAATCACTTTTGAGAGTTGCTGACTCACACACTTGACAGCATGCAACAGTACTGTCTGCTCCACACAGATGTTCTTAGTTCTTCCAGTGCTCCCAGGATGGGGCAGGAAGAGAGGTGCCTGAAGCGAAGTAGGCCCCAGCCCATTTATACAGTGGGTGCAGACTATATACTGAGGGATCAGGAGTGAGGGTGGTGAAGGTGGTAGTGGGGATGGCAGCCACTGGGACGGATGCTGCAGCCTCTCAGCTGTGGTTCTGGCTAAGGCGGAGGAGCGTCACCCACTGCTTTTCAACAGTGAAAAAAGGAAAAATAAAATGATAATGACATGTTGTTACTATCATTTTATCCTTCCATGTTGAATCCAGTTTAGGGGTGGGACGGGCCTTGGTTGTCGTCAAAGCCTGCGGGGCCAAGAGGAAATATATGCACTTAAATGCACATGACGGTATGGCCGGCCACCTTGGGCCGGCCAAATAGTCATGCGCACTTAGCATGTTCTCCACCGGGCTGTAATGCACAACCTGGATGGAGATCATGCTCAGGCTCGCAGTCCCTGTCTGACTGTCGAATCACGGTGCTCGGAGCAATCACAATGGTGCTGTCATGCTACCCATCTGCAAAACTCAAAATCATGTACTATATCTGACAATTATCTAATTTCAAGAACAGCTGAATCTCCTAAGTATTCATGATGGAAATCTAATCTCAAATAGTGCATCACATCTATAGAGTTTGCTGTAAGAGACATCTGTCATAAATATGACATGCACTTTGACCAACACATTACTAGTTAGATATGCTTTTCTGCAGTAGGAAAATGGTGTATGTATGTTCTGCCATGTTTTTAAGGACTATCTCATCTGCTGAAACCAAACTCTGGTGCATATTGTTATCTATTTACTCTGAAGTATTATTGACAGCAAAGTTCAACACATGGTATATACTCGTAGCCCATGCCCACCATTCGCATTTGCAAATATCTGATACACATGTACAAATACATGGATCTAAGCTCAAACTAAACCTATTTATCTATCAAGGCCTATGCCAACTTTTGTGCAAGAGTGGTTCATACACTTGCCCAGGATTTGAATGTCCCATACAAATACACCCTGAGATAATGGCCAAGAGATACTATCCATGTCACGTAATATTTATTAATAGCACAGTAGTGGCAAAACATCATGTTTAAAACAGTTATGAACATATCCAAAACTGTTTACGTGCACCACATGACATGACCACTTGATGAAAGGGCAGGTTGCAAGTTTGTGTGAGGGCATGGTCCATCAATAAGAGATATTCCATCAGCAAAATTACAAATACAACATTAACAATATGTCTAATTTATAATTTGCTGGTTGTGTTACCATGTTACAAACGCGACATGTATCCTGTCTGCCTTATTACATGTACAATATATGCAGTTGCACTTGTAATAAAATGGATGTAATATCTGTCACATTTGTAACACAGTAGGTGTCCTGCAAACTCTAAATATGAGCTAACTCAATTATATCCTATGGCATTTGTAATAGGAAATTTATTATTAAAAATAAAAAAAAAATAAAAAAATGAATGACATTATTTTGCAACCTGAAGAGTGTAAATAATGGTTGTGAACAACACACATATTCTTTCATGTGAATAAACATGCCCACTTGTCGCTGTACTCCGGCCTTCAGCTCTCCATCCTAGTTGGGGAAGGCCACTGGCAGAAGGCTCTGCATCATGGGGGCCAGCGCAACCACTTTTTTTGCTGGGAGGACTATCTCAGTTCGTTAAGCATGCTGGGGTCCACTTCCAAAGGTCTACCGTTTCCTGCAGTGGATCCTGCTGTGCTTAGGGACCCTTTGTTGGCGCACTTGCTAGGGAATGGCCCGCCAAATCATTTTCGTGTTGTGAGGGATGACCTACACAGTAAAAGATGACTGCGAAGTCTCCACAGATCAAAAGACAGGACATGTGCAAAGACTGAACAGTCGTAAAGCTACTACTAGTAAAATACCTTTGTGATTAGCAAACAATTGTAAACTTACACATAAGTGTAAGTTTACCTATGTGAAACAGGCCCAAGTGTTTGGGTAATATTTCACAATGTGTTGCCGCAGCCATTCTGGCAAGCACGAACCCAGTGCCTTTCTATTTTATGTAGGACATACTCCTTCCTAAAAGTCAGGGAGTTCCCTGTCCACAAAAATACTATTATCAATGTCGCTGATAAACTCAAGTACTGTGAAAAGGCACAAACCACATAATCTTAGCTGTTGGAAAGGTAACTTCCACAGTTAGTGCTTCCCCTATAGTGCCATGTCCTAAAACATTTATGTAATTAAAACAGCATTCAACCTAAAACATAGCATGCTTAGTGACACCACAGATGTTAATCATCTTGTCACTCTGATTGTTATTGCCCTGGTAGACCACACAAACCTCCCATGCCAAATGGAGGTCCGGCATTCCCAGACCAAGCCTGATTGATTTGTTTTTGATCACAACATCCCTAGCTCTTTAAGCACTGTGGCTCTTAACATTAGCAAATGTCAAACATGTTTGTTTTTCGTCCGGCATTGGCTTTTACTTGTAAAGTCTGGGCAATTGCCTAGGGCACACTGTTTGTCATATTTCTTATATAAAACATAAGTTAGATTACGCCATCAAGCTAAGATTTAAGATACACAAGGGACAATGAAAAGGTGTTTTATCAGTAGCTTGTGTGTAAATCACAAACTGCCTTATCACATGGTTAAGCACAATTATTCTTATGGTGGATGTGACTTTTTATACATCAGGGTCAGAGTGTACAGTTACTCACAGTTTTCTTATTAACTAACTGAATATAAATGTAAGTGCTTTTCAGGTATGCAGCTTATCAAACTATTTGCTGGCCTAAATAGCTGGCTGTGGTTTCTCAGAGCCCTTTGCTAAAGCACATCCTACTCTTCAGTAGTAAAGTTGGTGGCCCTGTCTCCTGCACTGTCAGGCATGGTGGGTACCAGCAGAAGAAAATTAGCAGCATCTGTTGGGAAGGTCCGCTAGACTTGATGGTCAGAAGGCAAATAACCTAATGGCTTTAAAAAGTGTGTACATCAATGGACGGAATTTCTGGCAGTTGCTGATTACACTTCAGACTGTGCCAGTCATGGACCATTATAACCAATGTTGTACCACAGACTCTGGAAAAGGTAAGCACAGACTGCACTTATTAGTCCGTTGTCCATGAGAGATACGTCAGGCATCTGCCATGGTTGGTATGCTATCAAAAATCTATTTTTTCATCACTGGGTATGCCTGATAATATGATGGATCTGTAGTGTGTTTTCTGATGGAAGTACCCATCATCTGTGAAGTTGCGTTCATTACTAGCAGCAAAAAGGTCCCCATTGCAAACAATAATACATACCTTCTACTGTAATCTGTGTTCACCTTGCCAGACTTTTCAACAAATAATAGGAGTTTAAAAAAAATAAACTCAAACCATACATATATTATTTTTAACATTTTAAAAATTGTATTCGCTCTCTGTAACTTTGAAAATATGTTTTCAAATTTAAAAAAGTATTTATTATGTTTTTCTTTTGGCTGATTTCTTTAAAACTGTGACACTGATCATACATGTTTAGATATTTTTATATCATATAACCAAATGTAGAGAAATTAACAATCTTCAAATATTATATGTGATGATATTGTGATGTGTGCCCATTTTCAAACTGTAATATGTCCATCAAACTTGTGTGTGAACATAGACTATTGACGCAATTAACTCATATTTTAAAGAAATGTTCATCAGCCACCACAGGTAAGACTGAGAAGAATGCTAGCTACTTCCAGTTCACAGTTAGCGACTCCACTGGGATGTCGCAGCCAACTGTTTCAACTGCTCTGAACCAGGTCCTGGAAGTTATGGTCAGACGAATGAATGACAACATCCAATTTCCAATGGATAATGCTAGAGTGAACGATATAAAAGCTGAGTTCTATGGATTCAGAGGCATTCCCCATATGGTTAGCGCCATAAATGGAGCCCATGTTGCATTGGTACCACCTCATGACCGGGAGCAAGTGTACCACAGCAGAAAGTATTATCACTCCATCAATTTGCAGACAGTTTCCACAGAAAATCTCTACATCACAGATGCGTGTGCAAGATTTCCAGGTCACACCCATGACTCGCTAGTGCTATGCAACAGCTGCAAACCACTAAATAAATCTGAGCAGTAGGCCCCCCCTGAAGATAATTAGAGGTCCAAGAGTAGGGGAGAGAAAAGGCTAAAGAGAATCTGGGAAAAACTCTTTCAGGACCTATATTATTTTAACAGAGACTTGAACAAGTTCTCATCTGCCAACATTAAGAAAACAATTAAACAAAACAATGATATTATTTAGTAACCATTTTTATTATTTTTTTCACTTTTTTTTCCCCAATTTAAGTGAGATCTATTTATAAAACATTATCCATTATTTTGTAGACACTATACATACATATTCATTTCGTAATATACAAAACAAAAACATCTACATTTAAGTGTACATAACCCCGTAGCTAATATAGCACAAAACAAACCAATTCATACTCTCAAACATACATCAGTCATACTCATGCTCATAAAATAGTGACAAGCCTTTAGAGGTTTAGCAAGGTCCCCAAAAAAAGAGAATTTGAGGGAAAGAGACAACAATAAGCACAGTTTTTTCTGATCGTGCTGGGTCTCTTGGGACTTTTCCTCTAGATGGGTAGAATGGCTGCAAACCACAACAGATGGCAGTCCCTCTACCAAGGAAGGCCTGGGTTGGTTGTGATGTCAAATATTATGTTGAGTTATACCGTTACAAACACAATTTCACTTATATTTGCTTTTGTGATTATATATATTAGGGGACTCAGGTTATCCAAGTTGTAAGTGGCTTTTAACACTTCTGAGAAACTCAACAGCATGAGATCACAGTCCACTTCAACAAGGAACATTTGCAAAAGGATTCTGTGGGGTGGTCGTTAGACTCCCGAAGGCCCTATTCAGTGCTGGTACAAGACTTGAGGGACCCTCCTCTACTCTCCTTCCTTGGAAGATCTGCAATATTGGTATGTTATGTTGCATGTTTCACAATATTGCCATGCAGAGAAATATTCTGTTCATCCTTGATGACGATTACCAGTCGGAAGCCCAGGGTGATGCTGGTGACATGTGTCAGAAAGTTGACAGTGATGAGAATGAAGGCACTGACCACAGGCGGGAACTCATTGAAAACATCTTTGTAAGTTACTGTAATGTAAATGTTATTTGTTTATTCTCCCTCTAGACACATCTCTTTTAGAATTGATGCTACTATTCAACTAATTAGATTTCACATTTTTTAGTTTTCATCATCTGTTGGGGCACCAGCAAGTCATAGGTGAGTACTTTTGAATGTTGCACAGGTACTGGTTATTAAGAGCTCTGCAATGCAAGTTGCATGACCATCAGTGGAATGTTTTTGGGAAAGAAGCAGTACACTTCCTCTCAGTCATGGAGTGATACCAGTTTAATTGAGTTTTCTCTAAGCTAACTGACATGTTGTGTTGTTGGTTTAGTTTATGACTGTGTGTGAGCATAATGTCTGTGTAAAACATGCAGACAGCCCACTGTGTGGCTGAAAACTACCATTTGTGTGGTTTGTGTATTTGGAGGAGTAGTTGCTAGCAAAATGTAACAATGGCTTTATATTTTCACAATACGTATAGTAATGATATACTTTGTACTGTAAAAGTCCTATTTTCTTTGTAATATGTCTCATGGTATATTTTACATTTGAGTGTGTATGTCCTAATGTTGTGCTTTCTCTGCATGGTTTGCATGTAGAACAGTATTTGTGCACATTATTGATATATTCATATAATTTGCTGTGCTTTTGGATATATAACACTTTCATATTAAAATGGAACTATAACAAAACCATTATCGATTTAGTTGTACATAATGGAAGGACAGTAATGAATTTTTTGTAGTAAAGTGTATTGTTTATGTATATTAAATGGCAGGCAAATACGTAAACATTATAGAGAAGTATGTAGATTTTCATAACACATCGGTGCAACATTTAGTTCATTGTATAAAAAAAGGTTGTAACACATTTCTATTCATTTTATTGTCTTTTAATTTAGTCAGAAAAAAATATAGTTTCAGATTTTCTGAAAATAAGATAACTACTAGAATTTTGGGTGAGGAATTCAAAATGAGACAACAATATTTCGAGTCCTTTTCCAAACAACAGTTCATAAGTTGATTTTTTTTTTTAACATTTTCACAAATACGAAGCCGGAGGTTCGCTACTGGAGGTTCGTTTTATCAGTGGAAGAATGTATTTGGTATTGGAGAGCTGCAAGTGTTGCTTGTGAGTAGAGTCTGTTCAGTTGTGTGTTAACAGATGTGTCTGCAGGTGGGAACCCTGTCCACCATCACTGTCTTCGATCTTGAGGATCATTCGGCACACTCTGATGGTGGACAGCCCTAAATATAGCGGATGGGTGCCCGCTATACCAATGACAGGGTGGTGTCAGTCAACCTTGAATGAGTGAACTAACAACAGAAGACCAAAATTCAGCCGATGGACTGTTCTCCATCATGATAGATGGCGGTCAGTCCAGCCAAATACTAAATATGGGCAGCAGATATTCGCTGGCCTGAAGGATGGTTCAGTTACAACGGTCTCTTGCCAATACCCAAAGGTGGCTGTCGTGGGACGTGTGACATCCAACATCCCGACCACTCCCCTCTCCCCCCCCGTGCCTCTACACCAAATTATGCATGAGTTAGTGTTAGGAATCAGACAACTCTGTCAGAGTAACTCTAATCCGCAGGGGGAATATTGTATGTAAATACTGATCACCACTGAGGCTCTTAGAAATTACACACAGCTGTTGGTTGGTATTTTACAACATGCAGTTATTTAATATGAGCATTTTGTCCATAATTCTTTTGTATCAAGAAGATGGGGATTATAATGGTAACCTTAGCAGTCACACTTTAAAATAAAGTGAACATTAGGAAAGACCTAAGCATGTTTCATCACACACCCCAGAATTCTCAATTTGATGAATTATGAAAAAAAACTTTGCTGCACTTGACATCATATACTGTTCTTGTGTAGGTCAGCACACCGAAAACCCTTTTGAAACATTTTGTTGCTTTTTTGCTGTAAAACATTTTTTAAGAATCAACAGTTCACTACTAAAGCACACTACTGCACATAATGAAGACATCTACATATTTAAGTTTCTACTTTGCAACAAAGGCAGTTTGGGAGTAAGGAAAATAGGGCTATCCATAGTAAAAATACGCAGAGAAAATTAAAAGTCATTCTTTGCCTTCTTGTAATGTCTAATTTTAAGCAGTCAGAAAACAAGCATTTCCAGCAACGCATGGTAGAACCGTTAGCAGTATGACACCCTTGAGTCCTTACATGCAGGAATCAGCACATTTAAATCCAAACCTATTGGCGTTGCCAATGCTTGTTTTTTGTAGCCTACATTTTACAGATGCTTTTGTCTACACTCGCCCCTCAATACACAAGCAGGCATCAGCAAAGCCAATAACAAGACGTGTAAAGAGCAAACTTATTGGCTTTGCTAGTGCTCAAGGGCTCCAAAACCTTGCAGTGCACATACCATCTCTTCAACGAGTGTGAAAGTAAGGCACCAATCACTGCTGAAACACTCCTGCAGAAATGCTAGATTTTTCAATATATGACAAAGAAAACACTTCAAAAGTTATAATTCAGTTTGGAGAATATAAACAGTAGCTATATGGCAAAACGTCTGTATTGTGAAACAATGTTTTTTATTCTTGAGCCCCTCTTCAGTTCAGCCTTTTAACCGCTCCTTGACTTTGGTTTTCTCTAAGGCTACTTGATTTTAACTTTGGTAGGTGGATGCATGTGTGCATTGAGGAAGGTGTTTAAGAGAACAGTATGAGTTGGTTTAACTTTCTGCATAATAGTAACCATGAATTTACTTTTCCCCGCCTTGATCGCAGTGGCGTAACAAAACTTGAGGGGGCATCTTGCAAAGTTCTCGAAGGGGGTCCCCACGCTCCAGACCCAGTCAGGAGCTTTAAGGGCAGGGGCCCCACTGCCAGTGAACAGTGCCATTGGGGGGCCCCTGGAGCTCTGGCCCCACACACCGTGGAGGGTGCAGGGTCTATTTTTACACCACTGCTTGATCTGTATATGTATATTTTTCATACCAGACATTTAATTCATAAGATATCTTACATTTCGGACTCTCAAGAGGTCTGGTTCGTAAACTGAAAGTTGAGATATATATTTTTTCAATGAAATTGTGATGAAAAAGGAAGTCACAACAAAAAATATTCATAGAATTAGTAATTACTAAATGTTCTTAATTCTGGAAAATCTGTGTGGTTGGTGAAGTTTCTATTTTAGTGAACAAGTTTGCAAGTGTATGGTTAAGGAAGAGTCTACTGTAAATGTCTGCAACACTCACACAATCAGAACAATATGAATATTCATAAATGTTTGTAAGAACATTTGCTACCTGAAATGCGCATGTAATTTTGATGGAAGATGGATGAAGTTAAGGGTTAAGTCTGGAATATAGCAGAAGGAATATTGAGTGGTCACAATATTGCGACTAAAATATTAGAAACCAAGATATCCAAGAGGTAGGGGCAGAAAGGTATAGATATAGTATTATTAACTTCAGACAGACGTACCTTGACTTCATATCTTCAAGGTACGTAGATGTGGAGTTAGGTATAGAAAACCTACACATACTTACCTGTTGATATTTGGTAACTATATTCTGGCCTTGATATTATGACCACTCGCTATACCCCTTCCTGATTTTCTGGACCCACAACTGAAAAAAGACAGATGCTGCAAATTTAGTAAAAAACGGTATCAAAATAGGTGTTATGTTTCTTACTCCTTCCTTTACTCTTGTAAAGGAAAACAGAAAAGGCAAACTTGACTTCAGCGAGGACTTGGAATGTGATGGAACTGCCAAGAGTAGAAAGGAGTCGTGTTTTTTGAGTTCATCCTCTAGTATGTCAGTTGGAGTTGTAGCATTGGAAGGAGTCTTAGAAGGCATTAACAATTCTTCGTGTCTTCAGCAGAATCATCATTTTCCAAGTTACAAATGCCAGTCCAAATATCTAATTTATATTTAACAAATTACAAAGTCGTATTTCATTTGCCCTACCAAAAGAAGTAAGCTTCCATGCTTACTGTTTCTGATTTCCACGCGTTCGTTTCAAGGTTATGTGTTTTTAAGAAACGTATCAAAATTGTATAAAAATACTTTCTGAGCCTGAAAGATGAGTGGGCAATGTACACTTGTCTAAATCAAAAATATATACAGCCAGTCATAAACTAAAAGAGAGCATTAAAGTATTAAAAGGCAACATTAAAGAAAAATACACCAATTAAAATAATATTTTGGAGCAAGGTCCATGTAAAGCGGTATTAAGCAGTAATTCAACATAGGGAATTGATGCAAAATTATACATTTAGGCCAAAGTAAAGGTCAGTTTAAAAATGTGAACTTTCGAGGGGTGCCAGAATGTTAAGAACTTGTGTTAAGAAATTGGGTATGAAATAACCGGCCCCATACTAAGCTATGTATTTTGTGAGAGCCCGTGCAGGCGGACTAACAGTGAGCAGTGTTTGTGGTTACAGGGGATGCAGGTGCTGTGAAGAGGCGCACATGGATAATTCTATGGCATTTTGATTAGCTGGGCATACTCTTGAATTTCCATTGCATGAACTGTCAAGGACGTAGCTGTTGCCTCCAAGCCTGAAAGCAGTAAAGTAGCAGAATCTTTATATTTTCCTTTCGTTGTTTATGTTGCCACTGATATCTTAGGGTTTTGAGGGGCAGGACCAAACGAATGTTGGGATCCCATGTTCAGAACAGCTTTCAATATATGATCCAATTTCAGCTCTTTCATGTCCTCTTTGGCCAGGTCACTCGTCCAAATTTGAAATGTGTTTAGATCTAGTATTCAAGAATAGTGGCGTGTGATTTCAATATTGTAACACAGCATCAGCTCACTAACATTACTGCAAACAATCTCGGTTATACCTTCCCATTTCTCGTATGTGAGGTCCTGTTTTAATCTAAAAGGATTGTTTTATGCATGTTGCTTGAAGCATAAACACATTTCTCTGCAAAATGTCTGTAATAGGCTCTCACATATCATCCACATAAAAACGAAATGTAAGGAAATAGTATTACATCAATCAGGGCAAGTCTCTTGGCAGAACAGGACTGGGTCTGTCAGGCGCCCCCTGAAAGGCTGAGGCCCTAGTCCAGAGCCCGCTTTGTCCATGCCTTAAAACGTCTATGCTGACAATCTTAGGCGCCTTTCCTATTGTTTGCTGCCGGGGACGATCTCGTAAAGGTGGGTTAAATGCAGCACAGGTTTCTATGACTGTATTTGGAAAGAATAAAAACTGTTGCCCCAAAGCGCTCTCCCTTGAACATTCATCCCTTTGAGGGTAACACCACTAGATCTCCCAGCTCATCTACTTCCAAAGCTACAATTTCACTAAAAATGTAATAAGCTCTCACCCCATAAACCCTCCCATATCAAGACCTCATTACTATGCACAGAGTATATATTGCAAACCCTTGCTTTAATCTCCCCGGCAAACAAAGTGTGGGTGTTGGAAAGCACAGGCCACTGTCTCTATGGCTGCGCCGCCATTCCTAGCATGTAAACGTGAGCTCTGCACGGCAATAACTGTAGCTCCTACAAGGGGGGTGAGGGAGGAGGGCAGATGATATTAGAACAGGTGCCTCAGGTTATCACCTTTTGCCAATATTAAAAAGGTAATTCGAATTGTGAACATTTACGAGCGTCCCAGCGGCTCCTTGAGCGTGCAGGTCTCATCAGAGAGCGCCAGATGGATATGAGAAACTCTCCGAGTGCACAATCCAATAAGCTAACAATGCCCTGGCAGAGTAAAGGTTGAGGGGCTTGTCAAATATCTTGACGTGCTTTCTAGAAATTTTCTTGCTTTTTACACTGCCTATAGCTGAGTGGAGGCTTAAAAATACACCACTCTGTGTTTGCTTATTGTTTTCAGTGGATTTATCTTTATTTTAGTTATTTTAGAAAATTTGCCGCATTGCTATCTAACTTGTTCTATTCATATTTCTTAACTGTGCTCTGTTCACTCTTCCAAAATACTTTATTTTACATAACACTGTAATTAAGGAAATCACACTGTTTATAATATGCCCAAGTGTCCCGGGGAGATCTTGTAACCCACCTTTAAAATATTGTCTTGCTCGACTTCTCACTGTTGCAACATTACTCAGTGATGCTAAATCGCCAAACAAGGCACCTATGAACGGTTACATATTACAATAAACTGCATTACCTTTTGTGTTTGTGAAAATCAGTGGATTGTATAAAGCACAACCACATCCTTATGTTGAAAAACGAAATTGCGATTTGGAAAGTTACTACCAAATTGCAAAATTGGTTTGTGACTACATGCTAGATTGCAAATTGAAAGGGGCGTGTTTAGGGCGTTCTTTCCAATTTGTGATTTGTAATGGTATGTACCAGTGGCTTGCGACAGCAAATCATTGATAGGTTTTCCACACCTCAAAGGAGATGGTAACCCACTCACAAACATAAAGGTGTTCCCAGGACCACTACCCCTTTATCAATGGTGTAAAAAAACATTCTTTAGGAGGAGACAGTAGTGATTCCCACTAGTGTTGTCTTTCAAGTAATCCCCTAGGAATCCTCCTGTTCTGTAAGTAATAGACAGTTTGGAATTAAACTTAGGGCCTATCACAACATCTTTTTTTCAGGATGCTCCATTGTTTACTCATAATAGATCTAATTTTATTGGGCTCCCCATCAAAAGTGGTGATCAGGCGAATGCATTTCTTTCCTGATCTCTTGGTGTTAGGGAGCAGAAGCTGATTTCTGTCAACTGGGAATAGTGATTAGCTATTTTTAAAGTGAACCTACTTTCAAGATGGGTTTTCTCCTTCTGAAACTCCATCTCCGTGGTACGTACATGTTTGGCTCTCAACATTTTCCCACATGGAATACTTTTAATGAGGTTCTTAAGGTGATAGCTTTTATGGTCGAGGAAACTATTCCTTGCCCTCTTCTTCCTGTGTAGGATGGTATGTACAGCATCTCCTTCCACCCTAGCTATGCAGTCAAGAAACTCAGTTTCTTCCATACTCATCTTAGCTGTAAGTTTGAAGTTATAGGGATTTTTGTTGGGTATATCAAAGAATTCTACAGCTTTCTCTTTAGGACCATTCCAAATGAGAAATAAATCACCAATATACCTGGTCCAGATGCCCACATGTTTGCTGAACTCCTCATTAGAATCTGTCAAGATCACCTGCTATTCCCAGCAGCCCAATTAAGAGACTTGAGAAGCTGGGGGCGAAGCAAGTGCCCATTGTGGTTACAGTTGTCTGTAATAGACACCATCAAACAAAGCATATCTTTTAAGCAATATCTTATCATGGACAATAGCATTTTATTATGTACATAGAGACAAACGGGTCCGTAAAAAATGCTCACAGGCTTACACATCAAAGTCATAGTCAATACACATATAAAGGGAAGTAACATCCATAGTGATCATAATACATGTATTTTCCCAGTTGATGTCCAGAATTTTAGGCAAAAAGTCAGTGCTGTCTCTGCAGTACGACGGTAGGGTCAACACTGCTGGAAATACGAAATGGTTGATATATACATATATCAACCATTTTGCAGCCCTGGCGACCACCACCTCCCTGGGGAATTTACATTTTTGTGTGGGGGCCTCGTGGTCCCCCCAATCCCCGGGGACTGCCACCTCCCCGGGGCTTTGATTAATTATTTGTTGGGGGCCTCACAGGCCCCCCCAAGCCCCAGGGAACACCACCTCCCCGGGGCTATGCAAATGTTGGGATGTGAGCCACGCGGCCCCCATCCTGGAGCCCTCAATGGCCCTGGGGACCGCCACCCCCCAGGGCCGGCTCCTACAATGTCCCGGGGTGCCCACTCGCAGGTCATTTCTGTTTGCTATGACAGGGTGGGAGCACGGCTCCTGTCCTGTCATAGCAAACACTGCTTTGCTTTGTTGAAGCAAGAGCAGGGAATCTGCACTTGCTTCGAAGAAACAAAGCAGGTTTGCTTATGGGCAAGGGGAGCTGCATATTGGCAGATCCCCTTGCCCAGAAGCAATGCCAGCTCCCGCAGGAGGCGGGGAGCCGGCTGGGACTATGGGGGGCATTGGGGCTCCCCCACGGTCCCCAACTTGAGGGCCGGCCCCAGGGGATGGGGTCCCCAGGGCCATAAATGGCCTTGGGGGGTCCACACAGCCCACCTCCTGTAAAGAAATGCAGGCTGGCCAGGCCGGGGGGATGGGATCCTTGGGGCCAGTAGTGGCCTTAGGAGGGGTACCATGTGGCCCCCCTCAATATATATATAAATAAAAAAATTGGCAGGCCCCGGGGGATAGGGTCCCTGGGGCGAATACCGAATAATGGAAGTAGGGCATTTTTTTTCTTCGCGACTCCGACACGGCTCTCAGTGCGGCCCCCCATGTAAACGTTGCATTGGATTTGCGAATTCACCTGAAATAAATAACATAGTGGTACATAATTTAGAAGGTAATGTTGTATTTCTGAAGTTGTTTTAAAGAGGAAGTGTGATTGAAGTTAATGACAAGATTACTATTGATAGAGTTGTTAAAAATATATAAAATGCAATATATAGTTAAATAGTTCAACTTCAAAATTGTGTTGTGTTGTAGTGCATTGAATTCATGCTTTTGCAGATTCGCGATGGATTTGTGAATCCTGAAAAATGTCAAAAAAAATATGTATGTTTAAATAAGAATAAGATTTACTATTGTGTTATAGGGTGCTCTAAAAAGAGCCCTTGTTTTCATTAAGAGTTTGTTGTAGCTACATGGAAGTGCAGATGTAGATCTTTAAATTGTTGAGAAAGACTCTGTTCCGATGATCTGTGAAGTGTACTGCATCACTTCTGTAGATGTCATCCATATCAAAACATACATTTTTTTTATTGATGGAGCCCATCCTATGGTCTCTAAGGTAAGTAGAAACAGCTTTATGAACATTCTTCCTAGCTTTTTGAATCTGTGGACAGAATTGAGTTGACCACTTGCATTTCTGTCTTTGGCATATATTGGAGTATACAAAGACAGTTTTGGGGGAAAGCAACATCAATTGTGCAAAGGTATCCTTCATGAGAGTTTCCAGTCCAACCCCAGTCAATGTGCCTAGGTCATTGCCACCACAGTGCACAATCATGAGGTCAGGGGGTTGGAGATGCAAAAAGGTTTTAACCAAAGACATCACTTTGTGCCACTTTAATCCTCTCTGTGCAATCTATTTAATATCCACATTTTGCAAAGCTAGGTCGTTGTCAATACCTCTGCGTTCAGCATACTCGTTGCACCAGAAAACATAGTTGTGCCCAACAATCCATACTGTAAGCATCTTGAATGGATGTCTGGAAGTAATGAAAAGATATCTGTAGCTGAGGTAGTCTAGATGTATCTATAAAGGTGGACAAGATGTTGGGGCATATTCTCAAAAACGTGTGATAACTACCACAAGAGTAGCATCGCAACTCACCACATCGCAGTCCATCACGGGAAAATAACACCTTCATAACGTGGCATTCCCAAGCCGGTGGCACCATGCTATTGTCCCACAATAACGCGTCAAATGTCCGCGATGAAGTCAACGCGGTGCTGCAAAAATGCGAAACACCAACGCAAAAAAAAGCTGCGATGAGGCCAGGCGCAATAAAAAAATCAGCGAAAAGCAGCTACAGGCCTGCCAATCCCACTCTTCATGTGGGAAAATGCACTATAAAAGAACTTAAAAAAAACACACCAAAACCCAATCAAACTGCGTAGCACCATGGATGCACCAGGACCTAGTGCAGAGGACAACCCGAACCCCACAAGCCCCACGGCGGACCAGCCAGGAACCCCGTGCTCCTGGAAGGGCAAGGAGAAGAGGAAGACGGGGTACAGTCCGCAGGAAGACCGGATCATTCTCACGGAGACGACAGAACACTGCCAACAACTGTTTGTCACCTCCACTGTGCCATTGGCAACACAAACGGAAATATGGCAGTTCATCGTCACCAACGGGAATGCAGTTGGAGTGTCGAGGAGGTCAACAGAGGAGGTCAAGCGGCACTGGCATGAAGTGCACAGCCTAACCAAGGAGAAACTCGCTGCCAACAAGAAGGCAGCAAAAGCGACTGGAGGTGGGAGTCCTGCGCCACAGGAGGAGCTGGATGAGCTGGAGCAAATGGTGGCCACAGTCATCATTGCGGAGACGGTGCAAGGAGTTGGGGGTCTGGACACAGCACGATATGACCTGACCCAATAGCAACAGGGTGAGGAACGACCAGGGACTGGGATGACGGAGGGAGATGGGCACAATGGCACACATGCACAATCATGCACAGCTCACTGAACACCCACAATGAGTTTGGAACAAGTCCCTGATACCATTGGTACACTGCAGCACACATAGAAACACCAAGTAGCCCCCCCTCCACAATGTGCACAAATGGGCCCCCCTTCATATCACCAATGCCACAACCTACCCATGCACATGTCCCGAAGCAAGAAAAGCAGCAGCTCTGTGAGCCACACGGACTATGCAACTCACACTGCATGGCAGATAGCATGGCTGAAGTCACAATACATGACATGGTGCACGTGGCGACTTAGAGCTGGCTGAGTGTGGACCACATCCGTAAAGGAGCAGGTCACACCCTGAAACATTCACGTGCACCTACAACCCATTACGTCAAAAACACATCTGCAGACAAACAATGCACAAGAGTACAAAAATATGTCCAACAGCACCAATGACCCAAGTCGCAAACATCACAGCACCCGAAAAGCACACAAGTCAAAGGCACATCGACTCATAGGGATAAGGTGCCGCCAAAACAGAGCTGCAGGGCCGACTCGCCAACAATGCGGCACACACACATAGCAATCACAGCACATCAACATTGCGCACAATGTGGTACAAAGTGCAACACCTACACCACAGGACAGAGGACACAACTGCTGTCGCTCGTGTGTAGAAACTGGGCAATCACATCTGGCATTGCTTGACGCTGTGAGATGATGATGTACGAGTACAAACTCACATCCGTCATGTAGTCAAAATGTCCACTGTCTCCCATCAAATAAGCCGCTCCTCCAAAACAGTCACAATGTACATTCTTCTCATGCAGTCTGTATGTAAACATGTACAATGGGCAACATACATGCAAAACACTGTTAACCTGCATCTCCCCTTTACATTGCAGAGGGACAATCAACACCTCCTACAGAGCAGACCACACATCTCTACAGTGATGATGAAGAGGACACTCTGCCCTTCTGCTCAGACACCCTCCAACGGCTCGTGGACACCCTCAGCACCCCACCCCCAGGAGCAGTGCAGCCCAGCTGCATCGAGGTGACCCCATCCCCTGCACAGCCCACACAGCAGGAAGCACATACCTCCACGGCTGGCCCAATGGACCCACACGACCAACACTTTGAATTCCAATGCCGTGTGTTAGCGTGCCAGGAGGCGTTGGCTGACCAGCTGCGGGTGGGTTTCGACCTCCTGTCAGGCAAACTCGATGCCATAGGTGGATGTCTGTGTCCCATCAGTGATGACGTACAGTCCCTAACGGACACCCACAGTCCGCACCATGCTCGCCGACAATCCTTGGCTGACCTCGCTGGGGCCATCACTTGGATAAAGGAACTGCCTAGTCAGACAGACTCCAGCGATGACAGCACAGAGTAGGCACAGATGCGGAGGAAAATGGAGACCATGGAGCGGATGCAGGCTGGGAGTAAGGCTGCCACGGCTGAACACCAGGGACATGTAGCTGGGATCTTCCAGGCCTTGCATATCCTCATCTTGCCATTGCTGCCACAGAGCCTGTACCAGATGACTGCTGCAGGAACTTCAACACACACATCTCCGCCCCCTGATGTGTCATTGGCACACAGTGATGCGGCCATTACACCTCCACACCCTGATGTGTCAGTGGCCCACAGTAATGCAGCCATAACACCACCACACACACCTGACACACCAGACACAGAAGACGTCTCAGAGGAGTAAGATGTGGAGTGCAATAACTGTGTGAGGAAGGAGGCAGTAGCATCTGTATCCACCACATGGCCAGTCCCTGCATGGTTCAGCCCTATGAATCATGCCCTGGAACAACACCTCCCACTGTACCCCGGAACACTCTGCGACATTCACCAGGACCCCGACATGGACTGGCATATTTGCCCTTGTACCAATGACACAGCAATCCAAATGAGAATGGTACTCTTCATCTTCAGGTCAACTTTGCATTCCCACAAGGACTCTGGTTGGCCCACCACTGGGCAACCACTTAATGTTGGCTTGAACTGGACATGTACCCCTCCATCTTGGAGGCTCCCCAGAATGTGAATAAAACATTCCAAATCACACAGATGTGTCATGCCTATGTTCACCCACGTGTACAAGTATGGATGAATGTAGGGAAGTTGATTGCACTAAGAGGTTCTCCCTGGCAAATGTCAGCAATGCGCAAGTCTGATCCTAAACCACATGGCCAATTGGATTACTGTGAAGGTGTGAACTAGCTGTGGCCTCATTGCACATGCACAACAATCTCACATCCCCCAACGTAGCCCCATGTCCATGTATCACATAGGGCTGTGTGTGTCAATGTCAGAATTGGTAGCCCACCTGAAGTAGTGTTCCCCCATCTCATGTGGCTACGGAACTCCTCTTCTCATGATGTACTCACACACATCAGTGTGTACACGGTCTGCTTAAATGGATCATATTGATCCACAAGGCAAGTAGTTTGACACCATACTCACATTGCTGAAGATACGTAAGGGCACAGGTCTACCAGCAAGTATTCCAAACACAATGTGTGGCTCACAGAGGTGGAGCTGCCAATAGGGATTCACCACCTAGTTCCAGAGGCAGTCTGTCCCTCCCTGTGTTCGGACAATGCTCATTGTCACGACACACAATTTGTCAAACTAGTCAACATTCATCACAGTTGTGCACTGGTGAAGTTGCGTAGGCTTTATTAGCATGTGCGTGTCAGTACGGGCAAGTGATGGGCCCCAACAAGCAGACAAATGCTGAATACACTTACAGGCAGAATGGGAACATGTTGAGGTGCATGGAATGGGGTGGCAAACATGTACACACATCCTTACGGTTGGCAACGGTCTCAGCCCACCTTGCCTTGCTGGTCGAGTCATGTGATGTTTGGCGTCTGCTCATTGTCCCGTGTCAGGGGACATGACTCACAGCCCATTGGATCTGCATGGAGCTTTCCCACCGGACTGCGCAGACTGTATGCTCTGCTGACACTGAGCAGATGAAAGGGACCAACAAAGTCACATCTCGTGCCACATTGGCATGTGTGTAGTCTACCTCCAGCAGTATGTCAGATTTGGAAACTTTCCCAAACGACGCTCTGCAGCTCTGCCCATAGGGCTACAGCACCTTCCACAGGTGTGTGGCAACACGCGTAAGTGCATGCACATGCATTCTGAGTCCGTGCGAATGCAGAATCATCCACTGTTGTACTGGATTATGGGACCAATCCTCCACGATGTAACACGGTGTTGGGACCTGTGCTCTGGGTGTCAATCAGTTGTGTATGCAGGAAGGTGGTTACTCGTCCATGAATGCGAGTGCTGCTTCGTAGGCAATCAGTTCAAGAAGTATGTCGTTCTTGGATTCAAAGAACACGCGCAAGAGCCAATCTATTAACTGGTCCAGCCAGATGTGCTCCGACCACGCAGTTTCACCAATTCGCAGCACAGCCCAATAGGGGAGCGCCTCGATGTGGTCACTGCACACGATGACTTGTGCAATCTCCCATCCACTGCTGCCGGCACAGACACCACATACCAAGGCATCCCAAGCCCGGGTATCCTGGTTGCAATCCTGTTCGTGTGCCAACAGGGGTCACACACGCAAGTCATAATCCAGTTCAACTACTGTTGTGTTGGATAGGCAGACCTCCATGGGCCACTCGAATGTGCATGATTGACAGTGGAACCATGGCTGGACGCATGTGATGTATGCAAGCCGGAAACTCAGACGGTAACTGATTTGCAGGACTGCCGTTGGCAGAGATCCCAACAGATGCAGCATTTGTGCACAGTACAGTTCCATGTGACTGTGGTTGTGCATGTGCCCGGTATTGCCTGCCATTGCGTTTGTTGGTCTCGTACCACAGGCACTCCTCAGACTGGTGGCGGTTCTGTGGACGATATGCCACAGCTCAGAGTAATGAGTCGTATGTGTGTTGAATGTTTTGACGTAGGGGTTGTTTCTTGTACCGATGTGTTGGGGGCATGCCATGCAGGTATAGCTCGAGCAGGGACAAGTGTGTGTGGGGTGTGGACAAGTCGCTCTTTCATTAGCGCAGTTCGTGGTGTGGGAGTCGACAGAGTCTAATATGGTATCTCACTCAGGGGGTGCAGTGCGCATTGGAGACCAAGGTCGGAGGTTCAGACGTCCTTCCGCCTTGTGTTTCGACACAAAGGAGCTTTCATGCCTAATAAATCTGACTACTGCTTGCGTTTCTGAAATGTGATGTGGCCTTTGCGCTGAATATGTCACCAGGCCTCAGGTTTTAGGTGCACCAATTGCGAGACAGACGCAACAGTTGGCATGTGTGTGCCAAGGGCACGATTGTCCTTGCGCTCCTTGTTCAGTCTCTCTCTCTCTCTCTTTCTCTCTCTCTCTGTCCTTTGAAGAGTGCCTGACACACCTTCTTATCTGAGATATTGTCTTACAGGCTGTCACTTGCAGATTGTCCAGGGATGACCTGCCATGACTCTAGCAAATAGTTGTTTGGTGTGATATTTGAATGTGGTGTTTTGTTTGGACTTTCAATGGTGAAGGATTGAATATGCTTTTTCTGTGCTCACATGGCTGTTCGTTGTTGTGTTTCTGCGGCATCAGGCAAATGTTTTTGTGCATGATTTTGTGTCGTTGATGTGCATTCTCTTGGTCCGGGAGAGGTGGGGGGTGGTCGGGGTGTGGCCCGGGGGGGGGGATGGCTGTCCTGGGTGTTGTGGCGGGGGGTGTTGTGTCCCTGTTGGGGCTCTGAGCTGCATGATGAGTGGCTCTTCAGGTGTGGCTGTGGTCTGGCTCCCTTTTCTGTTGCCGGTTGTCGTCCGACTTTGCACCAGGTCGGAGCAGGTGTTAGTTTCCTGCTACTATCACGCCTTTTTGCATGTTTTGTGATCTTATCGCTTATATGGCTGGTCATTTAGAATGTTGTGGAGTGGTGTTGTCGCGGCTTTTTGCCCGGGAACGCCTACTCCACATCTCATTAGCGATAGTTGTCGGGGTCATCCATGGCGATGTTTTTTGAGGTTGCTATCGCAGGTAAACTGTTGGTATCAGCAGTTTGCAATAGGGCGATGGATTTATCGCGAATTTGGCTGCGCTAAAGTGCCGTTAACTCGGCGATGGCTCCTTGAGAATATGCCCGCTGTTTTTAAAAAAGTAGAGAATTGATTGGCTATTTAAGAATATTGTACACTGAAAAATAGGCTGCATGTTACTTTCTTTAAAAAGCATGTTTGTTATTGGTCCGTAAAAATGTTTGAAAGGTACAGTAGATAAGATAAGGTCATATTTTGCAAATGTCAACCACACCTGCTGTTTGCATTTGCAACATTGTGTGCTGAACTTGAAAATATGGTGAACTTGTGACCTGTCAGTTCAGTTGAATGTTCCATGAACTGTTACTAAGGAAACTGGCATTAAGCAGAATGGTGGAATGGTTGAGACTTAACTGTGGACTTAAAATGTGAAATTGTAATTTATACATAAGTGATATTTTATTAAAGTAAGATTTCCCAAGTCAATACTATCTTTAGAAATGGTGTGTTCTTAAAAAATAGTAGTATTTTTATTTGTAATATATTTTTGAACTCCCGTATGGATTTGCTGCTCCATCACGTTGGTGCATGGTGGACTCGCGGCTCCACAAAATTCCAGAACCAGTTTGGGTACTTTTAGAAGTCAGTTAGTAAGGGTAATATGTCTAACCAATAGAAATGTGTTTAATAATTTGAAATAATATAGGAAGAAATTTGATTTGTTAGTTATATGAATTTGTGTGGAGAAAGAGAGGTAAAGTTTGCCATTACTGATTTACCTTGCTGAGAGTGGTGCATTACAATGATTGTGTGGATAAGAAAATCTTTTATGAGTTTGTGATATTTTAAATTCTACAAATCAATTTGGAAGGTAAGTTATACATTTGTGAGGTGTATTATGTATTATGTATTATGCAATAGCTATATTTTTAATCTTTAAAAATTATTCAAGAACTGTAATGCTTGAAATAAATTATTAAATCTAGAGATGTTTATTGTAGTTTGTTTTATTGTTGTTAAATGTTGTTTGAAATAGATTTTGAATAGTAATATGTGTATTTTGGAAAAAGGATTAGTGATTATGGTAGTTTGTTTTAGTGTGTGGATATGTACATTTGTAGTATACCGCCAAATTTAAGGTATTGCTTTGAAATTGGAGGTGGAGTCTGTCTAGTTTTAAGGTGTGCATGGACTTCTGACTCAAGTATGACTCTACTTGAATATGTATTTTCATATGTATTATACATTTGAAGGTGCATGATGAATAACAAAGAGGTGTTTTTGCTTTTTATGTGGTAGGCTGACGACTAAGAGTAGCAGCGGAATGGTTAAGATGCAGCATAATAGTGTTGTATAAAAGATGTTGACATAAGGTATTGTTGATTAGGCTTCTTTTTTTAAGTTTCTTAAGCAGTACAGTTGAAATATGCCACACAATGTTTGGTGTTTGCTTGAAGTTGGAAATTTGTTCTGTGAATTCTTAAGGTTTGGATAGTGTTATGCTACAGACATATTTATGTATGCTTTTAGGAATATAGAGAGACTTTTAGTAAAGACATGTGAAGGGTTCATGCTTTGTATTTGGGTTGGTGTAACATTATAAGTAATTGTAGAATGGTAAAGGAGCAGCCCGAAAGTGAGGTTTGAGATGTTTGTAGAGGTATTATTCATTAGAGTAATTTGTATGATGTGTGGAAAGGTATATTTCATATATACTGCACAATTCGGTACACATTCTGCGTCTGAAGTTGATAGATGTATAAAACACAGGTATACATTTATCTCAGCCGCAGTCGGTAGTAGGAGTAACTGCAGGGCGGGGATGTGGGGAGGGGCGGGGGCAGGGTGGGGGGTAGTAAACTATGGATTACGGAGGTTTACAGGTAAGTTTACATATAAATTAATAAAACGAATTTCGTTGCGTGCACTGCATCGCATTTGGGGATACAGTGCACGCAACAGAATTCATTTTATTAATTTATATGTTAACTTACCTGTAAACCTCCGTAATCCATAGTTTACTACCCCCCACCCTTCCCCTCCCCCTCCCCACGTCACCGCCCTGCAGTTACTCCTACTACCGACCGCGGCTGATTTATCTGTGTATTACTTTTATATATGATGCTGCTAGCAAAGGATCAGACATATGCATACAGGGTTTTAGAAATATGGGGACTCTTTCATGAAAGATAAGTGAAGTGTTGTTTTGCTGTTAGCTATGCTCTATACCTGATTAGTACTAGAATAGTGAAGCAGTAGTAGTGGAAAAGTGATGCTTAAGATATGTTGGGAGAGGAATTATTGATTATGGTACTTTATAAGAGTCTGTGTAAAAGTTCACCTGAAATTTGCCGCATAAATCTAGGTGTGTTTGAAATGTTAAGGGTAGTCTGTCACGTTTTAAGGCCTTAATGGTTTTGTGAGTGTGATTATGTTTCTACTTGCACATGTATTCTAATAGGTGTAAAGCTTTTAGCAATAGGTATAGATAGAAGCATGCATGCTTTTAGGAATGTGGTTAGAGTTATGGTGGAGACATGTGATAGATTGCTGCTTTATGTTTGACTAGACCTGAATATTCGTAGAATGGTGAAGCTGCAGCACAAAAGTGAGTTTTAAGACATGTTAGCAGAAGGGATTACTGATTAGGCTACTTTCTATGAGTCTAGGGAAATGTACACTTGAAATAAACTGCAGGAATGTAGGTGTTTCTTTGAAATGTAAAGTTCGCTCTATTTGTTTATTTCTGTTATATATGATGATGATTTCAAAAGGTAGACATGTATGCATGCATAGTTGCAGGTTTATGGCGAGATTTATAACAGACTTATGTGTAGGTTTCATGCTTTATTTTGAGTACGTCCAACACCCTGAGTAGTTACAGAATTGTGCAGCTGCAGTAGAAAAGTGTACACCATATGATAGACCAATGCGTTAGCTATACACTAGTTTAATCATGCAGGCACTACCCTTGCACTTCTCTAATTACATTTTCAGGATGTATGCACTCCTTCAATCAGTTAGCCAGTGCCCATGCTTTCCTCTAATTACCCAGGCATAACCCCTGCACTCATGCAATCACGCAGACACTACCTATGTACTTGTCTAATCACTCAGGCAGTACCCATACACTCGTCCATTCACCCAGACATTACCCCTGCATTCATGCAATCACCCAGGTACTACCCATGCACTCCTTCAATCGCCCAGGCACTACCCCTGCAGTCATGACATCACCCAGGCACAACCTAGGCACTCATGGAATAACCCAGCACTACCTTTCCACTCTTTCACTCATACAAGCACTACACTTGCCCTCCTTCAATCACCCAGACACTACCTATGCACTTGTCTAATCCCTCAGGCACTACCCATTCGCTCCTCTATTCACCCAAACATTACCCCTGCATTCATGCAATCACCCAGGTACTACCCATGCACTCATACAATTACTCAAGCACTACCCATGCAGTCTTCAACTCATCCAGGCAGTACTCCTGCACTCATGCAAAGACCCAGGTAAAACTCATGCACTTCTCCAATCACCCAAGAACTACCCATGCAGTCCTACATGCACCCAGGCACTACTAATGCACTCTTCCATGCACCCAGGCATTACCCATGCACTTCTTTAATCACTCAGACATTACCCCTGCACTCATGCAATCACCCAGGTACTACCCATGCACTCATGCAATCACCCAAGCATTAACCATGCATTCCTTCATACAACACACACAAATGTGTCTTTTTTAACCAAATAGGCGGTTTAAACAAGAACCATTTTTTTGCTTTTTTTAGTTTTTTACATTTTTTTGTGTTTTTTAACCCTTTTTTGTATTTTGGTGTTTTAAAAAAAAAAGAGCAATCAACAGAAAAAAACGAAAAAACCTTTCTCTAACCTTTTGCAATTAAAAAATCATTGCATTTACAATGGTGGATTCTTGCAGCAAAAACAATTGTGTCAACAGACTGCTCACCATAGCAAATACATTTCTTGCACTTAATGCGTCTTTGTTCTATACCAGCAAACTCTGGCCTAATATCAGGTCCTCTGCTTGAAGTTGAGGTACCAGCTGAGGTGCTGGGTCCTGCATCATGGTCACCTTGCTGGGCTTGTTGTTCCAGCTCTCGTCTTTGTTGTTCTCGTGCTAGCCGACGAGGGTGCATGGTTTGGAGGTGCTTCAACATCGATGAAGTACCGCACAAGTATTTATTCTCGGAGCCCAGAGATAATATGAGTTTGCAAATAGTGCAGGTCACCTTCCTCGTGTTGACCTTCTTTTCTCCAGGTGGAAAGGTAAAGAAGGCCCAGAGGATGCTCTCCTTTCTTGTTTTTCTTGGTTCCTCCAAGTCATCTTTTTCACCAAGGATGTCATCTGGTGGATTTGAAGGTGCCATTTTTCTTGTTTTTTCAAAAAGAACACCAAACAAATGCAAGAAGAGCACTAAATAGAAAAGGTGTGTCTCCTGGCAATGTTGTTGGAGGAATGAGAAATTTGGGTGGGTTGCTGTAACTTCTAGAATAAAAAGCTTCTTAACCAATTAAATACTTTCTTTTGAAGTCAGATGGGTTCGCACACCCAACGAGCACCCAGTGCGATTCCGGAAAAATATATTTGACAATAATTTATCTTTATTCCAGTTACAAATATATGATTTTTATAATTAGATTAAATAATCTCTTGCTATAATATACATATTACATTAATATACATATACTTTTAACATTTAAAGATTTGCGATGGATTCGCGCACCCTGCGTGACCCCCGGAACTACGTACATGATGTTACGCAGGTTCGAGATTCGCGCACCCGTAGCATACTGAATGCGCATCCTACACGGCTTGACCAATATGGCAGGAAAAATCTTGGATTGTTGCACCCACAAGACAGGTACACGATCGGTACGCAAATCCACTTTAAATTTTTTTTTAAATGTATATTTATATTTTATAAAAGAGAAAACATTTCATTATTTTTATAACAATTAAAAAACTAAGAACAATTATTTTGGGGACATTATCCTTAGAAATTATCATTTAAAAAACCTTTAAAATTTACTGAAAAAAACATAGGTTTCAAGGACGTTATAGTTAGAAATCAGCATTTAAAAAACCTTTGAAATTCACTGAAAAAAACAGAGGTTTCATGGACGTTGTAGTTAGAAATTAGCATTTAAAAAACCTTTGAAATTCACTGAAAAAAACAGAGGCTTCAGGGACATTATAGTTAGAAATTAGAATTTGAAAAACCTTAGTCATTCAATGAAATAAACCACAGGTTACAGGGACGTTATAGTTAGTTGGACATTTCACTCATATAAAACCAGAGAAATTCGTCCGTTATAGTTAGTTGAGGTAACTATAACTCACGCCTCCGCACTGCAGATGACTTCACATATTACATCACTCATGACATGGTCAGTGACATCACTGATGACATCACTGATGACATCTCAAATGACATTACTACTGGGCACACTATTCAGCTTGTCCAGAAGTTATGACAGAGAGCACATTCCCTCCAGACACCTATGTCCCTACTACTCTTACCTTTTGCATTATGCATAAGTTGTCATGGAGGGCCCATTCCCTCAAGCCACCTAATCCCAATTAGGTGGCCATACCCCTAATATGCACAACCTT
The DNA here is from genome assembly GCF_964204655.1 of Triturus cristatus. NCBI lineage: Eukaryota > Metazoa > Chordata > Amphibia > Caudata > Salamandridae > Triturus > Triturus cristatus. The sequence continues at coordinate 788,038,891 of NC_140584.1, read as the reverse complement.
TAACTTGTGCAGATGTCTTCATGGAGTGCCTCTCCCTCCAGACACCTAAGCCTCATTATGTGGCAGCGCCCCAGAGTACACATCCTTCACTTTCTACAGAAGTCTTAATGTTGTCCTAGCCGTTGTCTCCGGCTGGTGCCTGCAGGGGGGCCTCAGGGGATCGGTGGTGGTGCCGGGCTCTTGCCGATCACCTGGGTCGCTGTCGCTGCCCTATTGCCTCGACGATCCTGTTGTGACTTCAAATGAATGTAGGAACACTGCTTCAAGCCCCCACGGTCCCACCACGGACAGGAGGAAACTTTTGAAGGTGAGATCGAGCTCCCAGCAACGGGCAGCAACTATGGCTATGGACTGCATTTACTACTGGCCAGCCACATTTGCCTTGCGGTTGTGGGTTGTCTCGCTTAATGTGGAGAATGCATAGTGCGGGAGGAGTGTTTTTTTAGGCAGCTGGTCGATGCAGCTGGCTCGGTCTGGCTTTCGAAATGACACTGAAGGGCACTCATGGTTCCGGCGTGCCCTAGAACGTGATTAATCTCTTGCTAAACGGTTGAATCATGCTGCTCTGCCTCTGCTGGCACGGGAACACTGTTTATTTTCAGTAATGGTTTTTCTTGACTCTATTGGCAGTAGAGACGCCGCAGAGGAAACCTTTCATGTTATTCCCCCTATATTGGCACTGTGACGAAAAAGTACTGCCCGTCAATGCAAAATGGCAGCACATCTTGCGGCCCGGAAATGAAGACCACCCCGAGAGGGCCCCGGGAAAATAAAATCCAAGCCCACGTGACTCGCCCAGATGTCTCACTAAGGACATAGGCCTCTGCGGAGGACTGAGCAATAAAATCAAACAAAGGACTACTAATACTAGAATAGATAGTCTCGACCAAGGGGCGGCCATATTTGATTGACTTTGTCCTTCTATAGTTTCCAAGGAAGTTACTATTGCCTTTGGATAAGCACAGGGAATTGCCTATTTTTTTACACGCCCTAGTTAATCAATATTATTGTTGCCGTTGGATTATCACTATTTACACTTCCCTGCTAGAGGTTATACTTAATGGTCCCATGCTTGATGCGATCCCGAGCGGCATTCCCTAGTTATCAGTCTAATGTTTCTAATGTTACGGAGTGTCCCTTGATTGCCCTCTACATTGGAAACTGATTAATCAGACGGTCCAATCTCATCCTGCAAGTCTGTTTCGAGTTTTTGACAAATGGCCTGACCCTGAGCAGTTCGTACTCGGAGCTCCCTAAAGTCTTATCTATGACCCTGGTTACTTATTTCATTGCGAACCCTTGAGCACTCATCAGCTTATTCCACACTTGCTCCTTGCTGACGGTCCGCTCCCGAAATTGTGATAAAGCCACTGCTTGACTCCATAAACCTAATTTCACGCTGATCAACTAAACAGACCTACCTTTCCTTGATCTCTTTTATTTTGAATGTTTATGGTGGAGTGCCCAAGCCTGAACAACTGAAGGATATGTGCATTTAATGCACTGGGTGCAGCCAAACAAATTTATCTAATTTTGTTTCTACTATACTGAATGTCTCCTTGCTGGCTGCAGGACACCCCTAATTAATGCCGCAGTAGCAGCCAACCTGATATACCTCATTTTGTTTGTACCATATTGATTGTTACCTTACATGCTGCTTGACAATCTGTAGTTATTGCTTGACAATCTGTAATTATTGCCAGAATAGCTCTTTGCACCTTAACTAATCTACCTCATATTGAGATATTGAATGTTATTTTGGCTTTCTACTAGTGACTTTGCTAGGCGGAGCGCCCACCATAGTAGACTAGCCTGAGCAGCCGCAGGACATTAATGTTAAGAGCTACCATCCAGGCTCCTACACAAATAGTTCGCTCTCGGTCCCCGAGCTGCCCACCCGAGCCAGCATGGAAAGGCCTGGCCTGTCCACTATGGGGGAAAATTCTTACACTGTGGTCTACCCCCAACCTCTCCAAAACAGCCACAAAATCCTTCAAGCACTCCACCTTGAAAAGACACCCTGAGACACTCATCTCTGACCTGCGTTACAGTGCCGAAATCGGCACAGTCATCAATGACCTCATTTTCTACTCTAGAAGAGCCTCGATCTGGCGAAAAACCTTGGCTCACCACCTCAATGTACGTGCAACTATGAACATTCCTTACAGCACTAAGCTAACTATAGCACCCTCCTCAACCCTGCAAGCTGACCTCACCATCACTCTTTACAAAAATGGCATAGTTTTGATCCAAGCCACTACCAAAAACCTGAATAAATATTGCAGACCTTTATACCCTCCTCAGAAACCACGTGCACGACACTGGCAGGGTAACTAACTTCCGTCCTGATGAGTCCTCATCCAGCCCACCCAACGCGGCTAGCCTCTCACAAACCCCACTAAGGTCCTCCAACACAGGCCACCCTAATCACTCCAGCACGTCTCTCGGCCTTGTCAACAGAATCACCTCTAGACCTTCGATCTCCTCTCTACTAGCTACCCAAGTAGACCATGCCACCGGTATGCCCCCTAAGTACTATGATACAGGTCGCGCTTGCCCTTCCTGCCCTGATGAGTCCTCATCCAGCCCATCCAGCGTGGCTAGCCACGCACAAACACCTCTAAGGTCTACCAACACTGACCACTCTATCCACCCCAGTACGTCTCCCGGCCTTGCCAATAGAATCACCCCTAGACCTTTGGTCCCCTCCCTACTAGCTCCCCAAGTAGACCATTGCCACCGGTACACCCCTAAAGAACTATGGTACAGGTAGCGCTTGCCCTTTCCGCCCTGATGAGTCCTCATCCAGCACCATCCAACGTGGCTAGCGTCTCACAAACCCCTCTTAGGTCTCCCAACACTAACCACCCTAACCACTCCAGCATGTCTCCCGGCCTTGCCAACAGAATCACCCCTAGACCTTTGGTCCCCTCCCTACTAGTTCCCCAAGTAGACTATGTCACTGGTATGCCCCTACCTAACGCCACCCCCCTGCATTTGACAGAGCTTCCTAAACAACCGCTTACGCTATCCTCGAGACATCTTCGCCCCCGCAAGCACCCATGCCGCCTCTCTGCGGAAGAAACCCGGGCTCTTGTCCTATCCCACAACTCTACCTTTGCCACTCCAAGTCCACTAGACCTCACTGAAATGGAAATCCTTGCCATCCTCTAGGACTACGACTCTACCCCCGCTACCCCTTATCCATTTGATGTAAAGGCCGAACATGCCATTCGCATGGTCACTATCAACCCCAACAGACCAGCTACCCTCCGCAACAGAATTGTGGTCAAGAGTAATCTAGCACCTGTTCACCTGTCCGCCCAGACTCTCGAAACTCCTTCCAAATTTTCTCTGTCTGGTATTTTAATCAATTGCCGATCAGCAGGTAAGCACGCTGCAGATATTGCTGATCTCATCCTTTACAAAAATTTCGACTTGGCGATCCTTACAGAATCATGGCTCAATGACTCCTCATCCCCATGCCTGGACCTCCTAGTCCCTCCTAACTACAACATCGCAAGGCTGAGCAGACAATCTAACAAGAAAGGAGGAGGCATTGCCTGCATCTACCGCTCTAACCTTCTTGTGATGGAACTTCTGGCAGACACCACTGAATCCTGCGAATACCTCGCCCTCGCTATTCACAGCAACTCCACCCAACTGTGCAACCTGCACATCTTTTACCACCCCCCAGGCATGAACGACTCCTTCACTGACCACTTCATGGAAATCATTACAGCCAAGAGTTCCAAAAATGCCAAAGATATTTTCCTGGGTGACTTTAACTTGTACTGGAACAACCTAAGGATTCACATGTCAACACCATCAAAGACCTCCTGGCCGATCAAGCCCTGACCCAAGCCTGCTCACTACCAACTCACTCAAAAGGGGCCACTCTTGACTGGCTCATCTCCAAAGAATTAACAGACAAACTTATCTCTATAGACCCATGCGACTGGTCTGACCACCATGCCATCACGTTCCTTCTACCTGGCACCCACAAGACAAGGGCACCACAACCGGTGATCCCTAAATGCTGAATCAGAGACACCAAGAACTTGGACCGTAGTGAACTTGAGGCTCGCTGAAAATCCGACCTCCCCCCCTCGCATATCACAAAAGTCAGTGGCCTCAACTATCAGTACTCTGCGACTATATCGAACATCCTGGATGAGCTAGCCCCACTAAAACTGAAAAGAATCCAAATCAAAGACAGAAACCCCTGGTTCACGGGATCCCTCAATAATGAGAGGAGAGCCCTCCGGCAAGCTGAAAGATCCTGGAAGCAGCACCCCTCTGCTGCAAATTTAAAACTCCTGCGCCAGGCCAGAAATGACTACAACAGGGACATACTCAAGTCTAAAAAAGAATTCTTCAGAACTGAACTAGAGAAGGCCAAGAACAGACCCCACAAGCTCTTCGAACTGGTCAAACACCAATCCAATAAACTGGCCTAAACCTCAAAAGAATCCCCCAAGTCTCTTATTTCCTCAGAGGAATTCTCCACTTTCTTCTCCGACAAAATCTCAGCCCTTGGAAATGAACTCAGTTCCATCACATACCCTCAAACACTTCCTGATCCAGCCACGTCGCCCCCACAGGCTCCACCCAAAAACCATGCTCACTGGACTGACTTCAAAGTCTATGACGAAAACCCCGTTTCTAAAATCCTATCTACCTTAAACCCTAATAACCATTTTAATGACTCGCACCCTTCCAACTGCCTAGCAGCCGTCGCCCAATCCATTATTCCTAGCTGGACTACAATAATTAACGCCTCTCTCCGGCAGGGAACGATGCCCGATGCTCTAAAAGCCGGCCAAGTCCTCCCCATTCTGAAAAAAACGTCGCTGGATCCAGCCTCCCCTGACAACTTCAGACCAATCTCCAACATCCCTCTCTTAGCCAAAGTGTTGGAGAAATGTGTGCAGCAGCAGCTAAGTCAACACATCAACAACTTCCACCTGCTCGATGACTTCCAATCCGGATTTAGACCAGGGCCCAGCACCAAAACCACTATGCTCCACATCGTTGATGATGCTCTCCAAGCCCTTGACCAAGGCAAAACCTGTCTCCTTATTCTCCTAGACCTATCTTCGGCCTTCGACACGGTCAACCATGAAAAACTACTCAAACGCCTCAAACTCAGGATGGGATTGGATGGCACTGTTCTAGAATGGTTTAAATCCTTCCTCCAAAACCGGTCCCAGAGATTCCTTATCAACGGCAACCTATCGGCACCATCCCCTGTCACGGTTGGAGTCCCTCAAGGATCAACCCTGTCCCCCACCCTCTTCAACCTCTACCTGGAACCGCTTACCAAGGTATTACGCACTGCTAATATCTCCTATCATATACGCTGATGACACTCAGATCTACATCAAAACCTCATCTCTTGAAGAGATTCTCTCCCTGAACGAAGCCTTGAAACTCACTGTCCAAAGGCTCGCATCCAATGAACTCAAACTCAACGCAAAGAAAACAGAATTTCTCCTGATCTCCCCGCCCAATACCAACCTTGAGATTCAATCATGGATCAGGACTATCACAGCCTTAAACTGCCCACCAACCATAGTGGATTTGGCCAAATCCTTGGGAATCACCCTTGACAGCAACCTGAACATGCGGGATCACATCAATTCGATGGCCAAATCAGCCAGATTCCACCTGAGCTACCTTAGGAAATTGAAACCCTTCCTCGATGCTCCAGACCTAAATATGGCAGTCCAAGCACTTGTCATCTCCAGACTGGGATGTGGCTGTTATACCCTCTCGGGGTTACCCAAGATCTCCCTGGCACTTCTAAGAGCCTGCCTCAATGCAGCCGCCAGACTACTCACCGGCACGAGGAAATACGACCATATTTCCTCACACCTGAAAGCTCTCAACTGGCTTTCACTGGAGGCAAGAATACAGCTCAAAGTAGCTTGCATCACGCACAAAGCTTTATACTCTAAATCCCCTGCATATCTGGCGCAGAAACTTGTGATCTCCGGAGGAATCAGAAACTCCCGATCTGCCAGAGACCTCCTGATCCAACCTGCATGCTTTCGGAAAAAAAAGTACAATCGGGCTTTCTCTGAGGCTGCTCCAAGAATATGGAACTCTCTCCCACCTGATATCAGAAGAATCCCCTCTCTGACTCGCTTCAAAAGGGAGGCCAAAACCTTCCTTATGGGTACATTTCTAGCTTAAACCTGGCCTCCACCATCACCATGGCCCAGATCTATGGCCATCTATTGCCCCCCTTTGGATTATCTAGTTACCCCATCAGAAATTTGGAGCCTTGTCTTGAACATTGTAAATGTAATCTGTAATATGTTATCGTGTCATGAGTATTTGGATATGCAACCTGTAAATACATGCCCTTATCTCCCTCATGTATCCTGCACCTTGTCCCCTACTACTCGATCCGTAACTGGTTGATGTTAAATCTGTTCTGTTTATTGCTATATTTTCCTGTAAAGCGCTCCGATACCCTAACGGGTCAAGTTCACGCTCTATAAAACTCACAAATAAATAAATAAATAAATAAGTCTCCATGGAGAGCCCACTTTCTCTAGACACCCAAGCCTCGTTAGGTGGCTATGCACTTACTATGCACACCCTTTGCCTTGTACAAAGGTCTTACAGTGAGCCCACTCCTTTCAGGTACCCAAGCTCCATTAGGTTGCTATGCTCCTGCTACTCACACCCTTCACCTGGTACAGGAGTCTTTACAGAGAGCTCACTTCCTCCAGACACCCAAGCACCTTTATGTGGTCATGTTCCTACTACATACATCCTTTGCCTTGTGCAGAGGTTTTCATGGAGAGCCCACTCCTTCCAGACATCTAAGCCACGTTATGCGACCAGCTCCCTACTACGTACACCTGTTGCCTTGTACAGAAATCGTCACAGACAGCCCAGTCTCTCTAGAAACCCAAACCTGTTTAGTTGGCCATGCACCTACTATACACACCCTTCACTATGTAAAAGATCTTCACTGAGAGCCCATTCCCTAAAGATAACCAAGCCCAGCTGGATTGACATACCCCTACTATGCAGACTGTTTGCCTTGTACAGATGCCTTCACAAACATGCCCACTCACCCCATACACCCAAGCCCAGTTAAGTGGTCAAGCCCCTACTATGCACACTCTTTGCCTTGTACAGTATTCTTCAAGGAGAGCCCACTCTCTCCAGATATCCAAGCCTGTTAGATGGTCATGCTCTTTCTATGTTCACCCTTCGCCTTTTTACAGAATTCTTACAAAGAGCCCACTCCCTTCAGACACTCAAGCTCCATTAGATGGCTATGCTGCTAGTGTGCACACCCTTCGTATTGGACAGAAATCTTCATGCAGAGTCCCTCCCTCCAGACACTCAAGCCCTGTGAGGTGGCCATGCTCCTACTATGCACACCCTACATCTTGTACAGAAGTCTTCATGGAGAACCCACTCCCTACAGACAGCCAAGCCCCATTAAGTGGGCATGCTCCTACTATGCACACCCTTCACCTTGTACAGAATTCTTCATGGAGAACCCACTCCCTACAGACAGCCAAGTCCCATTAAGTGGGCATGCTCCTACTACGCACACCCTTCATCTTGTACTGAAGTCTTCAAGAAGAGCCCACTCCTTCCAGACACCCAAGCCTGAATATGTGGCTATGCCCCTACTATGCATACTCTGTCTTGTAAAGAAGTCTTCCTCTAGAGCCCAGTCCCTCCAGAAACCCAAGGCCCATGAGGTGTCTGTGTCCCTACTATGCACACCGTTTGTCTTGTACAGAAGTCTCCATGGAGAACCCACTTTCTCCAGACACCCAAGCCCTGTTCCGTAGCCATGCCCCCGTTATGCACACTCTTTGCGTTGTACAGAAGTCTTCACAGAGACTACACTTCCTCCAACCACTCAAGCTCCGTTAGATGGCCACACCCCTACTGGGCACACCATTTGCATTGACCAGAGGTTATGACAGAGAGCACATTCCCTCGAGATACCCAAGACCCACTAGGTGACCATGTCTCTAATACTCTCACACTTTGCGCAGTGCACAAGTTGTCATGGTGAGCCCATTTTCTCCAGACATCCAATCCCATTTAGGTGGCCATGCTCAGATTATGCACACCCTTAGACAGATGTCTTCACAGAGAGCACACTCCCTCCAGACACCCAAGCCTGATTAGGTGACCATGCCCCTTCTATGTTCATGCTTCGGCGTGTATAGAAGTCTTCATGGAGAGCTCACTCCCTCCAGACTACAAAGCCCATTTGGTTGCCATACCCCTACCACGCACACCCTTTGGCTTCTACAGAAGTCTTCATGGAGAGCCCTCTCCCTACCACCAAAGCCCTGTAAGGTGGCTATGCACATATTATACACACCCTTCGCGTTATACAGAAGTCTTTATGGATTGTCTACTCCTGTCAGACACCCAAGCCCGTTATGTGGTCAAGTCCCTAAAATGCACACCCTTCACCTCCAAATAGCCCAAGTCCTATTACCAGTTGTGCACTCTCGATGCACTGGTGCACTTTCTACAGGCTTCTACCAACCTAGGCACACTTGTGCTAACTATACTCCATATGTCATTTCAGGAGTTGCCTGATTCAATATTTGTTGGGTGAGCAACTCACCTCACAGCACAACTAAGTGAGTGGACCACATTGCTGGGTCTCCTCTTAGAAGGACCTTCAACCTCCTCTTGAGCTTGTGACACTACTACCTCAGAAATGGTTAAGCTGACAAAGGGTATCTTTTACAGATGTGAAGTCAGAGGTCACACTGTGTTTCTTCCATCATATTTATTATCTTATCCAGCTTATTTGTGGCATACAACTGTCTCAGTTGCTTAAGTAACAGTGAATCCAACTTTTATGAATCTTGTGCAGCTTGTGTGTCAGTGTCTCTGTGATAGGAATGGCATGTACGTAGCCTCAGACCTCTGTGTGGCCTTTTGGGTTCTTTGCTGGTCGGTGATTGAGGTGGCTGTGGATTTGTCATATTAGTTCATTTTTTATTATCTTCTGTAATTTCCATGGCAATTGGCCTATGTCCTGTATCTGGCACCAGAGGGTGGTGATCAATCTCTTCTGTGGGTGCAGGAATTGTTTCATAACTTCTTCCTTGTCCAACCACAGACGCCTCAGACAGTTTTGTAGATAGCTTGTCCTTGTTCATGACACAAACCTCTTACCGCTGCAACTCTTCAATGCTGCATTGATTGTTTCCCACAGAATTTACATGGTCTTGGATAGTAGTCCATAAATGTTTGTTGGTTTTAGTTGGTACTTTTCTAGCTATCTCGTCAGAAATCTGATCTTTTTGTGCTGATACTTCTTGCAGTACCATACCCAAGTGTTTATCTGAAAACGTCTCTGCCCCTCCTGTGTCTCGATGCTGTGTCATCAGTGGACATTTCTTGTGGGCCTGGCCTACCTGATTTACTGTGGAAGTGTTTTTCAAGCAGATCTGTCTTTGGGTATGGAAATGGTCTCACTTTGCTTATGTTATCCGTAGTTACCAGTTTATCAGTTGCAATTTGCAATTCTCTTTTTTGTGAATGTTTACAAATCGCTATTTCATACAATTATGCATATGCATATACAATTTAAAAGTTGCAAATTACAAATCACTAAAATGCATGGGCTCGATTCACAGAACTAACTTAAGACAAAATCCTAAACTTACTACCATTTTCGTATTCACAGAAGGCACTTACTCATTTTGGTATTCACAGAAGACACTTACTCACTTCGGTATTCACAGAAGTTAGGAGTCCTAACTTTAGGACTCCTAAATGCCTTCCGTGAATACCGAAAGTCTTAAAATTAGGATTTTTCTCAGTTTAGGAGTCCTAACTATACTATTACTAAACTAAGAAAAATCCTAATTTAAAGGCTTTCGGTATTCACAGAAGGCATTTAGGAGTCCTAAAGTTAGGATCCTAACTTTAGTTCTACTAAATTGAGAAAAATCCTAATTTTAAGACTTTCGGTATTCACAGAAGGCATTTAGGAGTCCTAAAGTGAGGAGTCCTAACTATACTACTACTAAACTGAGAAAAATCCTAAATTTAAGGCTTTCGGAATTCACAGAAGGCATTTAGGAGTCCTAAAGTTAGGACTCCTAACTTCTGTGAATACCAAAATGAGTAAGTGCCTTCTATGAATACCAACATGAGTAAGTGCCTTCTGTGAATACCAAAATGGTAGTAAGTTTAGGATTTTGTATTAAGTTAGTTCTGTGAATTGGGCCCAATGTTTCTACATCTGCCAACCAGTTAACACTCTAAACAATGCAATGTAACTCAGTTAAATACATCACAATAAGGGAAGTAGGCACAATAAGGAATTAAAAAAGAAAGGAAAACATTAAACATCATATAAAAGAACAGTTCTATACACTGCAACCAAGCTTTAGAAGGTGGAGAAATAACACATATGAATGTGGTAATGATCAAATTATGTTTGAGACATTTTCAAAATAAGGCCTACAATAACTGAAAAAGTGTTCCATTCTCATTAGTTAGCACTCCGTACTGCATGACTTGCAATGGGGTTTGAAAAAAAGAAAATATTTTAAAAACCACTTGACTTTGGATTTATAACATGATGGTCTTTGATCTTACCATATTTTGGCTTCACTAAATGCCTTTCTTATGTCTTTTTCACTTTTGCTGAAGTCCTGTTAAGCAAGAATGTTTCTGTGCACCGATAGCCATAATGCCTTCTTCCTATCTTTGGAGAGCCCCAAAATATTATCTTTCACAGAGACTCTTGATGGTAATAATGGGTCATGCCTGGGGGGGGGGGGCGCTAGAGTGCGCACTGTGACATGGCCGCCTTCTGAGACGGCGCCGCCGGTCAGGCCAGAAATGCGGAAATAAACATCGCTAGCGGGCTTGCAGCTCCCCGCAACCAAGGAAACTAGCAATCGGAACCCATCGGCTCTGCGATATGAGCGGCGGGAGGTGGCGGACGTGCCCCTAAAACCGACAAATCGCAATAATTAGCCAAAAATGAGCGGCGATCTGGCGCGAACAAGATGGTGGCGCCCTGTGGGATATAACGGTCCGAGGAGCGGAGGTAGCGGAGAATGAAGGTGGGACGTGCCCAGGCGCTCTAACGCCCTGCTCGAACTGTGCCTGGGGGGCAGTTGGTTGCATTGCGCTGCTGATGATGGCTGGTGGCCCTGCCTGCTGTGTGAACGATGCGTGCGGGGCACCGTCCCATCCAACGGCCCAAAATGGAGGACGGAACTAATGTCGGCGACTGCTAATGCGGAGGGAGCAGCCTGGTGGTGAGGCCGGCGGACGGAAATCCGACTGCAGCTGGAGCAGTGACCTGTCCACCCGTGCCGTAGTGGTGAGGGTCATCCCAGCGGAGGAAACACACGCAGGGGTGAGACCTGAGGGAGGTGCTTTGTGCCTCCAGATCGCGGGACACCTTTGGACACTACTGAAGGGATTTGGGCCGCCCCCTCTTCACACACTGAAGTGGGGGGCAATGCTGCCGGGCCCGGGCGAGATAACTAGAGAGGCTGGCGGGACACATTGTGAAATCGCTTGCCCGCTTTCCTGGGCTCTGTGACCCGGAGGATGTGGTGGCTGGAGGTGACGCTCGGGTTCAAAACCGCGCATGGTGTTATTCTGAAGGATCGCTTGCAGAGTGTCCGCGTGCGTGCCCCTCGACTTGGCCACCACGCAGCTGTGTAGACCTAATTAAGCGTGGAGTGTGAGTATGATGGCCTGTCGCGCGCCGCTTCCCCTGTTAGATGCCTGACCACTATCAGAGGCCGAATCGGAGGGTTGGTGACGGGGGAGGGTGAATGCTGAGCTGGTCGTCACATTCGGAGCAGTGAGCTGTGATCCTTGATATCTGCATTGGGCTGCACTACGGATTCGGCTTGCCTCCTGTCTGCGGGAATTTCACAGCGTAAGCATGGGGAAGACGGACAGGATGCAGACTAAACTCCCCTTTGAAACAAAAAAACAAGCTAAGGGTGCGATTGTTCTGCCGGACACCGAATCTCAATCTGACCCTGAGATATCTCCGGGCATGGAGGGTGTCCTGCAGGCCATACAACGCAGCTTGCAGGATATCAATGGCAAGCTGGACACGATTACCTTGCAGGTTGACAATATGGCGGCCAAGCTGGACAAGCACGGAGAGCGCCTTGTCGAAGTGGAAACTCGTATCGCGGCAGTGGAGGATGAATCGCATGGCACGACCCGAAAATGCACGGAAATGGAGAGGCTACTGGAAGTTATCAAAACTAAATTGGAAGATTTAGAAGCGAGATCCAGACGCAATAATGTACGAATCGCGGGAGTTCCGGAATCCACGAACACGGGTCGTATGGAAACCTATATTGAGGAGCTGCTCCGCAGTGTCTTTGGCACGGAAAATCTCTCTGCCCTATTTGTGATCGAATGTGCGCACAGATCCCTTGCTCCGCGGCCGAAGCCTGGTGCCACTCCGCGACCGATAATTGCCCGGGTCCTTAATTACAGAGAACGCGATACCATCTTAAGGCTGGCTCGTGAGAAACGGCAGATCAATTACCAGGGAAATGCCCTGGAATTCTACCCAGACTTCACTATATCAGTGCAGCTGGCGCGAAGAGAGTTCAAACCAGCAAATTAGAAACTGCACGAATTAAAAATTGAATACGCCATGCTTTATCCGGCGCAACTAAGAGTGATGTATGAGGGCCGATCTACCATCCTCCAGACACCGAAAGCAGCCCAGGAATTTCTTAAGAAAATCAGTGCCAGGCGCAAAGATCTGCGGCAGTTGGAACAAGATAAAGACCAGGACTAGCTGCGGACACACGGTGAGACCTGCCTTGAACATATGACATCGCGATCTGGTACGATCTATATATTCTTCATGTTACGGGGCTGGACTGTTGGCGCCCCGGGCAGCTCAGCGGCCGCAGTGACACAGGGTGTGAAAGACAATGGTGAACTGTAGCAAGTGGCCTTATCCCTGGACAGGCCGGAACAGCCCTGAACTCCTGAACGAATAGTGCCCCATCTGCCAGTTATATGCAGGTTATGGCCTGGGGAGGCAATGCTGCTGCCGTGTTGAGTGTCGTCTTTGGGCCCCACAGGTTTGCATCATCCGGGACAGTAAGAGGAGGTGTGGATGACCTATCTGATTGGGCCGCCTGGTTGCTAATCTTGTGCTCTGGGTGGTGATCGGGCGGGCATCTGCGCCTCTAAGCATGCGGGGGGGCCTTCAGCGAACTGTGAAATTGGGTCTGAACTGGGTAACTGGGTTTAGGTGGCAGTGGCGTGTTGGTTAAACTGTCATGGCTGCTGCGGCAGACTGTCTGAAACATGTGGACACAGGATGGTCTTGTTGCTGTGTTGTAATGTGCACAATATGTGGGGTCGAACGCAGGTCATTTGGATAACCCTGGGGTTGCGGGTTGGGAGGAGTCTGCAACATCAACATATGCCTGACCACATCCATCACGAAGGATGGGGTTGTGTGCTCTCGGTGGACTCCCTACGCGGGTGCTCCCCAATTTCGGCTGAGTTATGTTTCTAGTTTCTGATGGGATATGTCTTTGGCATGGTTGGGATGCTGAAGTGGGTGGTGGGTGGTTGGATTGGGGTTGGGGAATGTTTTACAGGCTCGGGTACTTGAGAAACATTGCTGAGTCCAGGAACCACATTCAGTTACATATAACCATGGTGCTGCTCTTCTCTACGAGCTGCAGTGCAGACTGCAAACTATCTAAATCCATCTAAATCCATAGATTTAACCTGCTGTTGATGACGGATATGAAGTCACGACCCAAACACTTAAACCTGTTAACCTGGAATATCAGAGGTCTCAATAACCCTAAAAAAAATCAGGCAGGTCTTTGCATATCTTGACAGACACCAGATCGACATCGCCCTCCTGCAGGAATCACACCTTACACCTACCTCTAAAGTACACTTAGGGCGCAGATGGGCGGAGATTACACGCTGTTCGTCATATTCATCATACTCTAGAGGGGTTATTATAATAGTTAAAAGGGAGTGCAGTTCAGTATAGACGCCACCATTGCAGACGAAATAGGGCGTTCTGTTCTAATCACAGGAACGATACGGGGGCAGAGAATTGCTCTACTCAATACATATGGTCCAAATATTGATGACCCTGACTTCTACCACAAGATATGGCGTACACTTAGTGAACTGCCAGACATTCCAGTAATCTGGGGGGCGATTTCAATATTGCGATGCATAACACACTAGACAGGTCAGGCACATCGAATGAACCTCATAAAAGGGCCATGTATAAAGTGCAAGATATTATGACTGATAGGCGTCTGGTAGATATCTGGAGAAACCGAAACCCTACATGTATGGAAGCCACACACGTATCAGCTGCACATGGTAGCTGGTCACGTATTGACTATTGGTTGGGCTCGGATGAGATACTGCTATGGACGGAATCCATAAAAGACCTCCCCAAAACATTGTCGGACCACAACCCAGTATTCTTGTCCTTAGCTCTGCCGTATTACACGCCACCTCCGTATAGCTGGAGGTTTAATGCCAAAGCTCTATTAGATACTGTGTATACGGATACTATAAGCCAAGCCATTAAGGAGTACTTTGACTTTAATGCACCCTCTACGGATGACCCTGGCTTACTATGGGAAGCCTTTAAGGCCACTATTCGGGGTGTCTGCATAGGCACCACTGCGGGCATCCTCAAAGATATAAGACAGCAGCTCACTACCCGAGAAAGTAAGCTACGGGCCCTGGAAAAAGATTATGAGCATACACATGATACGAAACTGCTGGGAGACATTAGGACTGTACTGTCGGAATATCAAACCTATGCAGAGGATGAACTCAAATACATAGGTAAGCGCCAAGAAGCGAGAAAATATGGTGAGAGCGGTAGGCCTGGCAGAAGCTTGGCAGCTAAAATATGTTCGGACCGCGCGCCGCAGACGGTCCAAGCGGTCAGGGATGCTACAGGGGAGCTGGAGTATGATACGCACGGTATACTAAAAGAATTCATGTGCACATATGAAGCACTATATGTTTCGCAATCTACGGCATCGCCTGAAGCGATAATGGGTTATCTAGCTGACATCGCAATAGCATGGCTGTCAGATGCGCAGAGAGAATACTTGTCCATGCCTATTACAGAGGAAGAGGTTACGGAGGTCATTAAATCCCTGCCGAACGGGAAAGCACCGGGCCCTGATGGGTCCATGTGTGAATTTTATAAGACATTTGTGGATCAGTTGGCACCTCACTTGGTGACTAAATATGATTAATAGTTGCATTGTACATAATGAGATCTCCAGTAACATGGTTAAATTATCAAGAATGGATGAAGGATGTTGTTGTACCATGGCCTGTAAGTTACCTATATGTTGACTCTGTATGTTTTCTATTGTTAAAACATGAAAATAAAAAAACAAAAAAAAAAATGGGTCATGCCTCCCCCTTTGTGTAGACCTAAGTTTATTAGTGAGCCCCAAAAGTATTTGCAGCTCTGTTTATAAACTTACGCAGAACCTAATGATTTATCTCAGGCTCTAATTTTCCACCTCAGTAAGAGCCTGATTTAGATCTCGGTGGACGGGTTACTCTGTTACAGCTGTGATGGATATCTCCTCCACTAAAATATAAATCTCATAGGATGTAAAGGGGTTTATATTTCGGTGCGTGGGAAATCTGTCACTGTTGTGACGGAGTAACCTGCCCGCTGAGATTTTCAGCTTTATGATTGGCTGCGGGGAACGTGGGAGCCCTGGTGCTTCCTGTTTTCCCCAAAGAGCCAGGTAGAGGATGCAGGAGAGGTGGTGGGAGGTAAGTGATTATTTATTTTTTTAACCCGATTTTCCCCGGCCCACTGCTGCTTCCAGGTAGCAGCCGCAACTGGTGCGTTTGCTGGTTTAGGTGACTAGTGACTGCTGATGCTTCTCCAGCATCTCCAGAGGACAATGGAACTAGTCATTTAAAAAAAGTTTATACTTTCAATAGCTATGGGAATAGTTAAGGTGTTATGCTACTACTCTTGTTAATTTCTTTAATATAGGTTAGTCATTAAAAATAAGGTCTTAATTAAGGAGGCAATGTATTCTCGCTCTTAAAACTGCAAAGTTGATTGGTATTTGAACATAACTTTTTAAATGAAAAAATCTCATGAAATATGTGATGAAATATGTAAAGCTTTCTATCTCGTTGCTTGAAAATGTATATTTTTAAATTTTGAAAAAATACGTAACTCTCGCTTTATTGCAAAATCCAAAACCAAGAACAAAGACAAGGCTAACATGCGCTATACGATTAGTGATTCCAGACCTCCTTGGTCAAACAAAGACACATTACAATGGTAACTCGTCAGCTTTGAAATATAAACCATATCAAAGGGTCATATATAACTGGTGAATATGGCACAAACTAGTAAATACAAATTAAAGTGACCAAAGACTATTCTAGATTAGACGTTACTTATTTCCACTTATCATCTGCTTTCTCAGCCCACAAGCCATGGGTTGAATATATATAAATTCTGAGTTTAGGGTCAGATGTACGAACTTTCCATTTTGCGAGTTGCAAATTGCGTTGTTTTGGTACTCCTAATTTGCGCCTTGCAAAATGGAATGTACAACAGTGTCTCAGACACTGTTTACGATTAAGCCTGGGCGTTGAACTACGCTCCGTTCGTGGAGCTTGCGATGTTTAGGCAACTTCGCGATTCGCGCAGAGCCGTAAGTTGCAGATTGCTACGCGATCTAGCGCGTAGCGTAGTAATTTTGCTTCCTCGCGCGCTCAATATTCACTCTCGCGCGCGCGGTAACGTCTTACGGTGATTCTGCGATCGCCAGCTTGCTTTTCTGTCCGTTCGCTAGCGCCACGAGATTCATAATATGGCTGCCCAAGCCCGCGAGAGTGTGCGAAGGCGAACACGTCATTCGGGTGCGCGATCTGACTTCCGGCGGCTGTCTTGGTAAGATCGCGATCCCGAACATGCAAAAACTACAATCTGCCGAAGAATATCTCGCGATCTTCATAAAACCTTCTCTAAAATGATCATTTTGCTCAGAAAAACTCCTCAGATTGTGATATTGCTGTAGTCTTTTGTGTAAGGAGGAGTCCTTTAATTTTTATAACTCTTTTTTTCAAGAGGAAGGAAGTGCCCCTGAGTCTACAACTTCCTGTTCCTGTCCAGCAGGCTCCTCCCAGTGCTTTGTGCATGTGCTGTTCACTTTCATTTGGATTTGGAGCTGGAAGGATCACTTTTTGTGTCTGTCTGCTGCATCATACCATTGGATTGGATTTATTTGAGGACTTTTTGATTTGAGATTTAATTTACTACAAGTAAGTTGGAGAATTGGTGTGTTTGTTTCATTGGGGCTTGTATTACCTACATTTTTCTGAGTTTTTCATTGTTTTTTAAAATTATTGTTGTGGCGGGGGGCCTGTGCTTTCAATAGTGGCCTAGTTGTTTTTCTCTGCAATTTCAGCCAGTAGGGTACCCATGGGTCCATGTTTCGTGGTCTCTGTAGAATTTCAACATCATGTAGGGCATGGATGGCATAGGATTATTTGAAATGCTAAATGTGGCTGTGGTGTATTTCACTGTTGGTGTGTGTGTGTGTATGAGAAATACCTTTTGTTGGATGTGTGTGCTTGATGTGTAACTTCTTTCCAATCCTTTTGTAGCCCTGTTGATTTTCATTTTTGTATTAAACTGTGCTGTTTAGCATTAGCAGGCCTCCTTTGTCCGGTCATATATTATAGGCCTGCTTCAGTTCATTGTTTTCCATGGCCTGTTGTGACTATGAGTGCCCATGTGGCTTGTGGCAATTTTGTGGTGGTAGTTTAGTAGTGTGTGCTTCTTTTTCCATAAAGGCCTGCATTTCTTTTCTTTGTTCCCCTTGGCTTATGCTTGTTGTTGTTGTGTCCTCCGGGCCATGTGTGTGGCGGCCATTTTGTGAAGGCAGGCATTGTGCTTTTGCCATAGGCTTACATTGACTGTTCCAAGCTTGTGGCCTAGTCTGGCAGTAGGCCCAGAGGTAATAAGCCTCAAATCTTTGGTGCGTTATTTAAATTTACAGTTTGTGTTGTCTGTTGATTTTTTTTTTTACACCATGGATGGCTTTGGCGGCCATTTTAGGAAGGCAGGCATTGTGCTTTTGCCATAGGCGTACATTGACTGTCTTCCATTTCTTGTTGTTGTTGTGGGTGTGTGGCGGCCATTTTGTGGAGCCATCCAAGCAGTGTGCTTGCTTTTGCCATTCTGTTCCTAGCTTGTGGCCTCGTCTGCCAGTACGCCCAGAGGTAGTCATCATCAAATCCTTGGTGCGTTATTTAAATTTACATTTTGTGTTGAATTATTTTTTCACACTGTGTATGGCTTTGGGTTTTATTGCAAAAGGTTTTTTTTGGGGTGGGATAGCAGTTTTTGGGTGTGTGTTAAATAAATAGGGCTTTTCAGCCAGTAGGTAACCCTAGGGATTCAGCTCGCGTACTTTCGGTAACTCTGCACAGCGCGACAACGCGGACTTACAGTTTTCGGCATGTTCGCGCTCTCAATATGCGTGTTCGCGCACGCGATAAAGCATTTTTGTACAGTTCGCGATCCCGAACACGCAGCATTTGCAATCTGGCAAACAATATCTCGCGAGCAACATAAATCCATCTCGAAAACGCTGATTTTGTGCATTTTGCTAAAAAAACTACTCAGGTTGTCATTCAGCTGTAGTTTTGGAGCACGGAGAAGCTTTTATTTTTTTAAAAATATTTTTTATGAGAGTAAGTAAGTCCCACAGAGACTACAACTTCCTGTTCCTGTCCTTTGTAATCACTTTTTGGTTATTTGTGGTGGGTGGCCTGAGCATGTGTGGCGGCCATTTTGTGGAGGCAGGCATTGTGCTTTTTTCATAGGCCTCCAAGCTTGTGGCCTAGTCGTTCAGTAGGCCCAGGGGTAGTACTCATCAATCATCACGGGTGCATGGAATTTAAACAACTGTTTTTGTGTTGTGCACTAAATTTCAACATCATGTATGGCTTTGGATTGAATTGTAAAATGTGGCCTTTACTTTTTTACGGGGGTAGATTTCACTTTTTGGGTGTTGTAAATAAATGCCTTTAGTTTTTGTGTATATGTTCGTTGTTGTTGCTCCCTATTGCTGCATCCATCCCATAAGATGCACAAATTTTTATTTAGGGCAAACAGGCTAGACTACATTTATGTTTTTGTTCTTGCTATTCTTCTTCCTGAGTGAACACAGTACAAATACAACAGGATCCCTGGCCTTGTCAGTCTCTTAATGGCTGGCTATACTGTTGTTGTTCACTGACTTCATAAAATGCATTAATTGTGACCACCAACCAGACACTAATAAGTTATATATATTATGAATCTTTTGACTGATGTTCTTCTGGCTTTTTTGCTTTTAGGTGCACAAAAGACAGAGGAGGTGTGTCATCATCATCCACCGTTGTGGTGCCAGACCGACGTCCTGCTGCTGTACACAACGTGACGTGTGAGTCACCTGACCAGGCATCTCTGCAACTTGTGCAACTGAGTGCTGTTTTGACATCTGTTGAAGATGCCCCCAAAGAAAGCAGTTAGCAGGTCCTCCGGTACCAAGAAAGTTGCCATGGAGAAGAAGGAACAGAAGAAGAAGGAAGTGTCACTTAAGTCTGGTGTGTCTCCCAAAACCTTTTTTGGTACACCAAAAATAACGCCTGCAGCAGCGGTGTCGGGGGGCCAAGCTGGGGGCAGCACCTCCACATCAGTGGGCCCAACCCACTAACCCAGGCCCAAGCAGATGAGTGTGGAAGAGGTAGCCAGCCTTATGGTGGAAAGCAGTGATGCTGAGCCTGAACTAAACTTATCGCTATCTCAAAGTAGTACACAATCAACGCTGGAGGGAACACAGCAGATAAGTGGTCAACAGCCGCAGCCACCGCCCGCAATAGTAGCTGTTGTTCCTCCCGAAGTAGGGGCAGTTCAGGAAATTGAGCCTCATGCAGAGGAAGAAGAGGAAGCCACTCCTTTAGAAGTTCCATTGGCTTCCAAATCCCCAGGAGGAAGGTTCCAGAAAGCCTTACACTTATGGATGTTGATGTAGAAGAGCAGGATGATGAGGATGATGATGAGCCAGTCATCACAAACATCACTCCCGGGCCTGAGGAGATGGAGACCAACATTTTTACACTATCCAAAATGGCTGCGAGGGATGTAGCACGCATACCTCCAACACAGGTAACACCACCACGACCTCCAGCTTCCATATTTACTTTAGCAAAGGGCCGGCAGCGTCCTACATCCAGCACAAGCACCACCTCAGCAGAAGTAGGTAGTGGTACTGCACAGAGTCAAATGCAACACACACCCTCCAGTTCATCCGGCATTGGAAGTGGGAGTGGCACCTCCAGCAGGAGACAAAAGTTAAGCTCCCCAGTGTGGGACTTCTTTACGGTTAACGGAAAGGAGGAGAACATTGCTATATGCTCCGTTTGTCATACCTCTGTTAGTCGTGGTAAGCTTGGTACAAACTATGGTACCGGAGGCCAAATGACCCATCTGAAAAAACACCACGCAATCCAGTGGGAGGAGCACCTTCGTCTCATCAAAACTGGAACCATTACTGTTGGGCATAAACGAGTAGAAAGTCCGCTCACGGTAGAACAGGAAGAAGAGGGAGACATTCTCTGTGGTAGTGGTGCACAAAGTAGCCCTGTCCCCAGCACTGCAGTGGTAACGCCCACATCCTCAGCCACATCTCATTGGCACAAGAGTAAGAGTCAGCCTGAGACACCAAGGAGTACTGCTGGCCCAAAAAGTGCGACATTGACCACAGGAAGGAATACCATGCAGCCTACCATTCTTAGCATGTTTAGTAGGCCGGAGGGGCAGTACGAACGCAACCACCCAATAGCACGTTTGTACAATGCAAAGCTGGCTAAAATGTTAGCACTGGACCTTCTCCCTTTTTCTTTTGTTGAAGGGGTGGGTTTTCTTGAATTTGTGACCACCATCTGCCCAAAATGGAAAGTTCTCACAACAAAAAGAAGGGGGAGAAGGAAAAAATTCCTACCTCATCCTCCTCTAAATTACAGGAACCCACAAACTAGGAGGTAGAGAAATGGTCAATTAAATGTTTAGCATTTGCTTAGTTGATTGAGGGAAGCACACATGCTCTGTAAAGACTGCCCTCACCCACAACAAGTTGTGGCATGCTTCATCATCGGGCTGCTACTAACGCCTCTGCGCAGACCAACGCTAGAGGCGGAGCAATAGGGAGGGGTAAACAATACAACAATGATACGAACAAACAAAAAGGCAGGATCCTTAAGTGCAGAAATAATAAATGTTAAAACTGACCCAGGGATATCACTATAATAATTTTATTCCTGGATTCCCTAGTCAGACTAAAAAGGTATATATAAAGAGACATATATACACCCAATGGATAGTGGTGGAATGAGTGTATTAAGGTGCTCACCACCCCTCCATCTGCATAGCGGTCAACATGTTTCTGCCGGTTCTAGATCAATTTTCCGGCATTCCTCAGGACAAGTCAGAACCCTATGCCTTTTTACAACCCCTCTTACTCCCCACAGTTGTGGGTTAATACTCCACCTGTGAGTTTGGAGTCTGTGATGTCTCTTACTCTTTCTCAATGGGAACTGAAAGGCAAAAGACACAACAGTGACTCTTGTTGTCACAACAAAATACAGACAAACAATTTTTTATGATGTGTGCTCCCAGACCAACAAAATCAAATGCCAAACCCCCATTTGGTGTGACCCTACATTACAACATATGAGGTGCAAAATTCACCTTCATCAATCAGCGGGCAAGCACTGGCCCTCGTAATGGTATATCCTCGAGCACATAATTTGTGCTTCATATCCATTCATACAAATTCTCCACATATAAACAAAAAAGAGACGAACGCGCTGCAACACGTGAGAAGCCACTCCTCAAAGTGTCATGGTGCTGTTAAAAACATACTGGGTACTACTCCCCATTGCTTAATCAAGGATTTCCATTTTTAAATCACAAATGGCCCAAGATGTTTCCTTCAGCCCAATTCTTACCAGAGTTTATTTTGTAAGACACTGGAACTGGCATCGGAGTAGAGGGCGACCCTCTGTAGTCAAACACTGTGAGGGGAAACACATAAATGTACACCATCTTTACATTCACGTTCCACTATCACAAGCACCCACAGAGATCTTAACCCTTAGTATACGAAGAGTTCCCAAGTATAACCACTCATCAAAAGTTTTTAAACACCCGTAGTTACCAGTGTGGTCAAACGAGTGTATCTGCCCCCTTAATGGAGAGAGAGGCGCATATATTTCCACCATGTAGGACTGGCAGGACTACTCCTTATGCTACGAGTTATCTTGTAAAATTACACTTTCGAGTATTAGGGTTACGTCCTCGGAAGAAGTGTAATATAAAAGAGCTCCCATTAGTCCCTAGCTGTATCCCCCTTACTTCGTCAAGAGTGGTGCGCCACCAACGTAATCCGTCTCTCCTGGTGCCGTGTAGTTTCCTCTCGTCACCATCCCCTTCGCCTTTTCTCTTTTGCTGTCATGTCACGTGATGCGTGCGTGCATGTGTCATAGCTCGCATCACGTATCCAGATTGAAGGGAGCCCAAAAAGACTAGACCGCTAACCTTCATGTCCCGTGATGCGTGCGTGCATGTGTCATAGCCCGCATCACGTATCCAGAACAAAGGGAGCCCATAACACTAGACCGCTAACCTTCCTTATCTACCTTGGGACAGCGTCTATAGTCCACGCGAGGAAATATACCATAAATGTAAATATCACACATGGCGCGTGCATCAGACATTCCAGACTATGATAGCTGGAAATTGCTTGCATCATACTATGTTTATAATGTAAATATATAAATATACCAGGTCCGACGTGCACACCCTGTTAGTTATTCAATCTCCTTATAAAAAATGTATAGCTGAATCACTACTACTGGCCAAGTTCGTATTTTAACAAGGGAACGAAGGTTTTGTAACCAACTCCTGGTCATTATTGTTAGAATCTAGATTAATAGACTATTCTGACCCCATAGATCCCTTCATCATGTGGATAGAATCCCCAATGTCGGGTCATCTCCTGCCTAAGGCCGACCACGGTATATCGTCGTTGAGTCCTGATACATGACTCTTAGTACGATATATCCATTTCTGTTCACGCACAAAAAGGAAGTGTGAGGGGTCCCTCATTGATGGTTTCACAGTGGGTTTATCCAACACAGTCCAATGTATGTCCTGTATTGTATGTCCTTTTTCCAAAAAATGCAGCGTGAGGCGTGTATTCGTTTTGGAGCACCTTATGTTACTTCTATGCTCCATGATCCTCACCTTGACCTTCCTACACGTCATTCCTTTGTAAATAAGATTACATGGACATTTGATCATGTAGATTACGTTTGACGAGTTACAGTTGGTATGTACTCGCTGCTGCCAAGGGTATTTTAAGCCCACATCAACTTCTTTTGTATTACTAGTCAGCGAGCAAACATCACATGACCCACATTGTGTATGTCCGGTAACTGGTGTGAGAAATCCATCCGCCCGGGGAGCCCCCCGGGTGCTGGTCAATGTACGTGAGTGAACCAACTGATCCTTAATATTCTGCCCCCTCCTGGAAGCAAAAAGGGGTTTCTCCAAACGGAGGCCACTCGAATTTAAAATCCGCCAATGTTTTAAGATGATACGTTTAATGGCCGTGGAAGTCGTGTTGAAGGTGGTTACACACACTATTTTATCACTCGTTGGTTTATCCACTTTGGTTAACAAAGCCTCTCTAGGGCAATTCCATGCACGCTTACGGGCTCGCTTGATGATATGCTTAGGATAACCTCTTACATCCAATTTTTCTTCTAAGTGTGCTGCCTCTGCCTTAAAATCATCCGGTTCGGAACAGTTCCTGCGAAGTCGCAGGAACTGGCCTACCGGTAGATTTTCCCGCAGGGCTCTGGGATGAAAACTCCCAAAATGTAAGAGTCCATTTTTGTCCGTAGTTTTATGGTGGACTTTTGTAGATAATCCCCCCTCCATTGGAAAGATGACTAAATCCAAAAAAGGGAGACTGATCTTAGTAATGGTGTTGGTAAAATGTAAGAATTGATTCTGTACATTAAGCCATTGTAAAAACTCCTTCATAGATGCCTCATTACCCCTCCAAATGAGGAGGACATCATCTATAAATCGTTTCCATAGACGTATGTTAGCAGTCCATGGATTCCCTAGGTTAAAGATGTATTTTTGCTCAAAAGCCGCCACGTACAGGCCCGCTAGGCTAGGTGCAAAGGCACTACCCATCGAAGTGCCATGGGTTTGTAAATACAGCACTCCGTCGAACTCAAAGAAGTTCCGAGTAAGTGCTAACTCGGCCAGATGTAAAATGAAAGGTCTAGGGGTCTGGTACTGCCAATCCAAATCAAATAGCAATTCCTCAATCATACTCAGGGTCTCTAGTTGAGGAATATTGGTATATAGGGACTCTATGTCCAGTCCCACCAAAAATTCCTCCTCAGGATTAAAGGTCATATCAGTGAGGAGATTGAGTACTTCTGTGGTGTCCTTTAAGTATGCCCTACTGCTCTGGACCAAAGGTTTAAAGAAAAAGTCACAAAATTGTGACAAGGGCTCTAATATGGAGTTTATACCTTCCACAATAGGTCTTCCTGGTGGTGGTCTAGTGACCTTGTGCACTTTAGGTAAAGTATAAAATGCTGATGTCACTGGATCTTTCTTGATTAAGAACTCCGCCTCATGTTTTGTAATCCAGTCATTGTTTAGGGCTTCCTCAATAGTCATTGCAATCTCTCTTTTTAATCCTGGAGTAGGGTCACTCACAAGGATCTTGTAATTCCTCTCATCTCCCAATAATCTCCTACATTCTTGTTCGTATACTTCTTTCAACTGAATGACTATCGCTCCCCCCTTATCGGCGGGTTTAATAGTTATCAGTTGATTTTTCTTTAAATCGTCCAGAGCTTCCCTTTCTTCCCTCGTGATGTTCTTAAAAGGGTATTTCTGGTTGTCACCTAGTTTCTCTATATCATGAACAACAGCTGTTTCAAACGTGGTGACCTCATTAGGTAGTACTGAATTCATTGGTGTGAACGTAGACTTTGGGCGAAAGTTAGTGTCCCCTCTTTTTTCTGTTCTGTCCACTTGATCTAAAAAGAAGACATTTAGTCTCACTGATCTAAAAAAATCAGAAAGTTCCTGGCGCACCTTGAAACTATCCATGGGGGTCGTAGGGATGAATCCAAGACCCTTATTCAGTACCCTAAGTTGTGTAGGTGTGAGAGGTAAATCAGTTAGATTCATTACTAGGTCGTGTCCCTGCTGGTTCCCGGTGTTGGATCCCGTGCCATACTCCGGGTTACTCTTTGGTTTAGGTCCTCCCACTGAACGCCCAGACTGCCTCTTTGTCTCCCCCTGCCCCGGCCCCTGCCTCTGCCTAAAAAAGGGGAGCCAGGTAACTGTGGGTAACTCTGGATGTTACTAGGGCCCTACATGGGTGGGTAGGGCTGATATAAAGGGGGCCAGCCAAATCCTTGGCCTTGAAAATTTTGGTACATGGGATTAAAGTTGTAACCTTGGCCTTGATACTGTCCCCTACCTCTACCCCTTCCCCTCCTCCTTGGCCTGTACTCATTCTCACTCCCATCACTGCTTGTACTCATTGAGTCCATGCTCCTTCGATCCCCCTGTTGACCCTTCTTAGCTTCTTCAAGTTTTTTTTTGCACGTACTCTTCTGTCGTATATGGATATATTTTATCCTTAGAGAATTTTTTAAGGTCCTTCTGTAATTTGGAGATTTTGGACTGTAGGAGGTAATCCTTGTACTCTCCTATTTCTATATTGGTTTCCTCCAATTTTCTCTTATATGTGGCCAGGACTACATTGGCTTTCAATCCCTGCTCACTGTTCTGTATTTGTATGAGCAAAGTGTCTACAATCCTCTTGGCTGTTGTTATTATTAGCACTAACCAATCTCTCGTGCATTTCCATGCAATTAAAGCCCAATCTTTTCTGAAGGACGAGTCCTCCAGAAAGATCAGGGGTTCATTGGTCACCAGAAGACCACGAGGTGCAGCGTTTGCCCTTAAGTATTCCGTGAGTATTGCTCCATGTAATATGGCCTTGACATGGGTTTTCTTTAGCTCAATTAGGGTGTCCCACCCCTCACCCTGGGTTAAAACCTGGTTGATGGTTGTTTCCCCCAGTAGTGAGGGTCCTTCTAGAATACCTTGGACCAATTCGTCATCAAAGGATAATCCCTGATCAAGTGACATCTTGGAAGAAAAAATGTCACAACACACAATGCAGCAGCGCGTTCTCCAACTCGTGGAGGTTAAATGAGATGTACCAAATGGTCATCTACAATAGAGAAACACCCCTACGGCTCAGCGGCCGTGCTATACACAATTTTCACAACAAAAAGAAGGGGGAGAAGGAAAAAATCCCTACCTCATCCTCCTCTAAATTACAGTAACCCACAAACTAGGAGGTAGAGAAACGGTCAATTAAATGTTTAGCATTTGCTTAGTTGATTGAGGGAAGCACACATGCTCTGTAAAGACTGCCCTCACCCACAACAAGTTGTGGCATGCTTCATCATCGGGCTGCTACTAACGCCTCTGCGCAGACCAACGCTAGAGGCGGAGCAATAGGGAGGGGTAAACAATACAACAATGATACGAACAAACAAAAAGGCAGGATCCTTAAGTGCAGAAATAATAAATGTTAAAACTGACCCAGGGATATCACTATAATAATTGTATTCCTGGATTCCCTAGTCAGACTAAAAAGGTATATATAAAGAGACATATATACACCCAATGGATAGTGGTGGAATGAGTGTATTAAGGTGCTCACCACCCATCCATCTGCATAGCGGTCAACATGTTTCTGCCGGTTCTAGATCAATTTTCCGGCATTCCTCAGGACAAGTCAGAACCCTATGCCTTTTTACAACCCCTCTTACTCCCCACAGTTGTGGGTTAATACTCCACCTGTGAGTTTGGAGTCTGTGATGTCTCTTACTCTTTCTCAATGGGAACTGAAAGGCAAAAGACACAACAGTGACTCTTGTCGTCACAACAAAATACAGACAAACAATTTTTTATGATGTGTGCTCCCAGACCAACAAAATCAAATGCCAAACCCCCATTTGGTGTGACCCTACATTACAACATATGAGGTGCAAAATTCACCTTCATCAATCAGCGGGCAAGCACTGGCCCTCGTAATGGTATATCCTCAAGCACATAATTTGTGCTTCATATCCATTCATACAAATTCTCCACATATAAACAAAAAAGAGACGAACGCGCTGCAACACGCGAGAAGCCACTCCTCAAAGTGTCATGGTGCTGTTAAAAACATACTGGGTACTACTCCCCATTGCTTAATCAAGGATTTCCATTTTTAAATCACAAAGGGCCCAAGATGTTTCCTTCAGCCCAATTCTTACCAGAGTTTATTATGTAAGACACTGGAACTGGCATCGGAGTAGAGGGCGACCCTCTGTAGTCAAACACTGTGAGGGGAAACACATAAATGTACACCATCTTTACATTCACGTTCCACTATCACAAGCGCCCACAGAGATCTTAACCCTTAGTATACGAAGAGTTCCCAAGTATAACCACTCAACAAAAGTTTTTAAACACCCGTAGTTACCAGTGTGGTCAAACGAGTGTATCTGCCCCCTTAATGGAGAGAGAGTCGCATATATTTCCACCATGTAGGACTGGCAGGACTACTCCTTCTGCTACAAGTTATCTTGTAAAATTACACTTTCGAGTATTAGGGTTACGTCCTCGGAAGAAGTGTAATATAAAAGAGCTCCCGTTAGTCCCTAGCTGTATCCCCCTTACTTCGTCAAGAGTGGTGCGCCACCAACGTAATCCGTCTCTCCTGGTGCCGTGTAGTTTCCTCTCGTCACCATCCCCTTCGCCTTTTCTCTTTTGCTGTCATGTCACGTGATGCGTGCGTGCATGTGTCATAGCTCGCATCACGTATCCAGATTGAAGTGAGCCCAAAAAGACTAGACCGCTAACCTTCATGTCCCGTGATGTGTGCGTGCATGTGTCATAGCCCGCATCACGTATCCAGAACAAAGGGAGCCCATAACACTAGACCGCTAACCTTCCTTATCTACCTTGGGACAGCGTCTATAGTCCACGCGAGGAAATATACCATAAATGTAAATATCACACATGGCGCGTGCATCAGACATTCCAGACTATGATAGCTGGAAATTGCTTGCATCATACTATGTTTATAATGTATATATATAAATATACCAGGTCCGACGTGCACACCCTGTGAGTTATTCAATCTCCTTATAAAAGACGTATAGATGAATCACTACTACTGGCCAAGTTCGTATTTTAACAAGGGAACGAAGGTTTTGTAACCAACTCCTGGTCATTATTGTTAGAATCTAGATTAATAGACTATTCTGACCCCATAGATCCCTTCATCATGTGGATAGAATCCCCAATGTCGGGTCATCTCCTGCCTAAGGCCGACCACGGTATATCGTCGTTGAGTCCTGATACATGACTCTTAGTACGATATATCCATTTCTGTTCACGCACAAAAAGGAAGTGTGAGGGGTCCCTCATTGATGGTTTCACAGTGGGTTTATCCAACACAGTCCAATGTATGTCCTGTATTGTATGTCCTTTTTCCAAAAATGCAGCGTGAGGCGTGTATTCGTTTTGGAGCACCTTATGTTACTTCTATGATCCATGATCCTCACCTTGACCTTCCTACACGTCATTCCTATGTAAATAAGATTACATGGACATTTGATCATGTAGATTACGTTTGACGAGTTACAGTTGGTATGTACTCGCTGCTGCCAAGGGTATTTTAAGCCCACATCAACTTCTTTTGTATTACTAGTCAGCGAGCAAACATCACATGACCCACATTGTGTATGTCCGGTAACTGGTGTGAGAAATCCATCCGCCCGGGGAGCCCCCCGGGTGCTGGTCAATGGACGTGAGTGAACCAACTGATCCTTAATATTCTGCCCCCTCCTGAAAGCAAAAAGGGGTTTCTCCAAACGGAGGCCACTCGAATTTAAAATACACCAATGTTTTAAGATGATACGTTTAATGGCCGTGGAAGACATGTTGAAGGTGGTTACACACACTATTTTATCACTCGTTGATTTATCCACTTTGGTTAACAAAGCCTCTCTAGGGCAATTCCATGCACGCTTACGGGCTCGCTTGATGATATGCTTAGGATAACCTCTTACATCCAATTTTTCTTCTAAGTGTGCTGCCTCTGCCTTAAAATCATCCGGTTCGGAACAGTTCCTGCGAAGTCGCAGGAACTGGCCTACAGGTAGATTTTCCCGCAGGGCTCTGGGATGAAAACTCCCAAAATGTAAGAGTCCATTTTTGTCCGTAGTTTTATGGTGGACTTTTGTAGATAATCCCCCCTCCATTGGAAAGATGACTAAATCCAAAAAAGGGAGACTGATCTTAGTAATGGTGTTGGTAAAATGTAAGAATTGATTCTGTACATTAAGACATTGTAAAAACTCCTTCATAGATGCCTCATTACCCCTCCAAATGAGGAGGACATCATCTATAAATCGTTTCCATAGACGTATGTTAGCAGTCCATGGATTCCCTAGATTAAAGATGTATTTTTGCTCAAAAGCCGCCACGTACAGGCCCGCTAGGCTAGGTGCAAAGGCACTACCCATCGAAGTGCCATGGGTTTGTAAATACAG
Organism: Triturus cristatus; assembly: GCF_964204655.1. Lineage (NCBI taxonomy): Eukaryota > Metazoa > Chordata > Amphibia > Caudata > Salamandridae > Triturus > Triturus cristatus. The sequence goes on along the minus strand of NC_140584.1, from coordinate 788,009,098 downwards.
CACTCCGTCGAACTCAAAGAAGTTCCGAGTAAGTGCTAACTCGGCCAGATGTAAAATGAAAGGTCTAGGGGTCTGGTACTGCCAATCCAAATCAAATAGCAATTCCTCAATCATACTCAGGGTCTCTAGTTGAGGAATATTGGTATATAGGGACTCTATGTCCAGTCCCACCAAAAATTCCTCCTCAGGATTAAAGGTCATATCAGTGAGGAGATTGAGTACTTGTTGACCGCTATGCATATGGAGGGGTGGTGAGCACCTTAATACACTCATTTCACCACTATCCATTGGGTGTATATATGTCTCTTTAAATATACCTTTATAGTCTGACTAGGGAATCCAGGAATAAAATTATTATAGTGATATCCCTGGGTCAGTTTTAACATTTATTATTTCTGCACTTAAGGATCCTGCCTTTTTGTTTGTTCGTATCATTGTTGTATTGTTTACCCCTCCCTATTGCTTCGCCTCTAGCGTTGGTCTGCACAGAGGCGTTAGTAGCAGCCCGATGATGAAGCATACCACAACTTGTTGTGGGTGAGGGCAGTCTTTACAGAGCATGTGTGCTTCCCTCAATCAACTAAGCAAATGCTAAACATTTAATTGACCGTTTCTCTACCTCCAAAATGGAAAGTTCCCAGCCGCTACTACTTCGCAAGAGTTGCTGTTCCAGCACTACATCACGACGTGCTGGAATTGCTTGGAAAAGCCTTAAAACAGAGTGCTGTTCAGAGTATACACCTGACAACAGACATGTGGACCAGTTGCCAAGCCACTGATTACATGTGCATCACTGCACACTGGGTCTCTTTTTCGGGTGTTAAAGATAAGATATCTGACGGTGTTGTTGACACCGCTGAGATTTTTAAAGACACTCGCAAACATGCAACTGTAGCCATGTTTGCTATGGAGAAATCTCATACTGCTGCAAACATTTTGGATGAGTTTAACAGCAAGGTGTTTGAGTGGCTGCGACCAAGAGGGCTTACCATTGGTTTTGTTTCCACGGACAATGGCAGTAATGTAGTGAGGGCCATTAAAGATGGTGGCTATTTCAGGGTGCCATGTTTGGCACACTGCATTAACATTGTTGTTCAGGACTTTCTGAAAAATTAAAGCAAAGTCAGCAGCTTACTGACCACCTGCAGAAGAATATTCACACATTTCAACCATTCATTTAAAGCCCGGAAGCAGCTGAGGGTCAATCAACGTGAGCATAAAATGCCAGTCAAAGCACTCATCCAGGAGGTGCCAACACGTTGGAACTCAACGTATTACATGCTTGAGCGTCTGTTTGAGCAGTACATACCACTTAATGCGTATGTCATGAAAAGGTCAGGGGATCCTACTGTGAAAGGCATGACAGTTGAGATGGCCCAATGGGACCTCGTCAAATGCCTGACAGAGATGCTACTTCCTTTTGAGGTCTTCACACGTGAAGAGAACAGGGAGGACTGTACTATGGGCCAAGCTATCCCATTGTTATACATGCTAGAGCAAGAGCTGAAGGAGGTGTTAGAAATGTACGCACGTGTGGATGACAAAGTAGACGCATATTATTTGGCAGACACCTTAGTCGCTCGCTTATCTGACAATACAAGGATTCAAAATAACATTGTGCCACATCCACATTACATTACTGCCTCAATTTTGGATCCACGTTACAAATTATTGCTGTGCAGTAATGAAGTAATTCCTTTTTCAGAAGTGGATGTTGCCCAGTACAAAACTTTGATAGCTGAGGAAGCCACTGACTTTGAAAACGAAAGAATCTTAATTAGAGGCCCGCCCCCCCAGGGCAGAAAAAGCACCGCAGGGCACCCAGAGTCAAGTTCTACTTCAGAGGCCAAGAGCAGTGCGTTTGCCTCCCAGCAGTCAACAACACTGCCAGCAATAACATCAACAGCACCAACAGGATCATCAGGCACATTTAAAAAAACGGCAGGTGATTGGTTTCTACGGAAAGGGTATTGTACGTCCATGACTGATGCAAAGGCAAAAGAGGCCCTGGAAATCGGAGCACCCCTGAACATTGAGCGGATGGTTCAGGCCTATCTAGATGATACAACAGAGGTCTTCATGGAGCAAAGCCCATTGGTGTATTGGTATGGGAAAAGAAGCCAATGGCCAGTGCTCAGCAGGCTGGCGATAAAGTATGTGGCTTGCCCTGTTGCAAGTGTCTCTTCAGAGCGTGTTTTCAGTGCTGCTGGTGCCATTGTTACTGTCAAAAGGACCAGTCTCTCGCCCAAAAGTGTTGAGAGGTTAACCATGATCAAAATTAATCAACACTTTATACCACCGGAGTACAAAATACGTGAATCACAGCAGGAAGAGGAGAGCGACTTCGATGACATAAGTAGTGGGTTGTTAAACGTACTTCTGTCCGAACCACCAGAGTTTAAGGACGAGCTCCTCTTCCCTGACAACTAGGCTTTCAAATTGTTCTCCCTTCCTTTATTTGTGTGTGACTGTGTATCTGTTTTTCTGGTTCAAAATCTAATCACAACAAATCCATCAACAGTCTCCTCTTTTTATTTCCCTATTGGAGTTGCACGTCTGTGCATAACTGTCCACTCCACTCCTCGGGGTCCTGCTCCATCTTCCTTACTCTCCCTAAGTACATTTCAAGCAAGTCAGACATTGGATGGAGATGGAGAATAGTACAATACATGTTGCCTCTAACAGTCCCTCCATAAGAAGTGAAACGTGACTCCAGCTATATTCCATTTTGTTTCCAAGCCGAAAGAAACTCATCACTGACTGCCAGAAGGCTAGGCAGGCATCAGATCAGACAGCCAAAGAGAACACCAAGACAGGTAATGAGTGATTATTGTGAATGATGGTGGCATGCATTGCATTGGATGCTGGCTGACTACGAATAATTGTGCATGAAGTAGAACTATACTAGTTTATCGACAAAGTAAAAGTGACTCAGGTGTGGTGACAGTTAATGTTTCCTTGTTGTTTAATAATAACCACATTGTACTCCTACCACTGCAGGTTCCGGTCAATATCAGTTGCAATTTTGTTATATGGAATATATTATAATTATAAACTTAATCAGTCACTACAGACTGAGTTGGTGTTGGAGAATACGTACCACACGGTCATCATCATGATGCTGCTGAGCATATTATCTTTGCACACAGTCAGTTGGATCGGAGAAAATTGATGGAATAACTGCGTTTCATGGGCTGACTTAAAAGGTAAACAGTTTGAACAAGAACCACAGCAGACCTAGGCTAGATGTCCATGTAGTGGTGTGGACTGTAGTAGAGTGTAGTGGTATGAGGGACAGTGGCGCATTGATTTAGTCACTTCATTTGGAAAATGCTAGGTTGCTGCAGTACATATGACATTTCTCTGGCTCGGTCAAAATGTAAGTAAGGTGTAGGGTGCCTGGCCTGTGCCGCGGTTCTCCTGTTCTGTGGCTGTGCTGGCTCCTGAATCCTGTCCCGTTGTTGTTGTGCCTTAATGCTGTAGAGTAGACACTATGTAGCCTATCCAAGCTGCCTCAGTCTGAAAGTGTTGTCTCCAGAGTGTTGTCTTCTCATCTTGCACTCCACTGTAATTGAGTTTATTGTTTTAAATGCAGTAATTTTTCAATACCCCGTTTGTTTTTCCATCTACACTTACAGGCCGGCATTTAACCTGTGCTATAGTGGGAGAAACGACTCACACTTACCTTACCAATCCGCATCAGGCAGGCAGGGGTACCCAAGATTGATGTGCGGAGTGTCCATGGAAGGGAGGACCAAGAGGAATGACGAGAATGATGCAACTCCACATTTGGACCAGGATAATACAGTAACTTTAGTATCATCATTCGTCTTTAAAGTTATTTGATTGCTTTTTTCTCTTCAATCATTACGACTGTGTGTTGTGGTTTGTTTGTTAATTGATCCCTACAACTATTTTTTAATTTCCTTAGCTAGCTTGAAAAATAAAAGTAAGCCCGGTACAGCATGTAATTGGGTTCGGTCTGAGCTCTGAGGGCGTCAGACAGGCAAGGCAAATTTCAATTTCTTCCCTGACTGTACTGTCTCATTGGGTAATAGTAGTTATAGTAAGTACAACTCATTATCATTAACCATCAAGTTATCTTCCTCAGCATGCATGCATTTGCTTTTTCTCACTTCATACTTTGATTTCTTTGATAATAGATCATGGTCGTCTTACAAGATTGTGTTTTACTTTTGTTGTGTCCATGCATACTGTCTGTTTTTCTTTCTCAAACCTTTCCCAAAACCCCACTTCCCATCCATTCATCAATCCCTAGCCCTCTTCCCCCGGGCTGTGTGATTTATATTGAGGTGTGATGTGATGACTACATTAAATGTACACCAATTGATCACACGCTTGCTGGGGCAGATGTGGTGAAAGCAACACTAATTGAATTTCAACTAAGGCAGGGCAAGGATCTTCTTCTGCTTGCCCACCCATGCTGTAGTTTACTTTGTGTTCTGTTCTACTACTCCTCCCACAGTCTCTCAGTCAAGTGACTTTCTCTTTCTTTTTTCAAATGCTATTGCCAGTGTCTACTACTACCACCACAATAATGGCATCTTCTCCGTCAATTTGGGAAACCAACCATGCAGCCATCAGTGTGCCGAACTTCATCATAAATCACAGGTAAGATAAGTTTGGTGGGAGGTATGGACTAGGAGGAGAGACTGAGAGTACTATTATGACAATTAAAAATAACTCATTGAGGGGTTCTGCATCTATCGGTTTGTGTGTTACAAAATCGGCAGATCTTTTAAATCAAACACTGGCTGTGGGCATGCAGCAGTACGGAAATAAAGTAACAAACCATGTAACTTAGATTGAATTCTGAAAACTGTAACCCACCACAAAAGATTAACATTGTATAAGTAAATAGAATAACATTTAATATCCCCTAACAAAAATAAACTATCCCACTCTGACCTAACCCACCCCCTCCCTAACCCCAACCAATGTCCAAAAAGAAACGAAAGTTGAAGAGTCCCAATGTCCGAAAGAATCCCCAACGCCCAAAAACCCACCCACCAACAAAAGGAATTAAAAAAGGGGCAAACGACGAGGTCCTCTATTGTCGGCGGGCCTTAAGGTGTTTGTCCACCAGGATCTTTACCCGCTCCTCCATGTTCTCCTCTAAGCGGGCCATCCGGCGGAGCAGCTGGCGGCAAAATGCCCTACAGTTACATGCAGGGTGGGGGGCAGCAGTGCTGGAAATAGAGGCGCGGCGGTGGGCGGATGCCGGACCACGGCATCGTGAAAGTGGAGGTAGGGCCTGACTGGGGCCCGGGGCATTGGAGGAGGCTGCAGCTGCAGCCGCCTCCTCCTCCTCCTCCGCCTGAGCCACCAGCTGGCGATAATGTTCGCAGATGGCCTCCAGTTTCCGGCGCCGGGCCCTAGCGGCCAACTCCTTCCTTGATGGTTTAGTGGGTGTGGAAGGAGTATCTATATCAAGAAAGAAAAAGAACATGTTGTAGCCAATACTCTTAGCAAAACAGAAACACTAAAATCATTCAACACATAGTTTCACAGTATCACTAGCAAGCACAGTTCATAACATTTGTGATTTGGTGGTAAGTATCTCTAATCCTACTTCCTTGGACTCTAACATTTGTGAGTTTCCGACATTATAAATATAATCGTACTATGTACTCCGGTACACCAGTCGTGTCGTTCTTATCTGTAGTTTAGCCCAATTACATAACCTTGTTGTAGCCGGCATGCCAGCTCCGTCAGCTAAGCTTGCACCCAAGAGAAACAGATATGAGCCACATGATGCAGACTCACGTTAGTTTTATTTACTACTACTGTCTGCAGGTGGGGAAGCTCATATTTTTGTATGACGCCTTACGGCCATTGCCACTGGTCATACTCTGTTACATGAGGGCAAATGGCATGCACAATTTCACTTACACCCTGCCATGGGTACTACAAAAAGGCTGATTATTTATCGGATCCAATGATCATTGCTTATATTCATATTATAGATGCTAATACGATACGACATCAGGTCGGTAGCGGTCGGTGGTGGGAGTGCTGCCGGGTGGTGAGTCGGTGACGTGGGAAGGTGCAGGGTGGGGATAGTAAACTATGTATTAAGGACAATCACAGGTAAGTAAACAATACATTAAAATATTTGTTGCACGCACTGCATCGCATTCGGCGGTGCAGTGCGCACCTTGAAAATAATTAACTGTATTTGGCCGTAATACACAGTTTACTCGCCAGTGCCACCCACACGTCCCCTCCCCATGTCACCGCCTGCCAACACTCCCACCACCAACCGCTACTGCAGAGGGTACTTTGCTTTCATTGATTGTGTAACCAATAACCATAAACAACAGATGGGCCACCCTTTGCAGGCTGGCTGCCCCAATCGAAAATACATTAATAATAATAGGTAGGGAGTGGTCCCCAGAGTGGGAGGAAGGGGTTTCCGCTTGATAATATAGATATATATAAATATATATGACGTGCTTGCAAACTACTGCAAGTGTACTGTATTCTGATAATACTACCTATATTCCCCTAGGCTTTGCTACTGTCGCGCAGTTTCTTTTACATTTTCTTCAAAGTAAGAATCTCCAGTGACACTTTCCACCTATACTGTCTCTTGATGATAGTACATCCAGGCATACATCCATTAAAGTAAACGTTTATCCTTCTTTTTTATATCTCTCATACTTAGTTGGTTTCACCAACAACCACCCATGCTTCCGCTCCTTCCTTGCTTGCCTTGGCTTTGAACTTGAACCAAACAACGCTGATTTTTGCTATCTAGCACTATCCACCCATACTGTTTGGCCCACCCAGGCAGGCATTAGTTCACCTTCCACCCATCCTTCAACAACCCATGCATCTGATCTGATTACTATCAGCCACCTATGCATGCTTCCAACAACATATCCTTCTCTGCCAGTCAGTCATATTATTTATCTCGCCCGTCCTTCCACCCTTAGTTCTTTCCCTCTTTGTTCAACACATCCATCAAGGTCATCTGATCTGAGTTTGTCTTCTCCATAAAACATTCACAGCTGATTTTGGAGTCAAATAGAAGAGGCCATTGGTTACTCTACTCACGCTGCAGTGCTAATGCTAAGTAAAGGGTGTCTTCTTCAACCGTTGTATAATAATAAGTCGCACAGTACAGTGAAATAGTGAACACACTTCCATCTAGCTGTAATGTCAAGAAGTAATGAATATAACTTACCGCCGCCGGCCACTGCTGCTGGATCCCCCCCTGTCTCTCCTGCAGGTGCCGCCAGTTCGCCTGCCCCCTCCGGAATGGCCGCATCGCTGGCCCTGACGGCACTAGTGGATGGTAGTGTGCCTAGAAAAAAACATCACAAATTTTTTAGATGCCTGGAAACCTCCCCCTATTTAAGTGTTCACTTGGAACATTGAAAAAAAAGTTAATGCAACATACATCAGCACTAGACAGTAAGTACAGTCAGTAGACAGACACTAGTAGTGATATGGTTCCACTTCCTAGGGTCATCTAGTCCTACTCTACTCTTTTGAAAGTTAGCCTGAGCCATGTGTAACCCTTTTAGATTCATCATGTCGACTACTACTCTTTTGGTGCATATTTAATTATACCTGCCAGCTTATTGACATGTGCAGTAGATGCCTTTGAGGCCACTTAACTGTTGTGTACAAGTGAAGAGGTCGAAAAAGAAAAAACGTATTGAGTTTGTTTAGTTTATATTGGTTAGCCATCACATACATGTTACACTTTTTGCCATGACTGCAAAATGCTAGCATTCACCAGTATACTATCTAACGGCTAACTCGCAGCATTTTTCTCATATATAATAGGCGGAAGATTCCCTTCTACAAACCAGAGATTTACAGAGCATATTGGATGCAAGATGATGTAACCAGTATTTCTACGTTCTACGGTGAGAGGTCTTCCAGAATTCAAAAGATCTTGGCTCTTGTTCTTGTTCTCATGCACTTGTAAATGTTTACTGTTATAATGTTAGGCTTTTTGCTGGCTTATTGACTATGGCTGTAGTAAATTAAATTTCATATTAACGATGTACAGAGTTTGATACTTGTTTCAAATAAACCTTTTGAACTTACACATAGACTCTGTGGTATTTGGTGTGGTGGGGTGGACTTACACAAGTGAGTGAGCAAAATGGTGTTATTATGTTCTAGGTTGTCTGTCTCAGTCATCATCAACATTGTGTATCTTCTTCGTGGGGGGGGGGTCGGGAGTGGGACCCTAATGTGAGACACTATAGCTAGTCGGTCAGGGGATCCTGGGTTCTTCGGACTGAGGTGTGATCAGTAAGGTCCAACCTCCCATCAGCAACATGTTGTGCATAGTTCTGTATGTGGCTCTGCAGAATCCTAGACAATAGTAGTATCATGTACTATCCGATCAAAAATACTAGTCAAATATCTGGTTGGCCATTTTGTTTGTGGTAATTGTCAAAGCCTCAACATTGAGAAGACTTGAAGAGGACAACCCAAAGGACAGGACACAGTGGCTAGAGCTATTGGTCAATCAGAGTTTTATTATTCCAAAGAAAACCTTCTATAAAGAGTGGGCAACTGTGCAAGCTTCGCTACACACAGAGTAAAAATAGCAATAGTAGTAGTAGTTGTAGTAGTAGTAGTACAGAGAGTCATAGCAGAGGCAGTTAGAAGCAACTTAGTTAGAGGCAGGGATAAACAGAATTTGGAAACAGATAGTCAAGGTCAAAGAAGTAAGCTTTTGTAAAAAATAGATTTAGAAAGTGGAATCATAATTTATAGTTCGGAAAAAAAACATGCAGTCAAATTTAGGGAAATATAAATGTCAATCTAACCACTGGAGGACTTACTGGGGCCAGCAGCAGGAGCCTCGGTAGAGGAGCAGTCCTGTGGTTCCCCCGCCGACTCCAACCCCGTCTTCTTGCCCCTGGGTGGTGCTGATGATCATGTAAAATATAATAAAGAAAGAGACAAACATTAAGGAGTGCTGTGAAAGAAATAATAATAAATCATTTGGAAAAATAAGTCAAACAACATTTTAGGAAACAACAATTGCAATAAAATTGACCTATCTAATCAGATGGATCGACTACTGGCTGCTTCCTGCATTTACGGATCGTCTACTTATTTATGAACACTCCAGTGTTCCATAATCATTCTGATTACAAATACTAACAAAGCCTAGTAAGTACCACCTGACCTACACCACCTATTCCAGACGGGCCAATTGTTCACTAAGTCTGCATTTCAATTTTTTTCAGCCATCAAATGCATAGATGAGATGGAGGACACATGCATACATTAGTGCATACATACATACATACAACAAATTGTGGGTTGGTTGCATGATTCTGATCTAGTTCTGCTACTGACTGACCATGCTAAGCCTATCACTCACTAAACAAAGTACAAAATGTTCGACGGAGGACTGGGGTAAGCAGCACTCAGTGACAGAGGAGGCGTCACGCAGACCGCATAAAACAATTAGTAACTACTACTAACAAACTAAACCTAGTATCCAATATCCATCCACCACTATTTCACAGTAGGACAATGGAAGGACTAGAGTCTCTCTAGCAAATCGCATTACCTAACTTCAGTTCTGGAAAATAAACTCTTACATAATCAGCATCAGTACAAGCTAGCGCAAACTAAGTTGCAAACAAGTGAGAGTACCACCGTGCACCTGGGTCCTTAAATCAAAGAACATTTTGCTTTTTGGAACGTAATTTACCAGCAACGCTTGGCACGCAGCAGTAATCTTGTTGTTCATCAAATTTAATATACAAAATCAGTTACTCACCAAGCCCGACGACCTCGACACTTAGCAGGTCCAACAGGTCCTGCTCCCGGTCCAGGATGTCGGACCACCGGTGAGCTAGCTGGTTGTGGGTGCGCCGGATCCCAGAGCACCGGAACACGGCCCGGCGCACCTTTGCCCACCGACGGTGCCGCTCCTGGGTAGCGTACCCAGAGCCGGGCCTGCCGCCTGCTGCCAAGGTCAAGGGGAGGAGCCGCTGGATGAAGAAAACAAGGGCCGCCACCTCCTCCTCCCCAAACAGTTGCCGTGCCTGCACCCCTGCAGGACGCATTCTGCCGCAAGGCAGGCGGCCCTTCTCTGCTCCTGCAGGTCCCTTGCCCTTGGCACTCGGTCTGACCTTGGCCATGGTTCTGGGGTGGGTGGGTGGGAAGCGGAAAAGAAGAGTTAGAAGGGGGAAAAAAAGTTAGGGGGAAGAAGATAGAAAGAACTTTATAAAAGTAACTAAAACACAGTAAAAGTAGAAATAAAATGCAAAATATAAACTTAGGCAAAGAGAGAGATAGATAATAACTAAAAACAAGTCAGTAAAAATGCTTTAAAGACAAAGGATTGCAAAGATAAAGGGAGGATACAAAAGTAGGCCCAGAACCATAGCATAGAGTGAAAAACAAGATGGCCGTGCCCATTCGCGACCGCGTGGGTAAGTTCGCGCGATATTTCTCGCGAACATGTACTATTCATCGCGAACAAGTAAAATGCGCTCCTGAACAGTCAATGCACATCGCGAACACGCTAACCGCGACCCGGAACAGGAAATAAGGCATCGCGAGCGGGCGGGACAATTGAAAAACAAGATGGCCGCGCCCGTTGGCAACCGCATGGGTAAGATCGCGAGATATATCCCCCGAGCATGCAAACAGCTACCCGAACACGCTCACCGCGCTCCCGAACAAGAAAAAGCCATCGCGAACGGGCGCACCAAGCAACTACGCAAGTTCGCGAAGCTACGCGAAGGTCGCGTAGTGTAAGAACATCTTCGCGAAGCGCGGCTACGCGAACTACGCCCAGGGTTATTTACGATTCCCAATTGGGTAGCAAATGACCTACCTCATTAATATTCACGAGGTAGGTCGCAATTTGTGACCCCGTTGGGAATGGCCAACACTCACAGGGTTGGTGACTGCTTTTTAAATAAAGCAGTTGTTTTTTAAATACAGACCGTTTTCCTTAGAGGAAAACGGGATGCATTTTAAAAGAAAAATAAAATGTTTCTGTTTCATTTATTTTAAAGTAGGCAGTGGTCTGTGCGACCACTGCCTGCTCCTAAAAAATATTTCCACTGCCTGTCACAAAGGGGAAGGGGTCCTCTGGGGACCCCTTCCCATTTGCGAGTGGCTTTACACCTTTTTTGAAAAAGGTGGTAAACTGTGAGTATTTTACGACCATAATTGTGGTCGCAAAACAATCATACATGGATGTGTGACTCACTATTATGAAGAAACTTCCTTGGCACGCCCTTTCCTAATAGCGATTCGCATAATAGGGTTTGTACATTGCAGAGACCAATTTTGCGGTCGCAAACAACGGTCGTACTACTGGCCTTCCATTCTTTGCTTGCAGAATGACACTTTCTGGTGCATAGATGTAATTTGATATTAGTTATGTCTCATCATTTTCGGGGACTAGTTTCTGATAACATTTTTTGTCATACAGGCCAGTCCTACTACTCACTGTATTCTGTATCGAGTCTGTCTCACTGGTAGATGTCGGATCCCACTCTGAGGTAGGTGGGTGATTTTTTTAGTTCCGTCATTTGTCAATGCTAAAGTGGGTTTAACCCCATGACTGCCGGCCTTCTGTCCACTCCTGTGCAATCTATTTCTCCAATGTGAGCACAGAGTAGGTACAAGCATTTGTGGGGCACTTCCCATTAACTTTATTTTTCATTGCTGTGTTGAATTTATAAATCGTGAGAGCGTGTAGTGAACACTTGTTATAAGATATGCACGCGTTAATTGATTGGCGCATGCTTTCTGACATTTTATTTCCACCCTCTGGCCTTTTCAAGTAGCCTCAAAACATTGTAATTCATTCTTTTTTACATCTACCTCTTGATAAAGCTTCTCAGTACTCTTCCAACATTTTGGGTAGGCTCAAATTAGATATATTGTCCAGTGATTCCAACTTTTCACACATTTTACTGCTTAGCAAACCATCTTCTCCTTTGAAAGTCAGTGGAGCTAATTTGAGACTTTAAATATAAATGTTTCATCCAATTCTTTCTCTTTCGTGGTTAAGTGATTGCATTCAATCTTTTTAAAGTGAAAGTATTTTTACACATTTTTACATAAGCATTTCAGTGGGTTTATTAAACATTAGATGCCTATTCAGACATGCGAGTGTAAACTGTGAAAGGTAGGGTGCGCTCATCTCATCAGTCCAGTGGGTCATTCTTTTGACCCTTAATAAGAGTTTTCATGAGCAGTCTGCACACAGTTAGTTAACGGCACAGTAAGTCTGCTCATTTGCTAAAACTTAACTTCATTGTGTTCATTGATTCGCATTCTAGTAGAGCTGATTTACATAACATCACTCTTGAAAAATGGCACATTGACGTCTGCTTGCTTAATCTTTTAAACCTGCTCAAAGGAAGTCAAGTGGCAGTGAGCTAGCTGCCTCCAATATTCACAGCTGTCTGCTTCCATAAATCTCACTCCCTGCATAAGGAGTACTGCCTTTCTATGCCTGCTCTTCTGGTAAAGGTCACCATATAGCATATCTTCCTTTCATAGCTCGCTTTTTGTGTTCATTGTTGTTATTGGACCAAGGTTCTTCTACCAAAAGGCATGCCCAGAGGGTTCTGCTAATATAAACATTCAAGGCTCTGCATGCTTTGTTTCTTGTCCATGATGAGTATACACTTTGCAGCAAGACATACTATGCAACAAATCTTAAACACTCTGTGAGTGAACCCTATCTGGTGTTGGTGATCTAGCTATCTCCTTGCATTAGAAGTCTCCTGTGGCAGTGGATGTCTTATAGATTTCAGGTCTAGTGGTCTGTATTGATGTGGTCTTCTTTGTAAATTCTCTAATATGGCTGCCAGACAGATTAGCATTCAAATTTAATCTGGACTACGTTTTATAAACTATTTGTCCTAACCCTGGGAACGAGAGGTTTATTTTCATTGAGTGGTTTCTTGCCACTGGTGTGATCCCGCTGTAATACATTACACATGATTTTCCTTAGTTTTCTTTTTTGGTAATATAGGTGCTTTCTCCAAAGTGTTTAAAGTCAGGCTGTTTAGATATCAATATTCATTTCAACATGTCTAAAATTATGCTACCTTTATGGGACATGGGCCACTTTCCTGGGCTGTTGGTACTCAGACTCAACTATTTTTGACTCTCCTTATTCACAGAGCTACAAGACATCTTCAATCAAAATCCACCTGCTTTTAACCAAGACCATCAGCATCGGGACGTGGAACATGAGGATCATGCACGGGTCAGGCAAGACAGCCCAAGTGGCAGAGGAGAGGAAAAACTACAGCCTTGCCCTACTTGGCAGCAGCGAGACCAGATGGATACAGTCCAGACAAAAAAGACCCACCCCAAGAGGAATGCTAATGTATTCTGAACATGAAGAAGAGAATGCCCCACACACTCAGGGAGTAGCACTCATGCTATCACCAGCAGCCAACAGGCTCTGATTGGCTCAGAGGCCCACAGTCCCAAAATTATCACAGTGACCTTCCCCACAAAGAAAAAGAGGATCAACATGAATATTATCCAATTCTACAAATGACATTGAAGAAGAAGAACACAAACAGTTTTACAGCAGACTCTAGTTCATCATGGAGACATGCCCTGAGAAACACATCAACATACTGTTGGGGGACATCAAAGCCAAGAAGGGAAGCAACAACAGCAGGTACGAAGAAGTCATAGCAAACCATGGCACTTGGTAGATGTCTGCAGTGGGGTGGGCTGAGCTTGCTGAGTTTTACTCCACTGAATTCCACAAAGTTACATAAAATCTCCAAGTGATTCTTCAGAGTTCCATGCATGGGCAGATTTCGGAACGTTGCACTGCTAGTGCTGATTTTTAGCACAGGGAGCTCGTTCTGCATTGTAAAATCAGTGTGAGCAGCACCACATAGGGTGCCTGAGGGATCTGCTTCTTTCTGTCACTCAAGTTGACTTTCTACTCGAGAGGCAGCTTTTTCAACGCAAATGGCCGTGACCTGCCATGACCGCCTGCATCGAGAAAATTTAGACTGGAGGGGTTTTAGTGCCCAAACATCGTGCTAGGGGATGCAAATTCTCTCTCACCAACTTAATGTTAGCGAGCCGCACACAAGAAAAAATTCTGCCATGCGGCGCTTGGAGGAGTTTAGCCAGAATTCCACAATAGTCCTGTAGCGCAGAGTGTGCAAAACTCTACGAACTGCGCCGACAGAGTGAAATTTTCTGCCCACACAAAGTCTGCATCCTAAACTGTCTGGTGATAGACGGCAGTGTTTTCTAACTCAAAAGAATATACAAGGCAACGTGGATGTCACCAGAACATTCAACGGAACATCAGATGTATCATGTCTGCATTGACAAGATGTTTTGGAGGCCCCTGAAGGATATGAGAGCAATGAGGCGAGCGGATGTGGCATCAAAAAATGACCTTGTTGTGGCCAGGCAGAAGCTAAAGTTGAAGAAAGCAGGGATGGAATCAACAGATCAATGCCACCGAATACTCAGGCACCTTCAGCAACAAGTTTCAAGTCTTCAAGACCTAGAAAATTACAGAAAGCCAGTAGGAAGTGAGTGGGAGCAGATCAAAGAAACAGTGACATCAACCTGTCAGGAGGTGCTTAGTCCCAAGAAACACCAGCATAAAGAATGGATCTCTATGACATAAAGAGGAAATGCTACAGCAGAAACAGGAAGCCAGAAAGACCTGTTAAAGACAAAGTTGGGTAGATAATCATGGGTAACGAAGGTCAACAACAAAGATGAGTAGAGCACTTTGAAGAACTGCTGAACCAGCCCGCACTGCACAGAGGGCAGTGCGGGCTGGTTCAGCAGTACTTCAAACATATAGCCAGCCGACAAGGACTTGCCAATCGACTGCAGCAGTACAACCAAGGAAGAAATACGGCAAGCCATCAAACATCGGAGAAATGGGAAGGCAGCAAGACCTGACAACATTCCTGCGGAGGCACTGAAGGCAGAGAGTGAAATATCAGTAGGCATGCTGTATCCCCCTCTATGCCACCTACATCGACTAAGAGAAGGCATTCAACAGCATGGACAGAGAGACCCTTTGGAAACTCCTTTGCCACTACAGTGTGTCAGATAAACTCATAAGAAGCATCATGAACCCTTGTGAGGGAATATCCTGCGAGACAGTCCATTTAGGACAGCTTACAGAAGCCTTCCAAGTGAACACTGGAGCCCGCCGAGGATGTTTGCTCTTGCCATTTCTCTTCCTGCTGGCCATAGACTGGATCATGAAGACATCCACAGCAGGGAGAAGAAATTGGATCCTTGGGTGCAGCTTGACGACCTGCACTTTGCAGACGACCTGGCCCAACTCTTGCATACCCATCAGCAGATGCAAGAGAAGACCAACAATTGGCAGCCACATCAGCAAAACATTTCCTCAACATTCACAGGGGAAAAAACCAAGATCCTGAAGACTAACACGGCCAGCACAACTGCAGTTACTCTTGCAGGCAATGCACTGGAAGAGGTTGAGGCCTTCATCTAACTGGCCAGTGTCATAGACCAGCAGGACGGCACAGATGTTGAAGTCAAGACAAGAATCGGCTAAAGAAATCTGTAGTTCAAAGGACCTAACACGGCAAACTAAGATCAAGCTTTTTTAACATCAATGTAAAATTGTTCATTTTGTATGGAGCAGAAACATGGAGGACAACAGCTACTGCCACCAACAAAGTCCAGACCTTTGTCAACACCTGTCTGAGAAACATTCTCCAAATCTGCCGGCCAAACACCATCAACAGCAACCTATAACAGCAGAATTCCCAACTCCCTGCCCATGAAGAAATCATGAAAAGATGCTGGTGCTTGATTGGTCATGTTCTCTGCAAGCCTGCATCAAATACCACCAGGCAAGCCCCGACCTGGATCCCTCAAGGGAAAAGGAAAAGGGGAAGGCCAAAAATCACCTGGCGCCGAGGCCTCTAGGCTGACTGCAAGTAGATGGTCTACACCTGGAGTCAGTGGTAGTAGGCATAAATAAGCATTTAAGTACAATTTTTAAGTCTCCAGAGCTCATGAATTTGTTGTGAGTTTAGTATATGTTGTCAGTTACTACTATAGCTTCTAGACCTCTACCAATATTAGCATAACATCTTCTAATGATTTTGCTTAAACACAGAGTTTATTCTTACTGTCCTTGTACTCTTTGTTCTTTTACTACAAACAGTGGCCCTGATATTATGTATGATTTACTGCTTCAGACAAGTGTGCTTGATTAGCATGCTTCACTCTGACATTCCCTGCTTGTCTACCTGCAACCACACTCCAGCAACCTGTTGCTACCAATCCTGCTCTCAGATATTTTCTGTGCTCTCCTCACTATCTCCTCTGAGTTTTTCCCAGTAGTTTATTCATGCTGTGAGTGACATCTCACTTGCATCCTGGAGTGGTGAGTACAACAAATAGAGCATTGTTTTAAGAACTGTGGCAAACCTAATATCATTAGATCTACTATCTACTACGTCTCAGCATAGAGGCTGGACAAGTATAGAGGGAGTGGTAGAGTGCAGTACTCTGAAGCCAACTCTGCTTTTGTCCTTCTGCTGTATGTAAGATTCTTGTACAATGAAAGCAAATATGCCATTCCAAAGTAATCTTATGTGCGGTAACCCAACAAAAGAGATGACTGATGAGTACTGTAGGAGTTCCCAGTCCTGAGAAGACCCTGAATGTAACAAAGGTTAAAACCAGCAACACCACTACCTAGGGGCATTAAGTGTAAACATTTCCTGTGGAAGCTACTGGAAAGGACTATGATAATGAAGCACAGTGTGCAAATCAAACAGAGACGCTGTCCTTAACTCTTTTACTGATTTTTTGGACCTGTATCTTATATTTGATGTTGTGGCATCACATTCATGATTTGCTATTTCTATGTAATGTTGTGTATGATTGCTAAATTTAAGTATGTTTTTAGATCATTTCAAAGAAATGTTAGTGTGCAATAAGACAAAGAAATCAATCGACTGATCAATTGAAGACTAGCTTTGACCATGTTTGTGCATTTTATCACGGAAGGTACTCTTTTGGGTGTGCTTTTTACATAATAAGTTGTCTAACCTCCCATGACTTAGGGTCCCCTCCCCTCCTGTTCAGGGAACATTGTTACCAATAATATTTGATCACTTTAGTCAATACATGTTGCATAACAGTCCTTTCTAGGGGTGGTTTCACATTGTTAGGTCCATTGTCCGGGGCCAGTGTGACTCAAGGGCCGTATTGCTGCTGCTTAGGAAATACCAGTGCCAGATATTATTGCAACCTTGATGAATTACCAAGTAGCAAAGTCAAACAATCAAAGCTTACTCTTGGAAAGTGGCTGGGGTAAAGCCAGTAGTTCAAACACCGTCAAGCATATTACAGGTTAACTGTCCGCTGCCACTTTCATGGTGATGAGCCCACCATGAAAAGGGTGGCGGAGAGGCAATTCCCCCCTGCCACTCCTGTGCCTGGGGGCGCATGCGGGTAGGGCTCAACATGTTCCCCCCTAGATTTGCACTCCCAGTTCCTGCACACTGCGGCATGCGCGCCAGACCACCATGAGCGTGCAGTTGGAACTCTCACAGTGGTGGTCTGCATTAGGCTCTCCCAGTAGCCTAACAGACCACCGCCATCAGACCACCGTTGCAATGCCCACCCACCATGGATTATACTCTTAATCTGGCAGCCAGGTGCACTATGGCCTTGGCGATCCTCCAGCGGAAGGTGCAGTGGCGGTGTTGCTGGAGGACTGCTTAAGTCGTAATGAAGCCCTTTGTCTGATTCAGTGAAGTTACAAATTAACAGTTTTATACAGTTTAACAAATATCATGCACTGTTTCAAGTAGGAAATTATAATAGCATTTAACATTGAGAGATTCAATTTGATGTTTAGTTTTAAAATCGGAAACCACCCCCAAATTACTATGCTAACCACTGACAAGTGCCCTCTTGGTCAAAGAGAAGGTTCCTTAAATTAGCGTATTTGTTAAAAGTTGAATATATTTCAAAACTTAAGAACATGATCTGTTGTGATACTTCAGACAAAATGATCACTGATGTCTATAATACTTTTTTGTGTTCACTACATGAGAATTATCTATTTAGAGGATATTCAGGAGCAGTTGGTAAAATCCATGCCCAAATTATGTTCCTATGTATTAATGAGGATTTCTAAAGTGCAAACTTAGCTAGAGAGCAAGGGAGCACTGAGCAAGGGAGGGAGTCCTGAGTTATGATTCACAATAGTTTCCAATGGTGCAAGATGTTCATCAATGGCAGTGACATTTGGATGTTCTGCATTTATCCAGAATGAGGGTTGTTTTTGTAAAGTAGCTAAACATTTTCGAAAATGAGGTCTGTCGATATGTAATATATCATTCTAATTATATGTGTAACTAAGACTGCGGGAAAAATATATAAACTTTTTTTAAATCTGAAGAGACTTTTTATTACTTTGAAATTGGGTTACATTTCTATAGCCTCACAATCTAAAATGATTTTATTATTTTGGAAAAATAATTTCCTCAATTATAAGTTTGTGATTTGGAACAGAAACCATGTGATTTTCTAATAATACAAATCTCTTCCTGGCATTTCTTCACTGCCTTGAATGTTCTAGATTGAAACTTCTGCTCCTGTGTCATTTTGGTGTTGCCCAGAGGTGGGCTAGCCTTGATTTTATGTTGATAATCCTTATACGTTGGCTGTGCCATGATGCCTTTGTTTGTTGTGAACTAAATGGTACATGAGTGAAAATGGGAACCACCACCAGTACTATCCAATAACTGATGTATGTGAATTCATGGAAAAACTAAAACTGAGAAACCACATGGAGTTAACCAAATCATTGAAAACCAGTTTTAAGGAAATACAGATAAATCGGAAATTAAAGGAATCATTTTAAAGGATAATGTTAAATAATAATTCAAAATTAACATTAAACTAGGTGGAGTTTAGGTCTACTGAGGGTTTTTTTGGGTTAAGGTATGGGTAAAGTTTAGGGTGATCAGGTGTTTAGGGGTCAGAAATGGGTGAAGTTTAGGCATAGAAAGAGGTTCTTAGGGGTCGGGGATGGGCGTAGATTAGGGGTGGTGAGGATTTTTAGGTATCAGGAATAGGTTGAGTTTAGGTGGTGAGGGGTGTTTAGGGTTCACGGAACACTAGAGTTAGGGGGTGTGGGTTGGGTGATGTGTAGGGGTTTTGGGGTTCATGGATAGGTGGAGTTCAGGCTGGTGAGGGTTTTTAAGGTTCAGTGACTGGTAGAGGTTAAGGGTTGTGAAGAGATTCTAGGGTTCAGTATTGGGTGGAGTTTAGGGTGGTGAGCAGTTTTAAGGAATCAAAGAAATGGGTGGGGTTTAGGAGTAAAAGGGGTTCTTCAGAGTTCAGGAATGCGTGGAGTTTATTGGTAGTGAGAGATTATATGTTTCAGGAATAAGTTCCATGTAGGGGTACAAAGAGTTTTTATGGTTCAGGGATAGGTGTAGTTTAGGGGTTAGGGATGAGTGTAGCTTAGGTGTATTGAGGGGTTTTAGGTTTCTGGGAAGGGTGGAATTTAGGGGTTGAAAGTGCTTTTGGGTTCAGGGATTAGTGTAGTTAGGTGTGGCGAGGGATTTTTAGGGGACAGGGATTGATGGTGTTTTGGGGTGGTGTGGGGTCCGCAAATTAAAAACATCCAAAGTAATTGACAAGTGTAAGATATAAATCTGGAATAATGCACCCTGAAATAAAGGACTGAAATAAATACCTCCAACAAAACTGTTTCTGCATGTCAGATCTGCAACTAATGTATTTAAACCTTAACAAAAGCATGCTAAAGCCAATTTCGAACAAAAGTCATTCTATTAATTGGTTTCTATGAAATGGTAAATTTCATTCATTCTGAAAGTTTCCAATAAACTATTTAGGTGAAATAGCAACAGAGGCACCAGGAGCTTCCAAAATCGGCCTCCAAGTGCTCCAGCCCACAGTGATATGACCAGAGGAATAAAAAGCATGCCCGTCCCTGGCTATAACAGAGCGTGATATCAACCCTCTCCCTAAAAGTGCATTCTAATTGGCCAAGCAAGAAAATGCTATAGCTTTTGATTGTTTAGGTAATCATGCCATAATTGATAACACTTAACTTTCTTATGCCTATAAAATGATTCCCTAACAGAAGACTGTCAAACTGGTTGGCCAGAAAGCCAGATTCTTCTAGTCTTTCTTGGAATTTTTAAAACTTAAAAAAAAAAGAGATTCTTTTTATTGATAAACAAAACAGTGGCCTTCACTTGTCGCTTAGCAGCAATATAGTCAGATCATTACACATACATTTTTCCCTTGGTGCCATAGGCCCCTTTATGATACTCAATCCAATTGAATTATTCAGGTGCTTTTACGGCCATCTCGCTTGACTCGCTTGGCGTATCCCAACCTTCTCCTGTACCCTGGATTATCTCTCTCCCGCCCCTCCCTACTAACTCTTATAGTTTTTCCAGTCCCCCATACTCTCTCCCATTGGATTCCTCTTTTCTTTCAAGGCTTCATTGGATTTGGCCTGTTTCCAAGACAGAGACAAGATTACCAAACTAGTCCTGGAAACCCTTGGGTGCCAAATTACCACAAATTCAATATCTCAGTTATTTACATTAATATGGGTGCAAAGTCAAACATTTCTTTCTCATAAACATTACACTAAAGAGGGCAAATAAATCCAGGAAATATAACTAAGAATATACCCAGCCTACGGGTGACTGAAGGTTGCCATTGATTCTCACTAAGAGATTCGGTCAGGGCCGGACTGGCCGTAGCAGGCACCTGGCATTTCCCTGATGGGCCGGAGGGGTGGGGGCTGGTTTTGTGGCTGCGGGGGATGGTTTTGTCACTGGGAGCCAGTTTTGCAGCAATGCTGCAATTTTGCCCCATTCACAAAAGCAGGAGCGGTGCTTTTTGCTAGCGCCATGCCCCTCCACCCCTCCACCCCCTTGCCCCAGGACCATTCGTGCAGCAATCTGCCAAGGCTGGTTGCTATTCCCAGCCCGGCCCTGGATTCAGTAGCTGTCCCTGCCTTTAAAGTTTAGGATTCTGTGCCCAGTTTCTTTCTGCCATACCTGCACCACAAGAATTCTGCCTACTGTTGTCACCATAATTATCCTGTCCCTCTATGCTTCCCTTAGCTTCTCCGCTTTCTTTTTCATTGCATAACATCTTAGCAATAACTCTTCATGCGCCTGGTTACCGTCAGACTATGTGCAATGAAAGTATTTATTCTTTGCCATATAGGCACATGACGGAGGCGCACAAACATTTTCATCAAGACAGACACAAGCACGTACTTGTACGTTTAAAATTTGAAAGAAAGTATAGCTCTTTTTGAGAATTTGAAACAATAAATGAGCTCTGCCCGATCGAGAAACTGTAATTCGCAGATGTGTGCTACAACAAATATATGGCTCATGGTGATAAATACTTCATAATTTAATCTTGTGTCGGGGTTAGGATAAAAAACCAGCAACAGTAAAAATCCAGCTCCTGCTGCAGAGAGGTGTCAGATCTCCTTTGATTGCCCACTTAGCCTTGGCCTGGAGGCTGAACATGAACTGGGACTTGTGACATTCATCTCGTTCAACCAAACATTTTCAACATTTACCCTTTCCATCAGAAGCAATTGATTCTATATCAGGGCCTGGTTCACCAAACCGAGACCCACACTGTCAGAATCTGCCTCACCCTTTTGTTATTCTTACATTAGAAATACATTTCTATTTTTTTTCGCTGCGAATCCCAGGACCCTGCTCAAATGCCTTTCCATTTGAGTTTCTGTCTTTGTTGATGAAAGGAATATTTATCATCTAAAAAAACTGCAAGATATTTATAGGGTTTTACCAATTCCAGCTGCTGTCCTTGAAAGTACAGATTGTTCTTTTTCTGTATTCTATTACTCACAACCATGACTTTAGTTTTCTTTTGATTTATTGTCATGCAGTTATTTACTGAGAAATTGGATAATTTGTCAATGAGGAGCTATTGGCTAACTTTCATTTGACTGAGTAGAATCACGTTGTCCGCATACAAGAGATTAGAAACATTAAGATCCCCTAGCCTTGGGGCATGGGCGTTTACCTCCTCAAGGGCCGAAGGCAGGTCTGCCAAAAATAGGTTAGATAGATATGGTGCCAACACTCACCCTTGATGTAAACCCTGAGTGGTGTATATTTTTCTGGATAGTGAGGAGCCGGCCCCAATTCTCACTCTTGTCCTGGTTCCTGTGTAAAGCATCTGAATTGCTTTTAAGAGACACAGGGGTATGTCCCAAAGTGATAATTTTTACCACAGGAGATTGTACTGCACACAGTCAAAGGTGGACTTGAAGCTAATAGAACAAAGATAACTCACTTGTTTGATTAATTACAATTTGTCAATTATTATAGAAAGTGTGCAAGAATGTTGTTTGGTCATACCTGCTCCTTGTGTAAACCCAGTTTGGTTTGATGGAATTATATTTTTGTCTTCTGCCCAAAGAGATAGGTCTGCTAATAGAAGACCAGCAACATTTTTTTGCCTCAGTATCTAGGAGGGTGATAAGGCAATAGTTTTCATATTGTTGTAAATCTCCCCTTTAAAGATTGGGTTAATAATTGAGCCCTTTCATGAATCAGAGATACTTGCTAGGTCCACCGCACAATTTAAAACCTCCGTCAGTCTTTTCCCAAAAGGTGGGCTTAGTTTTGTATAATGCCTGTGGAATACCATTTGGGCTAGAAGCTCCATCCTGCCCTTCATTTCTAGATGGACTTATGTGTTTGGTCTTTAGAGTAGTAGAGTGTATACTCATCTGGGAATTGATTCTTTTGGTTTGTTAGAATTGTATTTTCTGCCACGATCATTATATTTGATATCTCATCTAAGAATTGATTGAAATGATTAAACTAATGTTATACTATCTTATTTCAGTAAGGTTTGAATTATGTATGGTGTTTTGAGCCCTATTTAGTAAGTTCATCAACTTCCAAAACTCTCTTGAATTTCTCTTCCTGCTGAGATACAGCGAGTTTGGTCAGAAGGTCAGTCTTGCTGTAAGTTTTTCTTCCCAGACCATCTTTCTATAACGCTTTTCTGTACATTTCAACTTGATTTGAATCAGTGAGATGCTAGGTTGCTGTGGCATCTTTCTCAACATTCAGTTAAAATTCCTTTTTAGGTCTCGCCTGAGCCAGCGCACATGCGCTGCTCTGCAAGGCATTTAGTAAAGGCTTTTAACTCCAAGCACACGCTCGTACGTGTGCTTTTTTTTCACTTTCTATTGGGCTTTGCATGCGTCTTTCTAAGAAAGACAGCACGCAATTGGCCCAAGGCGGGTGCATGTCCCGCCTTCTCTGTTCTGTGGCCTAGGGTGCTCGGGAGCGAGCATGAGCACCATCTGTTTCCAATTATCGCGTTAATTGGAAACAGATGGATGACGCTTGCGTTTTTTAGGTCAACACTCAACTCGCGCCTGCGCCCCTGCGCCCCTTTACATCTCTTGTGTGCACGTTGGTGGCTTTCCCAAGCACGCGTGCAACACTCAACTTGCACCTGCTCCCCTTTACATCTCTGGACCAGGAACACTTGCCAGCTCTGCAGAACTCCCTCACAGAAACACGTTTTTTTCTGGAGTCCATGGTGTCCATACATCACTGCATGAAAACTCGCGTGGTCGAAGTAGGCTGCGGTGTGAACCCTGCTTTATTATGGGCTAGTCTACTGAGTAGGAATCTTTTGTAATAGGAACTTATGGGGGAGAGCAAAAGCTGACAGGAATAGCAGGGGGGTTAGTGTGCGTCACAGCATGAAAATCCTGTTAAGTTCATGCGTGCCTCTTCATCAAGGAAAGTTTCGAAGTTTAGATTTGCCAACTCACGGGCATCCATGTTACTGGCGGGCACTGCCCTGCACGCGCTCACTCACTGACGCACAGATCCTCAGCAAATCCCCAAGCTTAATGTCAGCTTTATTAAATAATAAAAACGCCGCTGACAATTTACTAAACATGCCCGATCTGGGAGAGAGACCTGTAGGAAACTAGGAATCGATTTCGGATTGGGATCAGTTCTAAAATCGTCCTTCATTCAAAACAGAAATTTTGCAGAACTGGGTATTTTTATACTTGTTCGCAGGTTGCTACGGTCACGTAGGCTCTTAGTACTATCAATATTACCAGGGGTTATTACAGAAAAGTTTTCACTCGTTTC
Source organism: Triturus cristatus (assembly GCF_964204655.1). Classification (NCBI taxonomy): domain Eukaryota; kingdom Metazoa; phylum Chordata; class Amphibia; order Caudata; family Salamandridae; genus Triturus; species Triturus cristatus. The sequence goes on along the minus strand of NC_140584.1, from coordinate 787,984,883 downwards.
AATGGTACTCCCTTAATTGAGACAAAGGTGAAAGCCGATTCAGCCTTGGCGGCAGTTGATCCTGTGGCTTGAAGATTATGCAGAGATCTCTGCAGCAGGTGCACTATCCCACCGAGCTAAGTGGGCTCGGACCCTGTGAGAATGACGATTCTCCAATTATCATACAGAGAGAATCTTGATTTCATTAAAGACTACGGAGGCTAACATTATGCAATATACTTTTATTGCTGCCCAAAACTGCAGCCCTTTAAAAAACACATTACATCTTGAATGCAATACATCATGAATAACAAAGTTCCAAACAATAATACATAATGTCATAGCAACAGGTCAACATCCTCTAGAGCTGCGATGGACAAACGTAGATGTACAGATGAAGAGGCGAATTTCACAAGGAAGAAGAATCTGGAAGAAAAGAGAGATCAAATTGGTAGTTCCGATTTAAACGGATTAAAAGTCCTGTAATCATGGAGGGAAAGATAAACAGTTAAAATTGAATAACAAATACATAGGTATTTCATTTTTTTTTGTTTTTGTTGTTAAATGGAAAAATATAAAGGTATCTTAATCTCTAGGGAGTGACAAAACAAGGTTAGAATTGATAAAAGTTTAATAACATAAAATAGTTAGATCTCCACCAGGGAGTGGTGGGTGGGATAATGTTAGCCTCCGTAGTCTTTAATGAAATCAAGATTCTCTCTGTATGATAATTGGAGAATCGTCATTTCATTACAAGACCGGAGGCTACCATTATGCAAGTTTAAAGCTTTTTAACGCTGAATTGCTCACATGATCCACAGGTTTAAGATAAAACTGAGAAAAGGTGGAAACACTTGACCAATCAGCAGTTTTAAGGATATCAGTGAGAGAACCTCCAGACCAGAATACTTTACTGGCCAGAGCTCCACGAGAAGAGTGAGCCCCAAATTTAGATAAGTCTATTCCTGCTTGTGACATTATAAACTTAACCCATCTAGCAATGGTAGCTGTTGAAACCGCTTTGAAAGGTTTCACAAAAGAAATTAAAAGCTGTTTTTCATCAAGAAGTCTAAGGTTATGCATTAAAGAATCATACGATTTCATGCAGTCCACTACACACTATTTCTTACATTCTGGGAAATAGGGATAAAAGATGTTTTTGGTCATAGTTTTAGTTCTTTTCCAAATTTCAAAATGTACTCACTCTGGGGAATAAAATCTACTAGATATATCTAGGGCTTTAACGTCAGAAACTCCTTTAAATGATATTAGACAGAGTAAGGTTGCTAGTTTAGTCATTAGTTGTTTTCTTGAAAGCAAAGGATTTTCTGGCCATGAAGAGAAAAGCTCAAAGATGAGGTTAGCATTCCATAAGGAGTCATATCTTGACTTAGGGGGACGTTTTAGTCTAATTCCTTTCATTACTCTACGGATCAGTGGGTCTGAACCAATTGAACATTCATTAACTAAGGAGTGTCCAGCAGAAATCCCTGCTCTATAACAGTTGATTGTTCTGTAACATAGACCTGAGTTAAATAACTTAGCAAGGAAATTAGCTAAATCCACTATAGGGGCTTCCACGGGATCCAGATCCCGTTCCAGGCACCAACTACACCATTTTTTCCAAACTCCGATGTATCTTCTCCTTGTGCCTGGAGCCCATGATTCGTCCAAAAGGTCTTTAGCTTGTCCTGAAAGGCCTGAGTATCTTTTTGATGTCCTGAAATCTTCCTGGCAAGAGGGTTCAGGTTGCCTTCTAGGAGAAGAGGGTGTTCTTCTCCGTTTTGACCCTGAAGGAGACCAATTTTTCCTTGGATAAAACGTGGAACATCTATTGCTAGTTCCATTGTTCCTGGAAACCAAACTTGTGTATTCCAGAAGGGGGTAATTAGGATTATCGTGCACTGATCTGATCTGACTTTCAGCAGAACTCTCTGAATTAGTGAAAAGGGTGGGAAGGCATAACAGTTCAGATTGTTCCAAAATTGGGTTAGGGCATCTACTGCCTGTGCGTTGGGGTCTGGTCTCCAGCTGTAATAGGTTTCGATCTGAAAGGTAAGTCTGCTGGCAAAGAGGTCTACCTGAAAGGGACCCCAAAGGTTGTGTATCTTCCTGAAGATAAAAGGATTCAATTTCCAATCGCTCGAGTCTTTCAGGAACCTTGAGTTCCAATTGGCCCTTGTATTCTGATGCCCAGGGATAAATTCTGCTTTTAAAATAATTTTCTGGTTCCAACAGAACTGCCAAACCTTTTTTGCTAGATCTGCAAGGACTTTTGATCTTGCACCCCCCAATCGGTTGATATAAGAGACAGCCATGAAATTGTCTAATTTGATCAAGATGACACTGTTCCTCAGGGTGGTTTTGAAGGGGGTGAAATACAATCTATTTTGAATCCTTGTGCGGTTTCTAGAACCCAAGGGTCGTTCGTTATGGTAAGCCAATTTTGGTAAAAAGTCGGAGCCTTCCCCCTACCTTTATATGGGGAAAAACATGTGGATTTAGAGATCTTACCTTGTTCTCCAAAGTTTTGAGATCGATTTCTGCCACCACCACGGGTACGGAAGTTTCTGCCTCTTTGTGGGAAGAAGGAGGGGTTATGACCTCTGAAGGTTCTTCCATATCCACGTTGGTTTTGGAAATATGGGGACCTGTATTGTCCGCGGCTGGCAGGCAGTCCCCTCCTGCCAGCCCGTCCAAAAATTCTATTACCTCCGAATATCCTTCTCATATTAAATTGAGCCTTACTGAAGGCCGAAAAGGTGGCGACATATTTGCCTAGAAGTTTAACGAAGTTTTCGCCAAATAGTAGTCCTTTGGTGTCACCCTGGACTTCTTTGGAAGCGAGGTCCCCCAATTTAGGGTTGATTCTCATCAGAATTCCTCTTCTACGCTCTGAAGTTAGGCCTGCGTTAGCATTTCCAAGCAAACAAAGAGCGCGTTGGCTCCAACCCCTTAAAAGATCTACGTCTACTGGGGTGTCATTTAGGGATGCTTCTTCTGCCAAATCTAGAATTTTGGCTAGGGGGCCAAGAATATCAAGAACCCTATCTTGGCACTGTTTGAGGCAGCGTTTGAGACCTTTTCTAGGGTCTCTGCCTGTTTTAAAGAGAAAGGTCAAGAGTTCAGGGTCTTGATTAGGGGTTAGTGCACACTTATTTTCTATAAAGGGTCTGGGGCACTCGTCTCTCATGAGGTTTCTGGTTTCGCTTTCAAGCGGTTTACGAATTCAGTATTTAATGAAGTTGGATACATGGTCCAAAGGCCACCATTCAGATCCTCTTGGGTGAGTAATTAAGGTAGGGCTAAACATCTCTACCCCTGAGGGGTCTTTAATTGAATTATTCTTAGATGCCTCTGATAGATCTTCGTCAAGGAGGTCGATGTCTAGATTCTCAAGGGGGTCAAAGATATATTTGTCTTCTTCTTCGTCAAAACTATTATTAGAACGGAAATCAAAGTTATCCGTTTGCATGATGAGGTCATTTGTGCCAGGACGGTCACTATATCTTCTTGTGTCGTGAGGGGCACCTAATCCTTTTGCGCCAATAAGGCTGCTCTTTCTAATTGTGTCGCTTAGGGCACCTATTTTTGTTGTATTTTAATCTTATGTAGCGCGTAGGCTACCTTGTAATAAAAAACGTTCTTTTGTAGCGCTTAGGCTACCTGATGAAGAGGCTTGTTCCTTGTTAGAGCATAGGCTACCATGTGGTTCCATATGTTTTTTTTTTAGCGACCTTGCCTCCCTTTGGGGTTGAGGGTTCACATTCTTCAGAGAGGACGATCGAGTCTTCTTCAGTCACAAAATCTCTTTTCCTTTTATTCATAATGGAATCAACAGCCTCTTTTAATGAGGATTTGAGGTGATTTTCTAGGAAAATCATTAGGTTATTCTCATTTGGGAAGGCATTGTCATCTTCCTCATTTTATTATGAGTCATTGTCCATTTTTTTCCTCCTTTCTATCTTTTTTTTTTTACTAATAAATTATATTTTGGTAAATGAAGACGATATTCCTGTAAGAAGGACTCTTACCGGTTTCCTCCATGTGTTTACTGGTCGTTAGTAGTTACCATAGTAACTCTTCGCGCGAGTCCTTAAATCTGTTCAAGAGCTTTTGACTTTATTATGCCTTCAAGCTCTCTTTCCGTCTTTTTTTGCGGAAGTTGCCCTTGTTTTCATGAATTAATTGGGCAGGGTCACGTTGTAACGTGACCCCCGCTGGCCTGTCAATGTTTGTGAGCCGATTTCGGTCTCCCAAATAGACCTACAAGGTTGCGGTGTCTCCACACGAGGAACTCGCGGGGAGAGAGGCAACCGGGCAAAGCGGGCAAACCAAATATCTCGCATAGCTTCCCCTCGATGCGCACTTCACGCATGCCGCCCGAAGTGGGCGCGGCGAAAGAGCAAGGGTCAGGGAAGTCAAAAGAAGAGATTGGCTTCCCGATAAGGGAAAGACCACTCCCCCGCCCCGGAGGACGGTGGAGGGGGACCGCCAGAAAGCGAGAAAGCGCAGTTCGTGGCAGAGCGCGTGAAGCTCGAACAAAGGTAAAGCTTGTCATAAATATAAATTCTTAGGTTATTCCATATAAATGAGGAAGATAAAGGGTATCCCAACTATAAATTGGAAGGGGGAGGAAAGAAGATGTTATCTTATGAAAAATTAGAATGAAAGGGAAAGGATTCTTTCCAAATTAAATACATTCGGTATGATTTACTCACCTTGTGACGATCCAGCTAGGAAATAAATGATTAGGAGTCTAAAAAAGGCTCATAATGTATCATAAAATAGAGAGTAAGGAAAGTGTATACTTAACTGTCCGGGGGCAGCGAAAAAAAGAGGATGTTGACCTGTTGCTATGACACTATGTATTATTGTTTGTAACTTTGTTATTCATGATGTATTGCATTCATGATGAAATGTGTTCTTTAAAGGGCTGCAGTTTTGGGCAGCAATAAAAGTATATTGCATAATGGTAGCCTCCGGTCTTGTAATGAAATTGACTCTGTACAGAGTACGCATATTTCTCCGGTCACGGTCTCGCCACCAGGAACTGTCGGAGGTTTTAACCCATGTCTCACAGTGTACAGACAGGTCACATGCAGCCGAGACACCACGAGAGTACACTTCACTCTATTAACAAATGCTTGGGAGTCACACACAGGGAGTGTTGTGGTGGTGGTTGCTGTTCTGAGAATGTGGCAGAGTGTGACTTCGATGCCAGTACCGAGGACAACTGTGCCCGCTGGACTGACCTGACAACAACATTTAGGTGCCCGGTACCTTACCTGGCTCATGCTGCCTCCCATTGCTCTCAGAGGTACCTGGTAACCAGGCGCACTGGCTGCAAACAGCACAAGTAGGTGGGGCGCTATGAGGCCCCGCCCCCAGGCACCCTGCTGACAGCAGAGGTCATGTGTGGAGGTGACGGGCAAAGAGCTGGAGGAGTCGGTGTGAGGGATCTCGACCTGGGAACGTAGAGAGAATGACATTGCACAGTGGGTTGAGTGCCTGCTGCAAACTTCCTGCTTGAGATGTAGTAATCTGCCTTTTATCCTCGGTACATCAATAAATCGCGTACCAATATCTTGAGTTCTAACTTCTAACCCAGACAATGTAGCTTTTAGTGTCGGTGTCCACGTGGCCACTTACCGTTAACAGGGGCGGAGCAAATCCACATAGGCGTTAGCTCGAGGCGTGCTCTATGATCGTCCCTACGCCCATACAGGGAAACATAATGCGCGTGAGAACGGGAGTAGATTTAGCAAAATAAGTCTATCTGTTTTAAGTGTCCAGTACAAACATTTAAAATTCGAGAAGTACTTTCGGAAATGTGACTGAGTTTTAAGTACGGATAGATCAACAAATAATTGTTCTTTCACACGTTCAAATCTGACAAAATTCACTGTTTCACTGTCGCCTCTGCAAAAAACATTTGTTGGGGCCCCACTTCCTCAGACCAGCGTTAATGGCTTTCAGGGGTGTGTTATGCATTTAATCCTGGTTCATCTTTTTCTGATCTCCCATTCTATTTTGGACCTTCTAAGCGTCTATTTCACAGTTGATTAGTTACATCACAGTCTGAGGTATCAATAGCTCAGATTACAGCGTCCTGGTGCATTATGGTCGTCGTAGGTATTTAGACGGTGGTACATTTCCACGCAGTATGCCTCAGTGTAAATATTGAGAAATATTTCTATCAGTGTGCAGCCATAAGAGGAGTGTAGCAACGCCTGTCTAAAATTATTTCCGCAAAAACGAGATATTGTATGACAAGCAGTGCCTGTCGCATGGAGTCCGATTTGCTAAGGGTAACCTTTGGAGATGACTTTGTCAATACATTTCTCTTCTTCGATGAATCCAACCAGTAGCTTAGCAAGGGTGCGATGGGCCCCGGTGCAGGCAAGGAAATGCCCCTTTGACTCCCATTGGCAGCAATGTACAGCAGTTATCCGGGTTCTAGGGGCCCCGCTGCCACTGCACGCTCTGCACCTCTGAGTCCATCTACTGCCCGCACTTCTTACAGCGGTTCATGGAACTGGTTAACAGTGGTGCACGTTACATGCTAATAGTACAGTTCTCTGTGTATTAGACACACTGCAGGATAAGAGAACAGCCTGCGAATATACCCGGCTCTGAATAAAAGATGCAACAAGTTCCACATAGCGCCAGGGCAATAGACGGCATCTCATTTCCATACGCTCTGACATGGCTCTCTTCCTACAGTCCCGTCAATTGTAGCTCCACTCCTTCCTCTCTCCCTCATCCGCGCTGTTACAGCAGTCTCTCTAGGTCCCCTCTTCATCTCTCTCTCCTCCCCTCACCCCACCTCACTCTCTCTACTGCCCTTTCCACCTCAATCTCCCTCACACACTCTTTCTCTTCTCGTCTTTTCCCTTCTCATGTATCTCCCTCTTTCGTTCTCTTGCCCTGTCACTGCTTCTCACACATAGTGCCAATATCGGCACAATCCCCAGCCCTCCCACAGCAAAACATGTAATAAATTAGACACAACACATTTTTGGTGGAGAAACTTGCTGCAGGTTTATTAACATAACAATATGTCAACATGGTGGGTTAACTTACGGGCGATCCCAAGGCAGGCAGCCCCTCGCCGCCTGCCCACCTGATGAGCCATAAAAACCCGGTGGCCGCAACCAACCGGTGTTTGTCCTTTTGGGGGAGGTGATAGCCCCTCCCTCCGGCGGACTGCCAGTCCGCCCCTTACTCACGCCCCTCCCAGCTAAGGGGGACGGAGCGTAGCAGGCAACCCCCGGTTGCTCAGGTGCACAACCGCCCGTAGGACTAACGGGGCACCGTCGTTCCTCCAGGTCCCCACGCGAGGACCTCCATGGGAATAATTGGCTTTAGCACCCTTACTGTGTTCCTGTAGAGGGTACCCTTCTGTACCTTACAGCCTTTGGATCGCCCTGTAACTCCGCCTGCAACACAAATTAAAAAGGTTTAGTTGAAACCCCCCCCAGCCCGTGCGCCTGGAAAGCGGTGGGGAGGGAAAACAGCGTCCGGGCAGCCAGGCAGGAGGGGCACCGTCGGTCAGCAAAAGAGGTCGCTCTGAGGGCGGGAAAGGTTTAAATACCTTTCCCCCCCCCCCCTCCTACCGGAAGTGATGCCGCGCTGAGGAGACCCACCCGGGTCCCCTGAACACTATACTGCTGGCGAAAGTGCCATCCTGTGGCACTAAGGCTGGCCGCCCTCTTAGGAGGGCCCCCTTCGTGGGCCTAGGGCAGCCTGGCATAGTGCCAATATCGACACAATCCCCAGCCCTCCCACAGCAAAACATGTAATAAATTAGACTTAACAAATTTTTGGTGGAGAAACTTGCTGCAGGTTTATTAACATAACAATATGTCAACATGGTGGGTTAACTTATGGGCGAGCCCAGGGCAGGCAGCCCCTCGCCGCCTGCTCAACTTATGAGCCATAAAAACCCGGTGGCCGCAACCAACCGGTGTTTGTCCTTTTGGGGTAGGTGATAGCACCCCCCTCCGGCAGACTGCCAGTCTGCCCCTTACTCACGCCCCTCCCAGCTAAGGGTGGCAGAGCGCAGCAGGCAACCCCCGGTTGCTCAGATGCACAACCGCCCATAGGACTAACGGGGCGCAGTCGCTCCTCCAGGATCCCACGCAAGGACCTCCCTGGGGATAATTGGCTTTAGCACCCTTACTGTGCTCCTGTAGAGGGTACCCTTCTGTACCTTACAGCCTTTGGATCGCCCTGTAACTCCGCCACAGCCCTGGTGTGGCCCCCACCACCCCAGGGCCCCCCACCATATAGCCCTACCTACTTACACCCTGCTGTTTCCAAGGCCTCCCCCAGATCCAGCAAGAATAAGCCCATACCCACTCTGGACAGGTGTATCCCATCAGGCTCGAAGCACCCTGTGCATTTCGCGTGTAGCAACCCATGCCGGATAAACCCAAAACCCCTTTGTTCCGTGAACTACCGCATTGCGCTGCTCACCCTTCTGCGCGAGGTCTCCATGGCATCCCCGGAACGCACGCCCAGCCAAACCTGCCTAGGTGTAATTTCGGACCACCATAATTCACAGGTCCCCAGCTTGTTGCTCAACTCGCACATGGTGGCCCTCATCTCATGAAGCAGGTCCCTTCTCCCCAGGTGAACCAGGTCATTCCCTCATAGGTGTATTACTAATAAATCGGGCGGTGAGTCACCCCCCCCAATCTCTGAAGGACACTCTTCATCAGGCTATTCCAACGCATGTCTGGTGCCCCAATCCATATTTTCCTTGTGGCTGTCAACCCGTGCTGCCATTTTCTGCTATCCGCCCACTGAGATACCCTCTGGACTCCCGAATGGCCCATCACCCAGACCGTCTTTCCTGGCAAATAAAGATGAGGAAGTTTGAAAAACAATTTATTAAACAGAGCACAGCAAACGCCATTACACTTGCACACAAGTACACCAAAAGTAAAACACCGACATAATGTCTCAACCCTATTTTACACAACTACTACACTTCCTTGCTCAGTGATTGCATGGGGCCCCTTATGGTCGAATGTATTTTTTATAACAATTGGACTTCCAACGCCCCACCAGTTTGATGCGTTCCTCTGGCAAGCCCGCCTGGAAAGCTGTGGTCGCTGCCACTATTCTGAAAGAGTGGCTGCAGAACCGTGTGCCCTGTATCTTTTTACCTGACAGCTCTAAACACACCTCCATTATACGCTGTACCTGATACTTGGTCAAGGGAGTACTGTCAGCGTGCACTAGCAGGTAACCTTCTGTCGCGGGGCGCAGCGCCAGGTAAGACGAGTCGAGGCGCACAGGACAATTCTTGGCGATCTCTAGTTTGTTCAGCACGATCACCCTCCCTACCCCCGCCTGGTCCGTTTTGGATCTACGTAGTCTAACGGGGAGGACCCCGCCTGCCAACGCAGCATCCTGCTTGTTCAACGCCACCCCGACGTGTCCTGTCTTGACCTAGCTACAAGTTACCCCATTCTAAGAGCCCCGAAGAAGGCCAGGCTAAAGGTAGCCGCAAAGAGGGCCGCCTCAAAAGCAGAGTCGGTCGCCCTGCCCACCCAATCCAGCAGCCCTTGTAGCATTACGAAATCTATGGCTGCCCTGTTGTCCGGTGCTCGAGGCTCACTCCAGGCCCAGCCTTTGAGCACCGCCCGGATCAAGAAAGACTTTGTGGGATCTTCCTGCCCCCTTAATCTCGCTTGGTGGCTGATCACCGACAGGTGTCCCCCAATCCACTGTTGGCTCTTCCCTTGGTCCTTGGCCCACGAAATGAAGTCCTGAGTCCTGCTCTCCAGGGATGACCTCCCTTCTTCCCATGCGCCAGTTACAGAACAGAATTTGTTCACACATGCCCTGTACCGCTTGACGGTCCAAGGTGCTAAGGACAGCTCGCCCATCCCCCTCAAGCACCTTACAGTTTCAATAGGAACCATAGATGTGCTGGAAAATGGGTCATCTCCTCCCTCTCTCTCGGCCACGTCTCCCGGAACCTGTGCCACTGAAAACGATAGAGAGCATCAGCCGTTATGTTCTGCACCCCCTGAATATGTCGCGCCCTACACTCGATGTTGTTAACCAGACACACCCTCACCAGTTCCCTAAGTAAACACAAGACAAGCGGGCAGGATGCAGACTGAGAATTTATTGCCTGGACCACCGCCAGGTTGTCGGACCAGAAAAGGACCCTACATGCAGACAGAACAGAGGGCCATAGGTGGAAGGCCACCACTATTGGGAACAATTCCAGTACTGTAATGTTGGCCGTGATCTTCTTCCTGCGCCACACATTGGGCCATCTCTGCGCACACCACTCTGTGTCCACGATGTCCCCAAAGCCCTCCCTGCCAGATGCATCCGTGAACAAGGCGAGTTACGGAGATCCCGCCCAAGGTGCCCTCCATAAGACTGCGCAATTGAATCTTTCCAGGAAGCTTGCCCACATGCTCAGGTCTTCCTTCAACCCCTTGCTTAGCCTGACTAGGTGATGCTTCCTTTTGACCATAGCCATTGCCCTTGCAATCCTCCGTGCAAAAACCCTCCCCGCTGGGATTATCCTGGCGGCGAAGTTGAGCTTGCACAGCAGGCTCTGCAAGAAGCCCAAAGTGACCTTCTCCTCCCCTAAGGCTGACTGGATGTGCCGTACAAGGTCCTGGACCTTGTCTGCTGGGAGCCTGGATTCCCCTGCTAAGGTGTCAAGTTCGATCCCTAAAAAGGTTAGAACTTGTGCGAGACCTTCCGTCTTCCCTGGCGCCATAGGGACCCCCAAATGACTGGCCAGCCGCTCGAAATCCCTAAGGGCATTGCTGCAGTCCTGCGACCCATCTGTCCCAATGAATAGGAAATCGTCCAGGTAGTGAGTCACCCCTACGACCCCATAGCATGTCTGAAGAGCCCACTGGAGGAAGCTACTGAAAGCTTCAAAGTAAGCACAAGAGACTGCACAACCCATGGGCATGCACCGGTCGTAAAAGTACCTGCCTTCTAGCTTGAAACCTAGCAGGTGTTGGCTGCTTGGATACACTGGTAGTAAGCAAAACGCCGATTCGATGTCTGCTTTGGCTAACCAGGCGTCCTTGCTCGCCCTCCTGACTAGGTCCAAAGCCACATCCAGTGTACAATACGTGACAGAACAAGTGCCTTCCTCCAGCTCATGGTTGACCGAACCCCTCTTCCTGGTAAGAGAGGTGGTGGATTAGGCGGAAAGCCACAGGCTCCTTCTTGGGCACCACCCCCAGAGGGGAAACCACAAAATTCTCTAGGGGCGGGCGCATGAAAGGGCCCGCCACTCTCCCAAGTGCCCTCTCCTTCTCTACTTTGGCCCAAACAACTTCTGGCAGTTCTTTGGCTGACCTGAGGTTATCGGCCTCCCTTGCCCCTTCGGGTCCCACAAAAGGAATTTTGAAGCCCTCACAAAATCCTGTTAGAAGCAACTGACTGTCCTGTGTGAGGGGGTACTGTCTGAGGAGAGGAGAAAGGTTTGACAAACAGACTGGCGAAGGGCCCTTAATAGTGCCCCCATCTACCTGGTGCTGGCCCCCCATGGGAAGTGAGGGTGGATTGGGTGGGAAAATCTGTGTGGACCAAGAATTTGCTACCTCGGCGGAGGGGGAGGAGGTGGTGGAAGGACCCGGGATGCCCCCTCTAACTACCAGTGTCCTGTTTACCTTTGGTGGTGCCTCCTTGCTGCGAGTGGCAAGAAACCACTGGGTGGGGGCCCCCACATTTGTTGCACGCGTGCAAAAATTTACACGTTTTACCCCAAGAGCAAGATCCCGTGTTGAACAAATGGCAGGTCCCTGGGGGCGGCCTTCTGAAACCCCCTCTATTGCTCCCTCTCCACCTGCTCCCCCCCGAAAGTACTGTTTGTCACCCCGTGTCTCTGTGTGAGAGGTACAACTGCTAGCTTCCTTGTTTACCTGGCTTTTAGGCTGTGCCCCTGCACCTAGCAGCGTGCGTGATCCTATGTGATCTAGCCAGAGCTGTACTTCCTTCTAGTCCCATCGCATCTCCTGACACAAGGACATCCTTTTCCTAAACTCCCTGTCATAGTTCACCCAGCCCTGTCCCCCCCACTTCATCTCCTCATTGCGAATTAAAGCACCGTATTGGATCAGCCCCTGAGCCTGTTCTGGATGTTTTTCCAGGATGACTGCGGACAGGATGGCAAACGCATCTAGCCAGTTCTCTATGGTCTTCTGTGGCCACGGCTGGTACTTAACCTTCTTGTCGTCCTCCTTCACCCCCGCTTTTCTGGCATCTACCTCATCCTGAGCCAACAATAGCAGAGAAAATATCTATTAGCTCTCGCCTCCAAATAACCTCCTTGGCCGCTAAGGGGACCTGCCAGGCCAAGGAGCAGTGACCTGACAGCAAAGGAGCTGCTGCGACGAGCTGAACTGGCGTGGGGGGGGCGCAGTCTGCTGGACAGGGGGAACATCAATCGGCGGTGAGATGGCCAGTGTAGAAGGCGTTCCTAGCACGGCTTGACTACTGCTTGCACATTCATTGCCCTGGATTTGGCTGGCAGCGGGTCTGCCGGGAAGTTCTTTGACGTGGGCTTGCGAACCCGCTTTGATGCTCTCAATGGCCCGGCCTCAGTGTTGAGGTCCAGCTCAGGAGGGAGCGGCTCGCAGATGACACCAGAGTCCTCCGATTCGACGGCTTTCAGGATCCCCGTGGCCCAGGACAGGCCCTTCCCCTTGGCCATCTGTATAAACGCCGCCCACTGCGCTTCCTGCGTGGCGTCAGGCAAAGAATCGTCCACCTGCGACGTCTGCATGAAAAGGGGTGGTGAGCCCTGGCTCTCCTGCGTCCCTCAATCTATGGAGATAAAGGTAGTGTCAGACAGCACGATACCACACCCTGGTTTGGCCAGGCCTCTTGCCGCTAGCTTCTGTGCCCCATCCCCACTACCCGTAACCACTTATTCCGAGAAGATGTCAGATATGCTTATGTGCGTTCCAGGACTGAACACGGTGATAACTCTGAGTGCGAGATGAAAAGAGAAGTTAGCATAGCCCCCCGTTGCGTCTAGAGACCTTCTGTGTTGGTGACCACTCACCCCGCGACCCCCTCCCAGTCCGTGTCCGAAACACACCCACCCCTGAAGCACCACCTGCCTGTACCTGATCCTGTTCAGTGTCTGCTCTTCTCTTATTGCCATTTGAATACTTGTTCACTTAACTCTGAAATTAGAAAACAAGAGTTACCCTCCATCCTGAGCCTGGTTGCCCCAGATCCCCACACACTGGCCCCAGTGTGTTCTGACCCTTCTACCTGTCGAAGCCTCCGGTGGCCCCCCAGGTGCATTGGGCGGCGCTCGGCGCGCTTCCTGCATTGGGACACAAGACATACATTAGACACCCTGCCCCCCATCAATACAACTACGGAGTGCTCCGCGTGGAATGGGGTCCCCAATGCCCCAACACAGCCGCCAAATGGACATTTATGAGGTTGCCCGCTGCCCCCGCCCCTCCACCCCCTTCATCCTCCGTAACAGCCCTCTGCCCCCCTAAGCCCAGCCGTGGAACTGCCCCGGGAAAGTAGCCCCGGCCCAGCGCGCCCAGCCGCAGGCCAAGGCGGAAGCCAGCTGAAACAGAAGCCCAGACAAGCCTGCCCTGGCGCCGAAAGGATGAACGCTGGAGGAGAGGGAGAAGGCAAGATCACACGTGATCCCACAAGCTGGCACGGGGAATCCGATGCAGCGCAGGATGAAAGGTGCAGCAAGGTGGTGGAGGAAAGTAAAGACAGGAGCATGCCAAATGGGGGAGAGAAAGAAGAGTAAAGTGCAATACATAGAGCACATGTAAACAAGATTGAGGAGGACACGGAAAAGAGAAACAAAACCTGCGGAAAGGAAACAACACAATACCACCAAAAATGCAGAGGGGACAGCACAGCAAATTGTTTGTAAAAATAGCCCCAGCACTACCCAAGCGGGCCCGACATCAGCGGCAGAGCAGGGGGAGGAAAACAGCGTGGAGCCTGGTCCCACCTAGTGGCTGAAAAGAAAGATGAGGGGGAGCCGAGTCCGCGGCAGGGCGGGCGCTGGGGAGGCAACCTGCAAAGCGCGCATGCGCCCCTGGGGGTGTAGGAGGCCCTCCTCACTAGAGTGGCGGGCTGGACGGGGCGTGCAAAGACAAGCACGCGGCAGCAGGGGCAGGCCCGTCCACGGCCGGGGCAGCCGCGGAGGAGGACCGGGGAGCACGCTGCGAGCCAGCGCACAAAAGCGCCGTCCGGGCCCCCGGCCTGGAGTGGGGGCACCAGGGGACGCCAAGCAAGAGGCGCGGGGCGGGGGCAGGAAGGAAGGAACCCCCGCCCCACCCGCGGAAGCCCACACACCGGAGAGCCAAAACGCAGAGACACAGACGAAGTCCCTGCCCCACCCCGGGCCAGCGGCCCGCCGGGCCAGGGCCCCGCCAGCCAGAGGTGCACCAGAAGTAGTACGGCAGGTAGGAAGGATAAGGGGCCAAAATCCTGCAGGGGCGAGCAAACTAACACACAGCGAAAACTCGCTCGGCGCAGCGAAGGGAAGCCGCCGGGGCACCAGCCGGACTACGGAGGAGGAAGGAAAGAGGGCAAAAGTTCTACGGGGGAAACATCCACACTGGGAAACTAACGCTCAGGGCAGCGGCGGAAATCCAGCGGGGCACCAGCTGGACTGCAGGGGGGGAAGGAAAAAGGGGCTGGGAACTGTGGGGGGGAGTAAGCACCCATACAGAGAACACTAACGCTCGGGGCAGCGAAGGAAACAGAAACAAAACAACTTAGCCGGGGAACCGAAAAACCATCCTCCACCCCTACCATAGTGCCCGGCCCAAGACCGGGCCGCCGGAGGGACGCGAGCCCCACCACCCTCCCCAAGCTAAAAAGACATCCAAGGGGGAAGGGAGGCAGGAAGGGAAGCCCGGGGGGGGAGGACGCACTCACCTCCACATACGTGAGTGCAGCCAGGCAGGAGGGGCACCGTCGTCCACAGCATAAGGGTCGAAAACAGCATCCGGGCAGCCAGGCAGGAGGGGCACCGTCGGTCAGCAAAAGAGGTCACTCTGAGGGCGGGAAAAGGTTTAAATACCTTTCCCCCGCCCTCACTCCTACCGGAGTGACGTCACGCCCACCCGGGTCCCCTGAACACTATACTGCTGGCGAAAGTGCCATCCTGTGGCACTAAGGCTGGCCGCCCTCTTAGGAGGGCCCCCTTCATGGGCCCGGGGCAGCCTGGCAGTTTATCTATCTATCTATGATGTATCTGACATAGCCCTCTCTCTGCTTGCCTCTGGGTCTCCCGCTCTCCCATAACGTTCTCCGTCTCAATGTGTTCGACAAATCTTGTACTACTTTCTCAATATTCTACTTCTCAATATCTTCTCCGAGTCAATAACCTCAATAACTCCTCCCAATGGCACTCTCAGGGCCCCTCTTAATATCCACTCTCACAACATGAACGTCGGTCTGTGTTTCCCAATTGCTGTCTCCCCTCTCTAGTTCTCCCCAGCGCCTCTTCTGAATATCTCTTTCTCGGCGCACTCTGCTGGCCATATTTCGAACTTGCTGCCCAGCACATTTTACTAATGTTCTCCTAAGGCTTTCTAAAACAAGCATTGGCATAGCCAATAGGTCTCTCCTTTGGGACATATAAGTATTTAGTTATGCAGCAGGTCCCAACGGCGAGACCTATTGGCTATGACAATGCTTGTTTTAGAAAGCCTTAGGAGAACATTAGTAAAATGCGTGTTACCCTTTGAGATGAGGAAGATATTACAATATTTCTTAAACCTTAAGAGCCAGTTGTAGTTTTGAGTTTGAGTGAGCGATTCTTGGGCGAGTATTTAGTTATCAAGTCTTTTGTGAAAAGTTCCCAACTGCAGATCGGAGTTATAAAAGTTCTACTGTGACTTTTCCAAAGTAATCTATAGTTTCTTCAGTTCACCTTATCTTTTTATAGTTTACAGTTCTCATTTCTCCCGGCAGGATTCTTGCCTGCGGACGAAAGGGGCATTTAACCCTAAGCTCTATAATTTGTGGCCTGTGTTCCCTTTCGTCTATTTTTTCTATATGACATGATTTTATTAGGTGAAATAAGGGAAGGGTGGCCACTGTAAAATCAATTATAGAGTGTACATCAGATGAATAGTGGGTCTTGGCGGTGGAGTATCTGTTTGCAACCTGTCATTTAGTACTCTCAGTCCAAGAGATTCTATGTCTTTTACCAAAGTGGTTACCTTTGAGTCATTTTTACTTTTACTTTTGATTGCTTTGGCTTGATTTGGAATTAAGCAAAGATGAACCTGCTGTATAATGTGGTCATAACGGGGAAAGGCAGAAACAGGTTCATATTGAAATCCCCTGTTACTATGACTTCCGGAAGTATTTGGTCATGTAAACTGTTTAAAAGAATATTTGATTATTTAAGTGACAGGGCTTTCCTTGTTCCTGCATATGGCTGGATATAAATATGAATAAAGAAGAGAACTTTGTCAGGGTTTACATGCCACTTTCCCAGCTTAACCACTAAAATGCTTCCATCACCCTACTCCACCAATTCACTCTCTATCTTAAGTGAAGCCTCCACAAAAGTTGCAAACCCCCCCCCCTTAGGGCGGCCAACCCTCCTGGGTTTTCATGCTGGGCTGAAATAGTCTACAAATCTCTTGAGAGGGAGTGGCAGTATCGACCCTGTTTCCTGCAGTAGTATGATTTGAAAGTTCTTCAGGTAACTTATCAAATCCTTATTGCCAGTTTTATTTTGAAGGCTGTTTATGTTCCAAGAACAACATTTCATTACATCAGGTCACTCAATCAATCAATCAGGATGCAGCTAATCACCCATTTGTGTCTTAAGGTGCTGGAGGGGGTTCTGCAGTTCAGTCAAAGAGCCAGTTCAGTCGAAGAGCCAGCTCTTGAGGTCCTTTCTGAATTGAAGCAGTGAGGGTGATTGCCTGAGATGCAGAGGAAGAGAGTTCCAGGTCTTTACGGCAAGGTAAGGGGAAGGCTCTGCCTCCAGCTGTGGTCTTGCGGATCTGTGGGATAGTGACCAAGGCCAGGTTGGCGGAGTGAAGGTGTCCGGTGGGAGTGTAGACGGAGAGGCGGTGGTTGAGGTATGCAGGTCCTATGCTGTGGAGGGCCTTGTAGGCTTGCATGAGAAGCTTGAAGGTAATTATTTTGATGATTGGGAGCCTGTTGAGGTTTCTCAGGTGACCGGCAATGTGGCCGTGACAGTGGATGTCCAGGAAAAATCTTGCGGTGGCATTCTCTATTCTTTACAATTTCTTTTGGTGCTCCTGGGTGGTGCTGGCAGAGAGTGCACTGCTGTAGTTGAGGTGATTCATCTGAGCAGAGACTTTGGAGATTAGAGTGTCAAAACTGCTTACTGCTATGCAGAGCTGCTGAGAGCCAGTCTAGTTCTAATTGGATATTTTTGAGAGTTTCAGATGGAGGGTGTGCACATGGCATTTATGGGAGGGGAAATCCTTGCTTAAACTGCTAATGGGGGTCCTGATAATGGAATAGATTTAGTTTTTGTCTTTAGAGACATGTGGTTCTGTGAGCTCTTTTTGTTGGAAGAACGGAAACGGATATGCTTTTAGTGTATATGTGCAAATCTTAACTTTCCAGGACCGAAAATGATCTCTTTCCAGGAGGACTTTCCTTGCTGTTGAAACCGAAACGTATGTCACAAGGGTTGCTTCTCACATATTGCTCTCCGTTGGATCTAGGAATTCTATTGATTCAATTTCTGCCAAGATCATATTCTTGAGTGTAGGGATGATGTATAACAATTTTAGAATACTCTCACGATTTAAAATGTGGTGCTTACCACTAGACTGGTATTGTAAGTAAGGACTGTGTGTTTGCTATGTGTTGAGGTTTCAAGTGTAGATGCTTGTATGGTGCACACCTGTCCATTGAATTACAGTTCCTTGGTGCATTGATCGTATGCAGAACATTCGTCTTTAATCAAGACATATAAACAGGAAGCTACTTGTGGATGCATTAAGGCTGCATCCCAATGTTTTGTCTGCTGCATCACAATGTTTTGTGTCTCTTTTCTTAAAGAAATAGACTAGGCAGGAACCTTTTCTAAGATGATTGTGGGTTTAACTCTCAGGCTCCTAGTTCAGAGGTCATGTGTACACAGTGATGTGAGGATGCCTTTGGTTGCTTTGCCTTGGGTTCCACTGGAACTGGTGCGGGTTGTTATTGACTCTGCAGGGGCTGGACTGGATGTTGCCGAAATGTTGTTTAAAAGATGGCTGCCTACTACCAGCCGTTCCAAAAATCTGAGGATGCCTTGGGTTGCCTTGCCGTGGGTTCCTCTGGAACTGGTGCGGGTTGTTATTGACTGCAGGGGCTGGTGTGAATGTTGTCGAAATGTTGTTTAAAGATGGCTGCCCTACTACCAGCCGTTCCAAAAATCTTGGGAAGGGAGGAGTTATAAGATATTAATGGGTTCTCTGATTTTTTGTTGCATATTGGAAAGGGCTTCATTCCCTTGCGGGAGTCAGTGCAGGCAAAGGAAGCTGCGTGAATTGTATCTTCGTCTACCTCCATTGTGTGCATTACAGATTGATTTATTCTTGCACAAGCTAGCAATGCTAAGCTGTTTATTACTTTATTTCCGACCATGCATTGCTTCTTCCTCCGTTTTTTTGTCGTTTTATTCTCCAGTGGAGTTTGGGCAGCCACTTGATTTGCCACATCATACCCTTTAGAGTTTAAACTGTTTATAGATAGTGCTGATGTCGTATTTTATTCAGATTTGAAAAGTATTTATTTGAAAAGTTTTATATAGTGCTGGCTAGACCCAGAGGTATCAGAGCGCTTTACATGAGATAGGACATTGTTTCAGAACATTGTTACATAGTTACATCAGTTACAGTTACAGTTGCAGTTACCAGTATATGCTTAGGAGAAAAAAATGTGAGTTTACACAATAATATAGGATAATTAGCATGTAGCATATCCAAGACACACGTCATATGGGGAATGGAAGGTATTGGGGGAAAGGTAAACAGTGGAGAGGAAAGCAGACAGTCAGGTAGATCTGAAGGGGGAAAGTACTCCAGGGGGAGCAAAGCAGTCAAAGCAGTCGAGGGGAGAGGCAGATAAAACCGTGAAGAACCATGACAAACAATGTCCGATGTCCGGCTGGGTAGGTGACGGCCGAGGGGGCTATAGCTGCATAGGACATCTCCACCGGGCAGCGGCCAAGGGTACTCGGGTTCAGATCCTCATTTGACTCATTTAGTCTGATTGCAGTCTGTGTGTGTGGGACTTTCCCCCTATTTGTAATGGGTCTGCATGACTCATTGTTCAACACAGTTGAAGAGCAGTTTTCATGTTTTTTGAACTGGCCTTATTTCAGATTTGCAGGTATCGCTATGTGGGCTATGTTGCTCTGGGAGTGTTATATTCCTGGTGGAGCAAGAAATTGCAAAATTGTCTTTTAAAACTTCAATTAAAATGCCCAGAACAACTGGAATTGTGCCTAGTTTGTTGATCAGTGGGGCACAGGAACATTCTGTCTATTTTACTGCTGTGTTATTCCGGGCTCTGGTTATGAACTTATTTAGTTCTACCATCTTATGGGCGATGCCAGAGACGAATACTGATAACGTGTTTCACAGGTCCACTTGCATGCCCATTTCGTTAGACTGGTAGGACAAAGCGTCTGGTGTCAGCTGTGAGGTTCTAAAAAGCAGTTCCCATATGTGTCCTAACCCAGTGAATGCATTAGGCCCCTTATGTTGGAAAGTTTTATATGTGTTTGTGTGAGGGCCCTATTGCATATATTGTGCTCTCTGTTGCTGGCCCTGTTTGGATCCCTGTTACAGCGGGGCCCCGGGTAGAGGTTGTTATACCATTTGGACTGTTTGGCAAGCTTGATTTTTCGTTTCTGTTAAAGAGTTACAGTTGGAAAATTGACATTGGGAGGCCTTCTATGTCGATTGTTGTAGAGAGGATCGTCTTTTAAAAAGTCTCATTTTGATGCCCCCTTTATGGACTTTTCAAACATACGGGCTACAGAGGAAATTAAGCACTGTCCCTCTCAAGCCGTGTTAGGCTTAGTGCTTTTTCCCATAGATAGAACTTGCAGCGTTTTCCTCTTCTGTACCGTAGGGTGCGGGCACCTGACCTGCACAGACCGCATATTGCCCCTTTAGTTGTTTTATTTGGCATTTTCGAAGCTCTTCTAACAGGTGTCTTTAATGTCTTTAGTAGCTTTATTGTCCCTAATATCCTCAGTGAAATTGCAGGATGAGCTATGCTCTGGAAGGGATTGTTGCAGGGAGCGACAGTGCCTAATCCTTGAACTGGCAACCAAAATTCAGCAGGATTCATAGCCTCGAAGGTGTTAAAGTGATGATACAAGGGCTTGGCCCATTTTATTGTCACATGCTGTCTTCATTAATAAAACTGCTTCTCCCAGGGCACAACCCACACCGGCATAACGCCAGTCACCTTCAGGCACCACAGGGGACCACAGGTGCCTATTGCACTGTTGGAGGCGTTTACAGGGTCTTGACAGGATTTTTTGGCTCCTTTGGCTGCTTCTCATGGTCGAGCCTGTTGCCAGATTATCCCTACCGGCTGCCGCCTGCTGCCCTCTACCATCACTCACCAAGCACCTTGCTGGGCTGCGCTGGGCCTGATGACCACTGGCAACCAAGGAGCCAATAAGCCCGGGCTGGCGATTCCAGAAACCAGCAGAAACCAGCTACTCTAAGGAGCGCAGAGCAGCCCGCCTATTACCTGCCTGCTTACGTCACCAAACTCACCGAGTGGGCTTTGGCAGGCTTAGTCCTGGTTGGCCTTGAGCTCCTACTCGGGGGGCACTTCGGCCTACTCTCTTCCTCCTCCGACCAGCCTCCAATATGGAGTTGTTCCCTCCACGTTACTTCCCATGAATGCCTCTTATGTTTTACTAAAGTGCTTTTTCTGATACATTTACAGAGTTGGGAGCAAACTGCAAGTTGTAAATAACCACAAGGTTATTATTATATTGGTGCTCCATGTTTCAGAATCTGAAGCTGACGTCATGAAGCTATCGATTTCCGACCATGGAGCAGTTGCAAAGAGGTGAGGGACAGTGAGGATTAGTTAGCATGGGTTTTACTCTGTTCTTTCCAGGTAGCTAAAATGGAAAACATGTTGTACCCCATTATCAGTGACAATCTCTAACCATCCTGAAACAACAACTCATCTGGGTGATGAACAGCATAAGAGGTTCAGAATGCCCAATTTCAGATGAACCTGCTCAGTTGTCATGGTGGTGGCACAAATCATTCCGGAAACACCTTCAAAGAGAAAAACTGTCCGAACCAGCACCCAGCTAGAACTAGCACCACCACCAACATCCAAGCAACTGTATCAGTATCTGCTGCAGTCAATGGGGTTCATCATGCCCGTCCTTCGTATGGTGTACTATGTGCGACATGACTGCCTAGGATGGTAAAGTACCAGCACAGATGGAGTATAAACCACATAGGACATAGTTAGAAAGCCACCCAATGTTTCAACAGCACTTCAATAAAGATGCATATCCATTTTATGTCTAAGGCTACCCCAAAAAGAAGATTTACATGAACAAAGTTTCCCCAACTCATCCACAGATCTGAGAAGCTATTTTGTGTACAGCCCTAAAGTGGGGCTATATTAGCATTGTTTCCCAAGTCTTCAGCAAAAATAGGATCCAAATCAATTCCCATCCATTGCTTTATATCAACAACCCATTCTAATGGGAGAGTGCATAGTCTCCTATTAGAAAGGCCTGTCCATGTAAGGCTTTAGCATCAGCTTAATGCTAAACTAGCAATTATGCTACCAGCTGTGCTTCTGCCATTTGTATTTGTACCAAGCTGTCAACTATCACTGGCAAAATCCTGGGTTGCTCTTGCTTTTCCACAAGCCTTTATCAAAGTTTTATTTAGCTGGTGGTTATTTCAGTGCTAAAGGCATTTAAGGTCAGTCAAATTCACTTGACCATGGGCAAGCAGACCAGTTGTCTAAGCACTGACTCTATGGCAGTAACAGCTCATGGCATCAACTTCTCTTTATCTTTTATGCAAGTGGACAAGACTAAGAAAGAGCAGCCTGAAGTTGCTAATCATCTATTAACTTTATATACATTTATCTTCACCTTGATGGTAAATTCCACAAGTAGGGCTCCAATAAACTAAATGCTGCAATGTGTAAATCAATTAGTGATGGTTTTGGTGCTGCATAAAGTGCAAAGACAGGTATACAAAAAAGCAGAATATGGAATTTTCAAGAATACCACAGAGTACCATATGAATAATAAATCCACAAATTGGGCGTTGGAATTAGCATCACCAAATAACAATTTCCAAAAAGAGATTCAGCAAACATATGTACAAAGCATTCACATATAATGAAGTTGCAAACGTAGCAAATTACACTCCTGCATTCCAATCTAGGCCAAGCAGTTGGTAAGCAGATGCAAACTGCAAAAGAAGACCCAAAATGCACCATAAACTTTCAAAATTGCAGTCCTCTGTGCCCTTGTGAGATGCATTCTAATTATGGCAGTGCAACAGAGGAGAAGGAGAAGGAGAGAGAGCTAGTTTTCAGGTAGAGTCCCTCTCTGTGGCCAATGTTGGCCCGCAGGGTAAGTGACGGTCGCAGACTAATCTTACCCCCGTGTGCTTCGTGCTTAGCACAGAACAGGGTGGAGATGGGCTAGCTAGTTGGAAGGGTGGTTTGAGCTTAGGTCTATATAGGTGTCAAGAAGGGCATGCCCGGCCTCTTTTGGACTCCGAACACCAAAGAGAGGGCAAGAGGCAAGATTGGTGAGGAGAAGCTTTAAGATCTTGGGAGCTGCCTGGTTGTCATCAGGCCGTTTCTGCACCCGTAGAGCGGCTGTCATGGAGACGCATGACAGCGTATTGTTAGAGCAGCGCTCCAGACTCTAGGGGCAGGGTAGGGATGACCTACTCGGGCCTGGTGTATTGGACTAGGCCTGGTTTGGCATGAGGCACCCGATGCGCTCCGTGTTGGGCGGTGTGGTCGCAGCTGTGGTGGCAAGTCTCTCTGAGCAGGTTCCAGGGAAGAAAGCAGAGGTGGGTCATTTAAAGCACGTGGGGTGGCCGGTGGCGAAGCCTCCCCGAACATCTCTCCTCTGCTGAGGAGGCAATATCATTGATGGAGGGAAGGGGTCTGAGGCTGAAGTGAGTCTGGAACTCTTAGGGACGGCTGATCCTTTAGACCTTTCTGGCAGGCACCTCCCTGGGAGTGTTCCTTTGAGGTTGGTTGGGCCACAAGGCCCAGCATTTAAAAAATGCATCTTTGTGGGGTCAGGGGCTCAATTTGAGGGATATGGGTGAGGGGAGACCTCCACAGAGGGGACTGTGGAGCGTCCCCCAGAACGAACAGCCCAGTAGATGGCAGGGGGTTGATCTTGAGGCAAGCATACTCTGCAGACCGAGAAGCGTTGTGCTAGGAAGTGTGAGGCTAGGGAGAAGGCATCTGGCCCCGGCCCAGTGTATGGGGGGCCCAGGTTGAGGGTGCATACAGCGAGGCCCGCAGGGCTGTGGGTTCTGGGCAGGGGGGAAGTCGGTGTGGGTGCCTGAGGACCAGGCGCTAGAAGTAGATCGGCTGGGAGCCAATGTGGCTTGGGGCCCCGGTGGTGCAAGGGTGCAGCCCAGTCGGGGAAGGGAGCGCAAAACCTGAAACTGAGGCTGGTCAAAAGTTGGGATGACAGCAGGGTGCAACACGGGCACTGGCCTCAAGCAGCATGGGAGTCCACAGTGGCCTGCCTTCTGACAAAGGCTTGCACATATGAAAACCGGCCGGAACCCCGTTTGTCTTAGCGTGATGTGTTGGTGCAGTCACGGAAGGGAGCCGGGGCAGGAGTCTGAGTGTGTAACTGCAATAGGTGATGAAGAGCTGATCCTTGACTATGCTAAAGCCAGTGATGAATGGGAAGAGGGTGAGTTGCATGATGACAAGGATGTGGAGATGCCCATAGGGAGGCCTGCGAGGAAGGGGCAGGCATGTTTTATAGACGTCAAGTGCAGACAAGGAAAGTACCATGAACAAAGGGGCTCGGAGTAGCAGTGTACGTTTCAAGGAGAAGTTAGCTGGTGGAGCTTTGTCTAAAGGTAAAGGTGACTGGTGGGCAGTGTGGGATACCGGGTATGCTAGAGCTGGGGGTAAGCCTTGCAGGTTGGTGGGCATTGGAGACGGGGTTGTGGATGAATCACGGGTTGCACTGGCAGACGCTGTGGCTGATACGGTGACACCCAAAGGGCAGCTGCCAGCCAGAAAGTTGTGGGTACCGTGGTCCAGACAGACAGAACAGTTGGGCAAAATGAGGCAAGTGAGACTGATGAGACAGAAGAAGATAAACACAAAAAGAGGTTACCTTACATGGGATTGGCGATGCCCCTAGGGCTCCATCTGTTGGACAAAACTAAGAATAGAATTTGGAAACACGAATACGTCGACGTTTTCAAACACCTACATAGGGAAATTCAGGCAAAAGAAGGGTCCAAGGAGGAGGAGTGGGAATTGACTAGGTGGCCGAGGGTCCCCATAAATATGGAAAACTGGACTTCAACGTTTTTGATTTCTGCTAGCATACATTGTGAACATCACTCTGATAGGGCGATTACGCTGCTTAAATACATGGACATTATTCACAAGGCACAGATGCATTTTGGGGATTATGCCTGGGTCAGCTACAACAAAGAATTCAGGGTTAGGGTGAGTTATACCCCTGATAAGCCGTGGAGGAGATGGATTCTGAACTATGGATGCATTGGATGTCGTCCACTCAATTCACGGCCTCAACACATACGGCAAGTGCCCTGCCCATTACGTATCGGCCCGTTCAGCCCCGTCCCGCTCCGCAAGGAGCGGGTTATACACAGAAGCAAACTGGGCCCAGCACTGGGGCATGTTGGAATTTCAATAAGGGTTCTGCTCCAGGCACACCTGCAAGTTTAAGCATGAATGTTCCAAATGCGGGGCATGCCACCCCATCACGCAGTGTTTCACACTGGCCAGTTCTGCAGAACAGTGGAAGGCCTCTAGAAGCTGGGAGCAGGCTTCACCTAAGGGCCCGTACCCCATTTAGGGTGGAAGCCATGATACCTTGGCTCTCTGTGTATCCGGACAGGGAGGCAGCTGTGTGTTTGGACTGGGGATTTCCGGGAAGGGTTTTGTTGGGGTACCAGGGCCCTAGGAGGGACAGGTGGGCAGACCATTTGAAATCAGCCAGGCAACGCCCCCAACTGGTAGTGTCAAAACTAGAGAAGGAAGTAGCTGAGGGCAGGGTGGCGGCCCATTCTTTGAGTAGCTCCTGACAGATTTGATTATTTCACCTCTGGGAGTGGTGCCCAAAAAAGGATTAGGGGAATTCAGGATGATTCACCATTTATCCTGGCCTGAGGGCGGGTCAGTCAATGACTTCATTGCAGATGAGGATTCCCGTGTGCTATACGCCTCTGTAGATTATTATATCCACCTGATGAGAAAGTGTGGGAGGGGGGCTGAACTGGTGAAGTGCAATATCAAGTGTGCCTTTCAGTTGCTGCCCGTACATCCTGCTCATTTTTCTTTGCTAGGCATGCAATTTGGGGAGGACGGTGTATCTATGTGGACAAGGTTTTGCCCCATAAGTTGTGCCAGAAGTGGAGGAGTTCAAAAAGCAGATGCCTCTCGACAACTAGGCCTGAGGGGAGTGAGAGTTGTGGGCTGGTAGAGAGATTGTTGGCTGAGTCCACCAAGAGAAGTTACCGACTGGCATTGAGCGAGTTTGGGGAGTTTACAGGACATTCACAGGAGATGATACTGCTGGAGTGACAAGAAGCTGAACAGGGAGTGTCGCGTTTTGTTTTATCTTGTATTGACAGAGGTCTGTCGCCCACGACAATTGCGGGCAAGTTGGTGGGAAACTCATTCTATAGAAAGCTGTATTGGTGTTTGGACCCTGCCAGGGATGAGATTCTGGGCTGGGTTTTGTATGGGTGGGGCAGGGAAAGGAGTGCGGGTAAGTGGCGTTGCGTGAAGCTATTACATTTGAGCTGTTACAGGATTTGTTGGCTGTTTTGCTCCTTAGTTGTTATGATCGTTTCAAGGTTGCAGTGTTCCTCCTACGAATGATTTGGGTGTTTTTGGGGCCATTTAGGGTATCGGAGCTGTTGGGTACTGCTCGAGCTGTGGGAGTGTTGTATGAGGAGGTGCGTTTGGAGCAGGAATGGATGGGCATCTGGCTGCATCAATCCAAGATGGATCAGACGGGCATAAGTAGATGGGTATGGCTGTGCGAGGGAGGTAGTTGTGAGGTTTGTCCAGTGCAGGAATGGCAATCCTGCAGGTTTTCAGGATTGGCCTGGACGGAGGCAATTGTGGATTATTTGTCATGCCGATGGCAGTAGGGTCACTGCTTTCCAGTTGCTGGCGTCGTTGCGCATGGCCTCGCACAGACTTGGTAGGGGCCCGGTTAGGCGTGAAACGTATTCTTTCCGGATTGGAACAGGGATGGCAGTTTGCACCTTTGGGTGGTCTTGGAGGACAGATTTGTGAGATTGACAGTTGTAGGTTGCGGTGCTTCGAGCGCTATATGAGGAAGTAATGAGGATTAGGGAATGGAATTGCCATGTTTAAGTTCAGATTCATAAGTTTGAGACATTGGTAATGTTAATAAAAGTTAATAGAATGTTTGCAACCCTGTCCTAATAAATGGCCTGTTACGCTAAGATAACAACGTGGAGTGTGGTTATTGCACGATGTTGGCCCCCGGGGGAAGTGACGGTCGCAGACTAGTCTTCCCTCGGGGCGCTCAGTGCTTAGCACAGGACATGGTGGGGATAGGCTAGCTAGGGGTAAGGGGCGGGTTGAGCTTTGTTTGTTTTCGGTGTTGGTTGTTTTTACAGGGTGTTGCCAATTAAGGGCAGGTTGCAGGATGTAGGTGGTATTTTGGGGGGGAGTCAATAGAATGATTAGAACCCTGTCCTAATAAATGGCCTTTTATGCAAAGATAACGTGGAGTGTGGTTATTGTATGAACATCAAGCAGGAGGTTATGTTAGACCTAATAGAAGACATACACACGCTGTGCAGTGAAGCAATACCCCTTTCATGCTAATTTAGAAAAACATTAGAGGCACAATAGCTGTGGCAAGTGGCATCTGCAAGCGTTCCTTTTCTGGAGGACTGAGGGCAGTTATGGATGCTATGTTGCCAAAATACCCATACACAGCTTTTCCTGGCAAATTAAGCAAATTTCATGAGTCTCAGCTCCAATGTAATAGAATAGCAAACTTCCTTTGAGTCTTTGGTAGTGTGGATGGGACACACTTATTGAGACCCAGCTCTCTCTATAGGAAAAGCCTGCTCTCACTGAACATGCAAATGCTGTGCAATGCAAGGTGCCTCATTACTGACATTTTGCCACATTGTCCAGGCAACATACATGGATCACGCACGTTCCATCACCGTGCCATATGTGACGATATTTCAAGAGGAGCGCTGGTACATGGGCAGTTGTTGGGGTGTGACAACTAAACATAGATATTCAGTCTAAAGGAACAGATCAGGTACCTATTGCGACTAGTGAGAGAAACAGAACTCAAATTAGAGATCTGGAGAAACAGATAGTTTGTTCATACATTGGTAAGGTAATAGAGTCCATCAGCCCACCCTGATTGGTGGAGCCTCGTCATCTGGACCTATAGGAGAACAGGAAACTGGCCACAATTTTTAGGCCAAAAGGCCCTACTGAAAGCCTGGCCCTGATACTCCAGTTGGAACACTTCACCAGATGTATATCCGAACTATGTGGACTCCGAAGTATTTAAATATAAATGTGTGCAGTGCTCTAGTGTATGTGCTAGTTAAAAATGACTACTGGGGCAAAAAACTAGGTTTATTATGAGTATGTCCAAGTGTCATGTTTAAAATCACCTAATAGTCTTGAACTATATAGACTAATTCCTAACTAGATGTTAATGTGGTCGACATGTTTCAGCCGGAAGGGTCTCTCGACCCGGCTTTCTTCAGGACCTAGACAAATGTGAGGAATAAACAAAAATTGGCTACTGCAAAATCAGCGCAAACAGTGCGAGTGCATACACAAATCAAATCTACAAGAAAAAGTTTAATACATCTACTGGTCCAACAAAGATTGTGGCAATGGCCACCCTACCGGATGGCTGGAACCAGTAAGAGGAAGGTGAATGTCACCTGTTCTTTCCTAAAAGAAAAAATCAAACTATCACAAAACTCTCATTTCACATGAAGTACCTGATCATTAATGCCGATTTGTGCACTAATATGTTGTAAGAAAGACCCCAAAGTGATCAGCGTTTATCCAAAAGAATATAATAAATTTACGAAATTAGGGACTTACCCAGCTTTATGTGGGAGAACCGCCTCACCTCACCCGGCTGACTGCTCGGAGGAGGAGGCACCGCTCTGTAAGTAGGTAGAGTAGAAACAAAAGTTGCCAACAGCTACCTTTTTGATTACAAACACTACCTAAAAATCAAACACTTTAAAAACCCAAAAGGGTCTAGCACCTGAAACCTACAATCCCCATAATAGCATGGCTTGGCAGGGCAAAGACTTAGAAAGGACCCAGAAGACGAAAGGGTACTTCAAGACAGATCCAGCATAGTGTATTGAATCCTCGAGGACCCCCCGCCCTTGGGGAACCTAAGGTATATCACCCTCAAGATTGGAATGTTTAAAATTAATGAGTATCAGCAAGGCATGGTAGCTATACCCACTTTAACCTTGTCCTCGACCCGCCATCCCAATTAAGAATAAGCCTGAGGGCAGGAGGGGGGCTCACGAACAGGCACAGCAGATACGGCTGATAGCTGTACAGTTGAAGTGCTGGGCTTACTCACCTATCCGTCGGTACCTCAGGCCAGGCTGCGAACAGTCTGGGAGGTGACGGTAGGTGAGGGAGAAGCTCTATTTAAGCCCGCCGTGATTGGTGCCGAAAAGCTGGATTAACTTCAGCTGACGGTGTAATAGACATTACTACGCATGCGTCAAGGTGTGTGTAGTGCGCGCCTTCGAACACTAATGCAGACGCATGCGCACTACACACGTCAGTATGTCAACCGAAGGAGTTGATTTAACCGGCGCTAAGGAGGAACACTAGTCGTGGCGCGTGCGCGGACCAAAAAGTACTGGTTGTTATTAACTTAATAGTTGAATAGTACATCAATCACACGGAGTATGTCAATAATGACCGACCTGGCGATGTTAATAAAAAGAACACAAGTTTGTCAACCAGACGTCAGAGCCAACGAAGCAGGCGGAAATCTCGTGAACGGAGCACTCATCAGCACAAATGCAGCCGCAAATGTAAAGTGAGTGTTCACAGAACCATATGCTCTAAGATACTCACATCAAATCAGAGCCTGAGTTATTACTGATACATAAAGGGTTGGCTGTCTAGAGATTGTATAATAGATGAACAAACCCAAGCACATGTGCATTGTGCTTGTCCTAAGATGACATCATTGCGACAAAATAAAATAGCAGAAATGCGAGTGAACTGATAACACTAATGCCAAATCAACCTTTTTAAGAATATATTGAAAAAGGTAATGGATACAGATGGATATGTCAAAAACAATTCACTCAAAGGCTCAGTCATAAGGTACAGGTCGAAAGAAATCCTAATATACTCCCACTAAGTAGGCAGTAGGATAGTCTCCGCCTTAAGAAAACCCTAGAACGACAAAAAATAATAATGAGTGTGACTCGTATGTCTAGTATTAATTCTGTCAGTTCAGGAGATCCTTCTAATTAAGTTTGAAAGAGGCAAAAGGGATCTAAACCTCAGATCAGAGACCAAGGAATACAGTCATTTAGACCCTGTGTGTCCGTTTTCATTTTAAAAATCCATTTCTGTTCTTTCAAGAACAAAAATCTGGAGACGTCTGGTACATGTTGCGGGATCACCGGACGTTCAAGTACCACCCAATGTAAGTCGTCCGCTTTGTGATTTAGTGCAAGAAAATGATCAGTCAGGCAGGTAGATTGTTTCTTGCACCGGATGGTGCTCTTGTGCTCGCTAATCCGTAGCTTGATTTTACGTGTGGTGTAACCTATGTATTTAAGAGCACAAGGACAGGTAATCATGTAAATGACACCATCAGAATTGCAGTTGGTGTGGCGCTGCAAAATCCACGGACGATTGGTACCTACATCGACTGAAGTCGTTTTGGTTGTTTGGGGGCAGACACTACAAGTGCCACAGGGAAAATGGCCTCGTACTGGGCTCAGAGCCCACAATGTATTGACTTCACTAGCAGGTTTCGATAGGGGTCGTGTATGGACCAAGCTATTTCGTAGGCTGGGACCTCTTTTAAACGCGAAAAGAGGGGGCGGGATGTTCTCAGATGTGACATTAAGAATACGCCAGTGCCTTCTTACTGTTTTCTGCAGTTGGTTGGATAAAGTGCAGAACGTGGTGACGAAAGTAAGTCTTTCATTCGCATTCTTGCCCGGATTATGATCCAGTAAGGCATCACGGTCATTATTGGATGCTCTCTTGAGGGCTTGGCGTACCAGACGCTTGGGATAATCTCGCGCCCGTAATTGTAGAGCAAGTTGACTGGCATGTTTATCAAAAAGGGCTCGGGTAGAGCAGTTCCTTCGAACCCGGAGGAACTGCCCCACCGGGAGATTCTCTCTGAGAGCCCTGGGATGATGGCTATCGAAGGATAGCAGAGAGTTCCTGGCCATAGGTTTTTTAAAAAGTTCACAATGTAAGATGCCTTCCTGTGGAAAGATAGAAATGTCTAGGAAAGACAGACGTTGGTGACTATACTCAATCGTAAACTTCAAAAAAGTGTTTTGAAGATTGAGCCAGGAGTGAAAAGCCAAAAGGTCAGGAGTGGTGCCTCGCCACACCACTAGGATGTCGTCTATGTACCTCTTCCACAGCACCAGATGTTGTCGATAGGGGTTGCTGTGGTTCAGTACATAGTTCTGCTCAAAAAGATGAACATAGAGGTTGGCGAGGCTGGGTGCAAAAATACTACCCATAGAGGTCCCGGAGACCTGGAGAAAAATTCGGTCCTCGAATCCAAAAAAAATTCTCCATCATGGCGATTCTCGCACACTCCATGATGAGGCCAACTCAGCACCATAGGTTTTCTGGGCTCCATCTTTTTTTCACATTCTTGATTGGGCATTGCGAGCGGCTAGGGAGGAGTCCTTTAGGCATGTGGACTCACTGACCTTTACCCAGTCCCTTGTAACATCCAACCAGCAGTGAGTAGGACCTCAGCTGAAGCTCAGGAGAGAAGTACTTACTTCAGGGAGTGCGCCGCATGTGCAGTGCATTGGGAGAGTCATTCAATCATGCGACACGCGCCCCTGTCCTGGTCTCCAGGCCTGCTACTGAATGCTCTCTCTCCCCCGAAGCTAATACCGACAGGAGGGTGCAGTGTGAGTAAGGGTAGTTACACCTTAAAGAGCCTCTGACCTGCCTTCTGAGGGAGGAATCAGCTGGCAGCAAGTGGCTCTACCCGCAGGCCCTGCAGCCTTGTGACCTTCCTTCAGTCAGCTCAGTGTTTAGAGAGGGGAGGTCTTGTTTATGTTCCACAAAGATCCTCCCTCGTGTCTCCCATGCTCCGACCTCGGTTCAGTCCCGTTTCTGTTTGACAACAAACAGATGTAGTTTATTCTTTCAGAGTCACCCCAGAGGCCTTGAAAACCAGGATTAAACCATACCTGGCTGCCAGACTTCACTTAACGATATGTAATGATATCTGTGAGATACAACACATATCAGATGGCTCAACAATGGAAATAAAGTTCAATCCCAGGACCTTTAGAAGTTAGCACATTTCAGCACTGATAAAATAAAGCAAATGTGTGGCCGTGTGAAAGCTTGAGTGAAACGTATGACGGCTGCCAAAACAAATTCACACAAACATGAATTCCCATTTTGTATCATCGAGTGTGTTTTTGTGGTAGCAACATTCCCTTTCACCGAAAAGCAGATTGGGAAGATTACCTACACCCTTTCACATAAAAACGATGAAGGTCACCAGACACCACTTGTGTTCAGCCTCCCTACATATTTCACTTCCACTACACGTCAGGGTCTCAATCCACTACTGACAGTGGTGGTCAGATCACCCTTCGTCTGATCTAACACTTGAATTGCTCTGAGCATTGCCCTCCGGCAGCTTGAACTCACCTCCTCAAAGGGTTACAGCATCATAATGACCAGTATGGCCCCTGTCCCCTCGCAAACAACCACTCAAATAATGTCTTCCACACAGCTGGAACCCATTGTATGGCTCAAACTAGACCTTCAATTAAAATATAAATCAGTGAAAAAAATAAGTGAAACGCAACTTTTAATATACTGGACACTGTTAAGCTGAACAGAAACCAGGTCTGAGTGTTGCAGAATCTGACAGCCTCACAAGACTTAGTCATCTACGGAACACTGATGCTAAGGCTGTAGGTGGAGATGATAAGGCCTTCTTTCTTATCAACGGTCCTTTTTTGGAGGTGTGAATTATAAAGACAAAAGTCAGACTTCGTAGTGTAATGTCTGGCGAGTAGCAGCTGACTGAAATTTATACGAGGGTGTGAAGATAGACTGGGTTTCAAGAAAAGGTTTGTACACCTTATGTTCAAAACCTCATTTGCACACTGCACCATGGTGCAATATTTGGCTGTGGAAGCTTGCCTGATTTAGTTGACCTAATTAGGGAATCAATTTGTTGCTTTCTTCCGATGACACAAATGGTATACAAAGATAGATAGATAGATAGATAGATAGATAGATAGATAGATAGATAGATAGATAGATGGATGGATGGATGGATGGATGGATGGATGGATGGATGGATGGATGGATGGATGGATGGATGGATGGATGGATGGATGGATGGATGGATGGATGGATGGATGGATGGATGGATGGATGGATGGATGGATGGATGGATGGATGGATAGATAGATAGATAGATAGATAGATAGATAGATAGATAGATAGATAGATAGATAGATAGATAGATAGATAGATGGATAGTCAGATAAAAAGTTTGATATTCACTTGAAAAAAGTTGAAATCAATAAGTGTTTCTCCTTCTGACAAGATATTATCAAGTATTCGAAAAACTCTGAAATTACCTTGAAAAATGAAAACCTCTTAAAATTGGCCTGATGTGATTATCGACTTTAATTTGAGGCCTTAAAGCAATGGGCTTGGCCTTGTAATGTGTTGTTCACTGCAAGGGGTGCCACTAGTCAGCTAGTTTTACACAATCTTAGCATGAGCCACAAGACTGTAACTTCCCAATAAGAATTATTTGCCAAACATGCTTGTCTCTTTGAAGTTGTTTACACATTGTTGTACACTGTGGGTGATTTCTGAGACTAGTATCTTGACCATCGGAGGCTCAGTGAGGGACTGTCAGTGGCAATGACCACCAGATCAACATTGTGACTAGGTTGCCACAGTGTTGCGTATACTGGGACTCTGGCTCAGGTCTACAAGGTTTGAGGTCTCTACCCATGGGCGCCTGGACTGGGTTCAGTGCAACTTCACTTGAGCTGTGTAATCCAGGTTATTGTAGCCCCATACAACCCCACAAAGCATACCCGCCGGTATGATGTCGATACTTTCCGGGTTACTAACAGTCCTGTAATGGGTTCAGGGATGCATTGCTAATTCAAAACCACTTTCATTCTTTAAAATAGCACACTCAAGCACTGCACTAAGAAAAGACACTAAGGGCCTGACTACAATGTCAGTCGGAAAGTCTTTCTGACAAACATTGTAGGTTTAAACTCTGACCGCCGTATTACAATGACAGCTGTCGGAGTTTAAACCAGCCGGGGAATCCGACTGGGTACCGACAGGCTCAAGGAGCCCGTTGGCCTGTCGGAATGGCCACAAAATCCCTTAAGGATGGCGTTTCCCCCATCGGGATTACGATGTTGGTTTATGACAGCAATTCCATTTTGGTCTTTCCGACCTGGAAAGGCTGCCTGAAAGTGACTTTGGAGCCCTTCCCCACTGGCCTCCGTATGTGGCCTCCTGAAAATCCCTGCACCATGTGGCAGGCACCGTGATGTAACTGCCACACGGTGAAGGGATTTTCACAATCTCCCATTTCTCAATGGGAGCTTGTGCTGCGGGCGGTTTCCGCCGGTTGCACAAGCTTGAAATTGGCCAGTTATGATTAAGTACATGACCTCGAGATTTTCAATAATTGGCCTTTCAGCGTGTTGTCTTCTGCAGGGGGCATCATTAGTCACCTTGTTTTCAGAACTAGCCTCAAAGCGTCTAGTCAACAACCCACAGACCTTATGGCTTCACCTGCAGAGTCTCATCGTACAATCTACATGTTTTCAGGACCTGCCAGGTGACCAATTAGAGAAGGACATTTTATCTAACTCCTATCATATTAGTGGTAAATTATATGTATGTCGGCCAAAATCGTTGTGCCACACCAGAAACCTTCAGGACCCCATCACAACAATAGCCCATTGATGTAGTGACCTAAAATATGTCTCATGCACACGTAAGGGCCTGGGTATAAAACACCCAACTCAAAACGATGAAAAGGTCATCCAGCGCAAGACATTCACCAGTGTATTCTGCCTATATATTATGGCATGCTTAAAAGACATGGGCGTGGCCACCCCATAGAGTTTCTCTGTGATTTTAGTGACTCCCATGAAAAAAAAACAGCGATATAGTTTCTGCATAGTTTCTGCGCTCTCATCTGAAAAAACAGTCTAGTGCAATAAGCAGAACAATACCAATGATTTTTTTTTAAAGAATGCATTCAAAACACAGACATTAAAGGGTAGATATTATAACCACTTATACGAAAACAGATTAGCCCCTGCAAAAAAAGAGAATAAAATCAATAATACCATTTTTAGTGCATAAAATGCCCTTAAAGCGGCCATTTTAGAAGATCTTTATCTAAGTTTCTTGGTTACATCCTATTTCTTCCATCCAGGTATTAATCAACATGCAATATTAAGTGTTCTGACTTGTAACACGCACAAAGCCTCATGAATGGTCTCATTCAACAGGGAATACTACTTCTGCACAGGAATTACATACCCATCAATATTTTAATCCCATGCAGTATAATTTTATATTAGTCACTTTGGGAGGCCTAACAGGGTCGGGAGTAACAGGGGATAAAACTAGAAGGACAAAAGAGGAAAGCACAATACGAGCAACAGAATGGTGGGGCAGAGGAGATCATAGTTTAAGAGAGACTGCAAGGGCCTGTCATGGCAAACATTGAAGAAGCCAGAGATGTCCAGTCCAGTGGTGCAAAAGGGAAAATATAAAGCGGAAAAATATAAAGTAGGACAGTTAGCAGGTAGGATAAGTAAATCATAAGCCTCAGGCTTTCTAGGGTGGTGGGAAACGCAACCAGGGAGGACTGCGTAGGGGTGAGGGCAGAGAAGTCCAGTCAGGGAAGCACACACAGGAGCAGAAGGAGAGTGCAAGGTGATTGACTCAATTAGAGTAAGCAAACATGAATTCTCTCATGCAAACCCTTAGCACCATACCAGCCATCTTCTTCCTTGCATGAATCAGAATGGTTCAGCATCACTAGGAGACACATGTGTGGCAACTAGACTGGTGTGACTGACTGCAATTGGAGTGAGATCCTTCTCAGGCCTCCTTCACTCTCTCTACCCTGCCACCCTGCCACCCTCTCTCCAAACTCCAAACCCCCTGTTACCTTCACCCAAACTTCCCTGCCTCTGCAACCCCCTGCCCTAACTCCTTGACTTCCATTCCAGGAGTGAATTAAGAGTTTCAAACCTTCTGATTCTGTCCACCGTACACTCTGAGGTGAGGCACAATTGAACCATGCACCATCCTCGTACAACCCCCCTCCATTACTCCATGACCACAATTTCCAGGCTCTTGGCATCCTCTCCAACAACAACATCTACTAAACACATCCATTCAAAACGTTGTATGGACAAAATATCAATTTAAAAATATCGGCAGACTAATATCAGAAATTCAATATGGTGACACACAAATATCGTTGACAAGAATATTGTTTTTTGAGAAAGGGAATATTGTTGTAAATAGTATTGATGTTTTTAAAATGGCTTTCACTAATATAGTGGTTACAAATATCGGTTTTCAATTATATTAATGTGTTTTACTTGACATTAATTTTTTGTGTTAGTATTGTTTATATAAATGTCATTAATTGTTTTTAAAAGATAGCTTGTAATTTTCAGTGATTTCGATGTTCTCATTACATTTTAATAGTGATTTATAGTGTAGTAGCAGGTTGTTGAGTTTGTCGGGAGATAGGGTGGAAAGTTAATTAGGTAATAATTAATTAAGAATTATTTAATACATTTTATTTAATTATATGATTGATATTTATTATGTAATTTATGTAATACTAATGTATTTTCATTAAATGTTATTTGCAGGCTGTTAGGTATGTAGATGTATATGGTGGGA
Organism: Triturus cristatus; assembly: GCF_964204655.1. NCBI lineage: Eukaryota > Metazoa > Chordata > Amphibia > Caudata > Salamandridae > Triturus > Triturus cristatus. The sequence goes on along the minus strand of NC_140584.1, from coordinate 787,948,421 downwards.
AGTTAATTAAGCAATAATTATTCATTGATTATTCATTGTTAATGAATTATTGAATGGATTTTTAATTATGTAATTTATGGAATACTAATTTTTTTATATTTTAGTTGTGGGATGCTAGGTTTGTAGAGGTGTACGGTGGGAAGTTAATTAAGTAGTAATTAACTATAAATTATTATTTTTGAATTGATTATTTAATTGAGATTTAAATATTTAGATTGTGGAATATTTATTTAATTTAATTTTATTTCAGTTCCAGGATGCTAGAGTTGTAGGGGTCTAGGGTGGGAAGGTAATTAAGTAAAAATAAATGAACAATTCGTTTTTAATTGCTAATTAATTGCTGAATTTATTTTAAATATGTAAGTAATGGAATAGTTATATTTTTAATTATATTTTAGGTGCAGGATGCTTGGTGTGTAGGGGCACAGAGTGAGAAGTTAAATAATTAATAATCGAATAACAATTATTTATTAATTGATAATTCTTTTATTGAATAGTAATTATATAATTTGATTATTCAATTTTATTTTTTAACACGTATACTTTTTGTGTTAATATTTTTTTAATTAAGAGTTTAAAAATGTTTCTACATTGATGATGTTAATTATATATGTAATATGTTTGAAGTAAAATATTTTCCCTGCACTTGCCTACACTGCAGTAGGAATAGTAAAATATACCTTTTCGCAATTCAACACTTTCCCTAATGTTGTGCTGTTTAGAGTGGGAATAATACATTTTACCCCTGCAAAGTCCAACACTTTGGTGTTGATTCCGATCCAGGTCAGAAAGCACTCATACCGAGTCGGATCCGGAGTGTTTTCCGACCGAGCCGAACCCCTACAGTCCGACCGAGCGAGTACGATGCGCACGTATGCTGTCGCACTCGGTTCGGTTAGACTCCCATGGAAGTCAATGGGAGCCAGTTGTACGACGCGTACATGCGCTCCCATTGACTGAATGGGTACGTCTCAAACAAGTGCGCCCCCTACAGTGGGTACGTGTCGGTGCCATCCACGCTGTACATGCCTGTGTGGGGGAGACCCATGGGTGTCCCTCTGTGTGCGAGTCGTACGGCTGCGGGGGTTGGGGGGGGTCAGGCGCGGACCCCCGAAGTCCGACTCCGGGAGCATTTGCGAGCCGGACGCTCTGACTCGGTCGAGCTGTCTGATTCGAGCATCGTACTCGTTTGGTCGAGAATCGTCTCCATTGCACGCATCGGTTTGCGTGCGACAGAGTCGGACGGATCGGGTAGGAGCTGGGAACAAGACGGTCGGAGAATTCGCGCATCTTCGCATCGTACTTTGTCGTCCGGACCCATGTACGGATCGGTCGGAAAAGAAGCATCGGAATCGGATCCACTACGGCCGAACCGGTTTCGGTGCCCTTACGCCCGAGATCGGAATCGGCCCCTTTGCCTACTGTTGCGCTGTTTGGAGTGAGAATAGTAAGTTTCACTACTCTGAAATCCAATGCTTTTCCTACTGTTGCACAGAATGGAGTGAAAATAATACATTTTTCCCCCCAAAAGTCCAACACTTTGCCTATTGTTGCATTGACTGGAGTGGGAATAGTGCATTTTACCCCTACGAAATCCAATGCTTTCTGTACTGTTTGGAGTGAGAATCTTGAATTTGACCGCCCCCCAAGTTTAACACTTTACTTACAGTTGTGTTGTCATGAGTGGGAATAGTCCATTTTATCCCTCTGAAGTCCAACACTTTCCCTACTGCTGTGTAGACTGGAGTGGGAATAGTGCATTTCAGCCCTCAGTAATCCAATGCTTTCCCCTACTGTTGCTTAGAATGGAGTGGGAATAGTAAATTTCAACACTCTGAAGTTCAACGCTTTTACTGCGGTTTCACTGACTGGTATAGGAATAGGAAATCTAACTCCTCCGAAGTCCAACACTTTCCCTATTATTGTAGTGACAGAGGTAGGAATTGTGAATCTAACCCCTTTTGAAGTCCACGCTTTTGCTATTTTTACTGTTGCATAAACTAGAGTAGGAATAATATATTTAATATTCTTAGACTCCAATAGTTTTGCTAACATTGGTTAAGTATATTTTATAGCATTGATTGTTAGCATTAATTGTTTTAGTTTTTTATACTTTATATTGTTTGTTTTTATTTTTAAATGTATTTGAATGTTTACAGTATGTTTTGTTAATGTGTTTTAGGGATTTTTCTATTTTATAGATTTTATTTATTGTCTACATTTTTTTTTTAATAACCTTTTTTATTATATAGCAAACAAAATCTGCAAGTACATTCCTTACAAAGGATATGACAGTTGTACACAGTCCATCAGTCATCATTAGACACAGTGATATAATAATTTCACTATCAAGAGTAATGTTACACCTCATCATCCGAGTTACGATCCAGTGCAGGAGGTGTACATATATTCCCTCTATAGGCATTCCATTTGTCCCACACTCTTCACCATTTCTTTGGGCACCCTCTGTAAATGTATGTAGCTTTCTCAGCTGCTATGACCATGTCCATATCCCTGTTCCACTCAATCAAGTTTGGGGCTTGTGCCGCCCCCCGTTTCTGTGCTAGATTCCGCTTAGCAATCATCATTCCCGTCATTGCCCACTGACGATCGGTGTGGTTAAGATCTGTTGGTTCCCATATGTTCAATAGGCAACACCTAGGATCAAGCGGGACTTGTTTCTCCCTGACCTCTGTAATAGTATCCATCACTGTGCCTTCCAGTATATTGTAATCAGCGAGCACTCCCACAAAGTATGATAAAATGTACCTAGTTCGCCACATTGGCGCAAACAGTGCGGGTCAGTGGTTCTTCCTATCTTATGCAATGTCGCCCGTGTGTAATAGGTCCTATGTAGTATTTTTAGCTGTACCAACCGCAGTCTAGAGGAGACTGCTACCTCTCTAGGTGATGCAGTCGCATCCTGCCAGTCAGTGTCATCCATACCCCCTATCTCTGTCTGCCAGACCGCCCAGAGTCATACAAGGGGGTACGTTCGATTATTAATAATTTTACTGTAAGTAAGAGAAGTCGCTTTCTTGTCTAAATAGTCAGATAACAGTTGGTCCTCTAAAGGGGATGATTCAGGGAGTATATCCGCTGCTGGAAGGGCTGCGTCTATCGCATATTTAATCTGCGTATGTCGAAACTGTTCACCAGGAACCATTTCGTAGTGTTCCAGAGATCTCCCAGCTGGGCGATCCCTATCAAGTGCCATTTTTAGAACCCCTTACTCTTTCCCAGGGTGCCCAGTCTGCCTGTGTCCCACAGTGGAGTGTGTTGCGTTAGCCTGTCTGCCCATCCCAGGTGCCGTGTTACCGCGTGCCAAAGATGAATCGTGTGTGCCATCGGTCCCATGAGGCCAGGCGCTTTCCGTTTGTTATAGATTGCCCTATTAACTCCCCCCGTCCCCAGAGCCACTCTGTCCAGGCGGTATGCAGGGTCAGTGTCGGGTGTGGGAATCCACTGATTGATAATTGTCAGTTGTGAGGCCCAGTAGTATGCCCGGACGTCGGGTAGAGCAATCCCCCCATCGTACCAGCTTCTAATCAATTTACACGCAGCCACTCGTGCGGGTTTGCTCTCCCAAATGAGAGTAATAACCTCCGAGTTTATTGCTCTAAAGTACGAATCGAGAACTCGACAGGGCATGTTGTGCAGGGCATATAAGAATCTGGGTAAGGCCATAATTTTAAAAAGTGCTGCTCTGCCCAGTAGGGTGAGTGGCAACGCTCTCCAGTCCTTAATATCTCACCTCAGCCTTTGCAACGGTGCTTGCAAATTAAGTGCTAGGAAGCCGTCTGGGTCCGATGTTACATGTTACTACCTGTTACTATCTGGACCGTTCATCCCCTAGGCTGTCTTAGAGGTAACCCACATAGAATATAATGTACGGACTTGTCCCAATTGATTGTGTACCCCGACCCGAACTCCTCACAGATGTTAAGTAATGCGGGAAGGGACCGCGTGGGCGAGGCTATGTATATAAGGACGTCATCGGCATAGAGGGAGATACGATCTTCCCATCCCTCCCTCCATTTTAGACCCCGGATTTCTGGGTCCGACCTAATCCAGGCAGCCAACGGCTCCAGGACCAGTGCAAACAGAAGTGGCGACAGCGGGCAACCTTGCCGCGTCCCTCGTCCCAGAGCAATCTCCCGTGATATGTGTCCATTGGCAACTCTATGCGCGATAGTGTTAGCATACAGTAGGCATATTCAGGAACAGAATTTCGGTCCAAACCCCAAGTGTTAGAGGATCGCAAACAGAAATGCCAATTCCACCGAGTCAAAGGCCTCCCGTATCGTATGTTTTTGTCCTAGGACGCTATGTAGGCGCCTGAGATTCAAAACAGTATTCCTGCCAGGCATGAATCCCGATTGGTCCGGGTGGTTCAGTTTAGTGAGATGGGGTGTCAATCTGAGCGCTAACGTATTGGCCAAAATCTTGGCCTCTGCGTTAATCAATGAGATCGGTTGGTATGATGCGCACTCCAAAGTGGACTTGCCAGGTTTATGGATGGCCACTATGGTAGCCAACCGTTGATCTCTAGGGGAATCGCCCTGGGCCTGGCTTGCCTCATACATTTTAAACATATAGGGGGCCACCTTATCTGCCATACGTTTATATAATTCTATTGCGATGCCATTTGGGCCGCTGGCTTTACCCGACTGTATCTTGTAGATGGCCACCTTGAGCTCATCCACTGTGATATCCTCCTCAAGACCTTCGGCCTCCACTGGCGTGAGCACTGGCATACGTATGTCTCTAGGGAATTCAAGCGCTTCCTGGACTGTGGTTGTGTTTGTGGATGTGTACACCCGTTCATAGTGTGCTGCCAGTGCAGTCCCTATCTCCTGTGGGTCTGATATTATTTTACCATTCTCCGACATGAGCTGCGCTATCCATCTATTCGCTCGCTCCCTCCTATCTAACCAGGCGAGAAGTTTGCCGGCTTTGTCCCCTAATTCGTAGACCCTATGCTGAACTGTCGTTATGCAGGTTTTGGCCTCTGCCCAAAGGTATTCCCTATATTCCTGTTGTTTCACGCGCAACCCATGTGCGTTGGTGTCTGAGGGGTTTTTAGCATGCTGAGACTCCAAATGATGTACCTCCTGTTCTAAGGCTTCTATCTCTTATTTCTTATCTTTTTTATGACCTTTAATGAGGGAGATGACCCGCCCACGTATGACTGGTTTGTACGCCTCCCACAAAATTAGCGGAGAAGAGACCGAGGCCTCATTTTCTTGGAAGTAATGCATTGTCGTAGTTAGTAAACCTTTCTTAATCTTAGGATTTAGTATGAATCCCGGGTATATGGGGTAAATAAGACCCTGAGTGGGGCCGTGTGATCGAAACTCCACCAGCAACGAGGAGTGATCAGAGATCCCTCTGGGCAGATGTGAGACCGCCCCAAACCTTCCCATATTGTCCGTTGATGAGAGAATGTAGTTTAAGCGTGAAAGGCTATTGTGAGCCCTTGAGTAAAAAGTATATTGTCTCTGATGTGGATTTTGAAACCGCCAAATATCCAGTAAACCATGTGCTTCTAGGAATTCAGCCAGGGGTGATCGGAGATGGTGTTGTGGTCTGACGGGTGTACGATCCACTCCGTCATTTATCGTCATATTAAAGTAGCCCCCTAATATTAAGTCCCCATCCGGCAGCATAAATAGGAACTTGCCTAAGGCCTGAAGGGCAGAGGAGTGTAGGGTAGCTGGGATATGGACAGTCACTAGATTAAGTAAACGACATTCCCATTGGATCGCGGCAAATCGGCCCTGGTCATCTTTAAAAGTTCGGTGAACAATGAGAGGGAATTGCTTTCTAACTAGGATTCCCACCCTCGGGACCATGAGGTAAACTCCGAATGTACTAGGAGCTGGAACCCCCATCAGTCCAGTGTTTTATAAGTGGACCCTACTAAATGTGTTTCCTGCAACACTGTGACTGCTGGGGCCTTGCATTTCAGATATCGCAGCCCTAACCCTCGCTTTATCTTGTCCTGCAGACCATTGACATTCCATGAGAGGAGCGACAGCGTTGATGTTGAAGTGTGTTGTGCCATTGGGTCAGTTGAGGTTATACAGAGTGTGGGTCTCTGTCACAGACCGGATATCTGAGGTCAAGTGTTAATATGCTCCCGTAGTGACTGTGTCTTAGTGTTTGCAGATCTTCAACCGTCATAACAATAGTAACAAAAAAAACTTCATACCCCAAACGTGTGATATCCCTTGAAGAATATCCTACCCCCCAGTCTTGGTCCGCACGAATATGCGATGTGAGCATAGAAGCATATCTTCCAACCCTGTTGGGGCAAAGCAATTGTTCTGAAGTCACAACAACCTAAAAAAAATCAAAAAACAACTGATCAACCCCAGTAACAACAATCCCTCCCCACCCTGCAACCCTGCTTTGTAGGCCAATAACTAGTTACCAAATGTAGGGCTGCCCGGTACCACCATCCAGCAGCATCCTCCCTCCGGGCCCGCAGCTCTGCCCTACCACCATTGAGGGTTATTACTACACTCGAAAGTCCATAGTCTACCCGGCCCTAGGCCAGTCTGTTGTGCTGAATAGCAGAGAGGAGCACATTGTGACAATGAAAGAACCCCACTGCACCCTGAGGAATGGCAAGAAGATAATAACAGACCAGTAAAGTATATGAGGTCTTTTCACTTCCCAGCACGTGCCGTGTCACTGCTGGGGCTCATGGAGCTGGAGCTTCTGGATCTCTATGCAGATCGCATCCTCTCCATGCCAATTCGAGGAGTCTTTGGAACATTGGCCGGTGTTCCTGTGGTCCGTCTCTTCCCGCCGGCGATGCACCCGGGAAGAGCCCTCATCCAACCACAGCTGGGCCTCTGGTGTCATGAAGAACCAAGACTTGAGCTTGGCGGGGAAAAACATCATGTACTTGAGTCCCCTGTCTCTAAGAGCTCATTTCACCCCTTCAAAGGAACGTCTCTCTCGCTGTACCTTCAAAGTAAAATCCATGAAAATTTGGATCGTCGCATTCTCATAGGAAGCTCGCCATTGACCCTGACCGCTTGTAAAATTGCATCTCGATCACAAAAATTCAGAATACGTGCAATGATGGTCCGAGGGGGTGCCCCAGGTTTCCGTTTGGGAATCGGGCGCTTTGCGCCCTTTCAATGGAGAACAACGGTGACAGTCTCTTGGGCTTGAGGTGATGCAGGACAAGGTCTTCAAGAAAGAGGTCCACACTGGGGCCCTCCACCCCTTCAGGCAACCCCACCACCAGAATGTTGTTGCGGCGTGCCCTCCCTTCCTGATCGTCCAGGTGCAACGCCATTGTCTCGTGTTGGTGGACCAATTTTTGAACCCTCTCCTTCGAGTTACACGTCATGTACTGCAGCTCCCCTATGTGTTCCTCCGTCGCTGTGACTCTGTCAGACGTTTTCCGCCTGTCGGCTCTCATGAGGTTCATCTCAATTGTGACCTTGTCGATTTTAGTTTTTGGATTTGTCCCCACTGCCTGTATCACCGCCATGATTGAGCTAAGCGATGGTTCTTCTCTGGTCAAGTCTTCGTCCTGCGCCCCCTCCTCCGAGGGCAACTTTCGCGTAACCACATATTTATCCATTTTATTAACCTGGACAGAGGCTGTGGCCCCTTTCGGTTTCATCATGGTGTGTCTCATCTCTGAGTAGAGTTGTTAGGAGGTGTTCGGAAATCCCCACCGCACACCATCCAGCGCCCACCCCCGTCCGATGGGCCTCAATCTCCCAGCACCGTGGGACGACTCGGCGAAGTACGGCTATGGTGCAGGCCGTCCCCCAGAAAGTGAGTTGCGGCTTCACAGGCCGCGGCAGTCGGACCAGCATGCCTTCCACAAGAAGGGGGCGCCCAGGTATGCAGTTGTTCTGCTCTGGTGCTCCACGATAGGTCTGTGCTCACCGATCGATGTCTCTCTGCTGCTCCCCAGTACTCATCCACAGCGACCCTCAGAGGCCTCTGCACAGGGTCCAAGTTCAGGCCATGCCGTAGTGGCCGCTGGCAGTCCTCTGCTAGGATGGCCGCTCCTCGCGTTCCAGCCTCAGCTGCTTCGTGGAGATAGGCAGGTGTCCACGGCAGCAGTCAGCAGTCTGGTCTTCTGCAGCTGTCGAACTTTTGTCTCTCCCGCCTCCGGAGTGATCACAGGCAAGACTCACAATTGAGGCGCCGAGGGGGAAAAAGAGGGGGTCCTCCTAAGCAACCTCTTGTCCCGGGGGGCTGCGGGGCGCACCCACGCCGCACCGCGAAGTGCCCCATTGGCCGCCAACGATCAAGGCCTCGCGTCTTGCGTGAGAGAAGGTCCTGGCCGCTGAAACTCTGTACGGGCCGGCGGCGTCACACAACTCCGCCCTCGAGCTCCGGAGAGCCAGCTCTGCCGCTAAACCAGGCCCCGTCTCACAGCGTCTGCCGATCGTCGCCGCCAGTTCTCACTTGCAGCTCTCTCGCCTCAGGGCACCTCCAGGGATCAGCGCCACTGAGATTCCCCGCCTCAGTTGTCGGAGAACGCACGGATATAACGGGCTTCGCCACAGGTCCGGACGAAGCTCAGGAACTAAGCCGCCATCGCAGTCGGCGCCAGGCCACGCCCCCTATTGTCTACATTATTTAATATTTATTTTATTATTGAATTGTTTATAATATTGTTTTATTGTTTATACATGTTATACATTTATATATAAAGATAGATAGATAGATAAATAGCATGTAACATACTTAATACACTTATTTTACATTATATTAATTTTCTTATTAAAGTGATTTTTTATGAATATTTATGTACACATAGATATCATATATATATAATATAAATATATTTATATTGATGCATTTAAAATATTTAAAAAGCGTAATATAATGTAAATTACATAATTTTATTATATATAATATATACATATTTTCGTAGTAATAAATTTACAATATACATTTTTTATTTCATGTGAAATAAATATTTTTATTAATTACATTGTCACAATATTGTTTACCACGATATTCTGTCAGTGATCAGACGAAACGTCATCCACCACCTGATCCAAACTATGGCCCTCATTACGATCGCAGGCAGACCGCCACTGACAGGCCTTTGTTGGAGATCCACCGCAATCCAGGGCATTGGTCCAACCACTGCATTACAATGCAGCCGATCTGACTGCAGAGGTCGGGAGATTCCTAACACTACAATGGAGTCCATGCCTGTGTAGGCACAGCCATAATATCTATTCGACTGCCTGTTCACGGCGGTCCCACTGCCATGAAAAGGTTGATGGAAAGGAACTTTGGGGGCCCTAAGCTGGGTCCCTGTCTCCCTTATGCCACTGCTAAGTGGCATGACAGGACACATATAGTGCCCCCAAGCATCCATGCACCAAGTGCAAGGCACCACATGGTGCTTGGCACACGGTGCATGGATGTGCACAAAATGTCTTTTTCTACTGCGGCTTGTGCTGCGGCCCTTATCCTGGGACGCAGCACAAGTCACAGTAGAAAAGAGCACTTTACTACCACCTGCACGGCATATCATAATAGGGCAGATGGGACTCATTGTTGGACAGTCACCTGCTCGATACGATGGCAGTCGGCAGTGCGATAACCCGCCTTGAAAAGGGTGGCGGAAAGGGACTTTGGGGGCCCGTAGCAGGCCCCCATCTCCCCGACCTTCCAATGTGGGCACTGGGGAGCATCTGTGGTGCCCGCCTACATGTCCCTGCACCATGTGACAGGCACCACATGGTGTCTGCCACGTAGTTCAGGGATATGTGCAGTGTCCTATTTTGCATTGCGGTGGGTGCTGCAGCCAGCAGCTCCCGCTGCAATACAAAGTATAGTCATTGTGACCGCCCTGGTGGCGGTCGTATTGTAAGGCTTTTGTCGGGACCACCGACAATCTGTCGAGTGGTTCCGATTCCTGATGGGATGGCGGGCTGACATAAGTCCACCCACCATCCTAATCAGCCCCTCATTTTCTTTTCAGATGATTATAATTATATACTTCATTCAGATCTCTGTTCAGGCCCTGAGGAAAACCACAACACTGACAGAATAGTGAGCCACAAATTAGAATCCTCTCGGCTTCTATGATGTTCTCAATAATGCCCACCTAGGACTATATTGTGAAGGTTTTTGCTTAAATGCATAAGGAATTAGTAGATTCCAGAGCTACTAGAATAGTTCTAGCAGATAATGTAGCACAACTTCAGCCTAGAGCATGGGCGCACTTCTATCAGAATCCTTTTGAGATTCCTTTGGGTAGATTCCCAAGTGTAGTCCAAACTGCAGGGGTAGGGCACACTCTGACTTCAGAAGTCTCGTTGTGTGCGCCTACTAATATTTTGGTAAATGTACCCAAACAAATTCCCTTGGCGGTGCCCAGCTGCTGCTGGTGTTGGTAAGCGCGGTGAGCCAGGGTGGGAGTCTGGTGGTCTTCTGACTGCCAGACTCGTGGTGGCGTTCCACTGTTCGCAGTCATTGTGGCGGAGGACCACCGGCTGTGTCAGGGAACAGTTGTTCCTTGGCAGTGGCGGAGCTGCGACACAATGTAAGATGATCAGCGGGATTGGCGCAGTCCCGCTGAGCATATTACAAGTTCCGCTACTGCCAACGCCAGCCATTTCACAATGGAGGAACAAAGGGGTCCATACAGGGCCCCCATGGCCCCCCTGCCATAGGGATACATTCTGGGGACATAACATGTACCCCATGTCTGATTTCCCCCAAAGTTCCAGCACAGCATGGACGTCACCATCAACCGCGGCCCGTGCAGGTAAGAGCGGTGGGACGGGATTTTGACGGACTATGATGATAGAAAAAAATATATATATTCCCTCGGCATCTATCGAAATCCGCCGCCCCCACCCGACCCCACTACCCACCGCCCTAACTGCACAAGCCGCGGATGGTCACCATCCATGGCGTGCTGGAACTTTTTTGCCGTTCCCATTGCTGTGCCTGTTTTTCAGGCACTGCCATGGGAAAGGCAAATGACTATCTGCCAATCACAAGTTCAACTCGTAATACGGCCTGGTGGTTCTTGCCCAGGTTTGGCGCAGCTATGCCGAGAGAGAGCCGGCTCAACTGTGCCAAACTCATAATAAGCCCCTTAGACTCATGCGTAAAATTAAAGTGCTCATGTAGCAAGGTAGGGAAGTTCTTGAGTGAATGTAGAATCCTTTCACTTTCTTTTATAGGAGTAAATGCTACCCACTTCCAGTTAAAAATAGACATTATCATATCAATGTTGTCAGAGATGTAACCAGTGCTTTATGCTGACACAGTCATATAAGAAACCCTAGAAGCCAAGACAAACCATCAATCAGGAGAAGAATCTCAGAAGCAATTTTTTGTAGGCGATTATAGTTATATGCATTCAATAGGAATAATCCTGAGGTTTGTTGAAGAATGTAACTTGAAAGGAATATGTCACTTTCCAATCGCCCTTCCACCAGTTGATTTCACCAATTCTTTTGCCTCACCTGGCCACTCCAGCACCTGTGTTATAATACCATTCAGATTTGATGGCGGATAAAGTTGGAGCCATGAAATCGTTTTGAAAGCCCTGAGGAAGAGAACAAAACTGACAGACTATGCAATCCGGAGTTGCTAGCGAGGAACTATGTGGCCCATCTACTGCCCTACTTCTATAATGAAATATTCATGACCACAGTACACAAAAACGCCAGAGCAGCACCTTGAGGAGAAGGGAGACACAAGGCAAGGAAAGCCTGAGATTCTTAGCTTCAGAACGAGAAACAGCAACCTCCTTCCCAACTCGGGTGTGCTTTAAAGAGCTGACCCCTGCCATTGCCTAACTCCATGAATCCCCCACATCCCACTTCTTAGTTTTTGGACCTCCATAAAGGCACACTGCAAACCCCTCCTTCCTTATCTGCTACACAAACTTTGACCATACCTGTCCCACGGGTATTTATACTGGCTGATCCAGAGACCCCAGAGGATGCAGTTTAAACATACATATGAATGTAGTTCATTCATGCAGTCACCCACCTATCCACCAACGTGTTTGGGAATGTCATCCTCCATCAGCCTAATCCACCTCCATGACTGTGGTCTCCCAACCACCACATGCAGGTTTCCACAGGCCGGGGACTGCTCAGGAACCCCATAGTCCTTTCCGCTTCACTAATCATCACTCCAGTCTTTGCTAATTTACGACCCCAACTTCGTCAAGACTCCTACAACACTCTTAGCCCAGCTTTCAATCCCCTCCCAGGAAAAGGACAATTGTGAACTTGGGGGAGGGGGGTGATGGGGGAGTTCCAGGTGCATCAAAGTCCATTAATCCTCCTCAGATCAACCCTCACAATGACCAGCCCAAATCACAGAGAGTGGTAGAACAAGCAGGGTCTCAAAAGCTGGTAAAGAAAAGGTACACATAGGTCCACTCCTCCTCCCTACTCCACTCATCACTGACACATTTACCCCTCTCCACTGTCCAGTCTCCTCAAAGGCCACCTCCTTTCCTTGTGTCCAGGTATGACCACAACAACTCAGCATTAGAACGTGACTCTAACTTCCTGATCCCCTCCCTCACACCCCAGCACCGTTAGAAAGGCTGAAAACACCACACCATATTGAAGCTGAGATACCTATAGCTGCCACTCATTTCTACAGACGTCCATAAATGACAGCCACCCTATTCCCTTCACACTTACCATTCATCCCATACACACATTATACATACATCACACACCTCTCAGTATTATTACATCTACTAATATTTTTAAATATATGAGAACGTATTCTGATGAGGTGGTCCTAAAAATGATGTTGATGCAGCTTTTAGGTGGAAACGAACTCTTTGTGCCACCTTCCTCCGGACAAACGTAATTCATTAGTTTTCTCACACTATGTGTTAGTTGAGTGATATGGTGGTCTGAGGGGGGATAGGTGGTGGGTGTGGTGGGCTTGCTAGAGAGAGAGAGACTTGGAAGTTCTTCGCTGGCTCTGCACCACTGCTTCTTCATCCTGTCACCAGGAGCTACACAATAAAGGTTTTCTAGCCCAGTCATGGTAATCTTCTTTCTTGGGTACTTCAGTTCCTCAGCAGTCTCCAAAGGTCCACCATGGCAGATTACACTTCTTGCCTGCACTCTCCTCCCACACAAACCTTCAGCTGCTTGCGGGGTGACTGTGTGCAACAGCCAGAGTCCACAGTCCCTCTCCTTCAAGGCACCACAGCAGGTACAGTCCCAACAAGAGTCTGCAGTAATCCCCTTCTGTGCTCTACAGCAGGTCCAGTCCACATTAGGACTGGGAGAAAATCAGTGATCTGATACTACCAGCCCAGTACAGAGAATTATAGAGAATACAGGAATATAATCCAGAAGTGGGTGTGCTACCTAACCCGGTGTCGACAGCTATACTGGTCCTTTCAACTTGTTCCAAGACTCGTTTGAAGGGGATACCACACCATCCTTCCACTTAGGATACTACAGAAACCAGCCTAGTGACTTTCCCAACCGTGCATTGCATGCTGGACAAGATGGAAGATACACCATCTTCCCCAATCAGAGCTCTCTGTGTCAGTTTACACCACTCAGGCCTTCTAATTCCCTCCATAATATCTAAGGTGCCTCTTGCTGAACACCGGTCACTGAGGTCTGTCCTTTTCCTAATGTTTAGGTTTGGAAGTTCCCCAGCCCTAATTAACAAGAAATTGCTGCTTACGTCCAATGAAATTCACCACCTCTTCCGCGAGCAGCAGAATCTAATCTCTCCTGGAATGGCCAGTTGGTGGTAGGGGTGGGCGAACATTTCAGTTGAATTTTGAAACAATTGGGTTTGTTCATTTTTTTCTGCCCAAGGAGCAGAATTGGGGCTGATCTGCAGGTCCATTAGCAGAAGAAAAAGTCCAAAGACTAGAGCACAGTTGTAGTTGCTTTTAGAAGGTCTGAGGGGCTGGGCAATCTATGTAGCTAAATTCTTAGTGCTCTCAGGTTTTCCTTCTTCGCCTGACCCTGACAGAACACTTCAATGCAACTTCCCCAGGAGGGCAACTTGTGTGCCATGCCTACCTCCTGGCTCTACAGTGGGCAGGCGCCACACACAGGCTACTCTGCTAGGAAAGTTACTTTGAAGAGCACTGGAGCAGCTAGCGAAAATAACTTAATGTAATTACTGCTAAGGAAATTACATTATCTGGCCACTGACAATGCTGGATGGCATAAGAATTCTTCTTCCTCTGTTTTCCTCTTTGTATAAAGTGGAATGCTTCTTCTGCTCGGCATTTCACTTGCATTTTATTAAATCTGGGTCAGGCAGATGCCAAAACAGCGAGCACTGAGAAATTTCCTGCAGTTTCTCATCCACTGACCGCATAATACCCCCATATAGTGTGCACAACAATTATATCCACTGGGCTAACCGGCTTAAAGGGTGAATTTCACTAATGGGAGACTCGGGAAATCAAGCTTTATACACAAAAGGGTAACTCTGACCTTAGATATGAACATAGGGCCCTGGAAATTGTACACAAGGCCTCAACTCTTGCTATTCTAGCAAATGTTCATCAAAAGGTTCAATTTAATGAGGTTATAAACGGAAAGTACACATATGTGAAATCACCAAAGATCATACACTTTACCCAAAAGAAAATGCACATTTCCTTTCAGTAGCCTAATGAAATACGACACCTGAACATCACTACGAATTTAGCGGCATACAATTTAGATTGGTCGCCACTGCAACAGAGCTATTTGTGCCTAAATGGCAGGTGAGTCAGAAAAATGTATTGCTCGGTCAGCCTACACATGTTCACATGATACATGTAACTTGTTCTGAATCCCTTACTCCAGCTGTCTACAGGCAGAACCAGAGGTTAGTTACATCTAGTATATAGTCAAATATCTATGATGATGCTTTGTTTAGAGCTCACAGATTTTGGATGGAATGTTAACGAGCGTTGAAACAGTGCTGGGAAGTAAGGCTATATATAGGCAAAGTATTTAGAAGTGGTGTTCAGAACTTGCCCAGGTAATAGTTGGGCAAGGCCAGCATTACTGGGGGAATGCATACACAAGAAGCCTTCGGTTTATTCAGTACCTATTCTGTGAGTGAAGGGATTACGCAGTGTTATGGCTCTTGGTGTACTGTGTAGTGTGTGTGTGTGTGTGTAGCTATGCACACGCATGTAAAGGTTTGTAGTGTTCTGCTCTTTCCTCGCGGGGACTCTCCTGCTTGAGGTGCCCCGCAAGGAAAGTGTAGAACTATGGATATTTAACAGTTGAGCTTACCTTTGAATGTGTAACGGCACCGGAGAGCAGTTGATTGAAGCTGTCGGCTCCTGGAGGCTCGTTTTCATTGTCTGGTTGAGAAATTCAATAAATACTTGTTCATACCTACGTGTAGTTCTGATATTTAATACACATTTATAGGCGATGATCTCGGCCAGACCGGACCCTCGCATTCCTCTATTTCCTAAGTTTTAATGAGTTCAGCTGCAGCCAATTGAAGAAATTTGGTGTTGTGTTTCATCAACCGTTTTCATTGGAGCAATGAGCCCCATCTGTGCATTGATCGTTCCTATTGGTTGGCACCACAGAAACCACACCTTTGTATGAAAGTACTTTCTATGTCAACGTTTACAGTAAGCAAAAACAACAGTTGATGGACAGAATGCAGAACAATGTCATACATTCACCCCAGTACAGAGATCTGGGCCTAAATCCATCGTTTTGTTGCTCACCATGCCATTCCAGTTTGAACCCAGCCATATGCAAATCAGTCTTGACCCTGTGCCTCATGGGAACAGTCCAGCCCGAACTGCCAAGCCAGGTCCTCCCTGGACTGGAACCAAGCATCCTAGGACCGGTTTCGGGGTTTCACCCCTCTTCAGCCAGGATAGCTTGATTACAGTGGCATGGAGAGCACGGGACTCACGTCTGAGCATTCCCGTCCCACTCGGGGTGACAAATGCAAAAACAACAGTTGATGGACAGAATACAGAACAATGTCATACATTCACCCTGTAGTGTCCTGAAGAGTGGACACTAGGACCTGGGAGAGGGCGAGGGGCAGGACAGGTCACCGGACACCAGTTCCGGTCAGGGGGAGGCCAAGGGGCAGAGTACAGGAAGCGAGGAACCAGATAGGACGCGCAGCATGCTAGCTGCAGATAATGCATAATAAATCAATCAACAAAGCTTTATTTCGATATTTGATATCATAAAAGCACATTTATACATTAAAACACGATTCATAAAAAATACATTAAGAGAAATGTCATATAAAGACTTTTTGTTACAATAAATAATTTGAAACAGTGTATTAAACTTTAGCAGCTTTGTGAATAATAAAAAACATTTAATACAAATACATCATATGGCCTTCCGCCTAATCAACCATGCCCAACTTAGAAATTTAGCCACCCCGCACACTAAGGTTGTACTAACGTCAGCCTTTAGTCTTCTAAGTGCAACAGAGTGGTCCCTAGTTCCAAGCTGCAGGCACACAGGTTTTAATCATTTCAGTTTAGGTTTCGAATAGGCTGGGCATACAAAAAGAAGGTGGAGAATGTTTTCAGTAACACCTAAGCAGTTTTGGGCTTCCACTTGCTAGTACGATCACGAAGATGAAGAGTGCCCATCCTAAACTGAATGAAGAGGGATCTATCCCTAGGCTTCATGATAAAGTCTAGATAGGGCTCCAGGCGAGGCATAGACTTATGCTGCCCGAAATGCCTCAGTCAACCTGCCTTGGTTAGGGTCCCTCTGCTCTTGGTTGTCAACCCATGCCCAAAAGGCTCTCTTAATTTCTGCCTTAGATAACAGTGCCCCAGACTCCCAAGCAGTTACAAGGCCTATTGCCAAAAGAAGCTTCTTTATATTAGCTAGCCATCCAATTTTATAAGCTCCTTGGAGATTCATAACCTCTCTTAAGCCATCAGCGTACCTAGAAAGCTCTGAAGTGCGCCATAACCACCCCCAATATAAGAGAGGACGCAGAGTGACTAAATATTTAATAGAGCGCCGACCCAAATCGCTCAAGAGTGGCTTGGTAGGGGTGCCCCTCGTGAGGGATACAAGCTCCCTAAAGAACTTATTTTCTAAGGAGACTAACACGTCTACATAGCCAAAGACCCAGAGTTCTGCACCGTAAAGGGCACAGCCAACAGCTTTTGCAGCGTAGATTTCCAAAGCAGGAGCAATGGGCTTAGTAGTAGAGGCACGATGTTCCCTCCCTAGTACTCCTACTACCCGCTTGTAATTTAACGCCATTTTATCAATGTGAGGCTGCCATTTAAACTTGTCGGAAATTCTGATCCCCAGATAGTCAAACTCTTTGACGCGCTCTAATGGCATCCTGTCAAGAAACAGGGTAGATCTGGACGCTCTACTCGGGTTAAAGTAAAGAAGCTTAGTTTTGGAAGTATTAATGACTAGGCCCCTCAGCTTACAAAACAAACAGAAGCGATCCAACAGCTTCTGTAGTCCTGCCGGAGTTTTTGATACTAACAACGTATCGTCCGCAAAAAGTAATACGGGGACTTTATCACCCACCAGGACCGGGGCGTCGGCATTGACTTCAAGCAAAAAAGAAACTACACCGTTCACAAAAAGAGTGTAGAGTGTGGGAGCCAATACACATCCTTGGCGGACCCCTCTGTTCACAGGGATTTTATCAGTTTTTTGCTCCTGCGACCCCCATCTGATGCAGGCATAATTACCATCATGCATACGGACCAAGAGATTCAAAATGGGCGGAGGAATCCCCATCTCCTGCAAGACCAGCCAAACGCGGTCACGGGGGACCAAGTCAAAGGCGGTCTTCAGGTCAATGAATGCCAAATAAAGACCGCCCCTGGCAATGGTAACCACCTTCCAATGTAAAAACACCAACCTAAATGCCTGATCGATCGTGCGTGTACAGGCCCTAAAGCTCGCCTGGAACTGTGAGATAACATTATTATCATCCGCCCATGAGAGGACCCTCTCCAGGAGAACCCTGCCAACCAACTTCTGTCCAGCGTCTATAAGACTAATTGGACGGTAGTTGGCAGGGTCCCCTCTGGGACCCCTCTTATAAATAGGAATTACTTCGGCCCCCTTCCAAGAATCCGGGACCGGTGAGCCTTCCAGCAGAGTATTAATAAAAATCACAAAGTAAGCGGCCCATCCCTCAGTATTTGCTTTAAATAGGTCACCCGGAATTCCATCTTGTCCCGGGGCCTTAGCGGGTACAATCTTATTTATAGCGGCCTCCACCTCTTTCTTCTCTATCCTATTGTTGGACCCGGCCTCGTGGCGTGGTCCTTAACCCCCTGGATTGTGCCCGTTCCACGCCCCGGCCTTCACGGGCCACCCGTCTGAACTGCACCAAGGCCCTTCACCCGGAGCTGCACGTGGTCGCATACTCCTCGTGGCTCCGCCATCTTGTTGGCATCCACGTCACATCGTGCACCAGCCGGCGCGACCCCGCTCAACCCGGCCTCGACCCCAGCGAAGCCCCGACATCGAGGCACCACGAACTAGCCAGGGGGTGCCGCAGGAACCATTCATCGCCCCCGGCGGAGGACAGTATCGATGGGACCCCCAACTGTCCTCCCCTCTCGAGGTGTGATCGCCCTGCAACTCCCATGGGCCTGGCGCCTCTCCTGCTGGGCGTCTGGCCACCTCCACCCGGCCACTCCGCCCCCTCGGGCGCATAGGTCCGGACATCAAAGGGCTCCAGACCTATATCTGGGGCGACCCCACCACAGCTCGGCAGTTGTATCCCGGAGTCGAGAGCCCTGCTGATTGAATCGCGGCTGACCCTACGGAGAAGAACTCTTGTCGGAACCATCACGAGCCCTGCTGACTGCGTCGCGGCTCCTTCTTGTGAACCCTTTCTGAACCACTTGGAACATCGGAGCCCTGCTGACGCTGTCGCGGCCCAACCTCGCTGAAACCTTCCTCGGAGCCCTGCTGACGACGTCGCGGCTCGAGCTGAGCAGAAACCATCTTGAGAGCCCTGCTGATTGAATCGCGGCTCTCCACGAACTGTACGCCAGAGCCCTGCTGACGCCGTCGCGGCTCGACCCCTCCGAGATCCAGAGGTCCTCCAGCTTGGGGATAAGAACTGGGCCCCAGGTACCCTCGTACCGCATTCCTGCCAAAGACTGTCCCGCTACCCCGACCCTTCCAAAGAGACATTGAGACTTTTGGTGGATCCCTCGATCCCTTCGTGTAAATATTGACCTCGTAACCTTTTTATTGCTGATAAAGAATTGCTTGTCACAAGACAACCTCCTTGAGTCCTGTGTGGTGGTGTTACTGTGCTAGTACGTGATAGGAGAAGGATCTCTCAGGAGACTTCTCGGCAGCGCTCGGCTACTTTGTGCAGTGAGAGGGCCCCCCCTTGGTGGTCTCACCGACTCCTCGGGGTCCGCCTTCCAACATTTGGTGGCCAGCGACGGGATCCGAGCCGAACGCAGTACGTACCAGCCAGTACCCACTAGCTACCCATCCAAACGAACAGCATCATGAGCAGCCAGGAAAACAACGCGACAATGGAGTTCCAGCCCGAACGGCTGGAAGAATATACGCACAAAGAATTAAAACAGTTCTGCAAAGACAAAGGCATTGCAACCACCAGCCTAGGTACCAAAGAGGAGATGCAGAAAGCTCTGAGGGCATGGTTGGAGGCCGGGGCAGGCCCCTCCCAGGAAGAAGGGCTCTTGCCCCTGACTGAGACCACAGCAACCGCACTGACTCCGGCAACCGGAGGAAGAAAGAGCCTAGAAACCGGCCTCTCCGAAGAAGAAATACGAGAGCGGGAAAAGGTCCGGAGCCACGAGCTAGAGCTCGCCCGACTGCGGCTGGACGGCGAACTCCAGCTGGCAGAAAAGAAACTGGCCCTAGAGCAGCTACGCCTTCAAGAAGAGATAGAGGAGAAGAGACGACACCGGGAGTTGGAGGAAAAGAAACTAACTCTTGAGCACGAGCGCAGCATCAAGGAGCTCGAGATCAAGGCCAAGAACGGAGGGACCGACACCCCCAGTACTAGAGACACTCTACCGCCTTCCGAGGCCAAGGTACATATCCCGAAAGAGGTCGTCAAGGAGTATTACAAGAATGACGACATCCAACAATGGTTCAAGGCCTACGAGGTGGCCATGACCTCCCATCGGGTGCCCCGAAAAGACTGGGGCGCGGGCCTGTGGGGGCGGTTCCTGAGTGAAGGGCGGGACACGCTGCTCCAGCTACCGGAGGAGGTGATGACCTCCTACGATCACATGAAGGAGGCCCTGCTCACCCGCTACGGGCTAACAGCGGAAATGCACCGCCAGCGGTTCAGAGACTGCAAGAAAATCCCGGGTACCACATGGGTGGAATATGTGGACTTTTTCAGTCGGGCCCTAGAAGGGTGGATCAAAGGGAGCAAAGTAACCACCTACGGGCAGCTGGTCGACCTCATCGTGTGGGAACATCTTTCCAACAATTGCTTCGTGGAACTGAGACAGCACCTCCTCGACAGCAAAATGACCGACCCGCGAAAACTTGCCGTCGAGGCCGATCGATGGGTCAACTCCCGGGTCCCCCGGAACTCAATGGGGGAGTACCAGAGGAACCCCAACGGACCCCCCCGCCAGCGTGGTGGGGGGGAGGGCCGAACAGGAACCGAGACCCTCCCGCCGGGGCCCCCAGGAGCCCCCCTCGAGGGCCACCGCAGCCACATCTCTCCCCGAGCCTAGCCCGAAGGGTGGGCCCGGCCCGACCCGGACCACGGCCACCAGTGACCTGCTACGGCTGCCAACAAACCGGACACTTTGCCAGCGATCCGGCCTGCCCTCTGAACCGAAGAAACGGGGCCGGCGGGCCCCCGCCCCGGCAGCTGACAGCCGCCGCCTTGGGGGGAGGAGAAGAGGAAGAGGAGGCCCTCGACCGAGAGAACACTGAGTGGGAGCCGGCAGCCATGTCCCTGGTCTGCCTGGGTAGCCGAGAGATGGTACCCTGCACCCCCATCCCAACCAACACCCAGAAGTACCGGCAGCAGGTCACGGTCAATGGACAACGGGCCGAAGCCCTTCGTGACACAGGCGCCAGTATCACCGCTGTCCGCTGCCACCTGGTGACCCCTGAACAGATTCTACCGAATGTGCTGTGCCCCGTACGGACGGCCGACAACAGTGAAAGCCTATGCCAGATGGCCCTGGTCCCCTTCGAGTGGGGAGGGGTGACGGGCCTGCTGAAGGTGACAGTGCGCGACGACGCCCCGGTCGACTGCCTCCTGGGGAACAACTTGGAGAGTTCCCCCTGGGCTCAAGTAGAGCGACGAGAGCACCTCCGAATGTTGGGACTGGCTGATTGGGCCTGCGCCATCACCCGGTCCATGACCGCCCAGGCCCCCCGCTCATCCTCGACCTCCGGGACCGCCCAACCCGAGGGGCTCACACCCCCTCCCACCAGCAGCGAGGAGGAGGCGGACACCGACCCTGGACCCAGCGAATCCTCCCCCGAAGAGATGGCTTCTCCGAGCGCCCTACCAGAGCTGACACAATGGCGACACGAAGGGGGCCCCACCCGAGAGCAGTTCCAGCAAGAACAACAGTCCTGTCCCTCTCTCGAAGGGGTCCGACAACAGGCGACCGCGCAAGCCAACGGTGACCAGACCGGCACCTACTGGATCTACTGGGCCGAGGGCCTGTTGTACAGTGAACAGAAAGTAGCAGAACTCGGGGCCAGCCGCGTGTTGGTGGTCCCCCTCCGCTTCCGGGAGTTCCTTCTCAACCTGGCCCATGATGTGCCCCTCGCCGGACACTTGGGGCAAGACAAAACGTACAGTCGTCTGGTGACCCACTTCTACTGGCCCCGGATGCGGAGAGATGTGGACAACCACTGCCGGTCCTGCCAGACCTGCCAAGCCAGCGGAAAGACGGGGGGTCGGGTCAAGGCCCCCCTCCAGCCCTTTCCCGCCGTCAGCACCCCGTTCGAATGGGTCGGAATCGATATTGTGGGACCCCTGGACCCCCAAACCGCCCTGGGCCACCGCTTCATCCTGGTCCTCGTGGACCACGCCACCAGGTACCCGGAGGCGGTCCCGCTAAGAACTATAACGGCCCCTGTGGTAGGCCGGGCCTTGATGGGGATCTTCTCCCGAGTGGGATTCCCCAGCGAAGTGGTGAGCGACCGCGGCACAAACTTTATCTCCAGGTACATGCGGTCCCTGTGGCAACAGTGCGGGGTCACATACAAGTTCACGACCCCCTATCACCCTCAGGGGAACGGACTGGTTGAGCGGTTCAACCGAACATTAAAAGGGATGATCCAGGGCCTGGAAGAACCCCTCAGGCGGAAATGGGATGTCCTGCTGCCCTGCCTCCTGTTTGCCTATCGGGAGGTCCCGCAGAAGTCCCTGGGGTTCAGCCCGTTTGAACTATTGTATGGACACCCGGTCCGCGGACCGCTCAGCCTGGTCAAGGAGGGCTGGGAGATGAAGCCCCGAGGCGCCCCTCCGGACGTCTACCGATACCTCCTGACCCTCCGAAACCAGACCCCCAAGTTCCGAGCCATGGCCGAAGCCAACCTCGAGGCCAGCCAGGAGGACATGAAGCGGTGGTACGATCGCAACACCTCTACTATAGAATTCGAGCCAGGTCAGAAAGTATGGGTCATGGCCCCGGTCGAACCCGGCGCCCTCCAGGACAAGTGGACCGGGCCCTTTAGGTGGTGGAGAAGAAAAGTCCCGTCACCTACCTGGTCGATCTGGAGTCCCCCCGGAACCCCCTCCGGGTCCTACATGCTAACAGGCTAAAACCCCACTTCGCCCGGACCGAACTGAGCCTGCTGCTGGCGACCGACGAGGGGGGCGAGGACGACTCCGAGCCCTTGCCCGACCTCTTGCAATCCGACATTCACGATGGATCGATCCAAGGGGTCCAACTCGCCTCGTCCCTGACCCCGGCACAGCGCAACGACTGCCAGCAATTACTGCGGGACTACGCAGCCCTCTTCTCTCTCACCCCGGGGGTGACCCACTGGTGCGTCCACGACGTCGACACCGGGGAGAGCCCCCCCATACGACACAGAGCCTACCGGGTGCCTGACCGAGTGCGGGCCTGCATCCAGGCCGAAGTAGCGAAGATGCTGGCCCTGGGGGTCATCGAGCCTTCCGACAGCCCGTGGGCCAGCCCTGTCGTCCTGGTGCCCAAGGCCGCAGCTCCCGGTCACCCCCCGGAGTTGCGATTCTGCGTGGACTACCGAGCCCTGAATGCAGTAACCAAGACAGACGCACACCCGATACCCCGGGCCGACGAACTCATCGACCGCCTAGGGGCCGCTCGCTACTTGAGCACGCTGGACCTCACCGCTGGATACTGGCAAATCCAGCTCACCCCCGGCGCCCAAGAAAGATCCGCCTTTTCGACTCCGGATGGGCATTACCACTTTCGGGTGATGCCCTTCGGAATGAAGAACGCCCCGGCCACCTTCCAAAGACTGGTGAACAAGGTTTTGGCCGGGCTTGAGGCCTTCAGCGCGGCCTACTTAGATGACATTGCCGTGTACAGCAACCACTGGGCCGAGCACCTCCTCCACCTGAAGGCCGTCCTGGCCGCCCTCCAGCAGGCCGGGCTCACAATCAAGGCCAGCAAATGTCAAATCGGCCACGGATCCGTGACCTACCTGGGCCATCAAGTGGGGAGCGGGCAGGTGGCCCCCCTCCAAGCGAAGATAGATGTCATCCAGACCTGGGAACCCCCCACTACCCAGACCGCTGTCCGGGCCTTCCTGGGCCTCACCGGATACTACCGGCGGTTTATCCGGGACTATGGGAGCATTGTTGGC
The DNA here is from genome assembly GCF_964204655.1 of Triturus cristatus. Taxonomy (NCBI): domain Eukaryota; kingdom Metazoa; phylum Chordata; class Amphibia; order Caudata; family Salamandridae; genus Triturus; species Triturus cristatus. The sequence continues at coordinate 787,924,629 of NC_140584.1, read as the reverse complement.
CCCCTCACAGAGTTAACGTCCAAAAAGCAGCCCAAGAAGGTACACTGGACACCCCGCTGCCAAACAGCCTTCGACACCCTAAAGACAGCCATGTGTACTGCTCCGGTGCTGCAGGCCCCGGACTACCAGAAGGAGTTCGTGGTACAGACGGACGCCTCCGAGTATGGGATCGGGGCCGTCCTATCCCAAGCCGACGAAAAGGGGCTCGACCGACCAGTGGCCTTCATCAGCCGACGACTACTGCCCCGAGAGCAACGCTGGAGCACTATTGAGCGCGAGGCCTTCGCTGTGGTGTGGGCCCTCAAGAAGCTCCGGCCCTACCTCTTTGGCACCCACTTCCGGGTCCAGACCGACCACCGGCCCTTGCAATGGTTAATGCAAATGCGGGGCGAGAACCCCAAGCTGCTGCGGTGGTCCATCTCGCTACATCGAACACCGGCCCGGCAATGACCACGCCAACGCCGACGGCCTGTCCCGCTTCTTCCGCCTTGACGAGGAGAATCCCCAAGGAGATGGGTGACTCTCCATGCCTTCGGCTGGGGGGGACGCCTGTTGGACCCGGCCTCGTGGCGTGGTCCTTAACCCCCTGGATTGTGCCCGTTCCCCGCCCCGGCCTTCACGGGCCACCCGTCTGAACTGCACCAAGGCCCTTCACCCGGAGCTGCACGTGGTCGCATACTCCTCGTGGCTCCGCCATCTTGTTGGCATCCACGTCACACCGTGCACCAGCCGGCGCGACCCCGCTCAACCCGGCCTCGACCCCAGCGAAGCCCCGACATCGAGGCACCACGAACTAGCCAGGGGGTGCCACAGGAACCATTCATCGCCCCCGGCGGAGGACAGTATCGATGGGACCCCCAACTGTCCTCCCCTCTCGAGGTGTGATCGCCCTGCAACTCCCATGGGCCTGGCGCCTCTCCTGCTGGGCGTCTGGCCACCTCCACCCGGCCACTCCGCCCCCTCGGGCGCATAGGTCCGGACATCAAAGGGCTCCAGACCTATATCTGGGGCGACCCCACCACAGCTCGGCAGTTGTATCCCGGAGTCGAGAGCCCTGCTGATTGAATCGCGGCTGACCCTACGGAGAAGAACTCTTGTCGGAACCATCACGAGCCCTGCTGACTGCGTCGCGGCTCCTTCTTGTGAACCCTTTCTGAACCACTTGGAACATCGGAGCCCTGCTGACGCTGTCGCGGCCCAACCTCGCTGAAACCTTCCTCGGAGCCCTGCTGACGACGTCGCGGCTCGAGCTGAGCAGAAACCATCTTGAGAGCCCTGCTGATTGAATCGCGGCTCTCCACGAACTGTACGCCAGAGCCCTGCTGACGCCGTCGCGGCTCGACCCCTCCGAGATCCGGAGGTCCTCCAGCTTGGGGATAAGAACTGGGCCCCAGGTACCTTCATACCGCATTCCTGCCAAAGACTGTCCCGCTACCCCGACCCTTCCAAAGAGACATTGAGACTTTTGGTGGATCCCTCGATCCCTTCGTGTAAATATTGACCTTGTAACCTTTTTATTGCTGATAAAGAATTGCTTGTCACAAGACAACCTCCTTGAGTCCTGTGTGGTGGTGTTACTGTGCTAGTACATGATAGGAGAAGGATCTCTCAGGAGACTTCTCGGCAGCGCTCGGCTACTTTGTGCAGTGAGAGGGCCCCCCCTTGGTGGTCTCACCAACTCCTCGGGGTCCGCCTTCCAACACCTATCAAATAAAACCTGAACAGGATTGGTGGCTGTTGTGTCACTTGGAGGCCCTAGACCGCCTAATTGCTCATCCCCTGCATACAGTTTCCTGAAATGCTCAAACCACTCCCTATCCGTTATATGATTAGGAATTTGATCCAAATCACGACCATTGGATCTTCTCACTAAAGTCCAAAAAAGCTTGCCGTTCTTAGACTGGCTCGCAGTTTTTAGACTGTCCCAATGCAATTCTTCCCATTCCCTCTTTGCATCTACAATGGCCTGCCTGTATTGTAGTCTTGCCAACCGGACGTCACCCTGGTTGTTAGATTTAATAGCAAGGACCAAACTGGCTTTTTTCAGTCTACAGTTTCTATTGAACCACTTCTGTGCTGACTTAGCACTCATCGGGCGCTTTTTGCTGGGGTCTAAGAACAGGCTACCGATCAAATCTATAGTATCCACATACATTGTTACTGCAGCAACGGGGGCAGCCCCATCCTTACATGCTACAGACAGCCTAAGAGTCTGATCACCAAGAATTTCTTCTAGGTTACTTCATCTTAGTTCATTCAAAATAAACTTAGGCCATTTAAGGAACCTATTACAATTAGATGGTAAGACTGTCTTAGTTAGCATTCTCAATCCAATGATAGAGGTGTGCTCCTTTCTATGCCACATTTCCAACATTGTAAGAGACAGGGGGTTATGGTCACTATTTACTGATGGTATAATGACCATATCATCCACAAACTTCCATGCCCTCCTGTCAACCAGTATATAGTCGATTCGACTTTGACAGGGGACCCAGTTGTATATAGTTGCTCCCATTACATCAGAGATCGTGCGCCCATTTACAGCTCTTAGCCCAAATTCTAGCATTAGAGCATTCAATTGGATGACAACCGGTGACCATCTCTTCACTGGCTTAAGCGACAGAGAGGGGATGCCCCATCTGGCATCCTCATCATAAATTCCCAGGATGTCATCTGCTGCTAGAGGCTCAAATGAGCAATTGAGGTCGCCGGCGACCAGAATAAAGGAGTCAGAAGGACAGGAAAGGAGCATATCAGAGAGAACAGAAATGGTAGAGGATTTTGCCCCCCCTTGGGTGCCTTTAGCATATATGTTAAAGAGTTCCCAGGTATTATTACTCTTCGTAGCCTTAAGAGAAAGTCTCATTACATCTAGTGTAGGGCACGAATGGTGGGTAATCTTAAAAATGAGCTCTACCCTAACCCATACCATAAGCCCTCCAGATGGTCGACCTCGACCTACCGAAGTAGCTGGTACATAGAAACAGGAAAAACCAGGCTTATACAGCGGTTCGAGGCTCCAGGTTTCCTGAAATAAATACAGGTCATACCCATCAATAAAATCACTCCAGTCCGGTAAAGAAAGCTTATTTCGTAGGCCCGCCACATTCCACGAAACAATCTTAAAATGACTGGAAAGACCATCACAGGAGGTTAAGGCACCTGGAGAATGGTCCAAGTGTTGGCCAGCAATGTTGATAACCCTATGTGATACACTGGCAGGAATTGGTAATTCAGGACCCAGAAACTGGAGTGGTACAAAAGGACTAGAGGTACTGCTGCCTAGGGGGAACAAGGGACTAGTCGGTACTCCTACTCTATCCTGGAGTCAATCGACAGCCTCCAAACTGCTGAAACGATTTTGAATGGGGGTACAATCTAAGGATGATAAAGGCCTATGCCAACCCCCTTGCGACAGCCCCCTCCCATTCCGCTGTACTAATGTCCACTCATCCGCTAAAGATGTAAAGTGACCTGGAGGATAAAAGTAGGTCAATGGAAGAGAGCGAATAGTTACTCCTGAGCTAGGGTGTCTCCAGTTACAGATATGCTCAACTATTTTGGGGTAGTTGAAGTTGATCAGAATGCAATCCCCCCCTTATGTTCTTGGCCAGGTGTCCTACCCATGGCACCCTCCTAACCATAAGTATTTTACACACTATGTGTAGTGACAATGGTCTGTTTTTATTTAACCAATGGACAACCCTGTTCCTCAAAGTTATGGGAGATTCAACTTCAGTCTTACCCAATTCAGGGACCCCTGCTAGAATTACCACAAACGGACAGACTTCCGGGGGTACATTTGGGATATTTTTCCCCCTAGGAACCTGGGCTATGGAGACCCCACCACCTCACTAAACTGAGGTGTATTATACTGGCAAGATTTACTGACAGCAGCCGCAGCTATGCCCTTATTGGCTTCAACTAGGACCTGATGATCTGTAGTCAGTACTGGGGGGTCTTTCGGGACAACCGTGAATTTTTCTCCTCTGACCTTATCCAGTGGTTGGGAAACCCTGGAATGAGCATCCTTCTTTAAGGAGTCAATGATTCCCACAAAGTCATGCTCAATCCTTATTAGGTGCTGTTCAATCTTACTTAATCTATCCTCCACTGGACGAAGGAGAAGTCTAAGTATATCACATAAATTGGTCAGCTCGGGAGCCATCCCCTCTGCCCTGTCCGCTTGGCTAGTCCCCCCGCTTGCAGCCTGATATACCGTTCTGGTGGGTGATGGGTGAACTAAAGGTGCAACTATATTTGCTGAAGCATCCATATCGGGCTGCTCCGATATAGCAGGGATTGGTCTAGGGTTTCTAGTGTGTCTCGTGGCTTTTGTTTTCTTCCCGCCATTGTCATTCTTCCCACCATTTTTATTAGACAGCCCTTGCTTATACTTAGGAATAGCCCCTGGGTGTCTCTCCCGCAGTTGCCTGGTGTTATTCTCTATTAGTAAACTGGGGACAGGCGGCAACATATGGGGAGATGTCAGTAACGAGTCGGAAGCCGTGGACTGTTCTCCCGAGGAGACATTAGTTATACCACAGGGTAGTAAATGTGTAATCGGGGATTCTAAAATTGGTAATACAACAGTACCACTATTTTGGCCTTGCTGGGCAGGAGACCGGACATTAGCAATGTACCCCATTGAAGACCTCCTGGCCATCGCAAGGTCCTGGGAAACTCGAAGTTCCATTATCGTAATCTCCTGATCTATAACACTATTTACCCTGTTAATGAACTGGTCCATAGTTCCTGTGAGGTTAGCATTGACCACTCTACCTCTGGCCTCTTTTGGTGGCATGACAAGACCGGTAAGTCAATAAAAAGAATAGAATGCAGTACACTCACACGTCGAACCCACAGGCAAGATAAAAGGGGGGTGGCCCGTCCCGTTCTTGCACGGTCTTGAACGGGCTTAAACGGGCCCGCCCTTGGCCCGGGCTTCGCCCGTGCGCGTCCCGCGCTGCATCTGCCCCCGCGATGTTATGAGGGCTCCTGACGCCCTCTGGTGACGCTGGGACTCTGGCAAGGCCTTCTGGGGGATGTAGGATGTTGGTAATAATGCCGTTCCCATCACGGTTTCGCAAAGGAAAGTGTGCAGCCGTTCACCTCACGGCACCTATGGCAATGGTGAGCGCGTGCATAATAAAGAAATAAGTACTCACACTGTGTGGTGGTGATCCTTGCAGGGAAGCGACGCGACAACTGGCGACGAGGCGGGATCGAAATCCACGCGTCGCGGCGACTGTCGGAGCCCACCCGGTCGCGAAAATCAACTCGGAGCCAGGAGCCCACCCTGGTCCGAAGTGCCCAGCAGAAAAGAACATCGTTGCGGGAGCCCATCCCGGCGCTGCCAACACAAGTAAGAGCAGCGCGAAACTGAAATTGACGAGGCAGCCGAGAAAGGAGATTAAGACGAACTCTCGCGAGAGGAGGCGGCCATTTTGGAGTCAGGCAAATTGGGCCAATCAGCATCCAAGATAGACGGCGGCCATTTTGAAGGGTCAGGCAAAGTCCCAGACAGCGCGAAATCGCGCGAGAGTGCAGCGGCCATCTTGGAGTCAGGCAAATTGGGCCAATAACAGCACAGGAAGCCGGGAGGCCATTGTAAAGTCAGGCAAAAAGGAAATATAGACTGAAAAAGGTCAAAATTAAAGGAGAAATAAAAGAAAAGGTGCTAAAGAAAGAAAATAGGACTAGAGGAAGAAGGAAGAAGAGTAAAGGAAAACAAATAAATAAAATAAAATAAAATAAAGGAAAGGATATGGGTGACGAAGACACAAGGAGCACACAAGCTGTGTTCCGCAGGCCACTGCCATTTAATGTATCGGAACCGCAAGCAGGCATCAGATTGGAGAGATGGCTAAGACAATTCGAACGCTACATGCGCGCAACGGACGTCGCAGAGAGCAAACAACTGGATCTGCTGGTTAACCTTGCGGGGGACGAGATAGAAGACCTAATGATGACACTCCCGAGTGAAAAAACAGCAGATTACAAAGGCGCGAAAGCGTGCCTCACGGAGAAATTCGACCACCAACGCAACATCGATTTTGAAAGGTACACGTTCCATACAGCATGCCAACAATCAGAAGAGAGCATGGATGACTTTGCGACAAGATTGCGGAAGTTGGTGACATATTACGAATTCAAAACATTTAACAATGAAGAAGCAATACGAACGCGTCTCATCGTAGGGTGTCTGTCAGTAGAGTTCAGGGCACGCATTCTAAAAGAACCAACGACACTTGAGAAAATACTGACGATGGCCCGCACAGAAGCACGGGCCACGGAACATGCCAAACAAATAAAAATAGGCAAATAAAAAGTACAGAGATCTGGGCCTTTGCCACTGGATTCAAGCAAGCCTGGCTGAAGACGGCTGAAATGCCAGAAACCGGTCCTAGGAAGCTTGTTTCCGGTCCAGGGAATGCATGGCTTGGCAGTTCGGTCTGGACTGTTCCCATGAGGCACAGGGTCAGACTGATTTGCATATGGCCATGTCTGAACTGGGGTGGCAGAGTGGGATAAAGAACGGTGATGGATCAAACCCAGATCTGTTGACTGGGTGTGATTGTTTGATTGGTTCTAATGCTCCGTCCATCACCACCCCCTTTTGTACCGCTTTGTTCGCCATAAGTTGGCAGGGTATGCTCAGACGTGAGTCCCTTGCTCACTTTGCCACTGGATTCAAGCAAGCCTGGCTGAAGACGGCTGAAATGCCAGAAACCGGTCCTAGGAAGCATGTTTCCGGTCCAGGGAAGGCATGGCTTGGCAGTTCGGGCTGGACTATTCCCATGAGGCACAGGGTCAGACTGATTTGCATATGGCCATGTCTGAACTGGGGTGGCAGAGTGAGCTAAAGAACGGTGATGGATCAAACCCAGATCTGTTGACTGGGTGTGAGTGTTTGATTGGTTCTGATGCTCCGTCCATCACCACCCCCTTTTGTACTGCAACGTTTACAGTAAGGCACCTCCTTCATTAAGATCGCTTTACGTTGAAGCGTCTCAGTCCCCGTAATGCGCAGCGTACGTAAGTCTGTTCACTTCACATATGCACTGAATAAGTATATTTGATGAACTGCTGCATTGGTGGTGAGTTCAAAGAGGTGTCATCCGTCTATTGTGAGGAGAGAGGCATTACTTGAAATTTGACTTGCTCTGCTACTCTTTCTTCACTACGCGTTTGTGCCATATTTGACTATCCAGTTTCTTGATTTTCTCGCTGATTCACACAGCGTTCATGGTGTGAACTTATCTGCAGTTCTACGTGGTTCTCGTTGCGAGTCAAACTACGCTGTTTCGCACAGCTTTCTATTGTTCACGTTTGCTTGTTATTATCCTTCCTTCTGTCAATTTAGTAGCTGATTTTTCTACGCGAATGCAGTGACATAGGCTGATTCGCACAGCATTCTACTGTTTCATTTTTTGTTTGTTAATAGCTTTCCTTCTGCAAATTCTGTCGCTGATTCGCACAGCTTTCCAATTATCATTACATGTTTAATTTTTCAAAGCAAATCTAGTGGTTCTAGTCAGTATGATATTTCATTATTAACTCAATATTAGAGTCCTTTAGTGTTATGTTTTATTGTACTAAATTATTTGCATTTTTAACACTTTACTATGTCTACTCCAACTACCAACATTACTGTTCCTAAGGAATTTATGTGTGTTTAAGGTGATCCCCCTATTCCTTGGTTACAGTGGAAAGAATATTTTATTAATTACTTATTTACTATTGACCATGCTCAGGGCAGGACTGGGAACAGAAACCGGCCCTGGCAAACTGCTCAGCCGGCCTCCCCTGGGGTGAGAGGGAGTGCAGCTGAGCAGTTTAGGATAATGATTCTAACATACCCATTTGTTTAATTTCTTTAGGTGGTATTGACATTCACATTGTAGCAGATTCAGGGTCTCCATTCACCATTGTGAATGAAGCTGTATGGTCTGAAACATTTGTTACGAAACTTGGTCCTGATTTACTTCAACCTGATATTGCTCCACAGAGTTACACAGGCGAACCAATTGATCTTCTGGGTTTTAGGAACCCTATTTTTAGATTCAAGAATAGAAGTGCGCGGGGGCGTAGCTTGGAGCCAGCAATTATGGCCGCCTAGTAGCGAGCTCCGCCGGAGCGAAGCCTTAATTCCCCAATAATCCGGCTTTAATCCTATATGTGGCACGACAGAGAGGCGGGGAGAACCTCGTAGAAGTAAGCGGCACCAGACTCAGCAACTCGGAGGTTCGGAGATGCCTCCGTTGCCGCGGCGTGCCCTGTGCTGGAGGTGGCGGCCGGGACAATCTGGAAGGCGGGTAGCGGGCGCTCCCGTCTACCGTGCACGCAACGTCCCGGCGTTGGGGCCTGTAGCGGCGCCTGCCATCGGGAGGGCGGCCGGGCCTCGGAGCCCCCACCGGATTCATTGTAGTTGCAGAGGTGGACCGCGCGACGAGCCGCGGCCCTGGTATGGACCGGAAGTCGGGGTCGGCGCTCGGAGGTTTGAAGACGCCTCCGTCCTAATAACGTGAATGGTGCACATTGCAGCGGCCTGGCGAGCCTGGGGGCTGGTCAGTGGCACTTCTCTCTGCCATCTGTGGGACAGCCTGAAACCGGGAAAAGTGGGGGCGCCTGCTTTCTGGAGGACGACCTGACCTCGGCGCCCCCCCCACCGGTCCACCACATCACTGCAAAAGGATCGGGTGGTAAAATAAGGCCCTGAGTGCAGCAGTGGGGGACAATAACAGCTTGCTGCATGGCCCTGCGAGGATTGAGGACTGCCGTTGCGGGAAGGCCGTTGTGGAGGCAAAGAGTGGGCCACGCTGCATTGCATCCTGTAACAACTGATTGGTAACAGACCCCGCTTACATGTGCGCCCCTCCCTATGCTCCGGTGGCCCAGGACCTTACAGGCCCTTCTCGAGGGGGGAAGACAAGCCCCTGAATAGCCAATGCGCTGTTAAACACCGCCGGAGGATGATCTTTTTTTTTTTTTTTTTTTTTAAATTTTATTTTGACATTTTAAGACAAAGGAAACATACAGCTGTATTACAAGGAGCGCCATTGCGCACACAGATCAACATGGGCGATACATAGAAGGCCGGAAGGATGCAACGATACCACACTCCATGCAGGGGTGGCGTGGACAGCAATACAAACCCAGTGTAAAACATTATCTATAATACGGAATCAAAGAGGCCATTGCAAGGGGTACCGACCTTTTTTGGGGGGGGGGAAGCTCCCACACCATACTTCTCACATCAACACACCCTCACGCCAGCCCGAAAGGAGACCCACAACCTAAGCGCAAACAGTAACAGCCCACCCCGGAAGAATTCTCGGGCAGCTACCCTCCAGGCGCCACAATTCCCAGTACGAGCTCACTCAGCAGCCTGACTGCCATCCGGGGCCGTCGTCCCAGCAAGGAGATAACATTGTAGCGGGGCCCATATATCAGCGGGCCGCGACGTGGGCGGCATAAGCTCAGAGTACGTACGGATCTGATCTTGACAGTAAACAAGATCTCGCACCCAGTCCTTGAATTTTGGGGCCCTGCCCCTGCCCCAGCGACACGCCACTCTCCTTTTTGCAAGCAGAAAGGCAAGCGCGATGAATTTGCGGTGCGCCGCCTGTATAGGCTCTACATAGCCCAAACGGGCCAGGAGAGGGGAGGGCAACAATGCTGTATTGATCATCTTTGAGAGCGCCTCAAACACCTGGCACCAATAGCGGTGAACTGCATCACACGTCCACGCCAGGTGAAGGAAGTCCGCACCTGGAGCCCGTCATCTGTCGCAACTATCATCTTCACGAAGCCGATATCTGTGAAGTCTGGCAGGCGTGAAGTAGAGCCTATGAAGGTATTTGTAATGGATAATCCTGAGGCGGCTACTGGAGGAGACGCGGTCCGTCTGCATCAGGCAGAATTGCCACTGTTTATCCGTCAACGGGGCCTGCAGCTCTCGGTCCCACTTCTCCCTGGCTGCCAACTGCGGCGCCTGTGTGGAGGAGTGGACCGATCGGTATATTTTGGAGACGAGCTCAGCTGGAGTGTCATCGCTCAGTATACGATGCAGCGGAGCCAAATGCGGGGGTTCCTGGGGGAAGCAGGGCATAAGGGCTCTCAGCCCCTGCCGGAGGCGGAGGTATAGAAAAACATCAAGGGGAGTAGGCTGGATGCTGGCGTACATGTGTTCCATGGACCGGAACGTGCCGTTGTGGTACAGGTCGCCCCATGTCTTCACGTGAATAGCATGAAGCAATTTTCGGAAACCCGCCTCCTGCAGCAGGGGCATGCTTGGGTGGTAAACAAGAGGCAGGAGTGGCGCGTACACCATATCCAGCTCTAGAGTGGCAGCCAACCTAGTCCACGCAGTCACCGTACTGATCAATGTCGTGGGCGTCTTATCTCTGCCTGTCACCTGTATGTACAACGCGCCGTCTATGGGAATGGGGTGTGCCAACCAGTGTTCAGCCGCTAGTTGCGGCATATAGCGAGGCTGCCGCATCCAAAAGTAAGCATAGTGCGCCTGGGCTGCCTGATAGTAGAGCTCAAAGTTGGGAATGCCAAAGCCACCCTGCTCAAAGGGCCTAATCAGAATTTCCCACTGGAGCCGGGGTGACTTACCGCCCCAGACTAATCTAATAAGTTCTGAGCGGAGTTGTCGAAAAAAAAAGGCACCAGGATAAAAGGGAATATTCAAAAAGAGGTACAGCAGCTGCGGCAAGATTACCATCTTAATCAATGAGGACCTGCCAGCCATTGAAAGGGGTAAAGTGATCCATCGAGTGATGGAATCCGTAATGCGGGACAGTGTCGTCCCATAGTTAGCCCTCATGAGTTCATCTCTGTTTTTTTCAATGCGGATGCCCAGGTATTTAAAGTCCCCTTCACACCAGGCAAGGGGGAAGTCAGGCACAAATCGCCCAGTGGAGGCCATCAGGAGAAACAAACAAGACTTGCTCCAGTTGATCTGGATACCGGAAATCATGCCAAATCGAATGAATTCACGGAGGATCGGGTTAAGATTTTCCTTCGGCTCCCGCACATAGAGGGTGATATCGTCGGCATACATGGATATTAGTATCTGCCTCTGGAAGCACCGCAATGCCTTGTCACGATGGTGTTGCCGCAGTTTGGCCGACAGAGGCTCCATGGCCAGAGCAAATAGTAGGGGCGAAAGGGGGCAGCCCTGTCTGGTGCCCCTGGTAATAGGGAAGGCAGAGGACAACCGACCATTCACTAATACTTTGGCCATAGGGGCAGTATATAATAACTTAATCCACGAGATGAATACGGCCGGGAATCCCATGCGCCCCAAAACTTGGAACAGATAATTCCATTCAAGGTAATCGAAGGTTTTCGTGGCATCCAGGAACACGGCGGCCATGGGCAGGTCTTCATGCACAGAATTAAGGATCGAGAAGAAAGTGCGCAGATTATGAGTCGTAGCCCTACCTGGCACAAAACCGGCCAGGTCGGGCAATATCAGGTTGGGGAGTAACAGATTGATGCGATTGGCGATGAGCTTGGCTAAAATTTTTACATCACAATTAAGGAGGGAGAGAGGTCTGTAGGAGTCGCAGTCACTGGCCTCCTTCCCCGGTTTCAGGAGCGACGTGATGAGGGCCATGCGCATCGATGGGGGGAGATGACCCACCTCCAATGCATCCTCGTAGACTTCTCTCAACACTGGGGCCATAAAGTCAATATAAGTTTTGTAAAATTCAATGGGTATCCCGTCGAGTCCGGCGGTTTTGCCCGACCTCATCTGCATAATGGCCTCCCTCACCTCGTCTAGCTCAAAGGGGGAGCTCAGAAATTCCCTTTGCGCATCACTAAGCCACCCCAGGGACACATCGTCAAGGTAATCATGTAGTTGGAGCTCCCCAACCCTAGTTGACGCATACAGCACACTATAGTGGGCCACAAATGCGTTGAGGATATGCGCGGTATCACTGTACCGTGTGCCGTCCGCCCCGACAATCTCCATGATCGTATTAGGCGGTCGTGCTAGCCTCATTGTCGCAGCCAGGGCTTTCCCCGGCCTCTCACCCTCACCGTAACTCCGGGCAACCCAGTACTTGCCTCTAAAGTTTGCCTCCAGGGCGGCCTCCGCAGTATACTCAGAGATTTTGTCCCGAATACTCGCCAACTTGGCATCATCAGGGCTGGCCGCCAGCGACGTCTCCAGCGTCCGAAGGTCAGCCTCCAAGGTGCGCAGGCGCGCCATAATGCTCTTCAGGACACCTGACCCCTTGGCAATGCACATACCCCGCAGGGTCACTTTGAAAGCGTCCCAGATAGTCTCAACTTCCTGCACAGAGTCCTTGTTGCGCTCAAAGAAAGCCAGGCATTCCTCCCGTAGCTCCTCTTGAAAAAGGGTATCGAGGAGCATCATGGGCTGCAGACGCCAGGCCGCCAGAGGGGGGCCTAGTTCCGCCACCCTCAGTGTGACCCGCACCGGCGCGTGGTCCGAGAAGGTTCGCGGAAGGTGTCGCGCTCCAACCAGCGCCACATGAAATTGTGGGGTCAGGAGGACGTAATCAAGCCTGGCCCAGGAGCGCGCCTGCGCCGTGAAGTGAGTACCCTCGTGGCCATCCGCATGGAGGTGTCTCCATGCGTCAATCAGCCTGTGCTCCGCAATGATGTCCAGAAGTGCCTCCCGGGATCGCTTATAATGATGCGAGGCAGGGTGGGACCTGTCAAGCGCCGGGGCAAGCGTGACGTTGAAATCTCCCCACCATATGAGGTGCTGCGTACCCACACCCAATATATCCGCACCGAGGTCAACGAAGGAGGCAGGGTCGTCCACGTTGGGACCGTAGCAGCAGGCCAGAGTAACCATTCTATGTCCCAGCCTCCCCCACATCAGGCAGTATCGGCCCTGGGCATCGCTTTTCGTACCCGCCAGAACGAAGGGGGTGTTCCGTTTAACTAATAGAGCTACACCTCGAGAGTATGAGGAGTAAGAAGAAAAGGTAGAGTACTTCGCCCATCTATTAGCAAAGGTAGGGGCAGCCCGCGCCCGGAAGTGGGTCTCCTGAAGAGGCGTGGCGATCTAAGTAGGAGAGGATGTGTCTCCGTTTTCTAGGGTCCCCCAGGCCTCTGACATTCCACGTGAGTATGTTCAAATCAGTGTCCCCCATAGCCAGGTCGACCCAAAACAGGCAGGAAGTGCATCGGCAAAGGGGCCTCTCTCAGTCATCCCCCATCTGTCGCGCGCGCAGTCTGCTCTACACACCCTGCGCCAAACCACCAGCGCTCCACAGTCTACAACACCGGCCAAGCCAAGGCAACATCCACCCTCAACAAATGTGTACACTCCACGTCCCTCCAGGGGACCATGCCGCAAACAAACAGCAAAAGCGTGAGATAATTCCATGGACGGCAGCGTCCTGAACACAGCTGTATCAAACATAGCAACAACATTAAGAAACATCCCCGGACTCCCACCCAACCCGGCTGCCTGCACCAGTAGATACCCAGCACCAGGCTCAAATGCCGAGCAACGGGGAGAAGCGAGGCACCCAGTCCCACAGAGCCTTGACCTCAGATCCCACCCTACTGCCCCGAAATCAGACCCACAACGCCACAAAACTAAGGAGTTCCACAGAGCCCCGAGTACTACCACCCCACCCCACACCCACTGAAGCAACCCCAACTCGCCAGAAATGTCTACCCACCCCCCACCCGTCAGAACCATCAGAAAGCTCAACAGGAGCAACTCAGTCAATAGAGTCAATGGGGTACACCCTACGGGGGTCATCCAGAGGGCACACAGATCCACCCATGCCTGCCCATATCCCACCATAGTCATAGAGGGAGGGAGAAGGGTGGTGCCTGGCATACATTACCGATCCCCGTCCAGCACGCGACCAGGCCAGGCTCGCTCAGTCCAGACGCAGCCCATCAAGAGGCCCGCAGGGGCGGGCAATCAGGAGAAGCACAGAGAAGCCGCACAGTAATGTAGGGGAGTGATCCCGGTGACCCACAGGCTAGCAGTCAATGTTCGTTCTCTGGGGCCGCATCCTCCTCATCAGGCCGGTCACGTCGCGTTTTCCGCAGGGATTTCAAAAAGTCCTCCACCTGCTGCGGGTTCGTGAAGAAATGTTGCTTCGCTTGATGGGTGACACGCAGCTTCGCCGGATAAAGCAACGCATAGTCGATTTGGAGAGCTCGCAGCTTTTTCTTAACATCAACGAATTTATGACGCTGTTCCTGCACAACAGGCGTGAAGTCTGGGAAGACGGTGAAGCTGACACCTTCGCATGACAGATTCTGGTTCACACGCGCAGCCCGCAGCGCAGCATCTCGGTCGCGGTAGTTTAGAAGTCCCGCGATGATGGGCCGAGGTGGGGCACCTGGACGAGGTCGTGGGCCGAGTGATCGGTGCGCCCTCTCCACGATGAACTGTTTAGAGAAGGCGTCCGCGCCAATAGAGGCAATGAGAATCCTCTCCACATAATCCTCCATGCGCCCTGTATTGGTGGACTCTGGCACACCCACCACGCGAATATTATTACGGCGGCTGCGGGCTTCTAACTCCTCATTCTTAGCAGCTATAATCCGCAGGACATTGTCCATTTTTGTGAGCTGTGTAGAGTGGGAAGCAGTCGTATCTTCGTTCTCCGAGATCCGCCGTTCGGTCTCATTGAGGCGCTCCTCATGGGCATCGATTTTCTGTGCGTACGCATCCATACGGGAAGTAAGACGATCCACCTTATCCACCACGGTGGCAAAGCCCTGCCTCATCTCCCGCATCATCTGTTGCAGATCCAGTGGCGGTGAGGCCGCGTCCACGTCGGGCACCGGGGGGGCCCGTACGCCTCCGTCATCTGGCGCACTCCGCAGCCCGGCTTTCGTAGCTGGGGCAGCAAACGACAGCTTCGCCTGTTTAGTGTCATGCTTGCCCATCTTGGTCGCGTGGTAGGGGGCCGCCCCACACCCCAGAGTAGCCAAGGTCGCCCCCACCGCAGGCAGGTCAGAAACAGGGGCTTGCAAAGGGCAATTCAGCCCCGGTCGGCGCCGGGGCAGACGACGGACCCACTCGGCAACGCAGGAGCAGCCCAGGAAGGGAGCCTCACGACAGCCCGGACCCTCACAAGGGCGGAATCAGTCAGCGCTCCGTTGCAGGCCTCGGCCGCCCATTCACATGAAGGAGGCAGACCCACGAAGAGTAACCCCCACGTCAGGGACACCAGCAGAGCATCAGCAGGGGGGCCCCCAGGCCAGAGCGAGGGGAGGCGCGGGGGGTTGTTCAGGAGCAAGCCCCAGGGGCCTCCAGCAGCGGTGAAGTCTCGGTCCGTGCAGCACTAGGCCTTCGCAGCGTATCCCTCCTCCGCCACCAGCCCCGCCAAAGTCACGGCACAGCACCACCTCCGTCAGGCCTCAGGGTCTTGTCGCAGCGAGTTCAGCAGGAGGGGTGCGGGGAGTCCGGAGCACCTTCGGCGGGTCAGCAGGGCCCAGGTAAAGCGCCGGGGTGGAGGGGGCAACCATCCGACACAGCCCCAAACAGCGCAGTCCGCCCAAGATGGGGTGGGGGGCTCACCTCTGGGGCCACGCAGAGAGACCCCTCCGGCCACCAGCACAGCCCGTCCCCAAAACACAGGATCACGTCGCTCCGCAGCCGGACACAGGCAAGTCATATGGCAGCGGGGGGGGGCCAAGCCAGGTACAAGAAGAGTCCGGAGCCCCTCCGCTTATCGCCGCCTCTGTCTCCCGTGAAGCCTCCTCGATCCCCTCTCCAACGGTCGCCGCATCAGCAAGGGACAGGCCGGGGCCTACCCGCCTCGCGGTCAGCACCGGGAGCGCGTAGGTCCAGGTCCCGGCCGCCGTCACCACCACGCCGCAGCCACTGGCCCGGCGGAACTTGCAGCGCCTCGCACTCAGTCCTCGAGAATCTCTCGCTCCCAAACTTCCGTCGGGACCGCCGGGGAACAGCAACCACAGGTACACCCGGTCGCGGTCCGGCAGGCGATCAGTTAATTAGGATAATGGCAGGATAGTGAGTCCAGGCAGCAGGAGCCTCACCGAAATGCGGCCATACTGCGTGCGTGCCCTCTAGCGCCCCCGGAGGATGATCTCTGCTGCTCTTACGCCGGAGATCCAGGTACGGAGGCGGAAAAGAGTGTGTGGCTGCCTGCGACGCAGCCAGGGAACTAGGGCCCACCCGGAAGAGATCACTGCTGGCTGCATAAAGATCTAGGTGCACCGGCCCTCGTAAGAGGGAGGGGGCCCAAAGAGAGCACGTATATTATCCCCCTCTGGCTGGCCGGTGTGTGGACTGGGGCCTGGTGGCGGAAGAAGGAGGCCCTGTTGGCACGTGGTGAATGCTCCTTATGGGGGAGTGGAGGCCCGCCACTACAGGTGGCCGAAAATCCTGCTGAGTGGCGGTGGGAACCGTGGAAAGGGGCTGCACAGAGACACCAAGGGGTGGCAAATCGGCCGGGAGAGTAAAATCGTTACCTGCTTACGAAACACTCACGGGGCGGTGTTGCACGACCTCCATGTGCCCTGGCGGCCGGCGGCCTAACAGAGGGAGACAGCACATGAAACCTAAATGGGCTGCGGCTGCCCAAACGAACAAGCTCGACAAATATGCGGTCCCGATGTCGACCCCTCAGACCGAGGGAACAGCGGGGGGCCCACCAGCGCCGGCGGAACCCTCCTTGACTTCCATAATGGCGGCTATACAAAATCTAGGGACCACACTCGAGATGAAAATTGACAAAATGTCCATTGAGATTAATCGTCTATGTGCCGATCTCAACAAGACGTCGGACAAGGCCAGAACTAATGAGACAGGAGCTCCAGGCCTCCTCCAAGAAGCTCGAGCAGAGGGTTAACGAACTTGTACACCAACACCGTCAGGTAGCCTTGAAGCTGAAGACCAGGAAGGAAGACCCGGCGGAACAACATTCGCGTGGTGGGCGTTCTGGAAGGTTCAGAAGGGCCTAGTATGGACCTCTTCCTTGAAGATTTGATCCTTAACTGCTTGAAATCGAAACAACTCTCTACTATGTTCTCCGTCGAAAGGGCGCACCGGGCGCCAATCCCCAAGCCTAAACCTGGAGCCCCACCGCAGACCATCATCGCGAAAATCCTCAACTATAGGGACCGGGACGCCATCTTGAAGGCCGCCAGACAGATGGGAGACCTACAATATGAGAACGCAACAGTCAGGTTCTTCCCTGACTTCACACTCAAGGTGCAATGGGAGCAACGCTCATTTGATGGGGTGAAAGTGGCGCTTCGGGGAAAAAGGTATAAAATACATGATGTTCTTCCCTGCAAAGCTCAAAATAACTGATGGCGGCAAATCCCTCTTCTTCACTACGCCTTCAGAGGTACAGGACTGGCTAGACAGAGGCGCATCGCAGACGTCAGCAAATGCTGCAGGGGACGATTGGAGAGACCCGGGCCAAGTCACCGGGATCACTGGATGGCAGGTCGGACACCGACAGAACGAGTCAGCGCTCATGGCGATCGAGGTCCCGTAGCCCTGACATGGGCAGCGCTCAGAGACACTAGCGGACTCGCGTTGATTTGAGAGGCTAGGTCCCCAGATATCTTTAAATCGAACTGTAATGTATAATCTTTTCTATGTTAGTGGGGGGACGGTTTGCCCGGGGTGGTGCCAACCGGGAGAGTGTTGCTTTCTCCATGCCCGGAATGGGGCGGATCTACATGAGTAGGGCTGGAGACACTTCCTGATTTTAATTACCTGCACTGCACGGGCAGAATGCCCAGCCGGCCTTGGGACATTGAGTGATGTATTTGGTGGGGAACGGGATGGAACTAAAGGTGCCATTAGGGCCTATTCGTAATACGTGTGCATATGCTTGAACAGCTACTAAAGATATGAGGAAAGGCGCTCAGCGGCTGGAGTTGGTGCCAGCACACTCCCCACCTAACAGTTCTTCGGGGGGGGGGAGGGTTTTTCTCTCCCTCCTTTGTTCGGGGCAAAAGGCGCTCTGCTAGTTGGGGATGTGGGTAGTTGTAAACCTACATGGCAGGGTAGCAGGGTGGGGGGTGAGGCGGCGGGACAGTTTAATTGTTATTTTTGGGTGATTGGTGCTGTCTGGGGGTGAGGGCTTAAGTTGGTCATGCAGCGAATGTACTTGCAGGGTGGTGCGGTGTTGCAGGCACTACGGACTACATACTGGGATGACTTTCAGAGATGGCTACAAGGTGGGATAAAAGTCTGAAAATCCTTAGTTGGAACGTTAATGGGTTGGGAGACAAGCTCAAGAGAAGCATAGTGCTCCAATTTGTTAAACGGCACCTCCAGATATTGTCCTCTTGCAAGAAACGCACCTCATTGGTAACACATGCCAAGCACTCAACAGATGGGGCTTTACACTGGTTACGCATGCCGGCTTCACTTCTGGATCCCGCGGGGTGGGCATACTGGTGCGCAGTAACTTTCCATTTGTCATTGAGAACTCAGAGACTGACCCGCTGGGGTGCTATGCGGTGCTCTCGGGGAAGTGGGAGGGACGCATACTTAATTTGGTGATGGTCTATATCCCACCGGGACTCCAAACTCAGTCCTACCAGGATCTGGGTAAACTTCTCCTCTCCCTCCCTGAGGGGAAGCTTTTAATTGGTGGGGACTTCAACGCAGTAGTGTCGGGAGGACTGGATAGGCACCCACCCCGGAACATTGTAGCGGGGCACATGTGGCTCTCCAATCTCTTGGAGGCATTCGGTTTAGTTGACCTCTGGCGTATGCGCCACCCAAATCTACAACAGTACACATTTGTCTCGGGACCCCACCACACTTTTTCTAGGATAGACTATATCCTTACACCTTTGCAGCAAGACACTACGATACGAGAGATCAAACATCTGGCACGGGGTATATCTGACCACTCCCCTTTATGGGCACCTTACTATTGGGGAACAAAAGGTAGGCTCTGTTGCGCCCATAAACCCCTGGTTCTTACACAATCCTGGGATAAAGAGGGAGATCACCCGCTTGATAGACCAATATTTCCGAGAAAACATGGGGATGGTGGAATCCCCTGCGGTCCTCTGGGAAGCATTTAAGACCGTCCTAAAGGGGTGAAGCCCTCTCCAAAATTGCTGGCCAGCGCAAAGAAAAGGAGGCACAAATGCTTACCATCGAATGTGATCTTCTCACCCTGGAGGGGGTAGCGCAGGTTGACGGGACTCCGGGGGCTCTGCATCAGATGCAGCTGAAAGTGGCTGAATATAAGGAACTAGCTACCGATGCCGCTAAAAACCTAGCAAGAGATAGAGACGGCCGACTTTATGATCAAGGGGACAAAGCGGGCAAATTAATTGCCTGGCTGGACAAAAAGCAGAAAGCGCAGAGGGTGGTGTCCGAGCTTCAGACTGAGGGGGGTGCCCCCCTTACTGAACCTCAGGAGATAATCAGCAAGTTTGCAGAACACTTTAAAAGAGTATACAGCAGAGCAGGGGGTGGAGCGATCGGTGGAGGATTCCTCTTCACTTTTGGCCGACATTAAGCTGCCCACACTTTCTGACGACGACCGAGAGACTCTGGACGGTGAACTCACCGCAGCAGAGCTGGCCAAGGCAATCAATGAACTCCGGCCCGGGAAAGCCTTAGGACCCAACGTCCTCCCTATTGAGTTGTACAAGCTCAAAACTGATTGCCTGGGTCTACACCTTAAGAATATGTTTGAGGACAGTAACATTTTGGGGAAGCTACCAAGAGACCAACGTATCGCCACTCTGGTAGCCATCCCTAAAGAAGGGAAACCTAGAGACCTGTGCACTTCTTACAGGCTGATATCATTATTAAATGCTGAACCCAAAATCCTTGCGAAGCTCCTTGCAAATAGGATCAAGCAGATAATCACCAAACTGATCCACCCTGACCAATCGGGTTTCATGCCTGCATCGCAAAACAGCGCTCAACCTGCAACGACTCCACGGGGTGTTAGGTCGCTGCCGCATGATCCAGGAAGATGCGGTTGTGGTATCGTTGGATGCTGCCATGGCATTCGACACGCTTGAATGGCCTTATATGATGGTGGTCCCTAGAAAGATGGGCTCCAGTCCTAATTTTATTGGGTGGGTGCGCCTCCTCTGCACTGAGCCACTAGCCCAGGTTGTGGTGAACAACAAAATCTCAGAGATTTTCACACTGCAAAGGGGGACGTGACAGGGCTGCCCCCTCTTACCCCTGCTTTTCGCCCTCTGCCTAGAGCCTTTTGCGGCCTGGATACGACAGGACCTCTCTTTACGAGGGCTCAGATGGACGGATGGGTGGGAGGACCGGATTTCATTTTATGCGGATGACATCCTATTGTACCTTGCCTCCCCCTCCAAATCCCTCAGAGTTGCCCTAGACATTTTTACCAGTTTTGGAAAAAACTCTTGTTACAGCATCAACTGGGGGAAATCATTACTATACGTCTTGCATGGCACCCCCCTTCAATACCACGTGACTGCCCGATCAAGATAGCCACGGAAGGGTTCCAGTACCTTGGAATCTTTATCTCCAAGGATGTGGCGACCCGCTATGAGAGAAATTTCTTACCATCTCTGCAAAGGTTCCAAAGGGACACTGCCATTTGGAAGAGGCTCCCGCTGTCCCTACTGGGTCGGGCAGCTCTATTCAAGATGATGGCGCTGCCGTGTTTTTTGTACGCACTCCAGAACTTCCCTGATTTAGTCCCACATAAGTATTTTGCGGATATTGAGGCCACTCAAAGAGACCTGCTGTGGACCGGTACGCCACGTATATCGCTCCAGAAACTTACACTAGGGTGGTATGATGGGGGTATAGCACTTCCGGACATCCACAAATACTACTGGGCTGCACATCTCTCGGCTATAAACCAGGGCACATAAAGGAGTGGGGATGATCCCGGGTATGAGATGGACAGGTGGCTCCTCCCCGGGGGACACTTTGAGGCCGCGCTCTACACTAAACCTAACAAGTATCGCCTCACAGAACCTACAAGACACTCTGTCCAACTATGGCATATTGTGAGCCGGAAACTGGGGTGGGCTGGCAAACTCACATTGGCAACCACGCTCTGGGTCTCCGAAAGGCTGGGTACAATGGATCACACCAAAGGGTTTCATAATTGGGATCTGATAGGGATCTCCCATATAAAGGACCTATGGGGGTCCAATGGCATGGTGACTTTTGCCTCATTTCAGCAAACATATGACTTGGCACAAACGGAATATTTCCGATACATGCAGATCAGGCACTCACTCCAGTCGAACATTCCACCTGGAACAACGCTCCCGGAGTCCTCCCCCTTAGAGGACGGACTGCTTGACGGTCACTTACCGGAGAGGGCTATCTCCCTCACATATAAAAAACTCATACATCACACCCCTGACCCATTACTTGCACTTAGGAGAAAATGGGAGACTGACGGTCTGGAGATCGATGATGAGGAATAGAGAGAGGCACTTTCCTCCCCCAAAGAAGTAGCGATATCGGCTAAATTGAGGCTGATACAGCTAAAAATATTACACTGAGTTTATATCTCGGGTATACAACTAGTTTTGATGGGGAGGAGTGAGGACGGGCTTTGTAGACGACGGTGTGGGGAGGCGGGGACGTTTCTCTACATAATATGGGAGTGCTCTCTAATACAAACCTACTGGAAACGGGTGCACGACTGTATGAATACTGTCTGGGGGGTAAGTTTGTGACCCGAAATTAAAAGGTGCCTCTTGAACATCTGAGAGCCCACTGACTTGTCCGTAAAAGGTAGAATTTGGGCAACGCTTGGACAGGTAATTGCAAAACGTAATATAGCACGCCTATGGGGAGTGGGAACACCTCCAATGATAAGTGTGTGGAAGAAGGACATGGACTGGTGCATGCTGCAAGAGAAAACAGTCTATACAGCCCGGGGGTGCCCCTAGAAATGGGTGGCAGTTTGGTCAAAATGGAATGAGTACTGGGGAAACTTGTGTGAACCTCCCATGCTCCCTCCCCTTGATGAACCATTAACGCCGTAATGATCATGTACTGATACCATCTTGTGTACTGTGACATCTGAAGTACTATGTCTGTGTGAGATATCTATAAGTGCAAATGTAAAATGACCAACAAATTGATTTTTGCAAATAAAACGAGTTTAAAAAAACCAAAAAGAATAGAAGTGCGCTTTGCAAACTTAATGTTTCCAAGAAAGGTCCATCTGTTCTTGGATGGAAAGATCAGAGGAAACTCAACATGATTTTGGATCCCAATGGTATTGAACAAGTCCTTGTATTGGATGAAGGTGAATGCTTAGGTAAAATGTTATGTAAAAAATTTCCTGTTGTTTTTTCTGGCAGCTTAGGTAAATTAGAAGGTTTGGAACACCTAATTCGCCTCAAACCTGAAAAATTACGCAATATCCCTTTTTAGGTCTCGCCTAGCATTGCTGCGCACATCGCAGCTCGCTCGGCGAGATTTATTGTTAATGAGGACTTTGAGAGAAGGGCTTGAAGCCCCGCCCCTCATTTCCATTGGGTAGCGTCTGCGTTTATGGTAAACACTGGCTTCCCATTGGAAAGGTGGGTTTTTCGTTGCCTCCCTTTGGCTTTGCTGTCCGGCCCAAACAGATTGGCTCCCCTACTTCACGGCTCTTTTCTTATCTGCTCGTTTATTTAACGAGCAGATAAGAAAAGTCTTCACAACAGCTGTGAAGCAGGCATGGAGCTCAGAGGCGCACGGGGTCACGGGGAGGACAAGGCAATGGCGAGCGCTTGTTCTCACATCCCATGTGTATCCTTCGAGGACCCAGCTATGTTTCCCAACTGATCATATCTTGTCTGTTACCCGTCCTCTTCTTCCCGCTTTTTCACGCCCCAGCGGCAGCCTTTCTCTGAAAACACAACTGTCCCAACTCGATTCCCGATGCTGGCGTGCCCTCTAGCTTTTTCTCCCCTCCTCAACTCAATCTTTCCCATCTTTCCATCTCTTTTTCCTTGCCTGCTCTCATTCTCTGGCCCTCTTTTGTACTGCCATACACTTGCCAATATTTTAAATCGAGAAAAAAAATGATGAATTCATTTTCTCTATTGGCTTACACTGAAGTGGCGGCAATTTTAGGTGGTAGACAACTAAAATAAAGGTGTTGGAAAGGGAGTTATCTGAATAGGCGAGTTTGCATTTGTGTGTATACCTAATGCTGTGACAGTCATATGCTTCCTCTCGCAGTGTCGCCATCCCCCCCTCCCTTTATCTGCACTCACCTTGTCTTCGTTTGTACTTCCTGTATCGCTGTCTCCCCTTCATTGCGCTTGCTCTGTCTCGCCAGGGGTATAACGCAGGCCAGGGGGGCACCCACACTTTCCCCCATGCGGCGGGTTGGGGTGGAGTCTCTCCGGGAGGCCGCCTATTCGTATTAAGGCTTTTTAGCTGTGTTTTGGTTTTTAATTCCTGATTTATTCGAGTCTTAGTGGCTCGTTGCCATGTTTGGAGTGGGCCCCATCATGTTGTGTTATGCCGCTGTTTCCCACGTCTCACCTAGTCTCTGGCTGGGTGGGGTGCCCCCTTCCCATCGCTCCCCCTTACTGAGCTCCCCCGCTGCCTTCCTCTCTCCCCCCACGTGACACTCTGCCGGGGAGGCGCCGGTCAGATGTTGCTGGGTAGCACAATGAGGATATTGTGTTTTGTCACTCATTGATCGGAACCCGGCAGCAGAACAAGAGGAGACATTGAATGTCTGGGAGAAAGACAGGGCTTTACACTTCGGGACAGCATGCAAGGCCATGTGTGTGAGAGCGAGGCCGTCCTCACACCAGCAGCTCCGGGGCAAATTTCCGGCAGCGCCAGCAAAAGGCCGGCTAGGGCAAGAAATGTCAGCTGCAAACCCAGAGACGCCCCCTCCAGGCCCAGCAGAGCCGACGTCATGCCAGACCCTCAGCCGTGTCAGAAGCAAGTCAGGATGAGGCCTAACAGCCAGAGCTGTCGACTATGGAACTGGGTAACCAGGGTCAGTCTCGGCATCGGCTCAACTCCCTGTGATTCTGGGCAAATCACTTAATCTCTTTGTCCCTACAAAAATGTGTGTGTCCTTGTGTAATGTAACTGGCAGTCACGTAAAGCGCTCCAGTACCTTCGGGTGGAGTTTGCCCTACATAAAACGTTTAAAAAAAACACTAGGCTCAGGTGTGTCAGCACCCCCACAAGCGATGCCAGCACCGGGGTCCGCATGTCAAAACCTGGGGTGCAGTTTACTCTGGGGTACAGGGAAGGTTAGAATCTGACCACCGATGTCTAAGCTCACGGTCACAGTGTGTGGGTGGATAGGGGGAGTGCTATGGGATCAGGGTAGTGACAGTGACAGTCAGTGGAGTCAAAGCCAAGTGGGGGCAGGAAATTGCCTGGCAGTGGCATAGCTAGACGTACTGTCACAAGGGCGGATCCTAAGTTTGCCGCCCGTTGCAGATAGAAGCGTGTGGGAGTGGGGAGTGGGTGGTAGTCGACAGACACAACTTGCTCACATACGCTGATCCCCAAAAAGGGTGCCGTCTCACCCTAGCTACGCCACTGTTTCCCGGATCAAACCTAACTAAGTTTTCTCTCCAGGACATATACCAATTAATCTAAACTTGTTGCTCCAAACACATTTACCAACCCCCACTGGACATGTTTTCTTTCATTGGTTGGCCCGTCTAAAACAATCCCGTTGCACATTTAATATCCCTATGCCCCCCGCACCCCCACCCCCGCATCCGCGGCACAATCTTGTCTCACATTTGTTTTTCTTATGACCCGTCGAACCCCCCCTGCCCGGATGCTGTATGTGGATTGCCCCAGTCTGTGCCAGGCAACCGCCAAGGGCCTCAAATCCGCGCGCTGAGGGCAGATACTCTTCAGATACATATCTAAGCAAATCCCCCGAGGAACAAAATGCTTGTCACCTCTGTAATCCCATCAGCACTGCCTGCCTGGCCTAGAGTGTTACTCCGGGAGCTGGGCCTGGAGCAGGCAGGCTTCTCCTGTGTCCATCCGCAGCCCCTCCCCAAGCCACCGCCATCTGCACCACAAGGGGAAGAAAACCACCCGGCCCTCAAAGCCAATGGAAGAAGAAATGCACTTTTATGGAAGTCAATGAGAAGAGCCCAGTACTGGCCACAAATCAGAGCTTGAGAGAGGAAGTGGTGTTTGGTCGGAACAGGAGTGTCGACGGGTGTATGGATTGGCGTTTGTGGGTGTGTGCGGAGGCCGTGCAAGTGAGCGGCGTGTGTTTAAGATGTGTCGCACAGCGTGGTTTGGATTTGAGAGACGTGTGTGTGTTATATAAAGGATGCCCTTGACTAGTGTGAAGTGTGTGTGTATGTTAGATATACATGAAGACAGACTACAGTTTAAGTGTCTGCATATGTTTGAGGTAAATGTATAAGGTATGAGTGTGGCCGTGCACATGAGATGTGCGTCAGAAAGGAGTGTTTAGGTGGGTGAGTGTGAAGGGTGTGCATGGGGATTTCTGAGGGGGTTTATGTGTGTGCGTTGTATGCAAGTTGTGTAGAAGAGATGAGTATGTTAGGGTGTGATGGGTATGCGTGTATGATGTATAATGTGTGTGAGTCAGGGGTGCATGAGAGAGCAATGTGTATGTTGCACGCGTGTGTAGTGCCTGTGAGCAGTGTATGTGTGAGAGAGTAAAGAATGTTTGAGATGTGTATGTGTGGATAGAGGGCATGTTTAGTCTAACCCAACAAGACATTTGTTTAAAAATACATATTCTAGCTGATTTTGAAAATAATAATGACAAGATCCGAGTCATTCAAAAAGTAACATCGTAGGGGGAAAACAGAACAGATGCAAGAATAACTGGAACACAACTCTTTGTAAACAACTAACAGTTGGGCTTTGCCACAGAAGAGGCACCAAGTGCCTGGTGCCATCAATGACAGGCAGCAGTTTCATCAGCTTGTGGCCCTGGGGCCCATGCGTCACTGTTGAAGAACGGGTTGGGTTACAAGGACCCGCCATAGAGTGGACTTAGATTTCTCTCCTCAACTAGGATCACAGTATGAGCTTAAAAAGCATTGGCATAGCCAATAGGTCTCGCCTTTGGGACCTACTGGCTATGCCAATGCTTGTTCTGTTAGGGATGAGGTGGAGAAAGAATTAAGTAGGTTGGTCGATGATGGTGTTATTGAACCCACTGAAGCCTCCCAATGGGTTTCTCTGTTGGTCGCAGCGAGGAAAGGCAACGGAAAGCTCAGATTATGCATCGATTTACGGCATCTTAACGATAATATTTTGATTGACCAATTTCCTTTACCTAAATTAATGAAATGATTACCAAAACTAGGGGTATGGAAGTTTTCTCCACCACTGACCTTTCCCAAGCTTACCATCAGATCCCACCTTCTAGTGCTTGCAAAAATCTCACTGCTTTCATTTCTCACATTGGTTGTTTCCAGTACACTAGAATGCCATTCGCTTAGCTTCAGCTGCTACGGTATTCCAGCGTTTGAGGTACAAGATTTTTGGTCATTTAGATTATGTTCTCATCTTTCAAGAAGATATTCTTGTCATGGGTAGGAACAGTGAAGATCACAAAACCAAATTACTTCATGTGCTGTCCCTTTTGAACAAATTTGGTTTGACTGTTGAATTTTCAAAGTGCAAGTTTGCAGCCAGTAGTGTGAGCTATCTGGGCCATGAAATCAGTGCTGTTGGTATACATTCTAAAGCAAAGTTGGTTTCTGCTATTACTAATGCCCCTAGCCTCAAAACCAAGGATGGAGTTAAACCCTTTTGGGACTCGTGGAGTTTTTTTCCAAAGTTTGTTAAAAAAAATTCTAACAGAACATTTCATATAAGGCAACTCCTTAAATCCTAAATGTGTGTGGTCTAATGCTCTGATATTAAGAACGCTATTGCCTCTGCTCCTGCTCTTCAAGGCTTTGATCCTTGTGGTAAAAATATAATCACTACTGATGCCAGTGGTACTGGTATGAATGTATGACGTTCCAACACATACATTTACAACGCATGCCTTTACAATGCAGTTTTTACATCGCAACATCCTTTACAATTCATACATTTACATCACATACCACTACGACATTTTTTTTTAAACTATATGGACAACGCATTCCATTACGTCGCATTATACCTTTACAACGCATACCATTACATTGCATTTAAGGTAAGTGTAAATTACTATTCTAACTCCAGAGGGTGCAGTAGGGTAAGTGTTGGATAGTGTAGGGGTAAAAATTACTATTCTAACTCCAGGGGGTGCAACAATAGGGTAAGTGTTGGATAGTTTAGGGGTAAAAATTACTATTCTAACTCTATGCGTTGTAATGGTATGCGTTGTAATGACTTGCGATGTAATGCCTGCGTTGTAGTGACATACGTTGTAGTGTCATGCGCTGTAGTGACATGCAATGTAATGGATGCGTTGTAGTGACATGCGCTGTAAAGGATGTTGCGGTTATTCCCCACTGGGATTGGTGCTGTTTTATCACAGATTGATAAAAAGGGTTTTGAATCCATCGTTGCTTATGCATCTAGATCTTTATCTCCTGCCAAGTGTAAGTATGCTGTAATTGAGCGCGAATCACTCGCTTGTGCTTGGGCTCTAGAACATTTTCGCACATTTGTTTGGGGCAGCGAAGTCACTGTTAAATGTGATCACAAACCTTTGGTTAAGGTCTTATCTAATGTTGGTATGATAAATGTTTCAGCTAGATTAGAACGCATTTCTATGAGATTATTCGATTTTTTATACAAAATTGAATACTTGCCTGGTAAGAAGAATGCTGTTGCTGATTTCTTGTCACGCTTACCAGTTCAAATGGTGGATAACCAGGATGATCTTATGGATAATGTTCAAGTTGCGTGGTTATGGGACCATGGTCTGGATTCCTTTCAAAGAGAGGAGAGGAATGAAGCTTTGACTAAAGATAACTATTTTAAAAAAGTTTTAGAATTTTTGGGCAATGGTTGGCCTCGCAAAATGGACGTTAAAGATGTTAAACCTTTTTGGGAAGTCAGAGATGATTTATCTTCTTAGGATGGCAATCTTATGAGAGGTGATAAAATTGTTCCTCCATTTGATTTAAGAAATAAAATTATTTCTTTGTGCCATTTTAAAAACCAAGTGTATTGTCAAGAGCAGGTATTGGTGGCCTGGTGTGGACATTGAGGTAAAGAGAGTTGTGAGAGTTTGTGGATTGTGTTCCTCTGCTGATAAAACACTTAAAACTTTACGGCCTCCAATGAGTGACTTTATGTGCCCGGATTCTCCATGCGAGTGTGTCGCCGTGGACATCATGGGTCCTGTTGACAGTTCTGGGAAGTATGTTATTTCCATGATGGATGTGTTTTCTAAATGACCTGTACTCAAAGTTATCAGAAAATTGGATACTGACACTGTGATTTAGTTTTTTGATGAAGTTTTCCTTAGTGAAGGTATACCTGCTGTTATCATTAGCGATAATGACATACTATTTAATTCGGAGGTCATGAGCCAATATTTATCCAAATGTGGCATTCAACACAAAACCACCTCTTTGTATAATCCCAGTGGAAATGGTTTAGTGGAAAGGTACAACAGAGTTTTGAAGGCGCTATTCAGTTGGCTTTTAAGAACAATATTCCCTGGGAAACGTAAATGTTTAAAACTCTCTGGTCTTATAGAGTTCCAATTGTTGATTCAACTAACTTTTCCCCGTTCGAGCTCATGAGAGGGAGAAAACCCAAAGCAAAGTGGTATCCTGGTTGGATTAAAAGTTGTGGAGAAGTGAATTGGTCTTCTTCTGATGTTAAGAACAATCTTTTTCTTTTTCTTAAACAGGACAGGTACAAAAAGTTCTATGACATGAAGCATAACACGCATAATGTTAAACTGTCTGTTGGCCAGTGGGTTGAAGCAAAAAAAAAAAAAATGTAAGCAAATTCTTTGAACCTCAACGCATTGCCAAATTAAGAAAAATGCTGTTATTTTGGAGGAATGAAAGTTTTGGAATCTCAAGAAAGTAGCTTTATGTAAAGCTCCGTTTGCTTTCAATTCTGATGTCAATAAGTCGTCTGTTTTGCATGATTTTTCTAATTGCCCACAGGTTCATCCTGCTCAGAAAACTGAAGTTATCGTCTCGCATGACGTTTCTCTGGATGAAGATACCAACACTCGTGGGAAAAGAATCATCAGACGTCCGGTTGCTTTAAATGACTACGTTTGTAAATAATGCTCAATTTGTTGTAAAGGAGGAGATGTGTAGTGTTCTGCTCTTTCCTCGTGGGGACTCTCGTTCTTGAGGAAAGTGTAGAACTATGGATACGTAACAGTTGAGCTTACCTTTGAATGTGTAACGGCACCGGAGAGCGGTTGATTGTAGCTGTCGGCTCCTGGAGGCTCGTTTTCATTGTCTGGTCGAGAAATTCAATAAATACTTGGGAGCAGATCTATGTTTCCTGGCGCATCCCTGCAAATCAGCATGGATGCGCCAGGAAATATGCGTCACGCAAGTTTACCCTTGCGCCACCACAGATGCGCCGCATTTACAATGCAGCGCATCATGGCGCAAGGATAAACAGATGCGTGACGCCTCTGAAGGCGTAAGGCGGCGCATTGCTGGAGTTGCGTCACAAGCGCGACGCAGCTCCAGCAAGGCTCGGGGGTGCCCTATCGTCACAATGCTGCGTCAATCCTTACACCTGCTTCAAGCAGGCGCAGGGTTTTGACGCAGCATGGGCTCAAAAGTGACTGAGTGAAGTCTTGTAGATTTCACTCAGCCACTTTTCGGAGGCGTTCCTACGCCGGAACGCCCCCCCCTGTACAGGTACGCCCACATGTGGCGCAAGCTTTACGACGTGACGCATCTCCCTAGATGCGTCACGTTGTAAATAGCCCGCAGCATGGCGCTGGCTTTGCGCCGCCGCTGCGTCACAAAAGTGGCGCACGGGGCTTATAAATCTGCCCCTCGGTTCATACCTACGTGTAGGTCCGATATTTACTACAGGGTTGCACTACTGCACCAGTTCGGTGTGTTTTGGGGAATGTTATACTGCTCATGCACATGACTTCCTGCGTGTGTTTGATAAGGTAGCCTGATGTACCTATTACCTGGGAAGTTGGGACGTTTTAGAAAACATTGTTCGCTGAATAAATGCCAAAACTGTTATCTTTGTCAATGCTCAATTTTTCAAAATGCTCTCGGGAGGAGGAGAACCCCAAAACTACTCAATAGATGGCTGGACTTCCTGGTTGTGCTCTTGGAAGCTGCTGTTAAAATGTTTTGGATTTGGGGAAAAGCTCATTTCGTATATGTTTGCACACAATTTTTTGATTTAGTGTCTTTCTCTTCCCAGCACAATTATGCATGTTTTGGAGCTTCCAGTTTCCAGTTTTCGTCTTCCATGTTGTTCTCTATGAATCAAAGCAAGCCTGGCAACTTCTGCTAATGAGCAATAAACACACCAGCATTGTGATTTATTGTGCTCATCTGATGTAAAACTACGTTTTATTGCGCTAATTAAAAAAATTAAAATAAAGGTATTCATATGAAAATGCAATAAATAGTTCCGATAGAAGAGGATCCTTTTATTACATTTCCACTTTTTGCTAATTGCATTTTTAAATAGAGCTAACAATATTGTTATAAGTATATATTTAATTGTTGAAGACCATCTGCAATTATGGATGAATTAACATTTGAACAAAACGTGCTGAACCCTTGGGGGCACATGCTCAAAACTATAGGCAAGGACCGCCAAGGTATGACGAATTTTCAAACATGGTGAATGTCTTCAGGATGGCCATAAAAGCAAGAATGCCCGGATCACTTTTAATCACTCTGATTCACCCTTTAGCGTCCCAAGACTAACATGTTGACCTGGTTCCCATCTTGCACAGGTAACCGATAAACACCTAATTTCACCTTTTTATTTTCATTATCCTTCCAGGGAGTTGTCTCGCTTGGACCATTGCCCATTCATATTGGGGTTGAATAACTCCCTGAGGGAGGATGGGATGTGCATTCCAGTATGAAGATTTAGGAGTCTAACCAATGCAGATAATCATGAAAATAATCCAGTGAGTAGCTCATCAAACCCCTTCCTTGTCTCTTACGTTTTGAGGATGTAATTAAGAGGATCGCCTTTCACCCTGCCAACAAATGAACTGAAAAAAGCCAAACTCCAGGAGAAATTATAAACTATTGGCTTACTACATAAGCACCAAAACACTGGGGGTCAAGCACACAGGGAAAACACCTTTGTTCATAAATCCATCCTCTCTATTCACGTGCCCACAACCTGTCGTGAGGAAAACAAATTTAGATGGGGCAGCCAATCCTCTGCCTTGTACATTTTCACAGGGGAGGCAGCCTATTATTGACTGCTCTTGTCCACGTGGAACAAAATACATACAAATGATGGACGGAAGGTGGACAAATCAAGCATTCACCCCAAGTCAAGAGATCTGGGTTAAATCCATAGTTCTTTTGCTCACTTTAAATTGCCTCTCCTGACACCTAGCAATAGTTGAAGCACAAGCAAGAATATTTTAGTTGAATACCTGTTTTAGTCTTTTACACAAGTTGTTGCAGATGAGGCAACCACTAGACACTTCAACAAAGGATTCTCAAGCTCCAGAAATCAGACATGTAAGCTAGAAAAGATTATGAACAGCTCTGGCCTCTTCGGTGGCACTGAGTTCAATGGAATAATCCAATGTGGCACCACTGTTAGAAACCTGAGAAGCAGAGACCTGGATATCAAGGTGGGTGTTTGGGGTGTGGCACCCTCGAAATAAATGCATTTTTGGCCTGAGAGCTGGGTCAGGGGCCCTTTAGTTGGGTCTGCTATGTTTGTGTTGATTTTTCTCATTGTGCGCCAGAATAAAAAAACAACACAATGACCTTTGATGTAAAACACAAAAGAGGGATAGACAAAGATATAGGGGCCGATTACGGTGTCGGTCGGACCACAACCGTCAGTTATGGTCAGACCGGCATCTTTCTATGCAGTACGACGGTCGCATTATGATGTGGTGGTAGGAGGCGGGGGGCGGGGAGCTGACTGCTGCTTTTCCTAAAGTCTCAAGGAGTTCGTAGGGGCAGCGGTTGCCTGCTCAGGCACCGCCATAGGGATTATGATGTCTCTTTCAGGCAGTCTTTGAACGTCTGTCCGAACACCAGGGAAAGGCATCAGAAACAGACTTTGGCCCCTATTCCTCCACAGCCTCCGCTAAGAGACCTGAGGGGCACTTGTGCTGTCCCCCCAAACATCCATTCCCCAAGTGCCAGCCACCAGATGGCACCTGACATACAGTGCATGGATATTTCTAAACACCCATTTTTCTAATGGGGGTTGTGCAGCAGCCCTTTTTCAGCCGCTGCACAAGCCGCAATAGAGAAATGGATGTTTACGAGTGCGTCATGGGTGGTTGCATCCAAATTTGTCAGATGGAACTGCCGACTACTAGTCGGCCGGTTTCCATTCCAGCACAGTTAAATCAGATAACCTGGAATCAGTACCGACAGCTCTGTGAAACATTTTATTTCACAGGGCCTCCTTTTATCTTATTAATGCATATGAGAGGACTTATAAATACTTTAGGTTGGGATGTGCTTTGTACCATCACCTCTTATGGATGATGTAATAAATTATAATGTTGGTCATTATAAAATAAGAATCTAGGCCACTTTTAGGGTTCACATGACTACTCATTTGCCTCTTAGTTTACTAAAGGCAATGTTTTTGATGAGCGAGCCTTTAATGTTTATAAGTTTATGTTTAAAAATCTTTTAATAAATGTCTGTATGCAGTGATATAATCTGATGTACTAAGGTGAAACACTTTTGCATGTTAAAGAAAGACATTTTTGGATACACTTTTTCATTTTTAAGTGATTTAAGAAATTATAACATTATGTTTGTTGTATGATATACTTGTCAACCATTTTTTATGTCATGGATCATGTATGGACTCTTAGAGCCAAGCCAGACCCTTGTCTCGTCTTTAACTCAAATCGCCCTTTTAATTTGCTGGCACACCCATCTCTATTTGTTACTAGGGCTCAGTACATGGGGCTGCAAATAGATTTGATCAAATTTAATCAAAAGTATAAATTACCCAAAAGTGAATTTTACCTTTGTGAATCGGGCCCATACAGTGACTGGTTTAAAAAAATGGTAATCCGGCTCCCATAGAAGTCCTACTCCTTCAATGGGTGCGAATTTACTACTTTTTGGATTTCACAAACATTTGGAGTAGTAGGCTTCAAAAACTGCACCAATCCCAGGTTTGCTGGCATACTACTGGCAATCAAACACCCAAAAGGTGTTGGTAGGAATGCTTGCCAATAATCTAATCAGTGACAATAGCTCTGAGTAGCATTCAAACCCATCATTTTCCACCCACTGTGCCACATTGGACAGAGGCCCACTTAATGCAAATCAGTACCGACCATGTTCCTCATGTTAACAGTCCATCCCAAACCTTGGTCATCTCACCCATACACCATGCAACCCACTGCTTTTTTAGTTGGGAAATTTGAGGTTCACACCCCCTGAATCTTGCTGGCTAAGGTACTGCCATGTAGACGAATTCCATCCCGAGACATCTCATCACCACCAGAATCAATTTGAGCTAGAATCCTCAATGGGATTGATTACAAATGTAAATGATGTACTCTCAAGAAACTCCAATAGGTCTCCAGAAATTCCTTCCTCTACGTGAACATCTCACACAACATGCAGTGCTGGCAAGTGAAGCAGTCAAATCTGGGAGAATCCAGGTTGCAATAGTATCCATTCTCCCTCCTTTACTAACCCCACATCCTGCTTCATCCTCTCTGGACGGCAGAGAGCAGTGCACCATAGGAATGATATGCCTTAAACTCATGCTCACAAGAGGGCGAGCTGCTCGCTTTCACCTCCACAAAGGGTCCATTTGCTGCAAACTGGATCTCCAGCATGTCAACTCTACCAGGCCGGTGCTGCGTTCATACATGACCCTGCAGAAGAAAGAGCAACTGCAAAGTAATTCTCTCTTGCAGCTTCAACCCTCAGGGCCAAGCATTCTTTTCCTTGCCACAGACAGAGTCCTGTATAAAATGTTGCACCCGATGATGGTTAGAAAGTATAGGCTCTCCACATAGGCTCAAGAACGTGAGAGTGGGCAGGAGAACTGTCCTGTGTCATATCTGCACTGTGAACGAAGGAGAAACCAGAACTGAACAGAACTTAATTATTGCTCATATTATTATTATTTTAAGTTGGTAATCAAAAGTAAAACTGATTCAAACTAATCTGCATAGAATGTTGTAGAAATACTGAAAATTAAAACTGAGAATGCCATGTGTACAAGGGCGTGTACACCAAAATGAACGTTATGATATTAAAAGCTGACACTACCAAATCAGCGCATACTGTCTGCCAGAAATTTGGCACCAATGTGTACATGAACCTTATAAAACAAAATACTTATTTCAGGTTGACACTAAGGTCACAATTGTTGCAAGGCCCTATCATTTTTTACCAGCTGCAATAGGTTGGCTCGCTAACACTCCACTATACCTCCAGCAATCTTGATGCTGTGATCTTTGTCAAGTTGCGGACTGGACTAGTAGAAACACTTACATGGTCCCTGTTGGCGGTCCACGTGTTGAGGATGCTAGCGTTGCCAGTGCGACTATTGATGGACCATGGTTGAGAAATCTTTCAAGGATGGCTGGGGTCTTTCAACAAGCTTCCCCTGGAATTGCTCATCGTAAACTTACTTTGCTTCGTGTTCTGATGTTGTGGTCTCCAGTTCTTATTTGAACTAGAGACCTTCACTTTAAATTTCTGTCATTCTGTGTTGAATTTATGAAATAAAAATAGATTTGGAAACAAATACGCCCACAACTGACACAAGAATCCCCCCAGCACAGTCAGGGTGGCGCATTATACATACTTGCCTTGAAAAAGCTCCCAGGGCATATTGCATGCCTCACCTAAACTCGTCAGCTATGGTTCTAATACTGCACACAAATAAAATAACATTGTCGCAGACCTGTTCCCAAATCTGTTTTGGTCTGAAAAGTTCAATAAACAATCATAGCAAACCATGGAACTGGTGTCCTACGTTTTCTGGCATGAAACAACTCAAAAAAGCTACCCTTCTCATTGTTGAACGGTGAGATGTCAACCCTACTGACAAAATCTTGGGAGGGAAACCAAAATCGCCCACATTCTCCTGCGTGTATTTTGTTGTAACAGATGCTTTTTAGGTCTCGGGACCATCCGGTCTGCCGAAGTCGAGAGATTTAATGACTTGGAGAAGAGGGGCTTGAACCAGCCCCTCTTCTCCCCTGTTCTCCATTGGCTGGCCTCTTGAATGCTGGCCAGCCACTGGAGAAGAGGTCAGTCACTCAGATCAGGCCCCGTCCTTTTCAGATCGGGGGCGTGTTTTTTGCAAGAAGTCTCAAGGAGGAGATAACAGCAAACCACGCCCCCGAATCCGAAAAGGACGCTGCGTTTCTCCGAGGCATTTCTGCTCTGCCTCGGAGAAAGGCGGTGGTGTCCAGCATCAGGTTCGTGCAGCTCGCAGCTTCCTCCTTGTTTACTGTGCAAGGACGTCCGACTCGGAGACTCCAGTTTCGCTTTGAACACGCCAGCCGGCCTCCGTGGTTACCAGGGGACATCATTAATTGTTGGTCATCAAAATACGAATGTACATCATTTGTCGCTTTCTTTCAATATAAATGCATCTCTCTTGCATCGGTGTTTGAAGGTCCGTGTACCGCGGGGGAGGAACGATACAGATAAAACACAGACATAAATCAAAATCAGCGCTGCGGAACTTGAAAAAGCCTAATGCATTCTGGGGGTTGTAGTCGCCATTCACTTTGAACCAGATGCATTGACGTGAACCAATCACCGACTCTTACCAACAGCAGCTGGCACAGTGGTACATGTGAGCTGTTAGTTTAGTTATAGGCAAACTCGAGTCCCCAACATGCTGAGTTCTATTGGCTGAAAGCCCAGCCCCCCTCTTGACATGGGGCAGGGAACAACGCTGCAGCTGTACTGAAGTGGTCGATCACAGGGGCGTGGGGCCCCCGTCGCCCTCTCCATCCGGCCACCCACAGAGAGACATGTTTTAGCTCAGACGGGGCCGAGGTGCCCACCCTGAAGAGGGGCACTGTACACTCACTTCTCCTCCAAGGCGTCCAGTCTGCGGTGTCACCCCTCCCACGCCAAGCCCCCCTCAGCCGCAGGGGCCCCAGGGTGTAGTGAGCAGCTCCCAGTGACAGCCTCCGTTCTCCATGTACTCCCCCTTCTCTCCCTACTTTCAGCCCGGCAGGGTCTTTCACACTTGTGTGCGAGGAAGGGGGGCGGCGGGGGTCCCTCAGGGTGATTCAGACAGCCCACTCCGCTGGACTCATCGCCACATTCCTCTTCCTCCACTGATTACAAGGACGGCTGCCAAGCGAGAGAGCTCAGGGGAGGGGTAGTGTTAAAAGTGGCTATGCTGAGCAGTGCAGCTTAGGACACCGTGAGGGGGTATATACAGACGGAGGGGAAACAGGGGGCTAGGATAGGTAACTTTAAGCACTCTGGCTTGGGCTCCTGTGATGTACATCTGACACAGGGGAGTAGTTTAGTCAATATTAATACCAGGGTGCAAGTCTGAAATTTCTGTACCCAAGTAAAAAAAAAACAAGCATTTACAATGCAATGGTCTCGGCATTGGTAAAGTTAGAGCTATTGGCATTGCTCATGACATTATTTTTGTTTATGTTTTTTGTTTTTAAAACATTTAAAGAAACGGCATTGTCATGAGCAATGCCAATAGCTCTAACTTTAACAATGCCGAGACCGTTGCATTGTAAATGCTTGTTAAGTCTTTAATGAGGTCTCTCTTTGTTCCTTATCGAGCAAAGCTTCTTCTTTTTTCTTTCCTGTACTACTATATATAAACCAGCCTGTTATTAAACTTTGGTCTATTTTTTTTCAAGGTGGATTTTCCCTGCCCAAAAGGCATACAAAAGACAAGCCTACCTGAATGAATGAATGAATGAAATTAAATTTATAATGCGCAAAAACTCAGCCCAAAGGGCATCAAGGCGCCTAAAATAATAGCTAGAATAGTCCTGCAATGTTAGTGATATGCTTTCCTAAAGAACCAGGTCTTAAGGGCTTCCTTAAAAAGGGGCAAAGATGAAATAGCCTTGAGCTCAGAGGGGAGTGCGTTCCACAGACGCGGAGCAATCGATGCAAAGGCTCTTGCTCCCCATCTTGTCTTCTTGATAGGGGGGATAACAAGGAGATTCTGTTGAGCAGATCTAAGACATCTGCCAGGGACATATCTAGACAGCAGAGATCCTAATCCATCAGTCGGTCCTGCCATAAGTGCCTTGTGGACTAAACAAACAATTTTAAAAGAAATACGATGTTCAATGGGCAACCAATGAAGATTCTTCCTAGCCAGAGTGACGGAGGCTGAAATAGGAAGGTCAAGAACAAATCTTGCTGCTGCATTCTGTGTTACTTGTAAACGCAGCAGCAATCCCTTGTTGATCTGAGTATATAGTGCGTTACAATAATCTAAGCGAGACCCGATCAGTGCAACAACTGTTTGTTTTCTTGCTTGTGGAGATAAGTAGTGAACTATTCTACGGAGGATTTTTAAAACTCCCCAGCAGGTAGCTACAGTTCTATTTATCTGCAGATTCATAGCCAACTCAGTGTCAAAAATGACCCCCAGGTTTTTTGCAGACTGAGAAGGGGTTGGGCACGTCCCCAATGAAGGCGGCCACCATTCATTCGACCAGGCATCTCTATCCTTTCCAACGATCAGGACCTCAGTCTTGTCACCATTCAACCTCAAAGAATTAAGGGTCATCCAATCGGCAATCGATTTCATGCAACTCCTGAAACCAGCTGCCGAGATGCTAATAGACTGTGACACAGACACCATGATCTGCGTGTCGTCTGCATACGATACCACCTCCATCTCCTGGGATCTTACTAGTCTCGCAAGTGGGGCCACATAGATGTTGAAAAGGGTCGGACTTAAAGCCGACCCTTGTGGCACTCCACATTGCATAGACTTTACAGGGGAGAGGTAATTATCCATTTTGACCCTCTGCTCTCTGCGGTCTAGGAAGGAGGATAACAGGTTAAGAGCGGACCCCTCTACACCCATCTCCCTTAGTCGAGATGTTAGGACCGAGGGAGAGAGGGTGTCGAATGCAGCGGTCAGATCCAGTAAAACCAGTATTGTGGTCAGGCCTTTATCTACATTCATCCTGATGTTATTGGTCACAACAGTGAGTGCAGATTCAGTGCTATGTAGTTTTCAAACCCATGTTGAGTTTGGTCCAGAAAACCAGAAGACTCCAAAAATGCCGAAAGACACTGATTTAGATGCATCTCAAGCATTTTAGCTGGAGCCAGCAAGAGAGAAATTGGTCTAAAATTTTTTAATCCTGCCGGATCCAGTGATGGTTTCTTCAATAGCGGCTTTACAATGGCTCTCTTCCAGGCCGAGGGGAATACACCATGTTGTAAGGCATTATTCATAGCATCCAGGATGTGGGGTAAGAGGGTGTCCCTACACTCTCTCAGAGTTTTGAGGGGGCAAGGATCTAGAGGAGAGGAAGATTTCGTCCGATCCAGCAGGAGGTTAAGATTTTCAAGGGTAATGAGGGGAAATTTAGTAAGAATCTTATCGGGGTCCTTTGGCCAGGTTTCTAATATTGCCAGATTTGTAATAGTGTGTGTTTCCAGAAGATTCTTCTGTACTTCCAATTGCATGGAGATATCCACAATTTTGGTGTGGAAAAAACTAGCAATGTTATCACAGAGCTCCTGCGAGCTTTTAATAGGATCGGGAATCTGTAGGGAACATAGGGAGTCTACGATTGTAAAAAGTTCCCTCGACGAGGTCAGGGATGTGGTGATATTGGAGAAGTGATCTTGTTTAGTTTTAATGACCAAGGATTTATAGATCTTCAGGGAGCTTTTATAGCGCTCTCTATCCTTATTGTCCCATGTCCTTCTCCACTGCCTTTCCTGTCTCCTACAGCCTTGTCTCATCAGCCTGAGTTGCTCCCCAAACCACGGGGCAGAGGGTCTACGCCTTGCAGCATACCTAGGGATAGCGGGAGCTAGAGTATCCACTGCCTCACGTATAAGGTTGTCTAATTTCCAGGCTGCCTTCTCTGGATCTGAGGTCCGAGATTGGGATTCAAAGAACGGGGCCAAGGATACATTGGTGATGTTTTTATAATTTCGCTTATACTCTCTTGCAGAGAGCTCCTTCAAGGGGCGCTTTATATCATCTGTGATAAAGAAGATAGGGACTGCTAGATGATCTGTCCAAACTAGCTGTTCTGGAGGGCCTGACGAGATTCGGGAGTCAGTAGAGAAAACAGCGTCAAGAATATGACCTGCTCTATGTGTAGGTTCCCTAACCAACTGTTTGAAACCACAGGCCTCCAGAGGATCAATCAGGGACAAAGTGTCCTTAGGTGAGATATCCTCTAAATGAAAGTTAAGATCACCTAGGATGGTGAAGCGCAGTTTGCCAGCATATGGTTCTAGTAGACTGAATAAGTCATTACAAAACTGAGATCTCAGCCCAGGGGGCCTATACAACAATATCCCAGAAAATGACGAGGAAGGCGAAGATGCAATACAAAAATGTAGGGCCTCAAAGGGGTCAGAAGACTTTGACAAAGCCTTGGTTCTACATGTGAACCGAGACTGGTAAAGTATCGCGAGGCCACCACCTCTACGTTTCGCTCTATCTAATCTATGAAGAGCATAATTCTCGGGGATGGCTAGAAGGAGATCATGTCCCGAAGACTCTGTTGCCCACGTTTCCGTAACGAACACCCAGGGTGGGTTCCTAGCTGTCACGAAGTCATGAAAAAAGATGTTATTTTTAATGATGGAACGGGCATTAATCAGATAACCTCTCTCAACATATTCCTCATTGAGTGATTGGCCAGGTGGTAATATTCTGTTAATAACAGCAGGTGTAATACATGGATCGGACCTACATGTATCACATATAACTCCTTTGTAAACAGCCATCGGAGTGTATCTGTGAAGACAGGAACGCGCACTGGGTCTCATAGCGAGCAAATCCTGAGAGGAATATGTAAGCGTTACCTTAGAGGAGTGATCTGAAATCCCACAACGCAGCCCTCCCTGCAGCCCGTCCTCAGCGCGGACGACTCCGGTGCGCTCCGGCTGCGCGTAAACGCTGCGCGCAGCCACCATGACCTTAAGTAGATATGAGGCACGCCC
Source organism: Triturus cristatus (assembly GCF_964204655.1). Lineage (NCBI taxonomy): Eukaryota > Metazoa > Chordata > Amphibia > Caudata > Salamandridae > Triturus > Triturus cristatus. The sequence continues at coordinate 787,884,396 of NC_140584.1, read as the reverse complement.
TCCTGACGACTAGAGCGCTGCCCAATATGGCGTCAGTATCCCGGCCCAGTCTACCCCCCCAACAAGGTCCAGGAAGTCCGGTCTACGAGCCGTGTATCCCGCGAAAATCGCGGTGAGTGTTGCAATGATTTTTATAGTGCAAGAATGCGGATACGAGTTGTTTTAAAAACAGGGGAAAACTACAAAATAAAATAAAGCAAATGTATACACAGGAACTTTAAAATATAGCTAACATCACTAACATCGCTAGAGCCAACATTCTAGTAGCGCTACGATTAGAGCAGAGCTAGCAACTAATCATACCATGTAGGATGCGGCAAGGATGGGAAGGATGCGGCAAATTACGCACTTAACTCCATTTTAGTGAACAGATAGCACTTTATTCAGGCAGGACGATTTAACCAAAATCGTGAATGCATGTTTCTTCTTTAACCTCTAATAGTTTCCTATGTTTCCGCTATATCTTTTTTATTACAACAGACATTACTCGTTCTACTCCAAAATTTTCGTTTACCAATAATAACTAAATGGAAGTTGCTCCCTTGGTTCTTATCCCGCTCCAGTCTTTTAAATGTATGTTGTCATGCTAGAGGATTATGTTGCCCCTGATTACTATCCAGCCTGCCTAACTTGTCCCAATGCGGTCCTTGAATGAAAGGCAATTTGTAATGCGCAAGACAATAACCCACAGGTATCAAGGCGCCTAACAGAAAAGATCAGAAAATGATCAGAGAAGGAGACAGGAAACCTTACATGTAGGCTTGCCGAAAGAGAAGGGTTTTTAGAGCAGAGCGAAAGTGCTGTAAGGACGGGAGAGATCTCAGGTCCAGGGGAAGGTCATTCCACCACTTAGGAGCCAGAGTGGAAAAGGCTCTACCACCCCATTTGGCTCTTTGCACACGGGGGGCAGTCAAACGCAGTTTCCCAGAGGAACGCAAGTTCCTTCCGGGAATATAGTGGGAGATGATGGACCCAATTCCTGTGTCACTATTTTTGGCAATGGCTCTGTAGATCATGCATAGAACTTTGAACCGGATTCGGTGTTCTACCGGCAGCCAATGCAGCGTTTTCCTGGCTGCAGTGGCCGAAGAGCGTCTGGGGGTATCCAGAACAAATCTGGCTATGGCGTTTTGGACTACCTGTAAGCGCTGCAGCTGGCCTTTGTTAAGCCCAGCATACAGTGCATTACAGTAGTCCAAGCGCGATCCGATGAGCGCAACAGCTATTTGTTTTCTTGCCTGCAGGGAGAGATAATTCCTGATCCTTCGTATAGTGTGAATCAGACCCCAGCAGGTGGAAACAGTTCTGCTCACCTGGCTGCCTAAGTCGAGGGCAGGATCTATCAGCACCCTGAGGTTCTTGGCAGATGTTGTAGGGGAAGGGCATGTCCCTAGTGAGTCAGGCCACCAATTGGCTGACCAGATGTTTTCTTTCCCCCCGAACACCATCACCTCAGTCTTCTCCCCATTCAGTTTTAGAGAGTTCTGAATCATCCAATGACCAACCGCCTCCATACAAGATCTAAACCTGGAGGCGATTAGTTCATCTGAATGGGGAAGAGAGACGAGGATTTGGGTGTCGTCTGCATAAGAGACTACCTCCATCCCGAAAGATCTTATTAGTTTGGCTAGTGGGGTAACATAGATATTAAAAAGGGTTGGGCTAAGTGCTGACCCTTGAGGGACCCCACATAGCACAGATCGGGATGGAGATAGGAACTCCCCCAGCTTGACTCTTTGTTCCCTCCCTGTGAGGAGCGAGGTCAAAAGATCCAGAGCTGCGTTCTTCACCCCCACCTCCCTCAGTCGAGATGTAAGGACTGAGGGGGAGAGGGTATCGAAAGCCGCAGTTAAATCGAGCAGGACCAGGAGAGAGGTCTGGCCCTCATCTACTGTTGTGCGGATTTTATCGAGCACGATGGTGAGGGCTGACTCGGTGCTGAATTCTCTCCTAAATCCATGCTGGGAGGGATCTAGGCATTCCGAGCCTTCCACAAAAACAGCGAGATGCCTGTTAAGATGAGTCTCAAGCATCTTCGCTGGGGCAGGGAGCAGAGAGATAGGCCGGTAGTTTTTTAAGACGCCCGGGTTCAAGGAGGCCTTTTTCAACAGGGGTTTTACTACCGCCTTCTTCCATTCTATAGGGAAAATACCGTCTCTAATGGCTAGATTCATTACCTCTAGCAGAGGAGGTAAGAGGGTATCCCTACACTGCTTGATGACTTTCAGTGGGCAGGTATCCAAAGGGGAACCAGACTTGGTCTTAGTTAGCAATAGCTCCAGATCTTGTAAGACCAACGGGGGAAAAGAGTCCAGGGTGCTTGAGGGGGAGATTTCTGTGGTGGTTAAACTCATCTCTACCCCAGGTGTAGATGCACTGAGACCAGCTCTTTGTTCCTCGAGGGCCAAGTGGATATCCTGGATTTTAGTGTGGAAGAAGGAGGCAATCTTATCACATAGAACCTGCGAAGGAATAACAGGATCGGGGGCTTGCAGTTTGACCAAGGAATCAACAGTTTTAAAGAGCTCCTTCGGGGAGGAGAGCGAGGAGGTCACGGTAACAAAGTAATCTTGTTTAGCTTGCAAGATTTCAGCTTTATATTTTTTAACAAGGAGTTTATGAGCTTCCTTGTTCTTGAGGTCCCAGCTAGTATGCCAAAGCCTCTCCTTTCTCCTCACTTCTTGCCTAAGGAGCCTGAGGGAGTCAGAGAACCAGGGGGCAGATGGTCTCTTTCTGGCTCGGCGCCGAGATTGTACTGGGGCCAATTTATCCAAGGCCTCGGTGGTGACCTTTTCGAAGCGAGCAACTGCAGTCTGTACGTTATCTAGGCCAGAGATAGTAAGGCTAGCAGCCCAGGGCTTAAAAGAGTCGCTGTTGATATTCCTGAAGTTTCTGGCAGTCTCCATTAGGTGGTTCCCTTTTTTACCGGAGTCTATCCTATGATATTTCAAAAGAAAAGGGACCGCCAGATGATCGGACCAGGATAGATGAATCGGGTCCTTAGTGGTCAGACGAGGGTCATTGGAAAAGATACCATCCAAAGTGTGTCCTGCCCGATGTGTGGCTCCGAAAACACGTTGCGTGAGCCCACAAGATTCAAGGGCCTCCGTAAGACAGGAGGTATCAGAAAGGTCAAGCCGTTCTAGGTGGTAATTAAAATCACCCATGATAGAAAGGTTGTCTCGGCCAAAATAAGGTTCAAGGGACTGAAGGAAATTGTGCGTAAAGTGGGTCCTCGAGCCGGGAGGTCGATAAACTAAGATACCATTGAAGAAGGGGCGTTGCGCTTCCTTTATTGTAAAATAAAGTGCTTGAAAACTATCAGGAAAATCGGGAATAGGGACGATATGACATTGTAGGTGATCTTTAAAAAGGATCGCTATCCCCCCTCCCACTCGTCCCTGTCTATCGAGTCTGGCCAGGCAGTACCCTTCAGGGACCGCCTCGATTAGGTCAGGGTCGGATGAGTCCTTGGCCCATGTTTCGGTCACAAACACTAGGGTGGGTGTTCTATCCAAAACCATCTCCTTGAACATAACCCTGTTCTTGACAAGGGAGCGGGCATTAACCAAGATGCCCTCTATTCCTACTGAGTGAGGACTAGATATGACGGGGTGTTCCACGAGAGGATGGGTGGGGGCGGAGTTACGAGGACTAAGTGTGGAAAGACATCCACATCGCAATGGGAGGAGAAAGTCATCAGGTTCATAAGAGTGTGAGCAGCGTTTTGTGCGAGGTTTAAGGGCCAGCATTTGGCTGAAAGAGTAGCTGCAAGGGGGGGAGGACATTTTGCCAGAGTCCAGGGGCCAGCCGTCCAGCGCGTCCTCAGCGCGGACGAGCGCAGACGGGCAGGACTCTGGCTGGACTCAGGCGCGATGAAGGCGCCCCGCTGCGCGTCACCGCTGCGCGACCGAAGGAAGGCTCAAGTAGGCTCAGAAGGGCGAGATCTCGCGAGATTGCGCGAGAGTGCCCCAGCCCAATGCAAGATGGCGCTCAAAATAGTAGCCCCCGAAACCCCGTGATCCCGGACCCGCCAAAGGCGGTGTGGATGGTCCCCAGGGGGGGTTTAAAGTGCAAGGATAAGGCCAGGAAGGTCAGCGTTGATAAAAACAGGGTGAAAATCACCTAAATAAACAAAATACAAAACGGGAATCTTAAAATTGTAGAAAGCAGCCGAAAAGCGCAGCTAGCGGCTAGCACAGTCGATGTAGGGTCACCTTCTCCAGGCTGACCTGTCGTCACTCGCAGCCTCAAGTAGGCTCAGAAGGGCGAGATCTCGCGAGATTGCGCGAGAGTGCCCCAGCCCAATGCAAGATGGCGCTCAAAATAGTAGCCCCCGAAACCCCGTGATCCCGGACCCGCCAAAGGCGGTGTAGATGGTCCCCAGGGGGAGTTTAAAGTGCAAGGATAAGGCCAGGAATGCAAGGATAAGGCCAGGTCCTTGCACATTACGTTTTGTCTTTATATCTTCTATTACATAGATGCAGCAGGGGAGGGCATATAATCGCACATGTGTCTCCTTACAGATGTGGTCAGTAAGTAGATGAAAAGCAAATTTATGTGGCGATACCACAGACTACACCCCTGCTGCAATGAGGTGTGAATGAGTCAACTGCTAAAGAAATGACTACTGCAACATATTATTGGAGTCTGGAGCACGCAGAAAATACAGTGACTGTATTGTCTGTGTGTTCCAGACTCCAATAATATGCTGTTTTCATATCTTACACTGAATATGCACTTTTTTGCCACTCAGAGATAACCCAATTCATGATGGTGTCATCTCTGCCCGCCCAACAAAGTGCCTGTGTCTTTTAGACAATGCTCCACCATCGTTTTCACCTTCGTTAAATACATTTATGTTCCAGAAATAGCCAGGTGGACACCATCCTGCCATCAGGAGTCTTACACACAATACCTCCATCATCTACATATTCAATTTCAAAATGCTTGTAAAACGTAGACATTTCTCTGTTTAATTCCCTTCTCACTTTCTCTATTGCTACCAACGTCCTAGCCACACATCACAATATCCTAGGCAACAATTTTGGCCACATTATTTGAATCTCAGGCCACCTTCTCTTCACCTGGGCCAAATCATTTCTCATTGCTTTGATCAACTCCAGAATTGTATTGAGTCATATCAATCGATCCTAAATGCATAACAGGTAATTTAGTACCCCTAGATCCAGTTGTTGTACACACACAATTGTATAAACTGAACCCAACTCATGCCTCTCTAGCTAGACCAAACTATTGTAAACTGCATATAACACAAGCATTGGCATAGCCAATAGGTCTCGCCTTTGGGACCTTATAAGTATTTAGTTATGCAGCACAATATCATTGGTACAACAGCATCAACTGTTGCATGGCTAAACACTTATAAGGTCCCAATGGCGAGACCTATTGGCTATGCCAATGCTTGTTAAAAGTGAAAGCGCTACTTGTCTGCTGTTTACGGCAACACGGGAAGATGAGTAATGCCTGCTTGTGCCCTGGTGACACTAGGTAGTGTGTGGTTACTTCATGCTTCATGTATTCAACACTCGCTTTTAAAAGTGAAAACACTGCACAGTAACACGAAAAGATGAGGAAGTGGATGCCTGCTGTGCACCGGGGACAAACTAAAATAAAATTAAAGGGCAACACGGGCACACCGGAGGAATGGGCTAGGTTTTAAAACAAGCATTGAAAATGCAATAGGTATAGCCTTTAAGTTAAAGCCATTTGCTTTGCTAGTGGTTTTGTATAGCAAAGCAAATGGCTTTAACTTAATGGAAGGTGAGACCTATTGCATTTTTAATGCTTGTTTCTTACTTCAGGTAGTCCTCTGTCTGTGATTACCAAATTGCTCGTGTTTCGACAAATTGCTCTAAGGGTAACTGGGAATTGGTAAGAAAGAAATCGGTGGAATGATCAAAATTTGGGCCTGACACTGAGTAACAGCTTTATTGTCGTTATTTAATCAACTAGGGATGCATCTACGAAGGCTCCGCCCCTCATTAATTTCCATATGTGCATTATTATTATTAATACAGAAAAGCCCCTCTATTCTCCTGGCTCGGCGATGCGCTGGTGCGAGGCAGTGTCAGCACAAGTAGACACTGTGCATGTATGTGAGTCAAGAAGTAAGCCGTATGAAAAATAGTGAACGGGGCTTTAAAATCTCTGTTTACATTCTGAGGTTTCCGGTGCATGCCCTTCAGAAAGCAACTGGTCGGCTTATGTGTGTGAAAATGGTTAGACTTGTGATGTCACTGGGGTAAAGGGGTGGGTAGTGTCACATCCGCCACAACCTGACATGGCTAGAAGCGAGACAGATGAGTCCGTGTCCTTGATGACACGTCTGGTGCGAGGCAGTGTCAGCACAAGTAGACACTGTGCATATATGTGGTGGATGCAAACTGTGGGGGCAGTGTCAGTACAAGTTGCCGCAAGAGGATAAGTAGGTAGTGTCAGCACAAGTAGTTGGTGAGTGCGACCTGAGGGGGCAGTGTCAGTACAAGTTTCCGCAAGAAGATAAGTAGGTAGTGCCAGCACAAGTTGACAGAGTGCCGGTGGTTGGTGGGTGCGACCTGACGGGGCAGTGTCAGTATGTAAGGCAGAAAGGCGTTCCTGAGTGCTACTGGCTGGCCTAGCGCATGGCGGGTTCACGCGTGCACGCTCACGTCCACGCAAGCGCTAGGCCAGCCAGCAGCACTTTGAAAAACTCACATACAAAATGACTCTCCGTGCAGCGCATGCGCGCTGACACAGCGAGACCTAAAAAACCCATTTGCATTCTGTAACTTCTGTTCACAGCATTCTTCCTTGGTCATTGCAAATAGAATGTCCTCATTTCCAAATTCCTAAATGGGAGTAGTCTGCCACTCAACTACAGAGGTATGATATAGATATATATATATATACATGATATGAATCTAAATGAAGGGCAACTGTTCCTGAGAGAAGACAGAGGGAGTAGTTTTAGAGTGATAAGAGGGGAAGTCAAGTTGACTTTTACTCAGTGGTGTAGAAAGGTCAGGTGGTACCTTGTGAGGAATATTTCTTGTCACCCCCGACTTTACAAAATGACATATGTGTTTAAAACACATATATTTGCCATTTTGTCACCCCCCCCCCCTTAGTGATGACACCCGGGGTGGCCCGCACCCCCTTCCTACGCCACTGCTTTTACTTGGTGCCCTCACACATTTCAAGGGATGCCATGCGTCATCATAGGGTGGTGCTTTTCTTTGGGCTGGAGCTGCAGTGCCCTACGGGTCCCCAGAAGGGTCTCGTTGGCGGAGATCTTTTTGTTATCATGCCATATGATGAGTGCGAGGTTGTGCTCATAAAGTGATGAGTGAATTAAAAGTGGCAAGAGGGTATCTGTTTAGATCAGATTTATTGATAGAGATCTCTCTGTCACGGTTAAAAAACCAAAAGGTTAGTGGCTGCTAGAGGGTTGTAATGGCCCTAAATAGCTATAAGATGGTACGCAAGTGTGTAGGCGAGGTATACTAGGTAGACATGTTTTGCGCATATAATGATCTTAGGAGGAGATCCCTAGCGCTTCATCCGGACGAATGAAAAGGTAGGATAGAGTGTTCACGTATTGGAGATGGCCTCCTCAAATGAAGTAGTAGCACCAGTTGGACCCTGTTGGTGGTCCAGTCTATAGGACTTATAAAATACTCCCCATGAGTCAAACGAGAGGGTGCATTTGGTAACAATGGTTGTGGTGAAAGGCACAAGCCCCTGCACCTACCCAAACTCTCGTAAGCTTCTTCTACCTGTTCGGCCTTTGTCACCAACCACTATTGTCTCCTTTTTACTTAGGACAGTGCTCTCTGCTTTAGTGGCAATTCGTGAGTGAAAAAAGAACAGGCTTGCAATCCTATCTTACCAAGCCTTTTCTTACCACAGCTAAAACCTGACTGTTCTGTATCCCTCTTCCACCACTCTGAACAAAATACATATTGTCAAGTTTCCCTATCCTTTGTTCAAACTTTTGCAGTGCTGTTAGTGGACACACATATTTCTCCAGTTCTCCGCTACCATACTGCTACCCCCTTCCCTGCTATCTTGGCATGCACTCACTTGAAACGTGAATTTATTTTCGAGGAAGAAATTGAGATTTTGAGCATTGTTGTCATAAATTCTAGTGAAGCCCTTAGGTAACTGAATCCAACCCTTCAACAGTCCACTTCAAAATAGAGATGAGGATTGTTATCATGGAAAAAAATACTTTATTTTAAAATTCTTAATGCGCCCCACTAAGCCAGGCGCTGGCGCATTTGGTAATTAAGTGTTATACTTCTCTTGATTTTAATTTTACCACTGTTGATTGTCTTTCACCCGCCTGGGCAGTTGAATAATTGTATTTAATCACATTTTAGAATTTGTTGGTTCTCTTGCACTCTTGCCTAGTCAGATCTTAGTGACAGGTGAAGTTCATGTGTGGATCGAGATTCCCACTGCCGTTCTTCCTCCCAAAAGGTGTTGGTAGGAATGCTTGCCAATAGTCTAATCAATGACAATAGCTCTGAGTAGCATTCAAACCCATAATTTTCCACCCACTGTGCCACATTGGACAGAGGCCCACTTAATGCAAATCAGTACCAACCCTGTTCCTCATGTTAACAGTCCATCCCAAACCTTGGTCATCTCACCCATACACCATGCAGCCCACTGCTTCTTTAGTTGGGAAATTTGAGGGTCACACCCCCTGAATCTTGCTGGCTAAGGTACTGCCATGTAGACGAATTCCATCCCGAGACATCTCATCACCACCAGAATCAATTTGAGCTAGAATCCTCAATGGGATTGATTACAAATGTAAATGATGTACTCTCGAAAAACTCCAATAGATCTCCAGAAATTCCTTCCTCTACTGAACATCTCACACAACATGCAGTGCTGGCAAGTGAAGCAGTCAAATCTGGCAGAATCCAGGTTGCAATAGTATCCATTCTCCCTCCTTTACTAACCCCACATCCTGCTTCATCCTCTCTGGACGGCAGAGAGCAGTGCACCATAGGAATGATATGCCTTAAACTCATGCTCACAAGAGGGCGAGCTGCTCGCTTTCACCTCCACAAAGGGTCCATTTGCTGCAAACTGGATCTCCAGCATGTCAACTCTACCAGGCCGGTGCTGCGTTCATACATGACCCTGCAGAAGAAAGAGCAACTGCAAAGTAATTCTCTCTTGCAGCTTCAACCCTCAGGGCCAAGCATTCTTTTCCTTGCCACAGACAGAGTCCTGTATAAAATGTTGCACCCGATGATGGTTAGAAAGTATAGGCTCTCCACATAGGCTCAAGAACGTGAGAGTGGGCAGGAGAACTGTTCTGTGTCATATCTGCACTGTGAACGAAGGAGAAACCAGAACTGAACAGAACTTAATTATTGCTCATATTATTATTATTTTAAGTTGGTAATCAAAAGTAAAACTGATTCAAACTAATCTGCATAGAATGTTGTAGAAATACTGAAAATTAAAACTGAGAATGCCATGTGTACAAGGGCGTGTACACCAAAATGAACGTTATGATATTAAAAGCTGACACTACCAAATCAGCGCATACTGTCTGCCAGAAATGTTGCACCAATGTGCAAATGAACCTTATAAAACAAAATACTTATTTCAGGTTGACACTAAGGTCACAATTGTTGCAAGGCCCTATCATTTTTTACCAGCTGCAATAGGTTGGCTCGCTAACACTCCCCTATACCCCCAGCAATCTTGATGCTGTGATCTTTGTCAAGTTGCGAACTGGACTAGTAGAAACACTTCCATGGTCCCTGTTGGCGGTCCACGTGTTGAGGATGCTGGCGTTGCCAGGGCGACTATTGATGGACCATGGTTGAGAAATCTTTCAAGGATGGCTGGGGTCTTTCAACAAGCTTCCCCTGGAATTGCTCATCGTAAACTTACTTTGCTTTGTGTTCTGATCTCCAGTTCTTATTTGAACTAGAGACCTTCACTTTAAATTTCTGTCACTCTGTGTTGAATTTATGAAATAAAAATAGATTTGGAAAACAAATACGCCCACAACTGACACGAGAATCCCCCAGCGCAGTGAGGGTGGCGCATTATACATACTTGCCTTGAAAAAGCTCCCAGGGCATATTGCAAGCCAGACCTAAACTCGTCAGCTGTGGTTCTAATACTGCACACAAATAAAATAAAAACATTGTCGCAGACCTGTTCCCAAATCTATTTTGGTCTGAAAAGTTCAAGAAACAATCATAGCAAACAATGGAACTGGTGTCCTACGTTTTCTGGCATGAAACAGCTCAAAAAAGCTACCCTCCTCATTGTTGGAGGGTGAGATGTCAACCCTACTGACAAAATCTTGGGAGGGAAACCAAAGTCGGCCCCATACCTCTAAATGTGATATACATCGACCACATGCTCCTGCGTATATCTTGTAGATGCTTTTTAAGTCTTTAATGAGGTCTCTCTTTGTTCCTTATCGAGCAAAGCTTCTTCTTTTTTCTTTCCTGTACTACTATATATAAACCAGCCTGTTGTTAAAATTTGGTCTATTTTTTTTTCAAGGTGGATTTTCCCTGCCCTGCCCAAAAGGCATACAAAAGACAAGCCTACCTTGGGAAGGATGCAGCAAATTACGCACTTAACTCCATTTTAGTGAACAGATAGCACTTTATTCAGGCAGGACGATTTAACCAAAATCGTGAATGCATGTTTCTTCTTTAACCTCTAATATTTTCCTATGTTTCTGCTATATCTTTTTTATTACAACAGACATTACTCGTTTTACTCTCCAAAATTTTCGTTTACCAATAATAACTATCTGGAAGTTGCTCCCTTGGTTCTTATCCCGCTCCAGTCTTTTAAATGTATGTTGTCATGCTAGAGGATTATGTTGCCCCTGATTACTATCCAGCCCGCCTAACTGCTTGTCCCAATGCGGTCCTTGCACATTGTGGTTTGTCTTTATATCTTCTATTACAAAGATGCAGCAGTGGAGGGCATATAATCGCACATTTGTCTCCTTACAGATGTGGTCAGTACATGAAAAGCAACCTTATGTGGCGATACCACAGACTACACCCCTGCTGCAATGAGGTGGGAATGAGTCAACTGCTAAAGCAATGACCACTACAACATATTATTGGAGTCTGGAGCACGCAGAAAATACAGTGACTGTATTGTCTGTGTGTTCCAGACTCCAATAATATGCTGCCTTCATATTTTACACTGAATATGCACTTTGTTGCCACTGAGAGATAACCCAATTCATGATGGTGTCATCTCTGCCCGCCCAACAAAGTGCCTGTGTCTTTTAGACAATGCTCCACCATCGTTTTCACCTTCGTTAAATACATTTATGTTCCAGAAATAGACAGGTGGACACCATCCTGCCATCACGAGTCTTACACACAATACCTCCATCATTTACATGTTTAATTTCAAAATGTTTGTAAAATGTAGACATTTCTCTGTTTAATTCCCTTCTTACTTTCTCTATTGCTACCAACGTCCTAGCCACACATCACAATATCCTAGGCAACAATTTTGGTCACATTATTTGAATCTCAGGCCACCTTCTCTTCACCTGGGCCAAATCATTTCTTATTGCTTTGATCAACTCCAGAATTGTATTGAGTCAAATCAATCGATCCTAAATGCATAACAAGTAATTCAGTACCCCTAGATCCAGTTGTTGTACACACAAAATTGTATAAACTGAACCTATCTCATGCCTCTCTAGCCAGACCAAACTATTCTAAACTGCATATAACACAAGCATTGGCATAGCCAATAGGTCTCGCCTTTGGGACCTTATAAGTATTGAGTTATGCAGCAAAATATCATTGGTACAACAGCATCAACTGTTGCATGGCTAAACACTTATAAGGTCCCAAAGGCTAGACCTATTGGCTAAGCCAATGCTTGTTAAAAGTGAAAGCGCTACTTGTCTGCTGTTTACGGCAACACGGGAAGATGAGTAAGTGGATGCCTGCTTGTGCCCTGGTGACACTAGGTAGTGTGTGGTTACTTCATGCTTTGAATACACTCGCTTTTAAAAGTGAAAACACTGCACAGTAACACGAAAAGATGAGGAAGTGGATGCCTGCTGTGCACTGGGGACAAACTAAAATAAAATTAACGGCCAACACGGGCACACCAGAGGAATGGGCCAGGTTTTAAAACAAGCATTGAAAATGCAATAGGTATAGCCTTTAAGTTAAAGCCATTTGCTTTGCTAGTGGTTTTGTATAGCAAAGCAAATGGCTTTAACTTAATGGAAGGTGAGACCCATTGCATTTTTAATGCTTGTTTCTTACTTCAGGTAGTCCTCTGTCTGTGTTTACCAAATTGCTCGTGTTTCAACAAATTGCTCTAAGGGTAACTGGGAATTGGTAAGAAAGAAATCGGTGGAATGATCAAAATTTGGGCCTGACACTGAGTAACGTCTTTATTGTCGTTATTTAATCAACTAGGGATGCATCTACGAAGGCTCCGCCCCTCATTAATTTCCATATGTGCATTATTATTATTAATACAGAAAAGCCCCTCTATACTCCTGGCTCGGTGATGCGCTGGTGCGAGGCAGTGTCAGCACAAGTAGACACTGTGCATGTATGTGAGTTAAGAAGTAAGCCGTATGAAAAATAGTGAACGGGGCTTTAAAATCTCTGTTTACATTCTGAGGTTTCCTGTGCATGCCCTTCAGAAAGCAACTGATCGGCTTATGTGCGTGAAAATGGTTAGACTTGTGATGTCACTGGGGTAAAGGGGTGGGTAGTGTCACATCCGCCACAACCTGACATGGCTAGAAGAGAGGCAGATGAGTCCGTGTCCTTGATGACACGTCTGGTGCGAGGCAGTGTCAGCACAAGTAGACACTGTGCATATATGTGGTGGATGCAACCTGTGGGGGCAGTGTCAGTACAAGTTGCCGCAAGAGGATAAGTAGGTAGTGTCAGCACAAGTAGTTGGTGAGTGCGACCTGAGGGGGCAGTGTCAGTACAAGTTTCCGCAAGAAGATAAGTAGGTAGTGACAGCACAAGTTGACAGAGGGCTGGTAGTTGGTGGGTGCGACCTGATGGGGCAGTGTCAGTAAGTAAGGCAGAAAGGCGTTCCTGAGTGCTGCTGGCTGGCCTAGTGCATGGCGGCTTCACGCGTGCACGCTCACGTGCACGCAAGCGCTAGGCCAGCCAGCAGCACTTTGAAAAACTCACATACAAAATGTCTCTCCGTGCAGCGCATGCGCGTTGACTCAGCGAGACCTAAAAAACCTATTTGCATTCTGTAACTTCTGTTCACAGCATTCTTCCTTGGTAATTGCAAATAGAATGTCCTCATTTCCAAATTCCTAAATGGGAGTAGTCTGCCACTCAACTACAGAGTTATGATATATATATATATATATACACTATATGAATCTAAATGAAGGGCCACTGTTCCTGAGAGAAGACAGAGGGAGTAGTTTTAGAGTGATAAGAGGGGAAGTCAAGGTGACTTTTACTCAGTGGTGTAGAAAGGTCAGGTGGTACCTTGTGCGGAATATTTCTTGTCACCCCCGACTTGACAAAATGACAAAAATATGTGTTTAAAACACATATTTTTGCCATTTTGTCACCCCCCTTAGTGATGACACCCGGGGTGGCCCGCACCCCCTTCCTACGCCACTGCTTTTACTTGGTGCCCTCACACATTTCAAGGGATGCCATGCGTCATCATAGGGTGGTGCTTTTCTTTGGGCTGGAGCTGCAGTGCCCTACGGGTCCCCAGAAGGGTCTCGTTGGCGGAGATCTTTTTGTTATCATGCCATATGATGAGTGCGAGGTTGTGCTCATAAAGTGATGAGTGAATTAAAAGTGGCAAGAGGGTATCTGTTTAGATCAGATTTATTGATAGAGATCTCTCTGTCACGGTTAAAAAACCAAAAGGTTAGTGGCTGCTAGAGGGTTGTAATGGCCCTAAATAGCTATAAGATGGTACGCAAGTGTGTAGGCGAGGTATACTAGGTAGACATGTTTTGCGCATATAATGATCTTAGGAGGAGATCCCTAGCGCTTCATCCGGACGAATGAAAAGGTAGGATAGAGTGTTCACGTATTGGAGATGGCCTCCTCAAATGAAGTAGTAGCACCAGTTGGACCCTGTTGGTGGTCCAGTCTATAGGACTTATAAAATACTCCCCATGAGTCAAACGAGAGGGTGCATTTGGTAACAATGGTTGTGGTGAAAGGCACAAGCCCCTGCACCTACCCAAACTCTCGTAAGCTTCTTCTACCTGTTCGGCCTTTGTCACCAACCACTATTGTCTCCTTTTTACTTAGGACAGTGCTCTCTGCTTTAGTGGCAATTCGTGAGTGAAAAAAGAACAGGCTTGCAATCCTATCTTACCAAGCCTTTTCTTACCACAGCTAAAACCTGACTGTTCTGTATCCCTCTTCCACCACTCTGAACAAAATACATATTGTCAAGTTTCCCTATCCTTTGTTCAAACTTTTGCAGTGCTGTTAGTGGACACACATATTTCTCCAGTTCTCCGCTACCATACTGCTACCCCCTTCCCTGCTATCTTGGCATGCACTCACTTGAAACGTGAATTTATTTTCGAGGAAGAAATTGAGATTTTGAGCATTGTTGTCATAAATTCTAGTGAAGCCCTTAGGTAACTGAATCCAACCCTTCAACAGTCCACTTCAAAATAGAGATGAGGATTGTTATCATGGAAAAAAATACTTTATTTTAAAATTCTTAATGCGCCCCACTAAGCCAGGCGCTGGCGCATTTGGTAATTAAGTGTTATACTTCTCTTGATTTTAATTTTACCACTGTTGATTGTCTTTCACCCGCCTGGGCAGTTGAATAATTGTATTTAATCACATTTTAGAATTTGTTGGTTCTCTTGCACTCTTGCCTAGTCAGATCTTAGTGACAGGTGAAGTTCATGTGTGGATCGAGATTCCCACTGCCGTCCCTCCCCCAGAGTCTAGCTATCCAGATTTGCTAGCTCTCCAGCAGAATTTACATGGTGCTACCCATCAAGTTATCTATACCATGGATCCTGTATTTACACCTAAAGGTCTTATTACTAACATAAAGCCCCTATTAGGTTGATGTGACAATAATAGTAATGAGTTCTGTTTTATAATCTCTGGCAAAATCTCTTGTGCCCCAAATGTAATTTATATGATTGGACATTGGAAAACATGAAGCCCTTTTCTGTTATGGAACATTTAAATTCACTATCTAATTCAGGATGAGCGAGGCTGTTTCCAACCTTGATTACTTCAGTTTTAGGCAATCTTGAACGCATTCACACTAAAAATAAAACAAACTTAATTCTTGGACAATCTGGCACGCATACAAACCAAAAAGAAAGCCGTTGTCTTGAACCTCATAACTTTTTTTTCCCAGTAATTGACTCTTAGTAAGTCACATGTCGCAGCACCAGAACATATTCATATTGGAGCAGGGTCAAGACTGATGCGCACATGACTCAGATTAGACCCAGCCTTATGCAAATCAGTTTTTATCCTGCTCCAGTAGGAACAGTCCAGCCCAAATTACCAAGCCAGGACCTCTCTGAACCAGAACACAAACAACCCAAGACCCGTTTCGGGCTCCCACGGCCAACTACAGATTACCTTCCTTGCTTTTAGGAAACAGTGAACGTTTTGGTTGTTTCTTATTATAGGTACTAGGTTTTTTTACTTTTTGTGTCAGGGAGTTCTGTTATTGCATTCAGTGCAGTGAATACAAATAAATCCTTTCAGATGTTCGAGCTTTACAAATGTTGGTTGTTGTCAACATGTAAGGATCATGATCAAATGTTTTGTGACCTGTAAAGATAGGTCTGGTGAGGTTCTCAGCATGTTAAACTGGGTCTGCAAAAAAATGTTGGCCTTAAGCAAATGCAGTCATTTAGTCCAAAGGGAATTTAGGGGCAGATTTGCTATATGGCATATAGGCTATTTCACCGCTGGGGTTGTGGGTGCCCTGCCTCCACCTGCCTCCACCTGCCTCCACCTGCCTCCCAGCAGCCTGCCTTCCATATTTACAGCGCTCCTTTGCTCTCGGGGGAAATTTTTGACTAAGATGCTTCCATCGATATAGAAGGAGAACTATCTTTCAAAAATATAATGGTGGACGGACCGATATTATGGTTTCAGCTCTGTATTTTGTTTGTTCCTCAGAAAAAAAAGTTCAAAGGCGGGTTTCCTGTTGCAGAACAATCAATTTCCCTGACATGCAGGATTTTCTTTTCCCTGTGCAGGGGTATTTCTGATGATTTTTCCTGCACTAGTCCACTGTGCCTTGCATCACAGACCTGGGCTGGGAAAATGTGGTTGGAAGGGATGAGTTGACATAATATGTCGTTGTTTCTTATTGACAAACTCTAAATGACCCCATTTCATAACCCATTCAGGAGATCACAGGGCAGACAATGAGCTTAGGCTCTGCAAACTGGGCCAAGTACAACCCTTTCCGCACTTGGCTTTCAGATGAGCTAGGGCGAGCAGTCCAAGGCTCTCAGGGAGTGAGTGTGGGGAACAAGAGCACACAACCTAATAGTCAACCAACAGGGACAATAGTGTAATGCCCAGCCCAGTGCTTATCTTATAAGTAAAACAAAATTACTTTAATCTAGGCCTGGGTGAAATGTTAATTACGACAGCATAATTTGCATCATTTTGAGAATTTCACATTTAGCTTGTTACATTCATCTGTAGCAGTGGACCTTTGGCCAATCTTGGTTTCCCACTTTTTCGGTGCTACAGCTACACTCTCTCTCATGTCAGCAGTACTAGTAATTCTTGCCCTCTGCCAACTGCCAGGCATGACAGTGGTACATGATCTGTATCCATCTTAGTGTGGCTCACACAAAAACTAGGCAAGGAGTCTAAGGGACCCATTCACAGCACACGACATTCCTGGCTTGACTCTCTGGAACAGTCAAGTTTCTCTAGGTGCTCCACATATGGACAACAAGCTGTGTTTCTCCTCTTAGACACGCCTAATGAAGAGCCAAGCATGCTGTTTTCCTCTCTTAGCGGGCAGACATGCTTCTAGGCACTTTGGCAGACACCCAGCTCCTCCTACAGAAAGTGCAGATTTCAGGTGGTCTCCTCATTTTTGGGAGATTGGTTGACAGGCAGACACTAGCCTAACTAACAAAGTGGGGAATTTTGAGTCCCACTTAATTCCCATTTTCCAGATGGGAATGTGGATACACTGTTGAAGGATTCAGAACCAATTTGTATCAGTGCTCGGGAGGGGCTAACAAAGTTCTCACTGAAAATCTAAAGGTGGCCCTTTGTCTATCTGCCTTCACTTCACTGTATGGGCCACCATTTTCCATCCACTGTATTGCAGGCAGTACACTTCCATTGTCTGGGAAAGCTGTCCTCATCCTCCTTCTTGTACCATGCGAAACTTGGGATACTCTAAATGGATCCCACTGGGCCCAGGTTGTATGTATGTGTGTATGTATCTGGCATTTCTATAGCACAAACCTAGCCACAAAGCAGCAGAGCACTGTACATGGTCAAAGGCATGCATAAGGGCAACGAGCTATAGAAAAGGAATCTGGTTGTGGATAGATAATGCATTGTGCTGTAGTGTTCTTTAAAGAGGTGAATCTTCAACTCTTTCCTAAATTAGAGCAGTGTTGGTGCTGAGGGGATATGGAGATGTTGTTCCAGATCCTGGTTGTATCAATGGAAAAGGCTTGCTGTTTTTTTTTTTTGTAACACTTCTCAGTCCGCAATCCGATGGTGTCCTGGCTGCGCTTGTGCTAAGAACCACCAGAGATGGTGATAAGTGGGGGTGCTGGTTCTGATGATTTTGTAAATGATGCAGCTGGTTTTGAAGATGGTGTGGGCTGTCAAGGGGAGCCAATGGAGTTCCATCAGAGTGGGGGTTATGCGATCATTGTTTGTCATGCCCTGGATGAGATGTTGGATGCAGAGTGTAGGATGCCTCAAAGAGCCGACAGTGTGAAGTCTGCAAGGCAATGGAGCAGGGCATTACCATCATCCAGATGTGTGAGTGCGCAGGCTTGAACAGCAGTTCGGAAGTCACTTTCTAGAAGATACAGTTTGACATTCTTCAGAAGAGAGTGCTGGTTGGTGTCCAGGGTGAATCCAAGTGATTTGGAATTTGCTGTGAAAGTTGGGTTTCGAATCCGTCAAATCCGTCATGGTTCATGCCATTGAGTCAGGTTTGTACTGGCAAATAAC
This sequence comes from Triturus cristatus, assembly GCF_964204655.1. NCBI lineage: Eukaryota > Metazoa > Chordata > Amphibia > Caudata > Salamandridae > Triturus > Triturus cristatus. The sequence continues at coordinate 787,866,178 of NC_140584.1, read as the reverse complement.
AAGATTTTAGTCTTCGTTGGGTTGAGCGTACAATAGATGCTGGACATCCAGGTTTGAATGATGAGCAATGTTTGAGGCATTAGATGTCTGAAGCAGAGAAGACTTTCAAGTGGAGTTGTGTATCATGGGCATAGTGGGGAGTCTTGATGCTGTTATCTGTGCGTAGATCACCAATCAGCTCCATGTAAAGGGTGAAGCTGATAGGAGACAGTATGGAACCCAGGGAGACTCCACATGTCAAAGGGATCTTTTATGACCTTGAGGTGACCATGTGAACAAACTGATGTTCGTAGAAACGTCATGACGTGAACCAGAGAAGTGCATTGCCCGTTTGAAACTCCAAGGTGCATATGAGGTTGGAATGGGCGACTGTGTCGAAGGCAGCTGAGACGTCCAGCAGTATCAGGCAACAGTGGTCATCTTCATTTGTGGTCAAGCGTGACCTCAAACCAGACTGGTAGTCATGCAGGAGATCGTAGTCATGCAGGAGATCGTTAGTACTGATATGATCTTGGAGATAAACAGAGACTGCTTTTCCATTGATCTTGCCAACGAATGCTAGGAAAGTGTTGGGCTTGTAGTTGGTGATGTCATCAGGCTCTAGCGTAGGCTTCTTTAGGAGTGAGAGGATCTGGCCTGTCTTGAGATCCTTGTGTGAGGCAGGCATTGACAATGGTAAGTAGAGGTAAGAGAGGATCCCCAGTTCTCAGACTCACACAGCATACATAGTCCTACTACAGCACATCTGCTATGCACTCAACATAAATGCATGATGGAAATGTTCTGGGGTTCACATACTAGCGGGTCTTTACGTGAGAGGAACCAGCAGGTGTGCCTCTTTTTGACACAGAGAAAAAGGTCTGGTGACACTAGTGGGTCACTATATGCTGGCACGACCGCTTAGTAGAATACACCCAGTAGTCCAATGTCCATCCGATGGCATGCTTTATACATGCCTCCAGGTCACAGAATAGATTCTGCACTTTGCATTTCCATGGACAGGCCTAGACCTCTGCTCAGACTCTTGTTCAGGATGGCTCCAGAGCCAAAATAAAAGTCATGATACTGGTTTTCCATGCAACTGTCCACACCCATTTACCATGCTCGAGACATTAGCATGCCATCACCCCCTTGGTTCTTCCAGTTTGTAGTTAGGTGTTAGTTGTTTGTTTCTGTGTGTGCTTTTAGTTGTATGGATTCAAACGTTTTCGTTGTTATTTTCTTACATGGACAATCTTTAGCATTGGACCTCAGTGGCGGCTGCTGTCAGTGAAATTCGGTGGAGCTGCGCGGGCACGAATAACGAAAGAAAATGAGAACTTACCTGTTGCCTTCCACCTCAGTGCCCTTCTGCTACTCTGCTCCTGACTCGACAGTCCTTGGGCTGGTGCACAGGCTCCCAGACTCCCATACGCCAATCCAGTTGCTGCTCTCATGCTGGTAATACTATTACCCAGCATGATAGAAGCGCCTGGATTGGTCTGAGCGGGTTGGTTTGGCAGTCACTCAGGGGAGTTTCTGCCTGTTCTCCACCGGGCTGTGCAACACAGCTCAGTCTGGAGAAGTCTAAGTGCGCATGTCGTTTTGGCAGTCCTAATACAGCCAGCCAAACCGTCATGTGCACTTGCAGTGTGCACTATGCCTCCTCCCTTCTGCTATCCGTCAGGATGGCCCCGCCCCCAGGACTCGGCTCAGTGACAGTGATGAAAAATAAAATGATATTAAAACTGTTTTATTAACATTTTATTTTTCATGTTTGCATCTGCTGGCTTCACCCTAACGGAGGAGCCGCTGCCGCTGGGCATGTCAGAAATATTTTTGTGAGTTACTCTCTGGGTTTCAGTTGTGCAGTAAAGTGTTTGTTCATAATTTAGACTCATGCTGCTGCAGAACTAGCAACAAGCTGCATTTTGATAGGTTTTCAGCATACTCTTTGGCGTGCCCTGAAACCGCTGCGCGTGGCATGGCTGCAACAATAAACACTAATAACAACAAGAGATGACCCGAGACTGCGGGGTCAGCGGCAGAAGCACTCAAGAGGAGAATGAAACGAGGCGCGCGAGGCTACGGCCGGAGCCTCCGCAGCGCGAGCTAGGCTCCAGAGCTCTGTTCATTAATCTGCGATAATTAGACTTATTTGCCGAGGTTAATGGCGGAGGCTAAGGATAATTAACCACACTTTCCTCCTGAAGAAATCATAAATGCTTCTAACCGTGACAGGCGTCCAAGCTGGAGGATTTCCTCACGCCTCTCAGTAACTCGCTCTGAATATCCACACTCTTCCAAAAAGCTCATTACAGACATCTTTTCCCTGTTGAGCTCTAAAGCTTCACCTTCGCATTGCGTGGGCCCATATCCATCAAAAGATCTTTGATTCTTTTATCTTTATAAGCGCACGTGGGAGTTCAGCAAAATAGCACGGACGGATGAAGAAAGGGCGGGCCATAAATCCCTGCAGTGCGCAGGCGCCTCCCACACTCACGAGCACCCCTACTCCACCCAAAACCATTTTAGTAGCAACATCACATGACGTTTGCCCTGGTGACATCACATGACGTTTGCCCTGGTGACATCACATGACGTTTGCCCTGATGACATCACATCATGGTCTCTTTAACCTTGTTTACATTACCCAAAGTGATATCACTAAAGTTAAAAAATACAGTAAGTTCAAGATCAATAAGGTAACAAACAACATTCTAAAGCAGAGAGATGTATTTTTCCTACGACCGGTATCTTATCTGGGTGTTGTCATAATAAGCCACAGAGATAAACTGCCTACGGGCTCATCGCTGCACTCATTTTACTGCAGCACCTTTAAGGCCTCAGCAAAACCTTTAGTAATTAACGCCCTTCCAGGGGTGATATAAATCCCTTCAACACGCAGTGAAAGTTAATATCTCACCTAAGGTTTCGCAACCTTGATTTTCCATGGTGCACCTATTGCATACTGAGGGTACAGCCTCAATATGCCAGGGATTTTGCTATCACTCACAGGTACTGTCAATTATACGCCCATATAGAGCATCAAATGCACACTTACATTACAAATGCACAGGTACAGTCTCTCATCCTCAGAGACAGTTGCCTGCATGCCCGCGTACAATGTTACATGAAAAACCACATACATCATTTGCCAGGCATAGCTTTGAATTCCCAGGCACATACAACCTCAAAACTCAGTTACCAGGCACGGTCTCAAATTGCAACGTAGAGACTGACATGTCCAGGCATAAACACCGCTGGTATGCATAAGGCAAGTGCCACATTACAGCATACACTTCACATGCCTGGCTTCACATACTGAATCATATCTCCATATACCCTGGTAGATACCCAGATGTGCAAGCACAACATCAAACATCAGGTCACAGCTGTCATATGGCCAGGCAAAACCACTATATGCATATGCACGGTCTGAAATGAGAAGGCATATCCCTAAATGCCCAGGAACAGCCTGAAGTACCTACTATCAGTTGACCAGGTGCACCCAACACATCTGATGTTGATGCGCCCCGATATGAAGTATATTATAGGAGCATATAAGAAGGAACCCCAGACAGGTAGTGGAGGACATTTTGAGGGGCACTAACTGGCCTTATAACGCTCCCATCTCCTTTATAAAATAGCCTTGAGCAAAACCTGTTCCAAATCAAAGATATTTACCCCCAGACAGTAGGCACTTTGAGGGGCTCTGCCTTTGCTCAGAGCCTTGTGAACCTTTATATCCACTCCATTGAAACTACTAAGGGCTTCAATGCCCAGATGCCCTTCCAGAAGACTGAAAATGTGTGTCCTTACATGCACAACATCCTGGTGGTCCAGAATTAGAACAATTAATCAACTCTGGACGTCCTCAAGAGGATTAACAGCCAAGATACATATCATAAGTTCATAGCCACCATGACTAAAACCGAGGCAATCTCGTTGTATCTGTGCATCATTGACAACGTAGGGACCCTGACAAGAGCTCCTTACTAAGTTTGACAGCTACCACCCAAAAGTATTGAAGGAGAACCTACTCTAGGGCCAATACCTTAGAATAAGGTGCCATTGCACTCACCGTAAGACTTTTGAGGAACAAGCTATCCACCTCACCAGAAAGCTGATGACAAGAAAATACAACCAAACAGGAACAAAAATGACCACGAAACAAATTCTGGCCCGCCCTGAGACATATTGGAAAGAAAAGCACAACAGATCACTTACTCGCTGAAAAAGTGTAAAATAATCCCTGGTCTATCCAGGACTGAGAGAGTAGAATATGTTACACGCCCACTGTTGGGCAGAGTCTGAGAAATGAGCAAGCCCACTGAAAATCCACAAATCCCAAACCCGAAGCTACTGTGTACCTTTTGTGGCCTATCAAGTGTGCAACAATACTTTCTTTATTGTCCATGTGGAATAAGAAGATACAAAAGAGCTTCAAAGACATTAGATCTTCGCCTGAGAAAACCATGGGAAACAAGGACAAACTGCGCTTGTGGCTTTGTAGTACTTCATCAATTGCCTATTTGAGCTCAAGCGTGTGGACATGATTACAAGTAAATTGACAATATGTATATTAAAACAAAACATTTTTATTTGACATACATATCTTAGAAATAACCCTGTTACAGACTATAACAAAATGAACCGCTCCCTGTAATATATGAAGCGGACAGCTCATGGTGAATAGGGACATCACCCTGGGCACACTCACCCCCGCCCCCTCATTAAAGAGTACATATTGGTATTTAAGATGAGAATCCATGTGGTAGAGCCACGTTGAGTGAGATCGAATGTGGCTCCAGAAAACCTAGTACTCATTGAAGAGACGCCTGCTCCTGTTAGTTGATGTGTAATACATCAGCGTTTCCTTAATCTCGTTTGCAGTCACTAAAACTGTACATCGGTATTTAATTAGCATACGAGTAGCCAAGGTAAGTAAGCCTTTCTTTGGCGATTTTGGAAGACCTCATTGAGGTGTGAGTATACCAGAGCCTGCATTGTTGTTCTGAAGTCATGATGAGGGCTGTATGTATTTAGGGGCATATGTACAAGGAAGTGGCGGAGTGAGGCATTAGCTGTCAAGGCTTAACGTCTCACTCCGCCATTTAAGAAACACAAGGCTGCACCATATGTACAAGGATATGGTGCAGCCCTGTGTTTTCCCCTGCGCTGGCGCTGCACTTAGCAGTGTAGCGCCAACGCAGGCACCCTTGCACCATAGTGGCAGGGTGTCTGCGTACAGGAGAGGATTGTTCATGTGTAGGAAGGTGTCCCTTCCTGAACATAACCAATCCCGAAATGCCATTTTGTCACTTCTATGTGACACGTCATTTTAAAAAATATATTTTTTATGTGTAGGAAGGTTCACCATCCTACACATAAATAATCCAAGGCTTTTTGCTTTTTCCATGTGTGCTGCACAAGGCAACACACATAGAAAATGAAAAAAAAGGAGAAATAAAGCATCTCTAATCATTTCGCTAAATAAAGACCAGGTTTCCCTGGCCTTAATTTTGGCGCTGCATCCTATTTACGCTGCCCTTGTAAATAGGGGGCAGCGCCAAAATCAATGGGTTATGTGGTGGAAAGCCCACCGCAACACCCACTGCCCACCCCTTTCACGCTAGCATTGCGTGAAAGGGGGGCTTATTTACAAGGCAGCGTTACGCCACATTAAGTGATATAACGCTGTCTTGTAAATAAGGCAAGGCCCCTATCGCCACGGAAATGTAACAAAAGGTGACGTTCCCGTGGCGATAGGGGCTTGTACATATGCTCCACAGTTTGTTTAGTAGGACTCATAGAAAGAAAGCAATATTTGCATGTTTCACAATATGATGTGTTTGAAAGGGAAACCAAGCACTATAGCAGACTGGACCAGTTTGGAAGTGAAGAGGTGTCTGAGTTGCAGAAGACATGCTTGGATAGGAGGGGATGTTTCCACGAGGAGAGGAGGAGGAGGAGAAACTCGTTTTTTGGTCGGATTTAGTTTCAGGGATTTCATTTCTCATGGCGTGTATGTGAGCGGACTTTGAGTTGAATAGTGCACAGCTTGCCATGCTCACTAACTGTGCTGTGAACTATACCTTTATCTTTACTCCTGGCTGCACAGTCAACCACTGGCGAGTCTGCAGGGACGTGAAGAGCAAGGGTAAGGACTATGAGAGAACATGACCATAAAAGAAAACCGAGTCACAACAATGTGGTTTCCCTACCACAGTAACTTATTTATAGCATCTTGTTTTAATTCTCTTCAAGTTCTTGCATGTCTTGTAAGATCCTCCAGGAGGTCGAACACATTAACCAGTGAAGTAAGAGTTAGTCCTATGCAGAACACAGAAATTTCAGACACACTGCGGGCCTTATTTATGAGGCATTGCGACACTTTTGCGCTGCCGGTGCGTCACTTTTTGTGATAAACAATCTTCCCATGCACGCAGACACCCTTGCACTATGGTGCAAGGCTGTCTACGTTGGCGCAAAGCTGATAAGTGTAGCGCCAGCGCAGGAGGAAATGCAAGGCTGCACCATATTCTTGTAAATATGGTGCAGCCTTGGGTTTCTGAAGTGGCGGAGTGAAGCGTTGAGACATAAAGGCTTAAGCCACACTCCCCCACTTCCATTGTACATATGCCCCTGAATCTGCTCACCTCAAATGTCTGTTTCTCTAGCAGAGTTTTTAAGAATTAGCACAGTGTCATAGACGCCGATGTAGAGAGTAACACCGCCTTTCGCTTTTATTAATTCCAGGTTGGCTTGAATGGAATTTTACAAATCCAAGGCTATAATACGGCGAAAGGAGTGTTAAAAGACTTTGTCACTATAGCTTGGCTTGGATGGCACTGTGCTAATCCTATGGTTCAAAACTGCTTGCATACATATTTCAATGAGTTGGTAATCACTTGTGCACATATAAATGTAAAGTAAAAACATGGCGCCCTTTGAGTGTGAACAAGGCAGCGTGTGTGGCTGAAGTGTATTACAACAGCCGACCAGTAAATACAATTCTGGAGCAGCTCTGGTGCGTTGGGGCCTGTTTTGGGAGAAAGGATGGGAGCTGAGTGATTGTTATATGGAGGGAGCCGCATCCGGTTTTGTTGACACCCCCCTTGGTCAGGTTCACAGTGGGTTTGAGACTGAAAGGAGAGAGGATACATACGAATCTGTGAGGAAAGTGGAGAGGATATATAAATATCTCCACACAGAGTCCTCCTTGTAGACTATGACACAGCGGCACAGCACAGAGCCATCCGCAGCCTCGTTGGTGATACAAGGGGGTTACAACTTATCAAGTGAACGCCAGTATTCACCAAAGGTGCAAAACAATCATTGGACATCGATACGGCAGGCATGTTTCGGCTACACGCCTTCAACTCAGCCTCACACGCAATTACAATGGACATCATTTCATCATTTAGTTCTTTGTCAGTCTCATTGGCCCTCGAGCACTAGAACTGCAAACTCATATCACAGTTACGGCTACATTTGTCATCCGTTTTCTTGATTCGGTAAACCCATTCTCTAAGCACAGCACATATTCTGTATGTACAACTTTTAAGTCAATACAACTCTACCTAAGCGATGTTAGTGATTTCATACATATTTACACTCTCATGTCTTGCTATTTTAACCTGTGTCTTTTGGGGGGATTATGTGCTGATTTGCTGATCAATTTCAGCCACTGACAACAATACCTCATGCACTTCTATTGTTTCTTAAAGAATCCTAAGATGACCCTGTCCAACAACGTCATCCACCAGCCCATTACAGCAATGACACATGCTCATTCATAATGTTCGTAATTCAATGTGTGTAATGGCACTTTTGCCGGCGTTCTGTTTTATATCCAATTTGGCACTTTAGAAGCGGCTATTTGCTGCTACATAGTGCTGTTTGCAGCCGCCACCTATTGGGTCACCGATGTTCAGCCAGAGCGCCGCCAGCGTCCTGCGCCGGGACATCTCATGCTTTGCGGACACTGCCACACATCATCACAAAGTGGATTTAGTCTGCTACGGACCCCTCTATTCAAATTATGAGGATTACTACTGATCGCTCTCCAGAATCTTTGGAGGCCTTAGACAATGTATTTCCTATATTCATGTCAAGACAAATGAGCACGCAGATCTACATATTGTTGCCTTGTTCTGACAAGGTCATTGTGGTATGGGCTCAGCCTTTCAAATAACTCAAAAATAAACAAGGAGCAGCCGCATGGATTAGGCAATTGCGTAGTTTAGTCTCTAATGGGCCCACGACATGACGAGCTACCATCTGTGCTGGCCCGTTGGAGTGGGGCGCGGGGGGCCTGGTGATGCACTAGGTGCAAAAAGTAATGGGAGCCCACACAGTTCACTTTTCTGTTGGCAGGAAGACCCCGAGCGGTCTCCACGCCGTGTTTTTATCTCCTCGAGCCCGCCCCGAGGAGTGCATGCACTAGCTACAATGTATAGAGGAGCCCATCTGGCTTCGGGAGCTGGAACTGGTCCTTGCTTCTTCCAAGTTGGGGTTTCTCGTCTCGCTTGGCGAGCGTGGAAGAGGACCCCTGGGGTTTGCGCAGCTGCGCCAACCGGTGTTTCTTAAGTGTTTCGATCAGGAGTGGATGGCATTGGTGGCTCATCCTGCATTGGATCTCCTCCTTCCTCCAGTGCAGCAGGTTCTCTCATGGCCTGGCAGGGTCCTGGCACCCTCTTGAACCACGACACATTTCTCGTGACCGTTTGTTGTCCTCTTCTTGCTGAGATCATGGTACCTCGGACATGAGTGACACTCCACACCTCCGGTTCGTAGGGTGTCCGAAACTTCTAGCCAGGGTGTCTGTCTATGACTACCACATAGTTTCCCACGGTTATGGAGGGTGTTTTAGCGCCTCGGGTGAGGCTTGCCTTTTTGTTATGTTTCTCTCCTGGCCTGGACTGCCGTGTTGTCCTTCTCAGGGGGCTTACAAACAGGGTCTGTCGTAATGCTGTCTCGCGGGGCTCTTCTGAAAAGTAAGTGATATAGTGCGCAGTGAGTTGTGCTGTGAGATGGTTGCCGATAAGCGTCTAGGAATTGATGCAGGGCTCTTTCCGCATCTTTTCCCTGTTCCACAGCAATGCGCAGTATTCAATTGAGTGTTCACATGAAGCGCTCGACCTCCACATTTGCTCTGGGCCACTGGGGTGTGATCTTTCTGTGCCTGATGGCTTTCTTTTCCAGATATTCCTGAAACTCTAGTGTAATCTTAGTTCCTCCCTGAGGCCCAGAAGTGCAAAAGTCCTGTCGAGGGCCATTTATCCTTGAGTGAATGCCGTGGACTAACTAATTCCACTACTGGAAATTTTAAGTAAGAGTCCATTAGCACCAGAGTGTAGCGTCCTTCCGGAAAACTGCCAAAGTCGGTGCTGACTTTAGACCGGGGTGCTTCGCTGGGTTCCTCCGTGATTATTGGCGCTGGGGCAGAGCCACCTCTGGTGATGGCACATTAGTGGCAGCTTCTGATCTTCTCCTCCACGGTGGCATCTATGTTGGGGAACCACAGCTTGCACCGTAGATGTGCCTTAGTCTTTGCCATACCCTGGTGACCCATGTGTGCTAGACTGATGTCTTGGTGTTGCAGCTTCTTCAGGACTACGATCACATGGCCTCGTAACATGACACCGTGCTCTCCCTCGCTGAGTTCGCTGCCGATTCTCCAGAGCTGCTGTCACGCTAGCTAATCTACTGTATTGAGCGCCTGCACGCCGTCCAAGAAGTGAGTCTACCCTCTGGAGAGGCGGGCTTTTTTCGCCCTTTCTGGCATCTCGTCCATGGCGGTGGCTAGCCTGAACTCTTCAAGTGTTATGGCTTTGGGACACGTTTCCCGAGTGATCATCCAGACCAAGACTTCGGTGTGTGCTTCGTCTCGATGTGAGTGCTGCATGGTCATCGTTTCCGGGTGTCTCGAGAGGTAATCTGCTGGGTTGTGTGCCCCTGGACGGAATATCACCTTCAATCTATATGCCTGTAGCTGCACTGGCCACCTCTCTATCCGGGGTGGAGCCAATCTCAGCGTCCCTGCTAACAGGGGGATTGTGGTCAGTCACTACTTGAAATTCCTGTCCCTAGAGATATAGATAAAAAGTGCTGGCACGCCCACTTCATGGCCAGGGCTTCCCTCTTGATCTGCGCATATCTCGATTCAGTATCAGACAGTGCGCGGCTGGCGTATGCGACAGGCCCCATGTTTCTTGATATCGCTCTTGGAGGAGGACTGCTCCAAGCATCTACCACCACCTCGGTGAACCTTCCTAGATGGAAGTAGGCCATGACCGTTTTGTCCATTAAGGCTGCTTTGATGGCATGGAAAGCTGTGTTGGCTTCGGCGGTCCATTCCCATGGGCGACCGCTGCGATTTAGGACTCGTAGTGGCTCGGACAACGAAGCAAGATTCAGAATAAACCTGCCACAGTAGGTGGCCATTCCTAGGAAGCTGCAAACGTCTGTGAGCGAGGTAGGGGTTTGAGTTGATTGGATGGTGGTAGCCTTCTTGGTGTCCACCCTCAAACCTTCCCTGGAGAAAGTGTAGCCAAAGAAATCCATGGACTCTTGGTAGAATGAGCATTTTGTCTGTGGAGTGTTAGGCCACAGTCCGCCAGCCGTTACAGTTGTGTGGTGATCTTTCAGGGTGTGTGAAAACACCAGGATGTCGTCACTCAGTTTGATGACGCCTTGTAGGCCGGACAGGGTCTCTCGGATGGTGTTTTGGAAGACCTCTGCCTCCGAAGATACCTCAAAACTCAGCCTCTTGTACTGGCGTAGCCCGATGTGGGTGGAAAAAGTGGTGATTAACCGACTCTCCGGTTCAAGTTCTAGCTGATGGTAGCCAGCATTCAGGTCGAGCTTTGAGAACCACATGGCTCCGTTGAGGTCTGCCATGATGTCATCCATTGTGGGCGTGAGATGACATTCCCGCTTGATTAGGGAGGCGCATGTCCACACAGAGTCTGATGGCGCTGGGCTGTTTTGGCTTCGGCGCAATGACTAGTGGTGTCACCCACGGAGAAGGGCCTGATACCTTCTCAATGACGTTGAGATCTTCTTCAGTTTGGCTTCCACCTGCGGACGCAAATGAAATGGCACTCTCCGATGCCTCAAGGCAGTCGGTCTGATGGAGGGGTTGATGTGCAATTTGAACTGTTTGCCTTTGAGTTTGCCTAGACCTTCGAACAGTTCTAGGAATTCGTGGAGTATGGTGTCGGAGTGTGAGTCGTGCACCTAATTTGCGAAAAAGACCAGGCCAAGGTCTTCTGCGGTGTGGCAGCTCAGTAAAGTTCCTTTCTTCCCTTCGGTGATGTGGGACCGGACTTTCGTTGTGTGTTTGTCATAGGAAACTTCAGTTTCAATCACTCCTCTCAGGGGGATGGGGTGTGTTCCTTCATACGTGTATATTCTTACATTCGTGGGCGCAAGTGGGGGTCGTGGAGAGAGCTGTTCATATTGCTCAGAGTCCATGATGTTCACGGACACCCCGGTATCAATCAGTGCCCGGGCGTCGACCCTGACACTTTGACGGTGCACATGGAAGGAGGCCTTTTGTGCTTGCCCGACCGACTCACAAAGGATATGACAAAGACATCATCATCATATTCACCCAGGGTGAATTGACGCCCTTGTGCAACACCCTCCTTTTGGACCTGAGGATCATCAATTGACAGTTGACGGATTTGTGACATGGCCCCACGTTGCTTGGTGAACGGTGGCCGAGACCTGCTGTTCCGGCACACTTTTGTAAAGTGGTTTGGCTTCCTGCCCTGTGAGCAGGTTTTCCCTCTGGTGAAGCATGGCCCAGCAGGGGGGTGTTCTGCTCCGCAGTTGCCGCATTTGCCACCTCCTTGTGTCCTGGACATAGTGCGCACGGGGTGCGGGCGTCGTTGGTCCGCTTCAACTCTTCCCTCTTTGATGGGAGGGTATTTGGAGGCATGAGACGCTGTGGCACCTCTGTTTAGGGCAGCTTCCATTTCCTCTGCTTGGCCGTCTGACAGTTCATAAGATCTGGCAAGAACCAGTGTCTTGTCCAGTGAGATGCCTGGTTGTCAAAGAATCAGCTTTCTGAGCATCACCGAGTGGCACACTTGAATCACTTGAGCTCGGATCTCTTCCCTCTGATCAGCGAACGTGCAGGTGCTCGCCAGTCGCCTCAGGGGCACGTAGAACATATCTACGGACTTGGTGTCAGACTGTTTTTCCCACCGCAGCTTGAATCGCTCAAACTTGGGGTTGAGCTGGGGATCAAAATGCCCATTGAGGGCTGTGACTGCCACTTATAGTCGGCGTGGACGTCTCCCGTGTTCGGAAGCGTCTCGAACAGGTCATATATTTCTCCACCTCTGTAATATATCAGCAAGGTCACTGATCTGCCGGTCTACCTTGTGACTTTAGAATTGTGGTTGAGGCGTCTGATCCATGCCTTCCAGCATGGGGCTGCAGTTGCAGGGTCAGCAGTTTCACTGAATGGGCATAGCGGGGACACCGTGGCCTGATTATGAATCTGGGGTGGCGGTGGTGCTACAGCACCCTCTTGGTGGCTCGTAAAACCCTCTCGGGAGGGTGTACTCATGGTGTCTTTTGCAGCTAGGACTGGGCTGCCTTCTGGAGCAGGCCTGGTGTCTTACTTTGTGCAGGGTGGACACTGTGGTTGTTGTCCTCTTGTTTTTTTTTTTTCTTGGAGAGGGCCCCAAATCCTGTGGCAAAATGTATGTCTTTCACTAATTTAGTTCATCAGTTATTTTGTGTTACTGAGCCTCCCTGGGCGTTAGGTACCACATGGCTGGATAGTGTTGTGACTGAGCTAACCAGTGCGATGCTGACGGGTGGCCACTATGGTCAATACAGTGCCCAGAATCGAATGCACAAAGCAGCTACGTCCAGCGTCGATTCGTGTTCAGCTGCGGTGCTGGGAAAGCGTTTCCTGCCTTCCAGCCCACGACCGGCCTGGGAGATTGAGGACAGAGGCGGGGTCTTGTCAGCTGTATTACCGGCGATCCCCGGCACGAGATGCGCAGAATTCCGGAGCCGATGGCAAGCGAGCAACATCACCAGCTTATGGGCCATGGACCAGGAGAGATGGAGGGACTGGGAGAACGGTCCCACCCCTGTGGTGTCGGCGGGTTCAGGACACCAGGGCCTGCGGTGTATCACTGCTGGTGCGCAGAAGAAGGAGCCTCCATTCCAGAGACAGGTATGGAGCGAGGCGCGGGACCGCAACCGGCCTCGTCGCCAATGTGCTGGCCTGCTAGAGTAGGGTGCTGGGGGCCTGGTGATGCACTAGGTGCAAGAAGTAACAGGAGCCCACATAGCACACTTCTCTGTTGGCAGGAAGACCCCGAGCGGTCTGCTCGCCGTTTATTCACCTCCTCCGGATGAGCCCGCCCCAAAGTGTGCATGCACTAGCTACAATGTATAGAGGAGCTTAGATGGCTCTCTACACCATCCAGCTCCAAGTCCGCATGCAACTGACTCACCTGTCTGCTCTAGAACCGGGCAGTCACTCAAAAAGACACAGTTCCAAAAGGAAAGCATAGAATATTAAGCTACAATCCAATGGAAACGATACAAAAACAAGATACATACAAAAGGTGCAAAACACAAATGATAATAAATGTGAAAACATGAGCAGTGTAAACATATGAAAGCATAAGCGGTGTAAACATTTGCTTTCCAATACCACATCACCCCCCTTCCTTACAATAAATGAACAAAAGATTAAGTGAGAATATAATCATGTAGCTTAGTAGGCAATTTGATTGAGCGTTGGCTGTGAGAGGATGAAGACTCCTGGAAAGATTTACTCAAAACACAACTGACTCTGGAAGTTTGGAGTCAGTCGGCCCACTTTTATCCTCTGCAACCCTAGCACTGGTTTCTCATCTACTTGCACTGAACTGCGAATTGGTTGAGGTGGTACCCAAATCAGTCACAGCTGAGGTGTGGAGTTCATGGGTTAAAGAAGCAGACACATCCCCACAGCCAACATGATAATATATAGCCATCTCAGTCATCATACATGTGCTGAAATATGTCTACTTGACTTTCTGTACACTGTTCTTATTCCACTGTTCTTATTCCACCATCTCCTTCCATCAAGTAAGACAGAAGGTTTACTGGCCCTAACAACTTGTGCTGGTAGAGAAAACTTGGATTGACCTTTACTGACTCTCTACAGTTTCTTGATAAGAACCCAATCTTTGACAGCTAAGCTCACATCTTTGGCTCCAGACCTTCCATCATACTGAGTCTTCTGCACAAGCTGTTTGACCCCCACCCTGTCTCTAACCAATTAGGTATCTTGCCCCTCACTTCTCCCTCTGGGTAGATCTAGTCCAGCAGAAACCACTTTGGCATAAGTTTTGATCTGGCCACCCTGCCTCTGAGTGCTTTGAAAGGAGTAATTCCTGTAGTAGAGTGAGATATGCCCAAACCTTTTATTGTAAAAATTCTGCAACATTAATTTTAGCTGCAAGAGCATTTTGAATTCCTTCTTTCAGAAAGCGATTAGCTCTGTCAACCAATCCGTTTGAAGATGGATTGGTTGACAGAGGTTGACAATGCCCTGCTTTTTTCCTTGTTTATTGCAAACTTGCCCCTAAAACTAGGTAATGCAAGAAGGGCAAGCCCGAAGGAAGATGGGAAACATATCTCATGTTTACTTTATGCGGATGACCCAGTAATTATGGACCAGACGGAGATCAGTCTACAAAGAAAATTAAACAAGTTTAATGAATACTGCCATGTCAAAAAACTTGTTGTTAACATGGGTAAGACTAAAATCTTATGTTTTGGTAGAAGAAAAACAGGGTTCTCTTGGTATCTGGGTACCGAGAAGTTGGAAAAAGTAACAGAATATAGATACCTGGGGATGCCGTCTGAAAGAAGCCTGCAATGGCACATCCATCTTGATGCACTAAAACTAAGGGCATGGGCGTCAGTGAAGGGATTAAACAGATTTATTACTGTGTATGGTGAAATGTCGATAGAATGCTTACTCAGCAATGGTACCACCCCAATTCTTGTATGGCGCAGAGGTACTCTATTTAAGTGGCAAAAATGGGTGGGACGCGGAGGAGGGAAAAGTTCTGAAAAATCTATTCTCTCTGCCTAAATCCTCAATGGTACAGGCAGTGAGCCGAAATTTGGGAATCACCTCTTGGGGTATAACAGCTTGCATGGCTCTATTACGCTTCTGGCAGCACTTGGGATCGGGTGATGATCATAAAATCTCACAATGGTGCAGGAATGAGATTGTAAACAGCGAGTTGACGTGGGGAAAAAGGATCAGAGCCACCATCGATAAGGCGTGTTGTATGATAAAGCTTAAGCTGTGCCCCCAGTCCCTCCAACTTAAGATCGATAAGAGGGAATTTTGGATCCTGGAAAAAGAAATCTCTCGAGCTCAGGATCAAGATTACCTCTTGAGGAAAAGCTCAGTTCTCCATACGACCCCAGCGTGGCAAAAGGAACTACACTATTCCTATATTGACAGGCTACCTAGTTGCCCGTTAAGGCGAGAAGTGTTAAGGTTAAGAATCAGGGTAAACCCATGCTATGCGAATAAAGGGGTAAAAAGATCTATGATAAACAGCAAAGGAAAATGCACCTGAACATTAGGAACGACATGCAATATCATTCATATCTTATTGGATTGCCAGAAGGTTTTAGAAATTCGAAGAGAGTTTTTATGCCCGATTTTTTAAAAAAGTATGATATTAAAAATAGGACACAAGCAGTAAACCTTTTAGTGGAAATGATCAGTTTAGACATAGCTTGTGCCATGGGCAAATATATAAAAAAAGTTGAAGAGTTCCTTAAATGTAATGAGTCTTGAGCTGACTATGTTTAAAGTTTACGCGGAGAACGAGCTATGAAAGGGTAAAAGTAACACGGAGAGATATATACACATTTTTTATGAGATTAAAAATGAATTGTGCCTTTTAGAAATGTTTAAAATAATTTTAAAATGTCTTGAGGATTATTGGCTCTAAGAATGTGTATAGATTATTTTATTATTCTTATCTACTTATTTTAATTAATGGTATGTCGCCTATTTCTATACTTTTATGGTTGTAAAAGACCGAAAAAAGTTTTTATTGAACCGAACTGAACTGACTATACAATGCCACCTGAAAATGCTTGACATCATACATCTCCATAAAATCTCCCATTTGTCTAGAGACAAAGTGCATGCCATTGTCCGTAACTATGCAGCAGGGTAAACCTTCCACTTTAAAAATGTTTTCAAGGAAAGTGATCACTGGCTACTTCTACAAAGCAGTAATACAACCACTTTGAGAAGTAATCGATGGCTACTAAAAGATACCTCTTGTCAGATGTAAGCTGGTTAAAAGGTCCAAAAAAATCTAAGGCAATCTTCTCCATTGTATTTTCTGGGAAGGGGACAGGAAAAAAAGTTTCTTAGACAATTTCTAATGTTTGTCTGAAACAACACCCACAAAATTGGACACTTGGTTATCTAAGCCTGGCCACCAATAAATTTGTTTTATCTTCTTGCAGGTAGCTGATATTCCCATATGTCCCTCATGAGCCATGCAAATAATTCTCTCTCTCAGCCGTGTTGAAGGAACAAATAGACCATTTCTGATGCAAATCCCATTTTCAAGTGATAACTCCTCAGCAGTATCTAATTTCTCCGGTGAGAGTTTTCTCAGATGGCCATTTTTTAGGTCTCGCCTACGCAGCGCGCATGTGCTGCATAGGAGGAGACCTCTTGGAATAGATTTGCTTTTGAGGCCAAAAACATGCACGCATTGCATTGCTTTCAATGGCAACGTGTGTACGTTTGGCGATTCCTTGCTGGAGCGAGCTTTGAAACCATCTGTTTGTAATTAACTTTCAAACAGATGGTGGCCTTGCTCGCTTCCGCAAGGGAAATGCTGTGTGTGTCTCGGCCGCACTCCCTCCACCCCCCCACTTGTTTAGGACTTGTGCCCGGTGCGCCGCACCCACCTCCACATTTCCTAACCGGGACCCTGCCCCGCTTCTATCAGCGCTACTCTCAGTGCGACACCGCTTCCTGAACGCCGGTAAAATGCAGAGAAGATTGTTTTCTTTTAAACCCCCCTTCCATTTGCCATGTGGTTCCTGATAAATGCAGCTTGTTGTTGACTCCTCATGCGGCACTTCATGACATGCTTCGGCATGTTGCCTTTAATGTATCAGTGGCTCAGGTAGGACAGCAGCGGTTTGTTTCTACCTTATGAGAAAGTGCTCGGGCCTGGCTTACTCTTCGGCCTGTCCCTAAAAACGTTTACTGCTGTAAATACGAAGTGCCGCGTTCTTTGCAGATCGATCACTTAGCTAGGTAACATGAAGTCAAAGCTGCTGGTGCCTACCTGGCTGAGCTAACTGGCGGGACAAGGAGTCGGGCGGTGGAAATAGCGAGCATCACAAAGTCACCTGTAGCAGCGCAACCTCAGGCCGCGGGGAGTGAGGTGACCATGTGGAGCTTCGAACGTAGGCACTGATCTTGGGCGCTTAGTGTGGGCTCAGCTAACCCTACCGGCACTCATTCAGCTGGGTATGCGGAGTGTGGGTGTTGTTGATCTGCGTCACTGTGTCCATGGCTGCACTGGACCTATCGACCTTGCCGGAACTTTTAGCCTTCAGTCTGATGTCCGGGCGAGGAGTAAGTGTGAAGAACCTTTAACGTGTGACGTATGGTGCTGTGCAAAGCTTGGCTAGGAGCGTATTTTCTGTTTTAGCTGAGGGGGCAGGTCCTGGCAGGTGAGATTCTGCTGTCAGCTCCTGTCTTGCTGCTCTTTCTTGAGTGCTGCATTGTGACCTCACTCACCACGCAATACTCAGAAAAAATCGCAAATCAGCCCCACATCCTCCAGGCTCTGGCATCTTCTGCCGCTCTTGAGATTGCGACGCTTCCCATCGAAGACCAGCTCGCCATTCATCTTCGATAATGCTTGCTGACTACTGCGTAGAGCCAAGTACTGCAGCGTGGTGTTTGAACCCTGCTCATGTGGCAACATTTAGAGGTTTAATGGCCAATCCCTGCAAATATTGTTTAATGTATAGAATCTAGCAAAAAAACAATTGAAGTAACAAACTTTGTAACTGCTGCGGTCACTGGACGTTTTGAGTCATTCTGGAAATATCAGTGAGTGTTTATTTGTTTCTGGTTAAAGAGACCGGCAGTTTCACTACTGGAAGTGCTCCAGGGACATTCCTGGATAACATAACCAGTCTAAGACTGTTGAGATGGCTGGTCTTTTTACTCTTAACAACCTTCGGTTGATTCAGTAATTTCTTTCCTTCTGTGTGTAGATATGTGGTGTGATGGAGCTTTCAATATATTTTTGTTCCGTTTTATCAAAAGTATAATTGGAGCTCATGGCATTTATATCAAATATGGGGTCTTGAGCATACAGTGTCTTTCATTTATCTCCTGGTGTTGGTTACAAGTAGTATCATGCCGTACTGGTGAAAGAGATGTAAGGGAGATAACGCCTGTGTGTTCTGATTTACCAATCCTAAACATGCCACGTACCTAGTTGTATGATTTTTTACACATCTCTGGATGTGAAAAGGACATCATTTCGACAATCTAACGTCCAAAGCACTATCTTTTTAGGTCTATCCTACTAGGTAGTGCAAGCTATATGGCTGCAAAATTATAACTTATAACTTTTAAACATGCTGCACAACATTCAAAATGCTCTACAACACATATTAAAAACGTTAACAAAGCCAATAGCTCTGTCTAAACACTTATAAGGCCCCAAAGGCGAGACCTATTGGCTATGCCAATGCTTGTTCTTGACATGTTGCTCTACTTTACAAAAAATGTCATCCTCAGCCAAAGCTGCACACCCCTCTTCTTGAGTTACACTCCCTTGACAAGCAGATACAGCATCTATGAGGTCCACAACACACTCCCTGTCAGGATTGGCAAGGCCATCAGTGTCATAATGAAGGGGAGGGTGGGGCAGACAGTCTGCACAAATGTTAATTTCCTGAATATGTGGAAGTGGATGACAATCAACCAAGCTGTTCTGGATGAGCGATCTCAAATCCACACATAGTCTGAGATCTCCAGTCTTTTTCTTAGTTAGAATTACTTGAGAAATCCACTCTGAAGAATCATCGGGTGCAATAATGCCTTCAGATTTCAACTTCTCCAAAAGTACTTCAAGATCCTGCCGTATACCGAGAGGTACAGGTCTTATTTTGTGCACAACTGGCATGGCGGTTTTTTTTAGTTTAATCCTGTGCTCAAACCCTAGTACTGATCCCACACCGTGTACTTGTAAGTTGGCCCCCATGGTCCTCTTGAGTCCGCTGCTTAGTTTAAGCTGTCCGGAAGCATTCAGAACGCTTCAGAAAGACGCGAGCACTTGATTGAACTGAAAGCGCTCGAACACATTTTTTCGAGTGGAAGTCATGTAAGTAATTGTTGAATGCAAGTGGTTTATCCGCGTATAACTTGGGCTGTTGATTAAAGACACTGCTAACTTTCCAAGTGATTTTTTTCGGCTTCACTGTGCACCCTTCAGTTGTTTGAGATTTCACACCACTAATATTAATTACTAACAGTGTGGGTGATTCGGTTACACGTTGTGCTATACTTTTCTATGTATTTCGAGATTTACACCGGTGGTTAACTTAGGCACACGTTTTGATTTCTATTCGTGATTGCATGTAGCTCCACCATTCAAGCTGACTTTAGTGGTTCTAGCACAGTCTTAATGGGTGGCCTATAAGTATTTTATTCTTTCATTAAGATACTTTCTTTGAAGGTTACTTTGTTAATTGTGGTTTACACCTTGGGGAATGTATGCACTATTGCAGTTGATAGTGGTTAGAATTGGTTACATATGGTGGCTATAAATTATGTCTGTGACATCATGCAGGACTTGTTTAACAGCTGATACTATACATGAGTTGGTCACTTAATCGTTTACTCTTTCATTGTTTATGATACAGCTGGGTGGCAGAGATTTTTTGTTTCCTCGTGTGTATATATTTTTTTCAGAGTTGGTATCCCCTTACAAAGGGCTACATCAGCCCGAAATACATTGGGATGGGATGATGTAAAACAACACTTCTATTGTTGATAAATATGACATGAATTAGTATGACTTCAAATTAGGTGGGGGGAAGAACACTGAATACCACCATTGAAAAATAAAATACTGCAATTGAAGCTTGATGAATGTTTGATTTACATCAATGAAGATTGTAGAATACCTCATGTGATAGGGACATTGGCAGTGCTAAAGGGGACGAACCCCAATTAGGGAACGCTGCTTTACATTTCCTGGACTATCACAATGTGTACATTTCGTCTTTTCAAGTAGTTTTGTACGTGGCGGCGTTTCGTCACTTGTGTCCTGAAATCCCATATGAGGAATGTGTATGTATTATAGTGAGCCATACTGTAACTTGACTGGTATTACATGATAAGTGTGCAAATACAGTGTGCATGGAAAGCTAATTTGACAGTCATTGATGGGTAATGGACTGTCCCTCTGCGACAGGACATGCATGCAACATCTAAAAAGCATAACTGTTAATGGTAACAATTTACTCAAGAATAAATCGCCCCCTGGGGCTGGGTTAAGAACTGTACCTTGTCCAATCAGAAAGCAGCCCTAAGAACACAGGTTGAAAAGGAAAAAAAAAACTTTAAAAGCCCAGACGTTGATAAATGATGTGGGTACTGTGAAAAGTACAGCCAGAAAAGAGGAAATCAAGAAAAAGAACAGATAAAAAGGAGATCGCTAGCTAATACTAGAGATGCCGGGGAAAAGGGGCGCTGCTCAATGACAGTATATTGATGATGAGTCTTTTTGCAGAATTAGTTGAAATATTCACTCCAGTTCCTGAATGTAAAACGCTGCCACATACATAGCTACTTGAAGAGATGAAATGTACACATTGTGATATTCCAGGAAATACACCTCTAAAAATCTGAAGGCAGAAACTACAGCCTCACATAGGGTATCAAGTCGATTACACAGGGAATGTCCAAGCAATCTGAGAAGAATAATGGACACCTAGGTTCTACAACGTCCTTTGACAGCAAAGCTGAACTTGGACTTCCTGTGCTGCCCATAGAATTTCATGTTGTGTGGTTTCTGCATTAACTAGATCAACTCATCGGCAGTCTGCTGTGTGACCTTAGGGTGCTAGGTGAGCAACTCTTCGACCTTGTTGTCACTGAAACAGTCTGGCATGAAATGTTCATTTCTGTCATGGGTAGTCGCTGTCAGTCATAGTCCTGATAGCCTTGTGGTCTCCATCTGTGTTGTGTCTGGTGTTAATGCAGTTTGACTAACAGGTGCCCGGTGCCTGTGCTTCAGTTTAGGTAGGGGCCCTTGGCACTATTGTGTCAGTTCCCTGGGGGAGGAAGTGCCATTAGCCTCCGTCAAGTCCAAGGCCTCCTCTGGATCCTCAAAGAAGAGGGATTTATTCTTATGTATTATTGGGAAAAGTAAAATAGATTTGATTCCAATTCCCCTCAATTTGTGCTTTATGCTGGTGAAGGAAGCTCTGTCTGTGCTTCTGGCCTGCCAGGGATAGTCTGGAAATATGACAACCTTGCCGTCACCACTACAAAGAGCTCTGCACATCTGGCAGCCCCCTGAAAGATGTCATGGTTTCTAAAGTCCAGGAGTTTGGCCACCACAGGCTTTGGAGGTTCACCAGAAGGCAGGGCCATGCTGGGACACATTGCACTTTTTAAAGTGAGAAGTACAGCAGGGACAGCCCCCTGGGGAACCACCTTACTGGTCAGTCAGTCCTCCAAGAAAGAGGTTCACCATGTCTTTCCCTCCAGGATCCTCACTAATCAAATGTTGCTGTGTTGTGCATGGCCATCCGCATCCTCTGTTCTACCCTTCAGAAAGTGGAGATGGTCTGGCAAAATTCTTAGGCCGTAACAGCAGTGCTTCCGGCATGGGAGCGAGAACACGTTCCCATTCTTCAAGTGTCAATTTTCTTTATGTGGCCGGAGGGCGGACCGCGGTTCCGGGATGCACGCACCAAACGATTACATAGATGAAACATTGATCAACAGGAGTGCACTTCAACCTTTCATATTTGTAACTAATCATTTCAGCCCTTACTGAAGTAGCACCCATGGATAATATGGTTAAAAGGACAAACATATGGTCATATGTGAAACTTATTCTCCACATCAAATGGGAGTTTGTTTGATCTACTCCTGCAATCATCAGCGAGACGGACATACTGTGTTGAACTTTACGAGCATAACGCTCACTAGGGAACTTTTTGTTCATTTTCAATAAGGACTTTTGACATCTGAATTTTCGTTTTATTATCTGTATGTTATTTTTAAATGTTTCATAGTATACTAGATCACGGGCGTAACAGGAAACATCATAAGGGTGGGCGGAGTAATGTAGTAACAACCGGACGTGGCTTTTGGAGAACAACGATGTCCCTAATAGAAATTCAGTTTGGTTTTAACATAGTGGAGGATCATGGGATCCGTAGTCTTTTGATACTGTCGAGGAGTGGGAGGGGTCTGACGGATTTAAAATGGGAAACAGGTGAGAACGGGTTGATAGGCGGTTTGTTGAAAAAGGAGTAATGAGACCAGGAATGGACATGTACTACAGGTACGGGCGTGCTTCCACGGGGTTTTGTTTAATGGGTAGGGGTTAATTTCAAATCTGAGATAGAGGGGTGATATTACTACACGTTATACAAACAG
Source organism: Triturus cristatus (assembly GCF_964204655.1). Lineage (NCBI taxonomy): Eukaryota > Metazoa > Chordata > Amphibia > Caudata > Salamandridae > Triturus > Triturus cristatus. The sequence goes on along the minus strand of NC_140584.1, from coordinate 787,843,464 downwards.
GTTATTCATAATAATGGTTGACATCGCATGTAGGTTGAATTTGGTTGTCATGAGAGGGAGAACGTCGCATGAAGCATGAAAAATGTATATAAAATGAGCATTCGTCAGTTCTTAAAATGCATTATGTTTTTAAACTCCAATCTGTTGGTCTAAAACTCGTTGTTTATATTTGTAGTGGACCCCTGACGAAGGGCGATGAAGTAGCCCGAAATGCATTGGGAATGATACAATATGGAGGATGAATTATGTATATGTCCTGCTGTAGTGAAAAGGCCTGGATGGGCATACCTACCGCATCAGATTGTTATACATAACATGGATCACATATGACAACGAACTGAACAAGTTAAGAATGAAAAAAATTTTGGAATATCGTGAATAAAATGATTGAAATGAAATCAAGTTGTGGCAAAATTCTTGCGCCGTAACAGCAGTGCTTCCGGCATGGGAGCGAGAACACGTTCCCATTCTTCAAGTGTCAATTTTCTTTACGTGGCCGGAGGGCGGACCGCGGTTCCGGGATGCACGCACCAAACGATTACATAGATGAAACATTGATCAACAGGAGTGCACTTCAACCTTTCATATTTGTAACTAATCATTTCAGCCCTTACTGAAGTAGCACCCATGGATAATATGGTTAAAAGGACAAACATATGGTCATATGTGAAACTTATTCTCCACATCAAATGGGAGTTTGTTTGATCTACTCCTGCAATCATCAGCGAGACGGACATACTGTGTTGAACTTTACGAGCATAACGCTCACTAGGGAACTTTTTGTTCATTTTCAATAAGGACTTTTGACATCTGAATTTTCCTTTTATTATCTGTATGTTATTTTTAAATGTTTCATAGTATACTAGATCACAGGCGTAACAGGAAACATCATAAGGGTGGGCGGAGTAATGTAGTAACAACCGGACGTGGCTTTTGGAGAACAACGATGTCCCTAATAGAAATTCAGTTTGGTTTTAACATAGTGGAGGATCATGGGATCCGTAGTCTTTTGATACTGTCGAGGAGTGGGAGGGGTCTGACGGATTTAAAATGGGAAACAGGTGAGAACGGGTTGATAGGCGGTTTGTTGAAAAAGGAGTAATGAGACCAGGAATGGACATGTACTACAGGTACGGGCGTGCTTCCACGGGGTTTTGTTTAATGGGTAGGGGTTAATTTCAAATCTGAGATAGAGGGGTGATATTACTACACGTTATACAAACAGGTTATTCATAATAATGGTTGACATCGCATGTAGGTTGAATTTGGTTGTCATGAGAGGGAGAACGTCGCATGAAGCATGAAAAATGTATATAAAATGAGCATTCGTCAGTTCTTAAAATGCATTATGTTTTTAAACTCCAATCTGTTGGTCTAAAACTCGTTGTTTATATTTGTAGTGGACCCCTGACGAAGGGCGATGAAGTAGCCCGAAATGCATTGGGAATGATACAATATGGAGGATGAATTATGTATATGTCCTGCTGTAGTGAAAAGGCCTGGATGGGCATACCTACCGCATCAGATTGTTATACATAACATGGATCACATATGACAACGAACTGAACAAGTTAAGAATGAAAAAAATTTTGGAATATCGTGAATAAAATGATTGAAATGAAATCAAGTTGTGGCAAAATTCTTGCGCCGTAACAGCAGTGCTTCCGGCATGGGAGCGAGAACACGTTCCCATTCTTCAAGTGTCAATTTTCTTTACGTGGCCGGAGGGCGGACCGCGGTTCCGGGATGCACGCACCAAACGATTACATAGATGAAACATTGATCAACAGGAGTGCACTTCAACCTTTCATATTAGTTCCTGTACCCTGCAATGCTGGTCAGTGGCCTATGTCTGCAGACCTTGCAGAGATGATCACATCTGAGTGACTTGCTCTCTGAGCCTTGTCTGGTTTCCTTGGAGGAGCCCTACGTCAATTGAGACTGCGTCTATTTTGGCTTCAAGGGACCTTCAGATGGAGCTTACAGCTTATATTGCCGAACACAGTCATGGGGGGTCACCACCGATGCACTAGATTTGTTATGCTGCAAGTCAATGCCACTATCAGGATGCAGAGGAGAGACAGTCGATGTCCTGGTCATTCTGGGCTTCCCCATGTGGTCTGTGTCCAGCAGGAGCTGTGTGTAATTCTTGTGGCCTGCAAGGAGAGCCACCCAAAGTCCACAAAAGGTGTTCACTCACTTCTGGACATAGGCAGTGGGTGTCCAGGGGACTTTGTCCAGTCTTCATTTGTCTTCTTGGCTGGCCTGTTTAACACTCCAACCCATCCTGGGTGGGGGCTGGGTGCGATAGCACAAGCAGCCAGCCTATACCTCCTTGTTGAATCTTACCCCTCAGTGCTGCTTGCTGCATTGCCAGCGCCGCACTCTCACTTTGGAAATGCTGGATGTGACGGCACCAAGCCCGATTTGTCATTCTGCCCCTTCCACCCTGGGCTCATGCTTATCTGGAGACCCACCGTCTCATAAGCCATGGGGCGGAGGATATGGGCTTTTGGCAGATGTCTTTACAGTTACTCTCTGGCCTCACAGTTTGTGATAAAAGGGAAATTAGGGAGTCTTGAATTCTGGGGGATCCTACGGCAAAGGGTGAATATGGTCAGTGAGCGAGGTGCCATCTCGATATAGGGAGCCCAGAGAAAGCTCCCGGAGACCCAGTGCACACCAGACACTCCTCACAATGCCACAGCATGTCTCTGGCACCTAGACCAGTCTCATGAGGCTTTGTCAGTGCTGTCCCCTATATCCTTGGGCATGTTTCCAGGGGGCTGCAGGTCCAGGGGGTCCGTTTTGTAGGCCGCACCCTCAGCTGGGAGCTTGGCAGGTCAGGAGCATATGCCAAGGCACAGGAGTTTATCTCGACCTCCACCATGTGCAGTTCGCAGTCTGTCTTCCCCTCGGGGGCTACAATGTTCCTGCTCTGTCGACCGGCAATCAGGGATCCGGCCCACCATGCACTGGAGAGAGACCTCGGCATTGGCTCCAGAGGCTCATCACCTCATCGCTGTTTGAGCAGATCACCTCCAGAGAACATGGGTGCTCACAGCCACTCTTTGCTGACACAGGACAAGAGAAAAGGGAACCGTGCCTGCTTCAGGCTGTCCATACCCTTTTGATGTGCGCAGCCTCTGTCTCCATGCTGCCCATGACCTGTAATGGCCCGTGATCCCAGAATTTCCTTGGCTGCATCTGCCCTCCCCACAGCTCTCCAGTGTGGGGGATACTCAGTGCTGACAGGGATATTGGCAGCGGGCTCGTTCAAGCTACGGCTGTCCTCTAGTCTTGGTACCAGCGCGTGCCACATTAATGCAACACCTGACACTCCGTGTCTCTTTATCTCAACCTTCCAGATCCTTTTCCATTCCTGCTTTCTCACATTGTCACTGTTTTTATATGACCCTATGTCTTCTTCCTCTTCCTCTTTCTTTCTCTGTTTTGTGTTTTTGTTTCTCTTGCGCTGGATCAAAGTCTGTTGAGGAAACATAAGTGCCGGTCCCCAAAAATAAATACCAGTGGGACCCACCTGTTCTAATTAAGCACTAGGTCAACTGCTATGGATGGTGATGACTAGCCTTCCTTTTCTTTTCTAGTTTTTGGTGGACCTCCATCACGAGAAGGCAGGTGATCAAGAGCTTCAGAGGGCATAACCTATATGGGACACTTTGGCACATGGGCCATGCAGTATAGCTGTCAGTCTTGGAACCTGAGGTAGCCAGGGGAATAGTACACACTGTCTCTACTCCCTCGATTCCTAACATTTCCTCCGGCCTGATAATTCCCAGAGACACCTAGGTCTCTAATGAGGGACTAAGGCAGGGACCTAACACCTGTGTGACGTTACGGCTCTCTTAGGCAGCCTGGGACCCCGGACACCAGAATTCCGGTTACAGATTCTCAGCACACAGATCCACAAACTGTAGTAGCCACTGCTTCCTGCCAGGGTTGACTCTGTTGGAATGTTCAAGCCATGTGGGGTGCTGACCTGTGATTAGAGGTGAGGGCCTCATGGAGAAGATACTGGAATTAAGCTATACCTGGCTGATGAGCCCTTATCAGGGTGACTCTGGTCCTAGTTCCTTGTATTCTGGTTCAGGGAGGACCTGGCTTGGAAGTTCAGGCTGTACTGTTACTATTGGAGCAGGGTCAAGACAGATTTGCATCTGGCTGGGTCCATACTGAGGTGGCATGGTGGGTAAAAAACAATGGATTGGAGTGCGGCACAAGCAGTTGTCAGTGGCTGAGATTAATTTAAGCATTCCATCCATCACCTTTTGCCGTTGCAGTTGATGCACTGAGGGTGACCCCCCTCAGCACAGTACCCTGGCCTGAGAGCTTCTGATTGAGCCCGGAGGGGAGGGGGGTTCTCCATGTTCCTTGCAGGGGGGCCGCCTCAAGTTTCGTTACACCACTGGGGAAACCAGTCCTAGGTTGCTTGTATTCCGGTTCAGGGAGGACCTGGCTTGACAGTTCAGGCTGGACTGTTCCCATTGGAGCAGGGTCAAGTCTGATTTGCATGTGACTGTCCAAACTGAGGTGGCATGGTGGGCACAATACGATGGATTGTGATGCTGCCCTAGCGATTGCCAGTGGCTAAGATCAATTCAAGCATTCCATCTCTCACTTTGTTGTTGTTTCTCATGGCTTTATAGACAGCACACCCAGTCAATATCATCTCATTTAAAAAAATGCCAACAGGCAATGGCTGATGGGGGCTGTACAAAGCCCACTATCTTATGTCTGTATGTGTTACTGGTAACATGAGTTCTCTGACAACAGTAGCAGCTTCCTGTAGGCGAGACCTAAAAAACGGTGAAGGCCTAATCATGTGACTGGAGAAATGTAAGTGGGTAAAATGTGCTTTTTTTAAGATACACTATTTTATGCTGCTCGGATCGAGCAAGTTAAATACAGTTTGTGCTGATGTGTGCGTAAGAATCTTTCCTACCCGGTGAAATGCTGTGTTTTATTTTTCTCATACGGTATGTTTTTAATTAACGCCACACTATTTTCAGTGGGATCAGCGTGCTTACCTCTGCAGTTAGTGCAGCCATGGCAATAAGGCCAGGAATTTACACTCTTTCGGACACTTGCTGCCCAATAAGAGATTCGCCTTCAGTGTGAGTTCTGCATTAGTATCCACCGGCAATTTCAAAAGCTGTATAGGATGACTTGATGTATATTCACTCTGTCCAATCATCAATGCATTCTATAACCCGATTGTACTCCACAGTAAACAGCGGTTAGTTGCGCTTATGATGTGTTTTGTTCGTTTTGATGCATATTAACACTGTGGAATCTTCAATGTATTTTACATCCTCACTTTCCTCTATTTTAAACAGTGACTATTCTACTTTGAAGTTTGATCTTATTTGAATAAGTTGCAATCACTTGATCATTTGAATTGATAAAAACAAATGTAAGTATATATCTGCACTCTCATGCGAAATTTAACTGATTCAAAATAATCGTCTCAATGAAGTTTGAATCTCCTTTTAAAAAACAAGAGGGTTTTTTTTCCTGGGGAGGCGCTGAAACGTTTTCAACGGACAGGCAGCAGTTTTCTTAGTACGTTTTGGGCCTTGAGTGAGAGCACAGTGGGATCTACCATGCCTTGGATTTTCTACTTTATTCCCATAATATAAAAAGACCAGTCGACATCTCGATGCACAGGCATAGATACCACATAAAACTGCTAGGCTAAGTATACTGTGCCTGTTTCGAATCAGTTGTCCGTAACTCATAAAGTGAACAATGGGGGGCATATTTACAAGGGGATACCGCCACCAGAATGCTACTTTTAGCGATGTTCTGTTAGTGATATGCCCTTCTCCATATTTACAAAGCGGCACTAAGCCACTTTTTGTGGTTTTATGCCGCCTTGTAAATAAGGCCCCTTTAAACACATCACTTAGCGTGAAAGGGGCGTGCAATGGGTGTTACCGTGGGAGTTCCACCACAACATTCATTGCTTTTGACACTGTCCTAGATTTACATGCTCTTGCGTGGCGTTAAGATTGGGAAACAAGGAGAAATGCTTTTACAACGCCTCGTTTTTGCTTTTTCTATGTGTGCTACATTCTGCAGCACACATAGAAAGGGCAAGTCGCCATTAGTGATTGTTTATGTGCAGGAAGTTGTCCCTTCCTGCACATAAGATATCATTCCCTCCAACACAGGCTCCCTTGCACCATGGTACATGGGTGTCTGCGTTGGCGCTAGGCAGCTAAATTTAGTGCCATCGCTAGGGTAAACACAGGGGTGCGCTGTATTCTTGTGAATATGGCGCATCGCTGCATTTTGAAAATGTCGAAGCACGGCTTTGCCAAATTTGGCACAGCTCCGCCGCTGGAAGTGCTAATTTAAGACGTGGTCTACACCATGGTTTCATACTGATTGATGTATTTTAGTGTGGTTGTGCTGTAATGGTTTTATGTTATTACCTTTAGCAGTGGTCAATGACCTGAATATTTAATGGTAATCTTAATAGCTCCAAGTCATCGTCTTAGTCATCCCAGTTCTGACTAAATGAGGCTTGGTTCACAGTACATACATAATTCACATATCCAAGCAAATAACTTTCTCCAGTAGTTAGTTAAATTTCACTCTGAACCCTTCGGTCCCTCTGGTTCCTGACAGTGTAAAAACGTGGAGCCACTCTAGGAATTTCCTGTAATATCCAAGAAAGATTAGATACCTCAATGCAATACATTCCTGAGTGGGACGGCTGGGAGTTAGGCAATACAAGTGACCACCAGAAGAACCTGTGCATGATGGTTGTATATCTTCCTCAGGACTTTGTAGGTCAGAGGAAGCCCAGGAAAAGTGTAACAAGGACTTATTGGCCACCATAGAGAAAACACATCCGGCCCCCATGCTGTGTTTCACGGAATCAGGAGGCAAAAATTGAGAAGCATAATGGTCTGCTTTATGGTGAACAGGTTCAGCCATGGTGCACTAGACCACATTGTTATCACCTGAAATAAATTTGGACATAAACAGATTGTTATTGAGGAGGAAAAACCCCTCTCAATCAATTCACAAGACCATTCTCCCTCTGTGCGAAGAGAACTGTCAATGACAAGGGACTGGCCACTATTTCGGCACCTGAGCACCTCCTTAATGGTTTATGTAGGCCCTCAGTTTCTTGCTGTCTATCCTGACCAAAACTGATTAATTGCTGGCTGGACCATTACTAGGTCCTTTCAGTTGTAAGTGTTAACCTTTGCTTCCAGATATCAAAGATCCTGAATTGAGGCTCGACTCAGGAAACTCCCCAAATGATGCCACATGCATCCATTGTGATGATTCATAGAGAGGGAGATTAAAAAGACAGCCCTGTTCTAGATGTTCCTGCTTCATCCACCACTGGAGCTCTTGTTTGATCTCTGGTTTTACAGAAATCATTGACTTATACTCCCCTGATGCTGGACAACACCTATGAAGATGATAAGCCAACACATTACTGTCATGACAGCACCCTCATCAACAGACATCGCCATACAGCAAGACACCCTCAAGTGGATCGCCTCCTTACTTACAGGACGCACACAGAGCCTTCCGCTGCCTCCCCTTACCTCTGCACCCAAGAACTTTATATGCAGCGTACCCAAAGGATCATCCCTCAGTTCCACCCTGTTCAACACCTACATAACCCCCTTCACAGACGACTTCAGATCCCATGGCCTCGACATAATCTCCTACGCAGATAACACTCAACTTATCCTCTCGTTAATCGAGGACCCGCCAGTGCCAGACCAATTTCTCCAGTGCTATAATAATGTAGCCAACTGGATGAGAGACAACTAATTGCCTTAGACTCAACTCTGGCAAAACAGAAACAACTTTGAGAACAACACCTCCGCCTGGGATCACAGCTGGTGACCCGACAAACTTGGACCCACACCAACAGACCATGCGAGCAACCTAGGGATCATCTTTAACAGCCAACTGACCATGAAACGAAAAGTCAACGCAGTTGCCTCCTCCTGCTTCTACACACTCTGCATGCTCCTCTGAGTCTTCAGATTGATCCCTATTGACAAAAGAAAGCCCATCACTCACCCTCTTCACCAGCCTCCTCGATTATGGTAATGCTCTCTACACCAGCATCTCCACCCAGCTCCCAAGAAAACTCCAGACCATACAGTACGCTGCAGCCATACTCATCCTGAACCTTCCATACCGTTCCACATCACCACCACTGCAGAAACCTCCACTGTCTCCCCATCCTGAGGAGATGCCAGTTCAAGATCCTCACACATGCCTACAAAGCCCTCCACGATCAAGGACCATCCTACATCAACAATCGACTGAACTCCCATCAACCTTCTGGACACCTGCACCCCTCCTCTCTAGCCCTTGCACACATCCCCCACATCGGCCTCAGCAGTTACTGTTTGTTCTCCTGTATCGCCTCCAAGACCTGAAACGTCCTGCCCCTCCATCTCCGTACAGCACCCACCCTGGTGGACTTCAGAAAGAGACTTAAGACCTGGATTTTTAACTTAGACATACATCACTCAGCACCCAGTTACCCCCTAGGAGTGACAGTGCTGTGCTATATAAATGCAGATTGATTGATTGATTGGTTGATTGATTGATTGATTGATTGATCGAACACATGAAAATGCAACCTGGACGGCACTATCATCACATTGGCTGCCATTTGCCCTTGTACTGTCGGCTAGTATTTTCTGTATATCACTGGGTTCTGTAGAAATTTTGAGATATAAAACTGTTTTTGTTTTCTTTTGTTTGGAATGAACATCTGGCCTACATCTGTTGGGAAAAGGTCTCCAATAAATTGTAATTGCTGAGTTTGAGGAAGTTGAGATTGTCTTTGGTTGAGATGCAATCCATGTGTCTAGAAAGGGTTGCAAATTTCTGTCACATCCTCACAATCCTTAGAGAAAGAAGAGGAACAAGTTAGATGGTCATCTAGATAGAGACATACTTAGATTTATCTACAGTGTAGGATGCCCAGCAGGAGTGCCAGAATCTTTGTACTCACTCTAGGAACTGAAGATATGTCAAATGAATTTGATTAAGGGGAGAAGCTAGGATTCGAACCGTGTTGCATTGAATCTTTAAGGCCCGATTTGGAGTTTGGCAGACGGTTACTCTGTGGCAAATGTGACGGATATCCCATCCGCTATATTACTAGTGCCATTGGATATAATGAGGTTGCGATACGGTAGATGAGCTATTCTTCACGTTTGTGGTGGAATAACCTGTCTGCTGAACTTCAAGACAAGCCTTTAGTCAGCAAATAGATATTATTTCCAGCGGTGGCCGGCACTGATCAGCAGTAGGGGGCCGGGGGCGGGAGGATGGCGGAAGTAGGGGAAGGGGGTGAGAGGACGCGGGAGAAGCGGGAATACATTTTTTTTTTTTTAAATGGCCTTCTTGCCGGTTCCTTGCCTCCGTAGTCCTCTCTCGTCTTTACCGGAAGCACACCCAGGTGTGAGCGCCATGTTTCGGTACTCAGACGCTGACTTGGGGCCTGGGCATGTTCTCCATGTAGTCTGTAATGCAGCCTGCATGGAGAACATGCAAAGTGTGCAAGACTGTTTTGGGCAGCTCGAGAGTGCTGGCCAAGCAGTCACTGTGCACTTCAGGAGGATGCTACCACTCATTCCCTGCCCCCTAACACAAAGTGGGTGGAAGTAGGAGAAAATAAAATGATAATAACACAAGTTATTATCATTTTACTTTCCCTTTGTGTCACTGCAATAAAGCAGTGGGGCACCACTGAATATTTCCTGTCCTGTCTCTATCCTTAAAGGTAGTGCAGTGAGGAGAGCAGTAAATCCACCCCAGAAGACTGCACTGCAAATGTTGACAAATGGTACTGTAGATGCTTACATTATGGCACTTTATCTGACAATTAAGACTTCCTTAGTAACCTCCAGATGCGAACATGTCTATAAGCTCGCCATGTAGGAGATTTTTTCGTAGGCCGTTTCTATGAAAAGCTGGTCGAGCTGGGGCACAGCCAGTCACGTGTGTAAGCATGTAACCAACAGTTGAGATTTCCTGATAAGCCTATGGCTTGGAGAACCATCTACTTCCTCACAAGCCAGACACTCCAAGTGACAGAACTTGTTCTGTTGTATTGGGGTTGCCCATTTGTGAACGAACGGGAACTGTATTGTTTATTAGGTGATCCGTTTACCATCTGCTAGAACTCAACGCTTTTCATTTTGTCTGCAGTCTTTTTTTTTACATCTTCAACATGGCATGCTTCTACCCATGCAGAAAGCATTCTATGAGGGATATTATCAAGGAGTGGCGATGACCATTGCTAACGCAAGTTAGCGGCAGTTTTTTTATCGCGTCTATCCCTGAAAGCTAACAGGCGATAGTTTCAGGGATCAGCGGCGAAGACTGCCACTAACATCAGCGCGATGGCGATAGGAAAACCGGCGATAGCGGGCGGAATCTAGTGATAAGCCCTTAGCGATAAAAAAACGCATGCTAGGCAGCAAGAGTCCACCTCCCATAGCAAAGATGTCAAAAACATTTTTTAATGCAAAATGGAGCAGCCAGGGGCAAGTGCAGCACACATCAACAACCCCCTCAAGCCACCCAACATCCAGGATGACCAGGATGAGAGCCTGGATGCCCCGCTGGACCTGTGTCTGTAGCATGGATGCCCCGCTGGACCTGCGTCTGTAGCATGGATGCCTCGCTGGACCTGCGTCTAGAGCCTGGATGCCTCACTGGACCTGCGTCTGGAGCTTGGATGCCTTGCTGGACCTGCTTCTGGAGCCTGGATGCCCCACTGGACCTGCAGTGGTATGTGAAGGAGCTGTGGAGTCGAAGAGCCGAGGCAGGAGACATAGATGCGCGACGATCGGCCATACCTGGGGTGGTGAAGTCTGGTAGGTCGCATGGAGACACATTGCTGACCTGTGTGAGAAGTCTGCCTTGCGCACTTTGGAGCAGTTAATGGTAGAGGCGCTCCTGCGCACCAATGAGTGAGGTCCACATCGCATACTACTATCCACCACTATACCGGGGTGCACGGAGGGGATTACCAGGGGTGGATGCGGTGTCCCTGCATCACAGGCCAGATGATGTTGGGCTGGCTGTACACTGTGGAGGGTGAGGCCCCTGTGCTACGCCCAACTTGTGTGGTTCGAGCGCTGCAACTACACGCTTAAGGGAACCCTGCTGCATCAACTGCATCAGTAGGTCCACCAACGGACTATGCGGTGATTGCTGTACCCAGCCCAGTGAAAATCACGCCTAGCTCAGGCTCCTGCTGGCTGAGTCACAGATTTGGAGAGAGTGCAGTGGGTTGAGCCACCGTGTCAATGTCCAGGTAAGGAGAAGGTGGGACGCGTAGTGCAGGAGGGCCAGGGGGTGAGTCGCTCATGCCTATCACACATAGATGACGCACCCCCAGTAGCGTCTCTATCCGGTATGGCGGAAGAGCATTGCCCCACTGCCTCAAGTAATGCAGAAGAGGAACAATCATCACATGATGATAACTCAATCAATCAATCAATCAAGGGAATTGTAAGCATGCTACACACCCATGTGGGTCTCAAGGCACTGATGGGGGGGGGGGCGCAGATATGTTAGGCAAAGAGCCAGGTCTAGAGGGTCTTCCTCAAGGTGTTCTGGGAGGGGACATCCCGGATGTCTGCCAGTAGCTCGTTCCAGGTCTTGGATGCAATGTGGGAGAAGGAACTTCTGCCTGCTCTGGCTCTGTGGATGCGCAGAGTTTTGGCCAGTGCGAGTTTGGAAGATCAGATGTTTCTTTTGTGTACGTGAAAGTTGATTCTGTCGTTGAGGTACTTGGTTACGTTGTCTGGAGTTTGCGGAGTAGGGACTTGTAAATGCCGGTGTAGAGTGTGTTTCCATAGTCCAGTCTGCTGGTGAGGAGTGCATGGGTGACTGTCTTCCTTGACTCTGGAGGGATCCATTTGTTGGTCTTGCGAAGGATGGGGAAGGTTTTGAAGCAGCTGGCAGTGACGGCGTAGACTTGTCGGTTCATAGTGAGGGATGAATGTGTCTTGGGGGTGGGGGGCTGGCTGTGGCGTCTGCTGGATGTTCTGCAAAGCTGTCGTAGAGTTTTTTGATCTTGAGGAGGAAGTAGGTTCCATGCTTATCGCAGAGGTCTTGGGACGGGGTGATGTCTGTGGCTTCACTGCGTGGGTTGTTGAATTAATGAATGACACTGAAGAGTTGCTTGGAGTTGGTGGAGTTGTCGAGGATTTTGTTGTGGAGGAAGTCCCTCTTGGTGGTCCTGATTTGGTTGTGGTAGTCCGTCATGACGTCCTTGTAGATGGTGTAGATTTTGGGTGTCTTGGTGTTTCTCCAATTCTTCTCCAGGCGCCTGCAGGTGCGTCTTGCTTCTTGGGGATCAGTGGTGAACCAGGGGTATTTCCTGGGGTGCTGTTTGTCGGGGGTAGCGTAGTGGGGCAAGCTTGTATGTGCAGTTGGAGATCCAAGTGTGGAGTTCTCTGGTTGTGATGTTGGTGTGAGTTGCCCATGTGTGGTTGTCTCAGGTGAGGGTGGAGTTGAGTTGCTCGTTGGTAACCTTGCTCCAGTTCCTCCATGGTGTGTGTGGGGCTGGTTTGAGTACCTTGTGTTTGTCAATGGCGAAGTGTACGCAGTGGTGGTCAGTCCATGGCAGTTGCGTTGTGTGGCTGAAGTGAACGCTGTTTCCTGCTGCAAAGATGGGGTCGAGGGTGTTGCCTGCTCTGTGGGTCTGTGTGGTGACGAGTTGTTTAAGTCCGATTTTGGCAAGGTTGCCACAAAGGATGGTGGAGTTGGGGGTCACTGGGGTTGTCGTGGTGAAAGTTCAGTTCTCCAATGAATATGTCAATTATTGAGGCGATGGCGTGGCGTGCGATGAAGTGAGTGATGGTGGTGGCGAAGGGTGTCCGGGGGCCGGGGGGGTCTGTAGACGAGGGTTCCCCGGAGTGTGGAGTTGTGGCTGGTCTGGATCTGGAAGTGCAGGTGTTCAGCAGAGGGGAAGGTTTAGCTGGAGGTGTTGAGGCGGTGGGTGCTCTTGTGGGCAATGGTGAGGACCCCTCCTGGGTGGTTGGGGCGGTCCTTCCTCTGGATCTTGTATCTGTCGGGGATGGTGGTGTTAATGTCGGGGCGTTGGTCCAGGTCTCTGTGACGAAGGCGTTGTCGGGTGAGAGAGAATTGAGTAGGTTACAGATTTCCACAGCGTGTTTGTGCACGGAACGCACGTTGAGGAGGATGCTTCTTAGGGTGTCGCCGGTGCTGGCGTCTGCTGAGTTGGAGTCCAGGGAGATGGTTAAGGTCTGGCGGCAGTGGAGGCAGGAGAACTGACCGTGGGTCATGTTTGGTGAGGCCTGTTGGCAGTCTCTGACTTTTCCGGGGTTGAGTTCGTGGAGGGTGGCTGTGCTGTAGCAATGGGTGGCCCGAGATCCAGAGTTCTTGGTGCTTATTGCGGTCGGGTCGCGGACGGGCGCAGACGGGCTTGGCTTAGGCATGCCTTCTGCATTCTGGCGGCGCACATCTGCTGCGCAACCACGCAGCGTCCCCATTTAGTAGGGGAGGGGGAGGAACGATCAGCTGGAAGGCGGCAATCAGTGAGGACAGGGGTGCGGGCCACAGGAGCAGCAGCGGCAGGAAGCGGGAAGTGCGGGCTCTGAGAAGCCAAAAAAACAGATTAAAAGTTAAAAACAAGGGATAACTAACTGATGTAATCCTGCTATGTATCCTCAGGGGGTGGGAGGGTGGGTAGGACTGCTCCAAACACAGAGCAGGGCATGGGTGGATTGGCATGCCCACTCAAGTGCGCAATGACTGTTTGGTAAGCCCACTCAGGCAGACCAAAGCAGTCATGCACACTTCCATGTACGCAATGCAGGCTGCATTACAATCTGCATGGAGAACATGGCCACCCCTCCGGCCCCTGGCTGCATGACTTGTCCCGTTGCCGATTACCAATCCCACCGCTGCATCGCAGCATTGTGATTGGCTCTGGGGAGATGAGCCTGGTGGCCTACTTCCTTTTCCTGGAAGCAGACGCAGGAGAGCAGGAGCTACAAAGACACAGGACATGGCTTTGAAGTAAGACTTCCCTCAATACATTTTTAACAACACACGGTCACACACACATCCCCGCTTCCACGTACCAGTGTTATTTCCGGCATTTACCACCTCCCAGCTGTCCAGCCCACCCGCACTTCTCAATAGTGGGTGCTGTGTGCCCATGCACAGCGGGCGTACCACTCGTGTGCCAAAGGTTCAGGTGTGGTGCCGCGGCCAGGGTGACTGACTCCGGAATCTGGGGATCACGGTTCGATCCCCGGCGCCGGCGGCAGATTAGCCCAGCACCATGTGACTCTGGGCAATAGCTTGCTTAATCTTCTCGACGGCCCCCAGCGCCTAGAGACCCTTACGGGTGATTGTTCATGCTTTACAAATGTGGATTATTATTATTATACGTAATTGCAACGTATGCCATCACCTCGCATTCCATTCCAATGCATACTAATACTAGGCACATTGCAACAGCAGAGTGGGTGTTGCATAGCGGAGACATAAAGATCACTGTTCCAACTTCAGTGAGTGCAACTCAAAATTAACCTTTGCACCACAAACCCAACTGTGAACCCTGGAATTCCTTTTTTGAGCCCTCAAAACACACACAAAAATCACATTTGAGACAAATGCACACACCATTTTTCAATGTTGTTCCTTGTTAACTGCCTCAGCCCCCACTGCCCTAGATGAGTCTCCTCATACTCAAGCGGATAACATTAATAGTTGGCTGGACTCAACTACAGATAGCATAGTCCCCTTGAGAAAAATTAAAACTAGGAGGCCCCATGATGCACAACGTTGGTTCTCCGCAGATCTAAAATTAAAGAAACTTGCACTGAGACAAGCTGAACGCAAGTGGCGCCGTGACTACTGCCCCGCCAAAAAGGCAGCTTTCGTGTCTCTACTGAGAGACTATAAAACCGCTATCCTTAAGACCAAAGCAGAATACTTCTCTTTTAAAATATTAAATTCAGCCAATAAAGCTAAGGACATTTTCTCTATTGTACATGAACTTACTTCACTGGCTCGAGTCATGGCAAAACCTGTTCCATCACAAAGTCTATGTAATTCTCTCAATTCTTTCTTCATAGAAAAAATTGCCACCATTAAGGCCAATATTCCTAAACCCTCCTTACCCCTGGTCCTTTCATGCTCTTACACAAACCCCGCTCATCTAGATCAGATCCCTCTTATTACTCAAGACATTTTTTTTGCCCTACTAAAAAAGGTCTGCTCCGGCTCCTCCATGGATAGTTGCCCCCCTCACATCCTTCGGGAAGCATTCCTACGGTGCCCGGACCCTCCCTTATTGCTTCTTAACAACTCCCTTGCTCAAGGGATTGTTCCAGACTTATTAAAAAAAGCAGAAGTTGTCCCCATCCTTAAGAAACCTAGTTTAGATCCTTTGGTTCCTGGTAATTACCGCTCCATTTCTTTGTTGCCTTACTTAAGCAAGATTTTGGAGGCTCACGTTGCCAATTGTCTCAGGTCTTTTGTAGAGCAATCTTATTATCTGGACCCTCATCAAGCAGGGTTTAGACCTGAGCATTCAACTGAGTATGTCGTCTTGGCAGTCCTGGATGAACTGAGAGGGGGAGCTGATCAGGGTACTACTCAGGCCGTGGTGCTTCTGGATTTGCCGGCTGCTTTTGACACCGTCGACCACCATCTTTTTATCGACCGTGTCGGCTGCGCCCGGATCCGGGGTCTGTCGTTGAAGTGGATCACTTCCTTTCTCGACAACCGCTCCCAATCAGTTTGCCTCGCTAATTTTTATGCAGAACAAAGAAAACTGACCTGCGGAGTCCCACATGGCTCTTCCCTCTCACCCGTTCTTCTTAACTTGTACATTTTACCTCTGATACTGGCTTTGCGTAAAAGAGAGGTTATAGTTTTTAATTATGCCGACGATTTTCAGTTGGTGTTTAACATTGATTCATCTGCATCATCTATTATGAGTTTCCAATCCACAATGAATTTCATTAGTGATTGGATGAATATTAATCAGCTCAAATTAAACCCTGACAAAACCGTGCAGATCCTCACTGGCGAGTCGGCCAACCCTTGGAACTCCAACTTCTGGTCTCTGTTACTGGGGAGTCCCCCCACTCCCAGCTAGTACGGTTAAAAGTCTGGGAATTGTGATCAGTAATGATCTAACTATGAAGGCTCAGATCTGCTCAGTGGTCTCCGGATGTTTTTTTCATCTGCGACGAATTCGAAAAATCAGTAGATTCTTGTCCACAGAGGCCCTGACTCAAGCCGTCCTTGCCGTGGTAATCTCGCGTATTGACTACGCAAATTCTCTGTATGCTGGTATACCAGCATACCAATTGCATCGCCTGCAACTGGTTCAGAATCAAGCGGCTAGGCTGATCTTTGGTCAGCCGAAACCCCAACATGTGAGACCACTGCTGAAAAGCCTCCATTGGCTTCCTGTGTTCCAACGCTGTCTATTTAAGCTAGACTGTAGCATCTGTAAAGCTCTCTCAGGACGTGGTCCTGTCTTCATCGCCTCAAGTTACAGCGGTACACTCCTTCGCCTGACCTACGCTCTTCTAATAAGAACCTGTTGTCCCCCAATCTCTTCAAATGGAAGAAATATGGGGGCCTTAGATTTAGGACTTTGGCTCCTCAATTCTGGAACCATCTTTCTCCTGTACTGCGTATGGCAAGCTCTTATACCCAATTCAGGAAATCACTTAAAACTTGGCTATTTTCCCAGGCATATAACTGAACTCACTAGTTTGCGACTGCAACCGTCCCCTCTTCAGCGCCAAGAAACCGCCTGTGTACGCGCACTTAACAAATCACTTTTAACATAACATAACATTTTTTCCCCCAAAATGCACCCCATTTTTTATTTTTTACCCCAAAATTCCTCCCATTTTTCATATTTTACCCCCAAAAACACCCAATTTTTCATATTTTACCCCAACAAACACCCCATTTTTCATATTTTACCCCCAAACCACCCAGTTTTTCATATTTTACTGCAAAAAAACATACATTTTCAAATTTTACTCCAAAACCCATACTCACCTGAGAAACTTTAAATTACCCCATTACTGATCTCACAATGCGTTGTGATCAAATGCGATGCTAAGGCACCAGCGTTTTTGGAGTTGCGTTGTTCACAATGTATTACCTGCATTGTAATGGTTATCTCCCGTGCCAAAGGCAACCCATAGGCTACGCCGTTTGTGTCCGTCTGCCCCAGGACCGCACTCAGCACCAAGGAGCTCTTCTCTTGGACACTCCACTGCTACGACCCCAGCACCCTCCTTGCCATCAACCCTGGACGGCACCTCGCCTGCCAGGGCCAACCTCTGCTTCATGCTGGACATCGCCTTTGCCATCACTGACGGCTGCAGTATCACCCACAAGGAGCACCCTGACTGTCAAGGAGGAGGCATTGCCATCACCTACAGAGGCACACTCCGACTGACAACGCACTCTAATGTGCCAAGGGTGACCATGGACCACGTTAACTCCCAGATCCATACCAAGCCCAAGAACATCATCTGCGGCACAGTCAAGTGCAGGCCCCCCGGGCCATGGCCCCACATTCTCCAATACCATTGTAGACCTCATTGCACCCCAGGGTCTCCCATCCACCGACGACATTCATCTCTGTGAACTCAAGTTCCACTTGGACAACCCCAGTGACCAGAGCACCACCCCCTCCTGGGGAGGGTCACCAACATCAGACGCAAGCAGCAAGTCACCTCAACAGGCCACATAGCAGGACACCCGGTCGAGCATGTCACTTCCGCCAGCGGGTACTTCAACTACAGCCACAACACCGGACTCTCCTGTACCGACCATCATTGGTAACATCGCGTCTTCACCTTGCCCACCGGACGCCACCGCCATCATCGCACCCCCTTGCAGCTGGATCAAGGCCAGCGAAGAACATCTCGTCAACTCCCTCCGCACCAACACTCCACCAATGCTTCCAAATGATGACACCGCAGCGCGCAACCACCACCGATGAATCTCCAACATCACCAACATTCGGGCACCCCTCATGAATAGCGCTGCGTCAGTACCTTCCGCCTGTCTGATGGCAGGCGGAAGGGTGAGGCAGTGCCACAGGGATAGGCTGGCCTCATGTATTGTTGGAGTTGTGTCATGGTTGTGACACAACTGCAGCAATGCGTGACTTTTAGCGCTGGCAGATACGTCAGGATTCCTGATGTATCTGTCATTACTTGTTTCATAGAGCGCTGTCCAGTGATTACAGCGCATCCATGCTTTCACAAGAAGGGCGTAGTGAGAAGTGTCTTGTTGCAGCGCAGCAACACTTTTCATGTCTGGGGTACAGGTATGCGCACTATCTTATTGATTATGCGTATTCCTGCACTGTAGTTTTGTCACAGGGCAGCGCTGCAACATTCCTTGCAGCACTGGCCAGCGCCAAAACCTGCAGAGATATGGGCCCAAGTTTTTTCACCATTTTTAAGACCAGCTATTTTCTGGTCTTAAGTAACTGGCTCTAACTATAGTTAGAGCCAGTGTTTCGGCTCTTTAGAATTTCCAGGAGCCCCTTGGTAACATGGAGTAGTGATATTTGCGTGCCTTGTTGCACGGGAATGCCTACTTTGCATGTTATTAGCGATAAATATCGCTAACATGCTTTGAGATAAAAAAAACGGGCCGCTATCGCCCTAAAACTCACGCTAAAGCACGTTAGCTGCAGCTTGCTAATACTATGATAAAATTATCGCCGCATTAGCTGCAGAAAAGTGCTGCTAACGCAGGATAATTCGTTGATAATATGCCCCTGTGTGATTTGGTTTAATAACAATCTCTGCTTCTTTTTATTACTCCACCCTTAGCAAGAAAGGAATTCCGCATAATCTTTTAAAGTGAAAACAAGTTTAACAAGTGCCACTACTCTGTGTTAAATCAACACAGGGAATTAAGCAGCTGCCAAGAAGTCTCTTCAAAAGCCAGTCATACTCTTGGCTGAGGCAGGGGACCTGACTCACCAAATGTAGAGATTGTCATCAGGCCAGCTGAGCCTTTTACGCATCTGTGGTAAGCAAAAGGACTATAATAAATTTGTGTTATAGATTCATGTGGTTTTTGCAGCAGTTGAAAATACCAAAAACTATAATATTAAGTCATAAATAAATACGAAATACCATTATTATGCATTCAAACCTCATTGTATTGGTGTTGGTTCCGTTGTTTATACATATCATTCTTATAGAATGACTCTGTGTGTTCCTTTGTCAGTTTATCTAAATGTAGTTGTAGAAGTACTACTATTACTACTAGTATAATTTGGTAGGCTCCTTTGCCCGTAAATTCAATCTAATGGTATGGCTCTATACTATTCCTTTGTCTATTTAACCATGCATAGGTATTGTTATATTCACCTTTTACACTCCTTTGTCTATATTTCCAACTACAGTACTATGAATCTGTGAGTTATTTTGTCGAGATAGCCAGCCCTGGAGGTGTGATGGTTATGTGTTCCCTTTTGTCTGTTCCTTCTACCACACTCATTCAGTCAGGACCATGTGTTTATAGACACACAAAGTAGATTCGGATAGCAGAAAGCAATATTTATTTCAAAATCTGTGATAAAAAGTAAAATGCATACATTTTTGTTTTTTATACTCGTTAATTAAACGGTTAGTCTGTGTCAATTGATGAATTATTGCCACATGCTAACCTTCCATCTGTAATCAGCTTTAGGCATAATAATCGAAAAAATCCTAGCCTCTCTTGGGCACCTTGGTCATATAATTTCAACTAGTCTGGTTTTCAAAAAGCTTTAACCCTGTTGGTTAGTACTTAAGGCACAATTAATTAAAAAGTGTGAGTAGGACCCTAACTTTAAAATCAGTGTGTGCCTCCACTATATGAGAATTCCATCTTCCACAAGCCAATCAATGCGTCCTACACTTTTTGCCCTTGCGGTATCTAACTTTGTCAAGGTCAAAATGTAGCCCCTGTTGTCCCTCTGTATCCTTCCCTCCAACACTTAGGAGGTTGATTCTTGAGGTTTTCAAGATGTCAGATATCTCGGGGTAAACCAACTAAGTTGGCCCTTCTTGCTTCTGGGGCTTCTGGTATATTACTTAAAAAGTAACACAAGAAATGTCCATAGTAATGTACAAGGACCCAGAGCCTTGCAGAGGACTTGTAACCACTGACCTGTTGACATACATTGCCAGTAGACTCCAAAGTTAGTTGTATGATAGTGCCTTCGAAAGCAAGTACAATGAAGCTACTTAGGATCATATTTTCGTCACAAAAGAAGCTATGACCTTGTCTTTTGTGCCTGTCTTAATTTATTTTTTTGTACTTTTTACCATTGTAACTAATGTTTTTTATATGTTTTTATTATTCTTAAATGTGAGTGGGAAAAGTATATATAGCCACTCCGAAGATCAATACTTTCCCTACTGTTGCTAAGATTGGAGTGGGAATAGCTAATCTAAGCCCTCTGAAGTTCTGCCCTTTCCCTACAGTTTCCTAGTTGAATGGTACATGTAATCCCTCCGAAGTCCAACACTTTCCTTACTGTTGCTTAGCCTAGAGTAGCAGTAGTAATTCTAACCCCTATGAAGTCCAGCACCTTCCCGGTTGTTGTTCAGACTGGAGTGGTAATAGTAAATATAACCCCTCTAAAGTGAAACACTTTCCCTACTGTTGCTTAGACTGCTGTGGGAATAGAAAATCTAACCCCTCAAAAGTCCAACACTCTCCCTACTGTTGTTTATACTAGAAGTCTAAGTCTAATTCTTCTTCTACTGTTCGTTAGATTGCAGTTAGAATAGTAAATCAAACCCCTCTGACTTCCAGCACTGTCCCTACTGTTGCTTAGTTTGGAGTGGGAATAATAAATCTAACCACTGTGAAGTGCAATGCCTTGTGCATTGTTGCTTAAATTGGAGTCAGAGTAGTAAATGCAACCCCTCCAAAGTCCAGCACTTTCTCTACTGTTGCTAAGACTGGTGTGGTACTAGTAAGTGTAACCCCTCAGAAGTCCAACGCTTTCCCTACTGTTGCTTACATTGGGCTGGAAATAATCAATCTAACTCCTCCGAAGTTCAATGCCTTCCCTACTGTTGCTAAAATTGGAGTGGGAATAGTAAATCTAAGCCCTCCAAAGTCCAGCAATTTCCAAATGTTGGTTAGATTGGGTTTATATTATTTGCTTTGTGAAATGTTTACATTATAAAAATATTACTGTTGATATTCTTTTTGTAAATTTTCAATTGTTAAAATATCTGTATATATATTTATATTCACTTAAAAAACCATAGGTTTCACACATGTTATAGTTAGCTGGACATTTCCCTCGTAAAAAAACAATGAAATTCCCCCGTTATAGTTTGGGCAGGCAACTATAACTCACGCGACCGCAATCCTCTGCTGATGACGTCAGATATTACATCACTGTATTTAGACACCTATTTACCCATGTCTTCTTCCATTAATCTTGAGCTATACATATATTACAAATATTTATTTTTCAGAAAGACACATATGTAATCAGTGATGTAATATCTGACGTCATCAGCAGAGGATTGCGGTCGCGTGAGTTATAGTTGCCTGCACTAACTATAACGGGGGAATTTCATTGGTTTTTTACGAGGGAAATGTCCTGCTAACTATAACATGTGTGAAACCTATGGTTTTTTAAGTGAATTTGCAAGGTTTTTTAAATGCTAATTCCTAACTATAACGTGTGTGAAACCTATGGTTTTTTAAGTGAATTTGTACGTTTTTTTAAATGCTAAGTTATGTATTTATTAATATATTTTTTTTTTCAGGTTTTTCACCGTGCGCCAACGAAGCGTTGTGCGTCCCGTGCGCGCACCGTGCACCCTCCGTGCGCGCCCCCGCGCATTTTCGACAAAAAAATATATGTTTTTTTCACCCTTGGGGGTCCTTCAGTGACCCCCTGACAAAGGCTAGGGGGTCAGGAACTGTCCACCCTGCCCCCTTTTCACGTTCTCCACCTTTGTTTTTCACTGCCTCAGACTGCGAGAGACAAAATGGCGGCCGCCACTTCCTGATTTCGACCGATTCGAATGTTTACTGACATCTAACAACCAATCAGAATTGCGCTCGCGCACGGCAGGGTGCGCGCACGGTGCGCGCGTATAGATATTGATATGGTTTTAAGTGCTATTTTCTCAGGAAATACTGAACAGATTTACACGAGACCTTCAAAAGGCACTTCCTTGACCTTATGGCTACCTCTCTGCCAAATTTCACGTAATTCTGTTCAGCCGTTCGGGCTGTACCTTCGACTAAAGGTCCTATGGAAAAATGCATGGGGAAAACGCATTTTGGGACCCCCCTTTTTTCTCGGCCCCCGCTTGACTAATCACCCCGAGACTTTCAGGGTAGGAGCGGAGCGGAGCACCCCACCTATTTTGAAAAATTCGCGAGGATTCGTCAACCGGCGCCAAAGTTATTCAAAATAGAATTTTCAGATTTCCTATGGAAACACGGTCCTAACTATAACTATCTACTGGCGACCGCCAGTAGATAATATGTATATATATATATATATATATATATATATATATATATATATATATATATATATATATATATATATATATATATATATATATATCATTTTGTGTGTGTATTATATATATATTATTTGTATGTTTAGTTTGAAGTCTTAAATAAAACATTATTTATACATTTTAATATTTTAATTAAGCTGCATTTTTTTATTGTTTTATATGTTTGTTAATTTTAACTTTACTGATGATGTTTCAAATTAAACAACAATAATTAATAATGTATTAAAAACATTGCTTAATTACTGTTATATTTTGTTAGCTATGCTTGTATAGCGTAACTTCTCACTCCCACAGCAGTATCCTGGCGCTAATACTGCAGGCTCTAAAACTTAGAAGAGCAATTTTTCAGCAGTTTCCTACACCTACCAATATCCTGACAGGAGAGAATTTAAAGGGGTAGCCGGTTCAAGTGATGAGGGAGTAACTATATGAACAAATGGCCCCCCATTTCGGGTCATAGGTATGCCTTGTCGGGTTAACAGTGCTTTATTCTTAGACCTCAGGTTTCTACCCGGGTGGTACCATGATACCCTTGGGCGAAAGTAGGAAGGGCCATTGACAAATAGTGCTCTATGTATGAGGCACATGAGTTTAAACAAATTGCAGTTCTTTACAGTTAGCGAGTGCAAGCCAATTAGGGTGGGTTCAGAAGTAGAACCGGGGAGGGCGTTCACAGACTAAATGAACTGCTGTATTTTGTACGACCTGTAGGTTGAACAGGAGAGGTTTGTTTACTTTTTACATTTTTTTAAATTTTATATAGCACTTACACGACCCGAGGGGTATCAGAGCGCTTAACAACAGCATTCATGTATAGAAGCATAAAAAGCAAAGTACAATGAAAGATCTAGATACTGGAGGTTACACAGTTCGAGGAAAAAAAACGAAGTTG
Organism: Triturus cristatus; assembly: GCF_964204655.1. Classification (NCBI taxonomy): domain Eukaryota; kingdom Metazoa; phylum Chordata; class Amphibia; order Caudata; family Salamandridae; genus Triturus; species Triturus cristatus. Next base: position 787,819,950 of record NC_140584.1, on the reverse strand, counting down.
GGATGTCATTGTCCAGAAGCATAGAGATGACGCTTGAGGAGAAATTCTTTCAGCTGTCTCTTGAAATTCGTGAAGGAGGGGTTAGTCCTGATATGAATAAAGGAGAGAGTTCCAGATTTTTGGGGTGCTCCCTGAGAAAGAGTGGGAGAGGGCTTTTTGTTTATGTCTTTTGGTGGGATTAGGAGGAGCGAGTTGGAGCTTGTCAGGTTTCTCGATTGTCCTGCTTTAGTGAGTGTGGCTGCGAGTTAATCCGGTTTGCCTGTGTGTAGGGCTTTATGGGGGAGACAGGCTGTTTTGAAACACCAGCGTGCTTAGATAGGTAGCCAGTTTAGGTCCTGCAATGCAGGGGTGATGTGGTCGTGTTACTTGGAACCAATGACCATTCTTGCTGCTGCGTTTAGGGTGGTTCTCATAGGGGCTATGTGTGTTTTAGCTTCCCTAGTTAGTGTGGCATTTCCATGGTCAAGTCTGGACAGAACTAGAGCTTGGGTTGCGATATTTAGGTCCTTGGGGGTTATGAAAGGCTTGATTTTGTTGAGGATTTTAGGCTGTAGAAGGGGTCTTTTGCAGTGGAGCTTTTGTGGAAGCTCATGTTAAGTCTTGTGTCCAGAGAGATCCCTAGAGATTTAGCTGAGATTGCTGGGGTAGGTTTGCAGTTTAGGGAGTCTAGGTTGTTTATCCATTCTTGGATCTGAGGGGGTTGGTCGTGTTTGGAGAAGACAAGAATTTCATTTTTTTCTTGGTTGAGTTTGAGGTGGTTGAGGGTTAGCCAACTTTCTACTTTTGAAAGAGTTGAGTCGGAGGATGTCTGTAAGGGAGGATATTTCGGGGTACAGCTGGGTGTCGTGGGCATAGAGATGATAAGCAATATTTGCTTGTTTTAGAATGATAGTGAGGGGTTTCATGTAAATGTTGAAGAGTGTGGGGGAGAGGACTGAGGGACACCTCGGGTTGTGGGTGAGATTGCGGACATCGAGTTTTTGTTTTTTATAAATTGGGATTGGTTATGCAGTAATGAGGAGAACCATTTTAAGACTTTGCCATCTGCTCCAATACGTTTTACTGCTACCTTAAATGAATTACCATACACCAGGTGACACATTATGAGAGCCTGGACCATCGTTTTCCTTGAGCTAATAGGAAGCCAAGGGAACACTCTCCGGTGCAGTCACAGGGTGCTGAAACAGGTACCACAGATGGAAATCACATGATCCTATATAGAGAGCTTGTTGTGTACGAATATTTATATTAATAAATATATATATATATATATATATATATATATATATATATAATAATTTAATTTTTAAAACAGTTTTTTACAAAATACTATTTTTAACTAATTTAATAATTTAAGTACATTAATTTAAAATCCATATTTTTTATTTTTGTTAAATAAAATATTCTTACCTTTTTTGGGTGATAATCTCTTCCACAATATTTTTGACTCAATATTTTTGTCATTCACATCATAAGCATAGAAACACTATATTTTGGTAAATGATATTTTTGACATAATATTTATCTCCGACAATTTCGATCATGGTAATCCCAAATCAGGTGGTCCCACTGATTCCGGAGTAATAAGAATGAGGAATAATTTACTATTCATTCTCTGAGGCGGCAAACCAGGATACTACTATTGAATAGAGATTAGATGGCCCCTCCTGAAGGAACTTTTTCTGTTTCTGTGTGTAATTGATCCACCACCAAGTTCATCTTAAACTGCCAATCCAGGAAAGGGCTGCCTTGGTTTTTCTCTGGCATTCTCTCTCTTGATCAAGGACCAAGCAGAGACCTGTGATTGGAGTTCATTCCCCAGATTGAATCTGAAGCACCGGAGGAACTAGACAGAGAACGGAGCTAGAGTTCCCATTTTCTCATTTGTCGCAGATTGATGTAACCTATTTGATTTCCAAAGCAGAGGGATTTGTTAATATGGACCGAGGTATGGAGCATTCCGTTCAAATGAAGTGTCTGTTTTGCTGCTATACTTGGGAGATTAATTTTTGTTTTGCTTTTACTGTTTTCTCATCGTATTCTTCTTTCTGTAGCAGAAACCTCTTTTTGTTGAGCTTTAGTGTCACATTTTAGCGAAATTACGGTATTCCCGAAGTTTGAACCAAAAGTTTGCCAGAGATAGGATCGTCTGCACTGATGAGGATAACAGATGACACAACCTGTTTGCTTTCTACACTGGTAGACGCACCACACTCAAGCATGTCCTGAGTTTGGCCCCTGTACAGATCAGATTTTGAGACATATGTCAGGAAAGTAATACCGGTTCATTGCTTATTTTAGGCGCGGTTTTTGACAGTAAACTGACCCATTATCTCAAATATGGGTAACCTGTGCTTTGTGTTCACTCCTTTCAAGCACTGTTTTGTTTCCCCAGCCTCTTTCTGCCACTGTAATGAGAATGAGAATGCAGCGTTGTGATTGGTCTGAGCACCGTGGATTGGCGCTCAGACTCGAACAAGGAGCCTGTGCATGTTCCTCACCAGGCTGTGTAATGCATCCTGGTAGGAACATGCAAAGTGCGCATGAACTGTGTGGTGAGCCCTAGAGGGCTGGCCAAATAGTTCATGTGCACTTTGGGAGTGCAAACCACTCCTTCCCTGCTCTGGCCAGCCCCGCCCCGCCCCACACTGCACACAGGCCACTGACTGCATGCAACGGGAAAAATAAAATGACATTAACAAAATGTTATTGTCATTTTATTTTTCCTTCTTGCGCAGTGGGGCAATGCTCCTCCACCATAGCGGAGGAGCCACCGCTGGTACAAGAATATTGTTGTCAGAAATCGTCTGGCATAAATATTGTGCCCTAAGCATCATTTACCAAAACATCCCCCTATTAAAGTGAAGGATAGAAAATCTGCAATCAGTGGGACAATATTTTTGTAAATGATGTTTAGCTGTATGATATTCTGACACACAACCCATAAGGGAATACTTTACAGAAACACACCTCCCTGTTGGCTCATCAATGCTCATTTCCACCCTTTCCACTTTCCCTACTTGTGCCCGCTCCTGCTGTCTCTCTCCTGCCCCTCACTTTTCCTGTGTCTGGCTTCTCATTTCTTCCATCCGGACTCCCACCCATCCCTCCCTTTCGCCCCTCTCTCTTTCCCCTGCTTGGTCCTCATTTCCCCCACATACACATCCCTTTTGTTCCACCCTGCCAACTCCGCGTCTTTAGCCAGTGTGCCTCTTCTCCTTCGCGCTTCCTTCCCTTTCCTCCTGCACTTTACTACTTCCAATTTCTTGGTAATATCGCTTTGTCGGGTATTTTTTATGTTATTTTCCTAGATAGAGATGAAAGGTTGTCTATATTAGAGGCTCCCTTGCATTCAATATAGTTCTCTTTTTTCAATGTCAAATAAAGGTCAGGAGGCAAAAGAGGCTTCATTGTATCCCTTCCTGTTTATATACGTCATAGAAACTTAAGACGTTCTGTGATGAAACCTCTCTTGCTAGGATACCTTAGGAACAGAAACACAGCTGTATGAAAAGCAAGGATGCTTTGAATATAGAACGACTTTTGTTTCTTAAATGTGTCTGGCTTTAGTGCACTTATACTGCATGCAGTAGCATAGTAAACCTAGACCCATTGACTTTGCTAATGTATGTTTGTGCTAGGTCCTGCACTATATATATTATTACTAATTTTATGCACTTACTGATTTTACTGGCACAGACTAGGCATTGATGTGTACATACAGTGACTCACGTCATGTGACGTCGATACGTCATGAAACTCAGTACGTGGAGAAAGGTTTTGTAGGTTATGCACGTACAACAGTCAGTTTGTTTCCATCCTAAGGTGTATAAGAAGAGCAGCAGATGCATAGGAGAGTAAGGTTCTCAATGGTAAATTGTCTTGAATAAAGCATATTTACATCCACCAGCTGGTTAAAGAGAAACAGATCAGCCTCCTGGCATGCCCGCGGGTAGTGAAATACCTGGGCATTTGCAGGGTGGGCTACATTTGCTAACTATTGAGGGCTTATACCTAGTGAACAATTCAGGTACATAGGGACAATTAAGAGCTGTTTACCTCATGGCTTCTCTTTGAAGCTTCCGAGAGCTGCAGGAGCAAAAGAGCGAGGGCCCCATAGGCTTTGTCATTCCTAAAGAACTCTGACATGAAGGTTAAAATGTCCTTGTATCTCTCACAGAACTCTCTCCATGCTTGGGACACTCGACTGCCCTGCTGCAGCAGGCAGAGCAAACCCACAAGAGGTGTCTTCATCAATCGCCTGCCTAATTCATCCCAGACTCTCATAAACCCCAAAATAGGGCCTCCTTTATACATTCTAAAAATGTCAGAGTCTTATCTCAGCACCAACTATCAAACAAAGCCACATGGGCAGGAGCCTTCAGTCCTATTGGTCCTCCGCTTATAGCCAACCCCACATTCGCAAAGAAATTCTAGACTGTTACAGTGAATATTCTCATAGTAGGGTTAGGTATAGTGGTCAAGGGTCTCCAGCTTTATAAGAAGGCATACTGTAGACTCCAATTCACCAATGCACACAATGGGGGCCAGCAGCCTATCTTCTTTTGCATAGGGTCCTAGCGCAGACTGGTGTCTAGAAAGCAGTGCTAAGGCTTTGCTAACTGTTTTGTATTTCACCCGCAGATCCCATTTTAGATCGAAAAATCTGGGGACTTCTGAATTGTTGTTTACTGTTGCACATTGTAGATTTTAATAAAAACAATATTTGTGCTTGTGTATGCAGTAGTCCAACTCCCTATAAAAACGTTGACCTTGCATATTATTGTAGCACTTCCTAGTAGTATCTAGCATCTCTGCATTCAGGAGAATCCAAACAATAAAGCACTAAAACCCCCTTGACAAACAGGTCCACGCCCTCAAAACCTTCCTAGCAAACCATTCCTTGATCCAAGCTATCTCAAAGCCCACTCATGCTAAAGGTGCTACTCTTGACTGGCTCATCTCTGAACAAAACACGATTAAATCTATCCAGATCACCCGTTGTGACTGGTCTGACAATCACATCATCACCTTCAGTATTTCCTCCGCTACCAAGAAAACCTTCCCACTACAAAACAAACCTGAACAATGGATAAGAAACACAAAAAACCTCAACTGGAACACCCTAGCCTCCCACTGTGAGAAAGTTCTCATCCCCCCCAACAACATGTCTAACGTCAGTGACCTCACCGACCACTACAACTCCATGATGACCAAGATCTTTGACCAAGCTGCCCCACCTAAGCTCAAACAAATTCCAGACAAAGATAAAAACCCTTGGTTTAACGGAGCCCTAAATCAAGAAAGACGTAAACTTAGATCATCAGAACGGAAATGGCGACAGCATCCCTCCATTCTCCATCTCAAACTACTTCGGCAAGCTAAAAAATCCTATAACAAAAGTATTCTTCAATCCAAAAAAGACTTGTTTAGATCAGAACTAGACAATGCCATGAACAGACCAAAGAAACTCTTTGACATTCTAAAACAACAATCTAACAAATTGGCTAAATCCTCTCTCTTGACCGCAAAATCACAGCTTAGCAGTAAAGAATTTTCCTCCTTTTTCACAGCTAAAACAAACTCGCTCCAACTTGAGCTTACCATACATGGCCGCAGCGAACGCATCCACCCCAAAGCACTCTCAAGCTGAAATCCCTGATCAACCCGAGTTACTTTTGCCAAAAAATAACTCTCACTGGTCCACTTTCAAACTTTACGATCCTAATGACATCACAAAAACATTTGCAACTACCAAACTCAACAACCATTTCAATGACCCAGTCCCCTCAAATTTCCTTCACCACATCTACCAAGTCATCTCCCCTCTCTGGACCAAAATCATCAACGCCTCGCTAGCGCAAGGGCACATACCGGACTGCCTAAAAACAGGCAAGGTCACCCCTAAACTAAAGAAACCGACTGCGAACTCCTCCGACCCCAACAAATTCCGACCCATAACTAACATTCCCATGCTAGCCAAGGTCCTGGAAAAATGTGTTCAACAACAACTGAACCAACACATCATGGACTTCAACCATCTGAACACCCACCAATCGGGTTTCAGACCCAGCCGTAGCACAGAAACAGCCATTCTACATATAGTGGACGATGCCCTCCTTGCTCTTGACCGCAACGAAACCTGTCTACTAGTCCTGCTTGACCTCTCCTCAGCCTTCGACACGGTCAATCACGAAAAAATTCTAAAAAGACTGGAAAATAGGATGGGTTTATCTGGCTCAGTCCTTCAATGGTTAAAATCCTTTCTAGAAAACAGAACGCAATCTTTCATGGTGAACAAAAATCTTTCTCGCTCCTCACCAAACCCTCTGGGTGTACCACAAGGCTCTACCCTATCCGCCACCCTATTCAACCTATATGTCGAACCGCTAACCGAACTATTACAGCAGGCACACATAGCCTACCACATGTACGCGGACGACACTCAACTTTACATCAAGATCTCCTCCATTGAAGATATAATATCGATGAACATGGCACTCAAAAAGACCATCCACTGGCTAACAACCAACTTCCTCAAGCTAAACTCACAAAAAACAGAATTTCTTCTAATCTCCCCCCCTAATAATTCCCAGGAGACAAAGGAATGGTCCAAGTTGATCACTGCACTTAACTGCACGCCAACTCTGGTGGACTCCACCAAACCACTTGGAATTACTCTAGATAAGAACCTTAACATGTAAACACACATCAACCTGTTAGCTAAAAACGCACGCTTTCACCTTAGCTATCTCAGGAAAATGAAACCTTTCATCGATAACCAGGACCTCAAAACTGCAGTTCAATCATCTCAAGGCTGGAGTACGGATGCACCACCCTCGCGGGACTTCCCAAAATCTCAACCGCCCCATTAAAAGCCTGTCTCAACGCCGCAGCAAGACTCCTAACAGGATCCATGAAATTTGACCACATATCGCCACACCTGAAAGCGGTCAACTGGCTTCCTTTTAAAACTTGAATCCACCTAAAAATGGCATGCATCACTCACAAAGTGCTTCACCACAATACTCCCCAGTACCGTTCCCAAAAACTGACCTTATCTGGAGGAATCAGACATTCAAGGATAGGTGATAATTTACTCCTGAAGCCCTCACGCTTTAGAAAGAAAAGAAATTCTGACAGAGCATTCTCTGGAGCAGCACCAAGAATATGGAACTCGCTTCCTCCCTACATCAGAAAAATCTCCTATACTCTTCTGTTAAAAAAAGAAGCAAATCATTCCTTGTGTGCAAATTCCTCCCGTAAACTATCACATGGACCATTCCAGATGTACACCCTAAACTTGCCCCTTCTATCCCTCGAAAGACACCTTCGCGGCTCTCGACCCATTGCTTAGAAATACTCTCACGCCTGCGACCTTACGAACTTTGTAAATAAGTTGATCTTATGTATACTATTCTTATTGCAAATTGTTTTATTCGTATTGTGCCCTCATTGTAAAGCGCTCTGATACCCTTCCATGGGTCTGGTCCGCGCTATAGAAAACTCTAAAAATAAATAAATAAATAAACTAAAAGAATGATAAATGCATGCTCTATTTCATATCCTTTTCGATTAATGGATTAAAACTATTTTGTTTTACAGTAGGAGTAGGGGCTTCTAGGAGACTTCACAGGTCTTCCGGCTTGTGTGCTAGTAAGAGAGCGAGAGAGGGGGCGAGAGAAAGAGAAAGAGAAAGAGAAAGAGGGGGAGAAAAGGAGATTTCTCGATGTAAACACAACAATGCGGCTGCCTTGAAGGGATTCCTTCTTCTCTTACAGGGAAAGGCTCTGATTAAAGAATAAAACAAATAAAAATGAATTCTGTATCTGCTTTATGATTCTCTTACACTTTAATCCCAAGGCACACATTTTATTTGCATTGTGATTATAATGGGATTGGATCCGCATTACCATGTAATGCCTTCTTTATTAGCTCTCAGTAGCTCTCGCTTTTTTACACGGCGGGGATTGCAGGAATTGTGCGCGTTACTCTCCTAGTCTCTCAAGCAGTGTGAGACAGGAGTCTGAGCGGAATCGTGAAAACCCCCAGTCAGGTCCCGACTGACTGTCTGTGAGTGCTCTCATTGTCAGATCCTATCAGAGACGCCTCAGTGGTTTAAAGTAATGGGCACTGACTTCAATAGCTGCTAATCTCACTAGATTTTTTAAATAAACACTGCTAAACGTATTCGATTTACAAGGTAAACTACTTGTTATTTTCCATATAAACCTCTTTAAAAATCGCCTGGTACTGTGCAATGAGGTTATTGTTTTCCAGGTGAAAGAATGATACAATGAATGTATGAACGATGTGTTTATCATCTCCTCAACAGAACTTGATAATATTTCCTGATAAAAAAGGGAAAGTCATCCCATGATACTATATGGAGATGAAAAACTAATAGAAGTCACAATGAATGATCTTTTATAGTCCTCACAAATGTGTGTCTCCTTGTAATTCATTTTTGGACTAGAATTCCACCGGTCATATGGTCATAATTTACATAATGACTTGAACATATAGCTGATTTATGTGAGCCTACACTCCGTAGTGTACATTGTAGGTGAGCCAAGTCCTGAAAGTAGCAAGAATATGCCCAGTGTTTAATTGATGCAGATACGAAAACAAACGAGGGCTTCAGAACAAGTCACGAGTCTGCCTGTGTGGAGAAACCAGGGGGCAGGAATGAACAATCCCGGCTGCCATCTCTGCACGTATATCCTGCTACTACCAGTTAACCCCCACTGAACGGAGACGAACTGCGCAGAACCTTTTTTTCCAGCTGGAATTCTAAATGGAATTCCTAATTTGGGGTGTTTCATGCATTTGTTTGCCAGTTTCTCTGAGCAGCAAGTGCCTATGGGAGGTAAGAGAGGGTGGTTGGTGAGGTAGAAGAAGGAAGGGGAGGCTGTTGCCTGACAGGGAGAGCATTAGCTGTTCCTCTGTGCCTTGCAGGAGGACTGTGCTAATGAGTCCATACATAAAGCGATTTTACCAGCTATGTCTTCCGGCTAGGAACATTGGTTCTATTGTTCCAGAACCCTGGAGATCCAGGCGCAGGAAAACCAGCCCAGTTACGATCCAGCAGAAAGGAATTCCTCCTCCTGGGAATTCCACTCCAGTTACCTCGTTATCAGGGCCTTAGTATAAACAGAAAGATACTATAAAATCATAACCAAAAGTGTAAAAATTGTCTCATCCAAGCCCTTTATCCACATCGCATGTAGCACAGTCAGAGAACCGTCTAAATGAGCCATTGTACATGAACACTGTCTTAGAAAGGCCAGCACAACTAACGCATAAAACTATCAATAGCCTTTAAGCTCAACAATTGGGAAGTCAGAATCAGCAAATCCTTCGGGCAGATTCACTAGAAAGTGCATTCCTGTGCCCTCCCCCCTGCTCAGGCGTTCAAGCAGCTGCCATGCACCGGCATGCAATGCACTGCTTTCGTTATAGGGGCATCAGGGGTCAATGCAGGAAATCCCAGAATGTGAATATTAGCTGCTCTCCGCGCTCTGCATTTTCAGGTTGCTCACTCTTGTTATCCAGCAGGCCATAGCTTCCACCACCATGGGACAGATATGTACGACTCACCAATTTGCGACTCTGAAATTGCCTCGTATTTGCGACTAGCAACTTGTGACTTGCAAATTGGGATGCACAACAGTGTCTCAGAGACTGTTTGCGATTGGGGTAGCAAATTGCATGCCTCATTAATATTAATGAGGCAGGCGCAATTTGCGACCCCATTAGGAATGGCTAGCACTCACAGGGTTGGTGGGCTGCTGGGGTCAGTAGACCACCATGTCTGTGACTGCTTTTTTAATAAAGCAGTTTTTTTTTAAATGCAGCCCGTTTTCCCTAAAGGAAAACGGGCTGCATTTAAAAAAGAAAGATGAAACTTTTCAGTTTCATTTTTTTAAGGGCAGGCAGTGGTCCCTGGGACCACTGCCTGCTCTTAAAAAATATTTTCTCACATGCTCACAAAGGGGAAGGGATCCACTGGGGACCGCTTCTTGTTTGCGAGTGGTTTACCACCTACTTAAAGTAGGTGGTAAACTGTGAGTGTTTTGCAGCCGCAAATGTGGTCGCAAAACAATAGTACATGGCATGGTGACTCGCTACTAGGAAGGGATGCCCTTTCCTAATAGCGAGAGTCGTAAATGCTATTTTGCGAGTCAGTGACTCGCAAAATAGCATCTGTACATGCCATTACCCTTTTTGGCGGTCGCAAACACGAGGATCTCCCATTTGCGGCCGCAAAAAACGGTTGTACATCTGGCCCCATGTTTCTAAAATCTCCTTGTTCATGTGCCTGGGGCTCAAGAGTGTCCAAACTATTGTCTGGATGTAGCACTTTCTACTCTACAATTTTCAAAGCTGTCTCCATACTTACAACCTGGGCGCATTCTAACCGAGTCGTACTTTCATAACTGACACTGATTTGTTCATATTGTCAATTTTCTTATCATCTCTTTTTCTCTAACTTAACCAACTGTCTGGCAGATGCTCCTCCACTGCCTCTAATTTAACAACTTTTTTCTTCCTTGATTGAAAAAAGCATGCTTTCCCCTTTTCTGCTCTTTGCCAGATGTCCTACTCCTGCAACCTGCTTCACTATCATTTGGCGGTGCTGGATCCTTGCTTGGACCATAGCGGCATAGGTCACACCATTATCTCTGGGCTCTCTTCCCGACAGCATCTGTTTGCATAGGCCATGCACCACAGCCTCTTAGTGATCATACTGGCACACCATCATGCACTAAGGGCAGTGAAGGCGTCTGCTCTTTCCTCCAACTGCCTCATGAGCCCACATTCTAGAGGATGCCACACCTGCCATTTCATTTTGCATGAGAGTTGTGGCTTGCGTTGCTGTTGTGTAAGTTATAGATTGTGGTCCTAAACATAACTTGCGAATTTCAGTGATTTTGTGTTTTTTATTCAAACCATAACTGCACTTTAACTATGTTCTTAAATGGATTTCATAACAAAGCCAAACATAACTCTACTTTAATTTTGTTTTTTTGTGTATTTCTGGATTTTGTTTTAATCATATACCACATTCAAATGATCGGTTCACCAAATTGTCCCTAGGTAGGCAACTCTTGCTGCACATGGCCTTTGGCCATCAACAACAGGTGTTGGCAGCATGTCCTGGCCAGGACCTTAAGTCCTGTGTACAACCCTCCACAAGCAGCCAACCCCATGCATGTCCCTTGGCTGTGTTTGGGGGGGGGGGGTTGGCTACAAGTTCATGAGCATCCTATCTCTGCTATGCACAGCTGAAGGTCATGTGCAGTGGCATGGACTACAGGCCCCGCACCCTCATGCATGGACGTCCAATGACCTTTGGCCAAGCCCTGCACCCAATCTCTGCAGGTATCCATCAGCCACTCCACATGGCCTTGGACAATGCACAGTAGATGTTGACTGCAGTGCTTGGTTTTTGGCCAGCCCACCTGCCATGGGTGGTCAACCCCCACTGCACACTGCCTTCTTCCTTGCACAGTTGACTGCAGGCAACAATACAATACAATACTGTATCTGCTTTTATTTTATTTGCTCCGACGTTTATGCCTCACTTAAGCTCAATAAAGTTTTTATGATGACTGCAGGCTATTTTTGGATATGTGGATCTCCTTTGGGATCCACAGTTTCTGAAACTAAATGAAGGTTTTCAAATTATGATCAAAGGTCAAAGGAGGAGTGCCTTTGAGTCCTACCCACATGCATGTCTGGGGGTCAGGGTGGGCTCGATTTGCTCCCTTATGTGCTCTTTCCTAACTTTTTCAGGAGTTGGGGACTTGGTCTCTGAGTCCGGTAAAAGTGGCAGCAACATTTTCTATCAATGTTGCAGCCAGCCAGTCAGATTATTTTGGATCCAAGGTTGCGGAACCAGATCTGCCTATCCAAAATGGCCAATAGGAGAGAAAACTCAGCCGGACAATCATGTTGGTTTATTTTTAAACATTTTGGATTCATAGGTATTTGCGATCTAGATCAACGGATATCCACTGAATAATGATCCAGATATACCTAAAAGTTAACCTCATCAAGCCCAATCCAAGCACCTCTTTAAATACTAATTTCTCGGAAACTCCTGAATAGATTTAAAGCAAACCAACAAAAGCATGATACTGTCTTGTTTTCTGTATTGAAAAGCAAAAAAACTTAAATTAAAATAGAAAATAGCACTTTTGGGAACTCCCGTTTTCTTGGTCGACGCTTGCCAGAACTTGCAGTGAAAGATCCAATGTGGATGAACTGTTTTTTTAAAACTTACTGCAAATTCTTCAAACAGGTTGAAAGGTATTAATAAAAGAAAAAATGCCTTTCCCTTGTTCCAAATAAAACACTGACTCAACCGTAACTATAGTAACTATAGTGCTATAGTGGTGGTCTCTCTCTCTCTCTCTCTCTCTCTCTCTCTCTCTCTCTCTACATTTATATATAAATAAGGCTCCCTGTTTTCCGTTTTTACGGATTTTTACAGATAAATACAGACAGAAAACATTTATTTTCTTGTCTGTATTTATTTTTAAATGTGGATAAAAACGGAAATTGGGTTGCTTTTTGAGCAATTCTATATAGTGTCTGCCATGACTGCCAGGCCAATTGCTGTGTGGATTGATAGGTATAGGGATAAAAAAGAAAGGAATTTTAGTAAAGAGGTTTTAACAGCAGGAGATATGCACAAAGTTGATACTGAAATATGCATATTTTCTTATCAGTGCATTGATTTATCTTTTGTGGGGGTTTACAACATTGAAACCTCATAGCCATTCAAGCATGAGTGCATATTTACCGGTTAAATAAATGTGGAAATATACTAATTTCAGCTGCATTTTTCCACAAATTCCAAAGTAAATATGGATAAATACAGATAAAATTAGCAAAAAATAAATATGGATAAATACAGGCGGAAATGTCAAAAAAATAAATACCATAAAACCGGGAACCCTATATATAAAGGACCCGCAGTACTCTGGCTTCTTCCACCAAACAGGGTTGGTGCAAGCAAATGGTCATGGGAACCGTTATAGATTTTGCAAGGTTACGCACTCAATCTGTTTCACGCAAAAAGGCTCGCACTCCAGGGTGTGTTTATCGCTGGAATTTTATTCGCAACACAATTCGACCTGGAAGGTCTTCGCCACGACCCAAAATACGAGTTAGCGCACCCCCCCCTTTAAAAACATGTAAAAGTTCATAAACATAGAAGAAATATTTTTAAAGTCACATCTGGACTCTTGAAATTAAATCACTATAATGGCTTGAAATAAGGGAGATGACACATAAGACACAAAAAATGAAAAAATGGGGCGTACCCAAGGGTTTTACATTTGACGTGGTTTTCCTCAAATATTACCTCCCAGTAATTCACATGTATTTGGAATGCACAAAATAAAAGTAACTCATCATACTTCGAGAATGGCCCCCTTTGGAGCAAGCATAACAGCAAATCTCAATGCTTTACAAAAATACATTATCTCAAATTATCAGCCAATTTCAGTACTTTCTATTTGTCACATTATTCAAGTCTGAAAAGGAAATTTACTGCTGAGCCTGATTATATATTCCGATTCCATCCTCCACATTTTCTTCTCTGTATCACTACCTCTCAGAGGCACCGGTACCCTGTCAGCTGATCTGAGATATATATAGGTCTCACTCTATGGGCCAACCCCATCTACGGCAGCTTTGTGATCCAAAGGTTGTCACCTGCAGTGGGTTGGACACAGTGTCTGGCCACAGACAAGGAGGCCCTGCTGCAAAGCCTCTCTGTGCACAGTTGAAGGCCAAGCTCAGCAATGACTGGCTGCCCATTTTGGATTAAGTGCAAACAGGCAGCCAACCACTGTTGTGCACAGCACAGCGGACGGTGGAAATCAAGTACATCAGAACAAAACAATGACAAAACATATACGCTTGACACATAACTCAGATAGATAGATAGATAGATAGATAGATAGATAGATAGATAGATAGATAGATAGATAGATAGATGGATGGATGGATGGATGGATGGATGGATGGATGGATGGATGGATGGATGGATGGATGGATGGATGGATGGATGGATGGATGGATGGATGGATGGATAGATAGATAGATAGATAGATAGATAGATAGATAGATAGATAGATAGATAGATAGATAACAACAGTCGAAGTAAATCAATGGTTAAGAAATGAACAGAAAACACAGACATTTGCCAGTGATGCCTGGCTATACAAACCATAACTTATGCTCCTGCCATAAAAACCATGACTCACCCATCAAACGTGCTGCTTATTACTTCACACATGATATTGGAAATGACATCACAAATTACATCGGAGTTATCATTAGTGACATACGTCATCTTATCATTGACGTTATAAATGATGGAACCATGGATACAGTATAATTTTCTGTTTGGATATGTGTTGTTATTTAATGATGTTAGGGGTGTTCATTTTTTTGTTTTTTTTGTTGGTTTCATGAGTTCATAAGCTCTCCAATTTGGTGGGTGAGTTATGGTTCACTTGGCATTTGTGCAAGTTACGATTTGTTTAACAAACAATAAATTACGTATTTCACGGGTTTTTCAGTTTTATTTTACAACTATGAATGCAATTTAACAGACCTTACATCAACCTCAATTTTTTATATATATATGTTTTAATATTAACAACACTTTGCAATTTAACCCTCCTATGTAAATACACGTTAGTTTAGGTAAAACGTTTATTCCATACGTTGTATTACCTGTGTAGCCTTATAAAATAAAAAAAAGCACATTGGACTGAAGAGCAAATTCGGAGGTGGGAGCACTCTCCTTAATGGCATCAGGCATTGCGAAGGCCTCTTCCTAACTCATTTTAAATGAAAGTAATGCTTTCCATCATTATAGTGATTAAAAAACTCGATTAGAGAGTTTTATAACTTCAATAAAGGAGCTGGCACGCTGCAGGGTTCTGCTGCCCTCTTGCACAGAAGAAGGTCTTTGGGATTCTCTGCACTAATAAAATGGCGGCTGTGGCTGCGCCACCAAGCGTGGTCCGGAGAGTCACGCAAGGTTAAGCAGCTGTAAACCTTCCAGGTCCCGCGATCAGCAGTTCTGGCCCAGAGCTCTGCACTGCATTGCTTAACTGTAGTTTCATTTGTGTTGCGAGAGCAGTCACGTGACCTTGCTTCAAAAGCTAAAGGGAATTGTGCTTGGTGGCTTGCCAGCCGGCCCTAAATACCTGGCTCATAAATGAAGCATGCGGCCAAGCTGCTGTCGCTTGCTGAGATCTCCTAAAACAAGCCTGCCGAGAGAGGAGACGGGGGAAAGTCAATAATTTAGAGGGAGGGCTCAGTTTGAATTAACCTTGGTTGGCTTCCCCTGTCTCCTCAGTTTTTTAAGGTGATAACGGCGTAAGGCAAATCTAATCAGCAGTGCTATCACCAACAACATTTATTCAAAAATGCATAGCTGGAGGTAAAAAAAAACGTTTTTTTAAATGCTCAGTGAACTAAAGCAACCTTTCTTACTATTATGTAACAGTGGGATCGATTTAGCAGAATGCTTGGATAGCGGAAGTGACATCACACTGCAATGACTTTATCACATTCCATTTTGCCCCGCCTTATCCCATTAAATGATTCGTATTTGCTGCTGAGAGGGTATGGGTGAGGCCCAGCTGGGGACACGTCAGGGGAGCACATAGCTCTTTAGAGCACAGTTTACTTTTTATTCCTACTGTTGATTTTATGACCCCTGTGGACAGGGTTCCTCAAGTCAGATGTTTCCCTGCCCATAACTTCGCCTGGAACTACTTGCCTGATTGACTGGGATGGGACTCGGTCCCCCAGCCCACGTGCTCCTCAGAGAAGCGGGGACAAACAGCATCGCACTAAAAGCGCTCTCGCCAGCCAGCAGCATGGGTTCCTCAAGTCAGCAGCTACCCTGCCCATTACTTCGCCTGCAGCTACTTGCCTAATCGGCTGGGGTGGGATTTAGTCCACAAGCCCACCATGCGCCGGGAGGGGCGGGACAATCAGCATCGCACTAAAAGTGCTCTCGCCAGACCGCAGTGAAGGGATGGGCCTGAATGAAGACTGGGCCAAGACGGGCCCGTCTTAGCCCTGAAGAGGCTGGGCTGGGCCACCCCTCTTGGTTTTTCCACTTGTCAGCTGGCCTTCGGTGTTAGGACCAATTTTCTCTGGATCAAGGTACTGTTTGTGCTTAAATCGCCTATCTGTTTATAGGCTATCTCTGACTAGTTCTGCCAGGGGTCATAGATTAGTAACTGATAACCACTTATCATCTGGTGCCATGGGGAAGAGGACGGCAGAGGCCAGGAACACTATTGACAAATGTCCTAGAACCAGTAACGTTCTATAATCGGTAGTTCGATCTTATCTTTTCCAAATAACGCAGTTGGAGACCTCGTCAATGAAAACTTGTCCAATAACTCACTCCAGACAGACTGGACTCATTGGCAGCAGTCATTTGAAGCAGTCCTTGGCAGCAGTTGGGGTCTCTCTTTCCTCAGTTACAGGAATTATTCCCGCCTGTGTTAATATAGAACCACTGAATGGAGGGAGTTTGGGGGATGGTTCATTCTCTGTAGTTGTTGCTGTCCCGACGGCTACACAGGATAGAGGCAGCAGGGGGGGAGTGGTATAACTTGTGTTCCCAGTTCAAAGGGTAGAAGGAACAGGGGAGCGCCCCTACTTCCATTGCGTCCTAGTACAATCATCACAAGGAAATCTAATAGGGGTCAGGTGACCACCGTAAATGAGCACTCCATGCAGAATGTACCTAGTTCCATTGAAGGAAAAATATTAGCAGCCGTTGATAATATAACCCTCAGACTTGCCACGCTGGAAGATAGTATGGGCACTGTGGTAAGTTCTATTGGGTCCCTTGGAGACCAGTTTGAAATTATCGCGAGTAGAACCCCCATATTCCGAACACTCTGACTATTATTGCACAGGTAAATGAGCCACTCTCAGCAATACGTCCGAGCTCTAGTCAGAATCCTCTTACCTCAATAGGCGCTATACCAAGGGTTGTCAACATCAGTGCTCCCACAGTTGTAAGAAGCAATATACACAACTCACCAGTGTTAAACCTGGCTTGTCGAGTGGGTTTACCCCCAGACTTTTAGCTTTTTGGCCTTCTGTTTCTGACCTGTTTTGTTAGTTTTATGACTCTGGGCACTTTACCACTGCTGATCAGTGCTAAAGTGCATATGCTCTCCCTGTAAATTGTTATGATGGATTTGTGTTTCCATGGTTGGGTATTTGATTTACTACTAAGTCCCTAGTACACTGCACTTTGTGTGCCCAGGGCCTGTCAATCAAATGCTGCTAGTTGGCCATCAGCACTGATTGTGCCACCCACACAAGCAGCCTTTCAAAGGTAACTCAGACCTGCCACTGCAGTGTCTGTGTGGAGTCTAGTACTGCAATGTTGACCTGGCAAGTGCACTTGCCAGGCCCTAACCTTCCCTTTTCTTACATGTGAGTCACCCCTAAGGTAGGCCCAAGGTCCCACTGTGCGCAGGGTGTTGTGTATGTGAAAGGTAGGACATGACCTGATGTGTGTGGCATATCCTGATAGTGACAACTGCCAATTTCGTTTTCCACAATTGAAAAGCTATCTGTCCTATAGGATAGAATGGGAGATTATGTATAACATCTTATAAATATAACTTCCAATTGGGACAATATAGAAAGATGGAGTTTAGTATGCCTGAACTCAAAATATAAAAATTCATCTTTTAGTAAAGATGTTTTTTATATTGTGTGTTTGAAAATACGACTTTTAGAAAGTGGGTATTTCCTTGCTTGGCCATCCTGTGTGCCTCTGCTGGTTTGTGGATTGACTGTCTGGCTTCAGAGTGACAGGGGCTAGAGATATGCATTCTCTCAGACAACCACGGGGGGGTGCTGATGTGTGTCCTGCCTTTCCAGAATGAGTCAGGGCTGGGCTGAATAGATCTGGGCTGCCTTTAGAGTAGGGGGAGGAGATTTCTTTCACACCTGAATGGGCCTGATCTGCCTGGGACAATGCTGTCTCCCCCTCCTGCCAGACAGCTGCACCAGAGAGAACAGATCTGGTTTTGGCTGGGCAAAGAGCTTCTCTGCCACCAGAGAACAAAGGAATATGTGCTATAAAAAGTGGGGCCCAGACCCCTGAACTTTAGATCATTTTTGGACTTCAAGAGGAGCCTCTGCTAAGGAGAAGAGCTGGAAGAAACTCGAGGAGAAGTACTGCCCCTTTGATGTGTGCTGTCTGAAGTTGGCCTGCAGTAGCTGTTTCTGACAGGGAGAGGAACTGTGTGTGTATCCTGCTTAAGAAAGTATCTCCAAGGGCTTGGAAATGGAGCTTGCCCATTTTCAAGAGGTCTCAGGAACAGCATAGACCTCACCATTCTTCTGGGCACCGTCTCTGGCACCGTTGTTGCAGTCGCCGCAGAAGAAAAGTGCAACCAAATCTGTCACCGAGTTCGTCGCAGGATTCCGTGTCCTGAAGGCCCCACAGGAGGCACCCCCTCAACCCGCATCGAAAGCCTTGGTCTCACCGACGTCGTCTGGACGATTGTCACCAAGCCGCTGTCTTCACCGCATCATGAGGGCACCGCACCCTGCACCGCTTTCATTTTTGCAACTCAACCACGACGGTTGCCCCGACCGACTCACATCAATGTGTCAGCTGCAGATAGAAAGATACTGTTCATCAGTCTGTCAACGCTTTAGTTGGCCTGTACCGAAGTGGTCGGCTGGAACTGTTAGACTCTGTTGTTTTCAGCATTGCAGTAGCCCCAGGACAGAGCTACTGACTTAGAAAAAATGTATTTTTCAGCTATTTCTGCAACTTATAGGTTATCTTGCAAAGTACCTATTTTTACAGTATTGCATGTTGGATTTTTGTCGCATTTGGTCTTATTTGGTTTAGATAAAGAATTGCTTATTTTTTTTAACTGGTGTGTTCATTTGTAGTGTTTTCACTGTGTTTCTGTATGTGTGCACAAATGCTTTACACACTGTCTCTGAGATAAGCCTGTCTGCTTGCGCCAAGCTACCAAGGTGGTGAGCAGGTGTTATTTTAGAAGGGCACTCCCCTTAACCTGACTAGGAAAAAGGGTCCCTACTTGGACAAAACTGCAAAACATTGTGTAGTGAATGAGTCACAGAAATCATGATTCAGAAGTTGATTTATTGTATTTCAGGAGGAACTGCGCAGCAGTCATATCAGGACCGCAGTGGCGCAACTGACAATCAGAACACACTCTGCATTAGAACATAGAATTGAACCACACTTAAGGTTCTAACTATGGATGCTGGAGAGACCAGGCATCCACCATAGAGAACCACTACATTATCTTCTCCTCCCAGAAGTTTACCTAAAAAAAAACTAAATAACAACTGCTAAGCAGGGTAGAAAAGGAAAGAAAAGAAAAAAACAAAGGAAAATGTACACAGGATAATCCTATCTAAGAATAAGCAATAAAAATGTAAGTAACATAAACTGATAAACATAAAAATAGATGACATCAACGGAATCTCAGTGGAACATTGCAATGTCGCTTGCTCCTGCGAAGAACAGAGCAGTTCTCCTATTTTCTCTTTGAAACTGTATCAGGACGATCATTCTTGACAGAATCAGCATGACACCCATCAACGACATCACTACAGTCAAACACCTGCTGAGTCTTCAACTTGACCACCCTGGCAATGTTCCACCAGTTCTTGTAATTAAGCCTAATGGCATTGCCACACACCTTCTCAACGATAAGAGGATCAGAAAATTTGATTTGTCCCTTGGGCGGGAGGATCGGACTTTTGATGCGTACCACATCACCCACCGATATTTTAATAGGAACAGCTTTCTTCCTCTCATCTTAATAGTTTTTTCTGCTGTTCCTGACCTTATTAACATTCAATCTGACAAACTTATCCACATTATCCATAACATTCATCTTAACCCAATTGGACATCCAACCAGGGAAAATTTTAGAGGGAAGCTTCCTCCCCCTCAAAAGTTCAAAAGGTGAAATCCTAGTGGAAGAATGTGGAGTGCTACGGTAAAACCAAAGCATGGATTGAACTACATTTTGCACCACACACTTGCTGGCAATGGCCTATTGGACACAATTGTTCAAAACTCAATTCAGGCGCTCAACCAGCCCGTTTGCTTGGGGATAATAAAGCGAACTCTTGTGGTGCACAATACCACCTTGTTTTAGAAAACTTTGAAACTCAGAACTGACGAATTGTATGCCATTGCCCGAAACGATAGAAGATGGAAACCCTTCTCTTAAGAAAACATCCTTCAGAAAAAGAATAATGTTCTTAGAGGTAGGTTCACCCATTAACCTAATTTCAGGCCATTTGGAATAGTAATCAATAGCGACCACAGCAAACCTAGAGGACACGGGAAGTACATTGAAAGGGCCAACAAGATCAATGCCAATTTTTTCCCACCGTCTACTCAGGAATTCAACAGGATGCATGGGAGGGGTCCTGACCTTGAAGCCTTTATCCGCAAATCCGCAAACCACACATTTGTCAACAAGCTCATCAACACCCGTGTCCATTTGTGGTCACCAAAACACCTCTCTCAATCTGCGTTTTGTAGGGGTTTTGCCTAAATGCCCTTCATGCGCACCATTAAGCAAACGCGTCCTTAAACTTTCAGGAGGTACCAATCTCTCTCCCCGTAAAAGAATACCATCTTCAATGGTGAGTTCTTGAGAAACTTTTACAAAAGTTTGAAATTGAAAAGTAACATTGTTTTCTTTAGGCCATCCTTTTTTTTAAATTCTTTTTTATTAATTTCAAACTTCAAAGAATCACAAGTCATTCGTATGCATATCTTTCAAACATATTACATTATATAGCTGTGGTAAAACATTCAATTAGTCCAGCAATTCGGATAGATGGCTATTGCGCCTTGACATTTCCATTTCGACAGTTGGGGATACACATATGTCTCCTCTGTGAGCATTCCATCCACCCCATTTTTTATCCCATTTCGTTAGGGCACCCCCTAGATTTATACATTTCTTTTTCGGCAAACATGTATTTATCCATTTCAACTTTCACGTCCTAGTCGACAGTCGGTCAGCTGCCCCCCCCATTTCATTGCTATCGCTCTCTTAACTAGTGTGTATCCCAGCATGGCTAATTGCTGTTCCACTTCTGTGAGAGCAGTAGCTTCCCAAATATTAGGAAGCCCCAGTGGTGGTGTGAGTGTTATCCGTTTCCCAGTGGCTTCCAGTAAGTGTGTCATCGCCCCTTCCCATATGTGGCTTAGGAGTGTACAATCCCATATAGTGTGATAAAAGGTTGCCTCTTGGTAACAGCTCCGCAGATATAGAGCACTCTGTCTGGTTCCCATTTTTGCTAAAGTCACCCCGTGAGATACGATCTGTGAACGATGTTTAATTGGATCAGCCGAAAACAAAGAGTGATAGCTGCTTCCCTTGGTGACATCAGTGCTGCCTGCCCTAGATTTGCGTGCCACCTGTCTCTCAGAGCCTGAAAGGGATCTGGCAAATTGTTACAGAGTTTGTGATATGTTAGTGATATGGCTATATCTGGAATGGGTTCAGAGAGCAGCCGATCCTCTAAAAGGGATGATTCCGGTAGGGTATCCAGGTCTGGAAGTGCTGTTGTGAGTGTGTGGTGGACCTTCAGGTAACAAAACATCTCCCCCTGAGCCAAGTCATATTTCTGCTGTAATTCACTAAATGTAATGTGTTTGCCCTTCATCACTAAATGACCTATGGTGGATATTCCAATTGTGTCCCATTTATCAAAGCCTGGTTGATAACACAGGAGCCCACGTTTTTGAGTAGACCATAAGGGCGCGGCCTGGGTCAAAAAACTCGGTCCAGCCCACAAGTTTAGTTACCTGATGCCAGATGTCGACCGTCTGCGCAGTAGGGCCCAAGTACCTCCCCTTCCGGACTTTTGTATATAGAGCTCCTAAGCACCCCTCTCTTCCCATCTGATATCTGTCAAGCAGATATGCAGGGTCTATCGGAGAATGGTACAGCCAATGATTTATAGCCACTAATTGTAAGCGGACCTCACTTTCAATATTTTTAAAGTAAGAGTCAGGAACCTTATAGGGCAGTTTTGAAGGATATACAAGAAGCGCGGGAGAGCCAGCATTTTGAATGGGGCTGCTCTGCCTAGCAGAGAAAGCGGCAGAGATCTCCAATATTTAACATCATAACGTAGCCTAGGCTATCCTTTTTTGATAAAATTCATGACCTGTACAAGAACGGCATCTCCAGCCAACTCCCTGCTCCATTCAGATTCACTCACAGCACACATACCTTCAACATCGATTGCAGCAACAAAGCAGTCATCGTGATCATCATCTTTTTCCAATATTGAGTCGGACTCTGACACAGGGAGCGGGACAGGAAATCCGCCCTAACATTCCTAGAGCCAGGTAAATATACAACATCAAAATTGTACTGCAACAGTTTAGTAGAAAGTCTTGCAATTCTGGGCGTGTGCTCTTTAATTTTTCACCTGACAGGATAGAAACTAAAGGACTGTGATCAGTCCTCAAAACAAAATGGTTTCCCCAAATGAATGGATTGAATTTCCTTATGGCCCCCCATCAGGATAACAACTCTTTCTCAATGACTGAGAAGTTTGTTTCTGCTCCCCTCAGTACCCTGGAGGCATAGCCCAACGTGTATTCAGTGTCACCATAGACTTGGGTGAGGATAGCTCCCAACCCGAAACGACTAGCATCAACAGTTATGATACATTTTTTGTTTGGATCAAAGGGCTTTAGAATCCTGTAACCATCCAACTGAGATTTGATCCAGTCAAAAACAATCTGACAGTTCTTGTCCCATGTGAAAGGAACACTTTTCTTCATCATGTTTGTTCAAGGTTGAACTTTAGATGCATAGTCTTTGATTAATCTAGAGTAGAATTCACGAAGTCCGATGAAAGACTTCAGACCAGTCTTATGGGTAGGTGGATGCGTCCACAATGGCCTTAACTAATCCCGGTCTAGGCTCCACACAGTCATGCGACACCACACAACCCAGATATTCCACTTTCTCCTGAGAAACAGACACTTTTCACTTTTAAGGACAACTCCTTTGTCCTGCATGAATCCTAAAACTTGTCTAAGCGACTTGTCATGATTGTCTCTGGTTTCACCAAAAATCAAAACATCATCCTGGAAAACGGCAACTCCAGGGACATGTTTCAACATATAACTCATAAACCAGATTTTAACAGCAGCTCAAAAAAATTGGGTTTTTTTCAGGAAAAAGCTGGGAATTCCCTACTATGATCCCCAGGCCCCGATTTGGGACTCCCCAGGGACTCCCGAGTGTTTAAAGGACCAACTAGCTCGCCCCTTGAGGTCGGCCGGTATAACACACTGGGGAGATCTTCTAAAGGATACGCAGCTTATGGATTGGGATTCTCTCTTTAGATTGACAGGGGGTACACTCACCAGGTTTAAATATTATCAATTATCGGGTTGGTGGGCAACTCTCGTGTTGACGTCCTGTTCACCTAATACAAAGTTTGATTTAGTAAATAGGAAAGGGACTTGGAAAAGAGAGTTAGCCTTTTGGTATTGGGCCATGATGGAGGAAGAAGAAGTGCCAGAGGCCGAACTCTTAAAAATATGGGGTGAGGAGGTTGATTTAGATCATAACAATCTTCAGGAACTGTGGGTGGATTCCTTTAAAATGTTACACACTGTGGTTAAGTCAGCTCCACTCAAAAGGAATCATTTGTTTACCCTGTATAGAGTATACATTTCACCTAAGAAATTAGTAAGAATTACAAACCTAGAACATCGATGCCCTCGTTGTAGGTTCCTCGCCGCTGACGACATACACATGTTTGTAGATTGCCCATTGCTTGTGAGTTATTGGGCTAGAATAGGCGAATTCATCGCAGCAGTATTGAATACACAATTTACAATTACTCCAAGGATAATCTTGTTTGGGCTAGCTAAGGAATATCGACATGGTGACATGGACTCTAAATTTATTTTTTATGTAATGTTATTGGCTAGGCGAGAAATTTGCAGGGCGTGGAAAAACGAGAAGGCACCCACTTTCCCAGACTGTTTGAAACACATCATCCTTGTAAGTGAGTCCGATATTGCTTGTGATCCTTCAAGTGGTGTAAAGATTTGGGCAGCTCTAATGGCCTGGCGGAACTGATGAAGGTATTCCGATGATTTTACCTGGGCACTGTTGGGGCTCAATCTCCAATATCGTTAAGGGGCCTCTCAGTGAGACTAGGTTGGAGTGGACGGAGCAAACAGTAAAATGCTAGTGGGGTTAGACCCTTCTCTTTCTCCCCCTGGGCTTTAAACATCGGAACCGCGACATACATATTGGGGGCAGAGGGGAAGGGGCTCCCCATCTAGATTGCCCTTTTCATCTGGTGGCATATGAGGAATACAAAAAAAAAAATATATATATATAACTCATAAACCTATGAAAAACAGCTGCCGCAGACGCTAGGCCAAACGGCATTCTGCAATATTGATAAGTACCACTGGGTGACACAAAGGCTGTAAGATGTCTCGAAGAAGGATCCAGCACCACCTGGTGATATGCAGAAGCAAGATCCAACTTCGTGAACCATTTAGTCCCTTTAAGCCAATAACTCAGATATTTTGGGTAAAGGGTGTGAGCCAATCCAAATGTTCTTGTTTAAACTATGCAAATCAACACAGACACGCAAGTCGCCATTTTTTTCCCTTGCAACAACCAAAGGTGAAAGCCGCAAAGATTATTCAATTGGCTCAATGATTTTTTTTTAACACAATTCATTACATTCTTTATCCAAGCCCTCTCTAACTCTAAACGGAACACTCCTCATTTTGTGTTTAATGGGGATGGCACCATCCTTCACTCTTATCTCATGAGTAAACCCTTTGATCTCACCCAAACCGCCACCGAAGACTGAGGGTTATTCAAGAATCAAATTTCCAGTGTAATCCAATGAATCAACTATGATAACTTTTTCTTTTGTACCAGGTCTGAGGACCATTTGAAAGAGAACCTGGTGAAACCAGCCTAAAATAGACAAACCTTTGATGGCAACGAAAACCTTGCCAAGAATGTTTTTTCCCTTGAATTCAAGAATGTCTTCAAAGTAACCAGCGAATTCAATTTTTCGCCCTTCATAGGTGACTGGAGTCCTGTCAGGGGGTTCTAAAGAACAATCACACCAAGTTTCTGCGAATATCTCCTGAGCAATCATAGTTATTCTTGTGTCTGAATCCACCAACAACCGAAGCTTCTTATCACCCACACCAATCTCAACATATGGATCGACACAATTGGAGCCTCCCCAATAATGACTTGATCGTCATTCACGACCATGACCCTTTCTCTCAAGTCATCTTGCGTGTTTCGAATATTCTCACAATCATTGTTGACAGAGTCAGATGCACTAGCCACACCAACAAAACTGACCTGACCTTTGTTTGGCTGCCCATAATTAGTATTTCTAACACTTTGGCAAATTTTGGCAAAATCTCTAAATTTGCCACAATTTCTGCACGTAGCACTTTTGGCCGGGCAAAACTTGTTTCCTTTAGTGTGAGAAGTATTCCTACATCTATAACACACATCAGTTTGTTTGAAAATTGATCTTTTATCCGAATGTAGAACCAGGGAGGTTCTAGAGTCTTTGACTCTGACAGCCGCAACAGTATCTTCAGTTTTCTTCTCCAACTCTTTTACTGAACCCTGACTAATTCGAACGCTGCCTACCTGCTGGTGAACTTTTCTTTGTGTCTTGGGGCTGGTGTTGTTGGCGCCGCTACCGGGGACCTCCCTGTTGTGTCTCCCCGCCGCCATTGCCATCTCTCGCGGCCGGAGAACGGAGACCGGAGACCACAGCCCCCAGAGTGCCTTGCGCCCGGAGGCGCATAAAAGCGCGACGCTCGTGTTACAGAGCGGGAACCCTGACTAATTCGAACGCTGCCTACCTGCTGGTGAACTTTTCTTTGTGTCTTGGGGCTGGTGTTGTTGGCGCCGCTACCGGGGACCTCCCTGTTGTGTCTCCCCGCCGCCATTGCCATCTCTCGCGGCCGGAGAACGGAGACCGGAGACCACAGCCCCCAGAGTGCCTTGCGCCCGGAGGCGCATAAAAGCGCGACGCTCGTGTTACAGAGCGGGAACCCTGACTAATTCGAACGCTGCCTACCTGCTGGTGAACTTTTCTTTGTGTCTTGGGGCTGGTGTTGTTGGCGCCGCTACCGGGGACCTCCCTGTTGTGTCTCCCCGCCGCCATTGCCATCTCTCGCGGCCGGAGAACGGAGACCGGAGACCACAGCCCCCAGAGTGCCTTGCGCCCGGAGGCGCATAAAAGCGCGACGCTCGTGTTACAGAGCGGGAACCCTGACTAATTCGAACGCTGCCTACCTGCTGGTGAACTTTTCTTTGTGTCTTGGGGCTGGTGTTGTTGGCGCCGCTACCGGGGACTTCCCTGTTGTGTCTCCCCGCCGCCATTGCCATCTCTCGCGGCCGGAGAACGGAGACCGGAGACCACAGCCCCCAGAGTGCCTTGCGCCCGGAGGCGCATAAAAGCGCGACGCTTCTCCCGCATCGCGGGACGCGCGCGGGCGGCGACGGGCTAAGCCCGGGCAAAGGGCGGGCCCTCTGAGGCCCTCAGAGGACGGAAGAGACTGGACTGGGCCACGGACATTGTATGTATTGTAGACAGTCTCTGTGTAGTAACTATTCATTGTTGTGTAACGTGGGCGTAAGATAAATTAGAGGGTTATATAGTCCCTGCTAAAAAAGAACAAAGCGCTTGGTTCCAAGGATTACTGCTAATATGCATAAGGCTAAGACGAATAAACCCACCAAGGGGGTTGGCACAATGGATAACTATCTGGTGCAAAAGGTGACCCAAATTAACAACACCCGTAGAGCGTCCCTAGGGCGAGGTAATGATGCTGCCGATCAACCGCCTCCTTTGATAGTTACAGTTCCTATAAATGGCCTGAACGGGGGAAGTGGGGCGGCTGTAATTACTACAGCGCAAATACACATAGATCAGACTGCAGATGACCCTGAAGTTGTATCTGAATTAATAGAATTAACTGAGGAAGACTCATCACCCTTGTCTCCCCTTTCACCCAAGCAAAGACCAATAAGGCTGTGCAGGAAGGCACAAGCTAAGCGCACGGGCAACCATTGCAAGAGTAAAACCGGGAGGGGCAATAGAGTCTCTAACAGTGGGGGACTGCAAAAGAATCTAGGGGAGGGTAGTGGCATGGGCGGATTGAGCTCTAATATCGCCCCTGAATCATTAACTCTCCTATTTCACTCTCTGGAGGGAAAATTAGAGGAAAAAATTGTAGAGCTGATGCAACCACTGCTAGATAAATTAGATACTATGGCCTTAGAAGTTGATAGATTGGGTGGCCTGTTAAAATCGCACCTGGCTGGCGTATCTAGTAAATCAGATGCAGCCATTAATAATCCATTCGTGGCTGACCCGGGATCACCAAAAAGTAGTGTATCCAATATCCCATTAAATAGGCAGATTAACACACAGAATAAAGTGGTTGTTGTTGACCCTGTCTTATCAGGTCCCACGACAATAACATTGCAGAATACCATTAATACGAGATCTCTTGAGGGAAATCTGATCCATACCCACTCAAAGAAAACTCGTCATGTAAATCTTCCTCCTGATTGTGCTCCCTATGTGGCTGTGCTTACGAATGTCCCGCCCATTCAGCCCCAAGCACATCAGGTGACTGAAGAAAATCACGACTCTCTGAAGAATAGGACAGTTTTCTGGCTTAACAAGAATTGTGGGTTTCCCGTTAAGTATGCAGATCAAATATTAACGACAAGAAGGGTCAGCTGGATTGGATCGTCCAGCAAGACAATAAATGGTGACTGCATTATTATTAATTTTAGGCATCCTCAGCATGCTGCTACAGTTCTACTTAGAGGTGCTGCATTAGCCAACACTCCCAACAGTATTTGCATACGTCCTCTGGGGTTCTTTTATTCCCATTTTATTAGAAATCCACCAACCCCTGGCCCATTTAGAACACGTATACCCTCACAGTCTCTGCCCCTTAATGATGGGTTCGATTACAACGTGGGGCTACAGAGAGGTAATGATTTTAACATTGCAACTCATAATAGATTTGATGCCCTCTCGGGATTAGAGCTATGTGACTGACAGGAGGTATCGGGCGGGCAGGAAATTCATGGCTTAACGGATATGAAATGTTCGGAACGTAATTTGGCTGTCAATATCTCTAATAATATAATATCCTGGAACATTGCGGGTCTTGGTTCCAAAATGGAGGATTGCAATTGGATTGAGTATATTAAAAAGTACCAAATTATCTGTTTACAGGAAACTTGGTCAATCGATTGTAATTACTTCCTGGAAGGGTTTAAGGCCTACTACGTACCGGCAGTAGCAACAAATAGGGGCAGAGCTAAGGGGGGCCTGGTTGTGTTTATATCTATAGCTTTATGTTGTAAGGTTCGGAGAATTACAACTAACCACACTGGCATTATTGGTTTAGTTTTAAATGGAGAAAATTGCACGGCCGGTCTGGTTAATTTTTATAATTCCACTATTTGTAGCACCAATTCTAGTCAGATAGCTACACTGCATTCTTTTATTAGTAACTCCATGAAGGGTTGTTTTCACAACCTCATGGTGGTTGGGGATTTTAATGTTCACCCCTGTGGAGACCCTCTTTTTAAATTGATCACAGAAATTAATTGTCCGGTCTGTGAGAACTTTCATTTTGAGCACACAACTGAGGGGGAACTTTTGAATGACATGCTTAATGAATTAGAATTAACCCCTATGATGGCATTGATGGCCCCAAATAAACGTTTTGATACCCCAACGTTTAAGGGGAATGACAGGGCAACTTTTATCGATTTTATTATGTTAACTTCTGCTATGCAGTCTTTTGTAGGATCCTTCTCTATTGAAGCCAGTGAATTCAGTGACCACAATCCTCTCACTGCTCTTTTGAGGGGTCCACTAATAGCAAAAGAAAGAGTGGAATCTCTCATCGGTAGGGTGAAAACCACTGATGGCAGACGCCGTCTGAGATGGTCTATGGTAACTCCTGACCAGCTGTACACCAAAATAAAAACTACC
Source organism: Triturus cristatus (assembly GCF_964204655.1). Taxonomy (NCBI): domain Eukaryota; kingdom Metazoa; phylum Chordata; class Amphibia; order Caudata; family Salamandridae; genus Triturus; species Triturus cristatus. The sequence goes on along the minus strand of NC_140584.1, from coordinate 787,790,793 downwards.
TGTGCTGACGAGATTTCGTTGTGCACGCAAGTAGATGCACTACCAAACATTGTTCTAAATGCCTTCAACCGGTTAGCAATGAAGGTATCTCAACTACTATCAGTTCCTACAAAAAATTCAGACTCCCTAAAAGGTCCAAAGTGGTTTAACAAGGACTGCACTCTAGCAGCCAAAAATCTAAGAGCAGCATTGTCATCCAAGCCTAGGATAAAAGCTGATGTCCAGCAATGTAGAACGATTTATAAAAATACTATTGCAAGACATAAGGAATCTCTAAGGGAAGAGGCGTGGTTAGCGATCTTAGATCCTGCCACCCTTGGAAGTAGTACAGCTTTCTGGGCTTTGATGAGAAAACCATTTCTGACACAGGACCCGGGAAATGGTACTGAAAGTCATATATCTAAGGAGGAGTGGGAAGAGCACTTTAAAAAACTATATTGCTGTACAGAGGACACGGATACTACTACTGTCCGTAGTAAAACTGGTGTGCAGATTGTTTTTAATAGAACTGAGGTATTAGAGGGTATACAGGGAATCACAGGGGGAAAAGCTCCTGGCCCGGACGGGATCCCCCCTGATTTGTACAAATCTGATCCTAGCTTTTGGGCACCGATTCTAGAATCAGTTTTTAACGCAGCAGTAAAAGAAGGATGCCCACGATCATGGGGTGTTTCCACAATCGTCCCAGTTTTTAAAAAGGGCGACAAGGGCAGCCCACACTGCTATCGCCCGATCTCTCTATTAGATTCCATGGTCAAGATTGTAGGAAGAATCGTACTGCAAAGATTGATAGAGTGGGTGGAGGAAAAGAACATTATGTCTCTTTCGCAGTACGGATTTTGTAAAGGCCGATCCACAATTACTCAATGCCTTAATCTCTTCCTGATCTTAAGTAAATATACCATAATACAGAAAGGTACCATTCATCTTGCCTTTATGGATTTGTCTTCAGCGTTTGATTGTGTCAATCGGTGTAAGCTGTGGCAATCCATGAGGTCTAAAGGGGTTGATAGCGGTTTGGTTGATTTCTTGGTTGCCCTGCACCATAATACCAGTGCCAATGTGAGATATTCCCTGGATTTGAGTGTATCTAATAATTTTAGTATTGGAAAGGGTGTCCGGCAGGGCTGCATCCTGGCCCCCTTTCTTTTTAACTTTTACATTAACGATTTAGATGGGGTGCTACAAGATGTTCATGCTGACTGTCCAAGAGTTGGCAGGCGAGGAATTCCAATACTTCTCTACGCAGATGATGCAGTACTTATATCTAGGACTGAGAGGGGATTGCAATCATTATTAACAGCTTTTAATACATTTATGAGAGATAGAGACCTCTTGGTAAATAACTCTAAATCCTTTGTGTTACAAGTTGGTCAGCAACCAAGAAAACCCTTCCAATTTAGGATTGGCGGAGAAATAATACCTTCAACTAAAACATTTTGTTACCTAGGAGTTCTCTTTGATACAAAATTAAATTGGGAACCCCATCTTGTAAAGAAAAAAGGTGAAATGGTGAGGGTTAATGCATCAATATTTAATTTTGCAACCAAATTGGGAAAAAAGCCAATCTGTGCAATGTTGAAATTGTACAATGCTAAGTCTGTGGCAACTGTATCCTATGGTAGTGAACTTTGGGGGTATGTTAATGGAGAGCAATTACAGATTGTTGAAAATCGTTTTATGAAGCGTTTATTGTGTGTCCCATCTGGTACGGCTAATTTCGCCGTCCATGAGGAGTTGGGGTCCCAATATATATGCGACTTGCTTTCCTTACGCCCTTTGATGTTTTGGCTTAAAATCTGGCTAAATGAGAACATACCCCTAACACACTTAATCATTAAGGACTTTATGTCACTGGACAAGGCATTGAGTTCTCCTTGGTTAAGCTATTTAAAAACAAATTTTGACAAACTTGGTCGCCCTGATCTTTTTTCTAATCCACAATCAATTAACAGGGGAGATCTGGAGCACATAAAACAATTATTTTTGTGTGATAAGAGGACCGCAAGAGAAGATGTGGAGCTCCAGAAACCAAGTGTGAGAAAATTTGTTATGCTTAAGACTACCTTGGCCATCGAACCATATTTGGAAGGGTCTTTTTCTTCACATGAGAAATTTTTACTG